>NC_041005.1:8127500-8752500 GCF_004193775.1 Glycine soja
GTCACAATTAAGTGACTTCAACCCTCTGTAAAGTGCTTTTCGGGGGTCCCTGTACCATAAGCACTTGAATGATTTCTACCCGAGAGAGTTAATCACCTTCATGAAGTAAATATACGACATAGTATCCACATCTCAACCCCATTCTTCTTCAACGATCTGACCATTGACATACACAGTAAATGGATTATAAATAAGCATCCCGGATTATAAATAAGCATCCCTCCATGGTGAATCTTTAACCTCACTGTTTGTTCTTCGGTTGGCTTGCAAAAAACATGAACGACAACAAAGCCCAAAAAATGAATAAAAATAACACCCACCAACGGTTTTCAGAACAAAACAAAAACAAAAGCAAAAATCAGAACCACCACAACAACAAAAAAAAAAACACCATTCATGTTTCCAGGTGAAACGATAACCAATGAAGGGTTTTTGATAAAACAAATCAACGCACACCCCATCAAAGAAAAAATCGGGACCACACCACCAACGAAGACATAAGGGACCACCACAACAAAAAAAAAGCACTAAACACCTCGTGGACCCCAAAACCTCAACACAAATTCACACTGGAAAACACTCTGTGGACCACATCAACAAACAAACCCCACAAATGGACCACAATTATCCGCTATTATAATATAAACAAAACTTCAATAAAATAACCTAACTTACTTGCAAACAAAAGGCACTTCCATCTTCCTACGACAATCAACAAAGACACTTCACGCATATGAACATCATCGTGAACAATCAACAGCGACACCTCTCGCACACGAGATTTCCTTTACGGTTCGCGGTTCCAATTTCGAATATTCAAGGAGTAGTTCTAAAGCATAACTTCAATATTACCATTTAGGGTTGGGGTAAAAATATTACCGGGTTAAAAATCACGAATCGTTTGACGTACCTCTCAGAAGTTGACACGTGTCAATCAATGTAAGTTGCTAACGGTCAACGTCCAATTCTGAACTAGGGGATCAAGATTGCGTGATTGGATAAAATAGGAAGACAAAATTCGTCAATAATTTTAAAGGAGGACCAAAATCGAAATTGGAGATAAAATGGGAGACCAAATTTACAAATTTACCAATAATTTATTCAAGATTTTGGAAGAATTGTTTGTATCGATAAATTCTACAGTATTCATTTAAAAATTAGAAGTGATTCACAAAATTTCAACTATATTCTTATGTACTAATTTAGTTCCTCTTCGAGTTGATAAAAAATGAGTTGTTTCCATAACGTGAATACATAAATCCCTTAGCTCGATAGAGAGAAGAAAAATGTTAGGAAAAAGTGTCACGAGGTATTTGTGAATTGGATTTTGCCCTCTGTTTGTGTATGTAACCTATTAATTAAGAATATAAAAAAGACTTGGAACCCAATCTATATTGGCCCAACATTAAAATTTAAAGCTAAGTATGCACTGCCAATGTTGGCACAAGTGGCAGGAGGACACATGACAATCCGTGACACCAATTAATCTAAAAGGATTTTCTATTTCTATAATTTGGACAGTCAAGTGCATTAAATAGATTGACCCAAAATAGTGTACCTTTGGACCCATGAAAACGCAGCTCTCTATCCCTGCAGACTGCGCAGGAAGATTGTCTGATTTGTGTTTTCTTGCGGGATTGAATTTGTAGGCAGGAAACCATGTTCATTGCATGCCTGGTAGTTGGAATTTAGGACTTTATTTTATGGTTTAAAAAACTCGAAAAATGTAAATAGTCACACATTACACATCACAATACACATGTTGTCCCTGTAAAATACTAAGAGATAGTGTTTTGTTTTGACCAGAAACAGGGGACAAGTGAAGGGAGAAACCCGTAGTCTCATACCATGTAGTATGTGATTATTGATTAATATCGGTTAACTAAATGGCTTGGGAAATGGAAAATGAAAAAGAATATATTAATCCATGTTTGGAAATAATATAAAGAAGTAATTTTGCAAAAGAATTAAGATTTTTTTTTCATTTGTTGAATTTATATTAAAACACGTACATAATATTTTTAATTTGAATCCAAACATACACTTAATTACAACCACCACGTATTATCAAGAGTAAATTATTCAAGGCTCCCCTAAGTTTAGATGAAATTGTAGAAGCCTCTCCTCTCTTTTCAGCCATTACTTTGACCCCTTTCTATTGATTCCGTTAAGTGGCAAAAATAATAAAATTTAAAAAGTTATTTTTTATCTTTATGTTATTTCTGTTATACCCTTCTCATTTAACCCCACTATTTCTTTCAAGCTTCCCAGGAAAATCCACGATGCCAAGTAAAAGAGAGATCAATTGAGTGATGGATCAAAAAGTGCACTGAGAGAGAACGTGAACAATCTTGTGGTCTTCCCTCGCGCATTGTGCATCTCAGTTGCACCAAAAATTGCAAATCTGGGTAAAAGAGGCGATGGCCGATGGGTCAATAGGTAGAGAAAGAACGTGAACCAAATACCGATGCTTGCAGCGATACGACCAGATGTGTCGAGATGGAGGCAGAGGAGAAGGAGTACGGCGAGGGTTTTGTGCAGATTCGTGGGACGATTTGGAGAAGTTGTTGAACTCCAAATCTATATTTATTTTTGCTCTATGATTTCTAATTTTTGGTGTGTGATTTCTGTATTAGCAAGGAAGTTTGAAAATTTTGGTTTCAGATTGATTTTCAGTGTTCGTTTTTTAATTTTGATGTTAACGATTTTTATTTAGCTTTTGTTTTCATTTTGATTTCTGGGTTAGCCTGGTACTTTGCCATTTCAAGTTCTGGTTTACACTGAGATAAAATCTTTGGTTGCTGAAACCTTAGAACATCAAATGTCCAGTACGTGTGTAAGGTTGAAGGGATCGTGTAATTTTATTAAATTAGGGAAGGTTTGTATAATTTATTCTATTATTAATTATTATCCTTAACTTGAACGAGCCTCATTTTTTTTTTAATGTTACGTTTAGTCATTTATATTTTACAGTTATTTTATTTTGATAAATCAAATTTTAAAATTTTTATTATAATCTTTTATCTTTTTTAAATGAATTGTTTTGATTTTTTTTTTCTTTCAAATTTTCATTAGTCTTCAGTTAACTTTTAACTTTAAAAATAATTAATTTAACGTAATAAAGACTAAAAATCATCATCATTTTTATTTTATTTAAAAAATTACAATATTTTTTAACTGCAAAAAATGATTTTATTAAGCCCAAAAAAGTACAAGTTGTGCCAAGACAGAGAACCACCAAAGATCACAAACGATTACAGCAGAACAATAAAACAAAAGCTATAAGAGTACAATTGAAATTCAAAAAGCAAGCTTACCCACAACAGCAAATACCCTGCATAAGAACCTCCAAAACCGCACAGAATAAGATCCTCCTTGCAACAGCCCTTTAACTAAAGATCCCAAATGCAAAGCCCATACTAGAAGAGAACTCTTAAAAGTTTGAAACTACATCAAATCGCTGCTTGTTATTGACAACAGGTTTTCCAATCTTACAATAAAGTCACACCCCGAACCTTGTGTGCCTGGTATGCAAATTTGTCGAGTTGGTATTATAAATATAATACTCACAGTAGATGCCCACCAAATGTTTGAAGATATCCTTCTTACATCAGAAACATTACAAAAATCACTCCACATATGCTCTAGAAATCAATACTCTACATCAAAGTGGGTGGTGGCCGATACAAACCAATGCAGAGGAGGAAGACGGTTCTGAAGAGGGTGTGGTTAAGCTTCCAAAAATCAATGGGTGTCCTCGTGGGTGGAATAAATTAAAAATGATTTGATTGAATGATTATCTTTGTTCATCAAAGTGCTCATCTCTAAAATTCAATCTCCAAAAATAAATGGGCTGGTCCCCTGTCTTTCCCTCTTTCGGCTTCCAATTTTTTTTTTCTCTCCACCAAATTTAATCTTTGTTCATCAAAATGCTACATCTCTAAAAAGATCTATTTTATTCTCACACTCTTACATGACAACTTCATAAACATTATTCAATGAGATTTGGGAACCTTCACCCCCATCACCAACTACTTCGACTATGTTTTCGGCTTCGAGAGCGACACCTTGCCTGTTGATACCGGCGACAACAGATTGGCGTTGCTTCGAGAATGACGAAATCCTTCACGGATCTGAGTTTTTTTTTTTTCTCTAGATATGCATTGTTTTTCAGATCTGAAATTGGTGAGAGATAGTGTATTGAATTTAAATTTGTAACTTGAGCGGCGGTGGTTGGTGGAGTCGTAGGTGCGGTGAGAACGCATATGCCGTCGATGCTGCGAGAACGCGTGCGTCGTCGGTGATAATGGTGGCGCCGACCACCGTGAAAGGATGTTCAACGAGGACGGACTTGCCATGCAAGAGAAAAATCCCCAGTTTTCGGTAGAAGTTAGGAATAAGGTTGTCATATTTTAATGATTTTTAATTTTTAAAATTAAAAAAAAATATAGTGAGAACTTTTAGTGGTTATTATATTATATTAATTGTTTTAAAAAAATTAAAAAATTAACATTTCTAATGAAAAATTAAAAAAATAAAACGATATATTTAAAAAAATTAAAAATAAAATAACTCTAAAATATAATAGACTAAGACTGATTAATTTTTTTAAACTTATGTACGGTAATAGTAAATAGTAGTGTCCAACTCCAATATTACAGCGTCCTGATCCACGAGCCAGTATGGTAGTATTTCAATATAATTTTTAAAATAATTATTATAAAAATTAATAATAATTCAATACACAGATTACAATCATTATGTAATTTAATAATAAAAGACTCCAAATAAATTAGATCAGAGATCCAAAAGAAAGATCTTAGAGTTCTCATGAACCACAAGCAAGCATCCATCACCTCTCAAGCCACGTGCGATGAGCAGAGCAAGAAAGCAAATCTGGATTGCCACAGCCAAATAAGATAACTAAAGATGTAAGACGACGTGTTATTTAATGAAGTTCAATGAACTCGCGTGTGACGCTTTTTCTTACTAAAGTTTGCCTATTTGCTGCTTCAAACTGTGCACTTGATCTGCTGGTCGGGGATTGCAACATTTTCTTCCTGTTTTTCTTTTTTTTTTTTTCCTTCTGTTCTGTTTCTTTTTCTTCTGGTATTTAAATGTAATGCGCAACAAATTTTAAAACGGCATAAAATTACAACATTAACTAATAACGTTTTTTAATATAACAATAATTAATCTATCAGAAAATAACAACATAAAATTCCATAAAAAACAATATAAAATAATTGGCTAAAAAACAATATTAAATAAAGATATGTATTTTTTGTTTTGCTTATATGATGCTAATTATGAAGTCTTATTAAATAGGCAGATAAATTTAAAATCTTATTAACTAAAAGTTATACGACAACTATACATTTAGTATATTCACTGTGGATACTTTCGTAAGGCATTTAAGTCAAAATAAAAAGTTGACCCCACTTCGAGCAAGCAATGCAGAATTTTATTAATTGTCACCTAATGGTGTATCAGCTATTGAATGTAGTAGTAATTAATTAAGGCTATTGAAAACTTAGTTTTTACTATTTAAAATATGAAATATGGTAGAGTTACTAGAGTAGTGTAAAGCAGGTTCTAGGGAATAATTAGTGGATTTGGCAGTGCTCGTATTATTGCGAAGAAATGGACACACGGTGCAACTCATTATGTACATGGTCATTAGTACCTGAACATAATGTGTTCTCCACTACATTTGCCAAAGACATTGCTATAATAAGCCAAAAATGAATTCCAATACATCCACCATATTACATTAAGTAGTGTCGCACGTGTCATTGGATTTATTTTATTTTTCTTTATTTTGGCCTATACATAATGATTAGAAATTAAACATGCGTCAAGAACCACAGCTTTCATCCCATGGCAAAGGGGGAAACACATCTCTTGCACTGGTTAATTACAACGTAAAACTTCCTAACACGATATCCAATTCAATGTAATATTGTTTAAATACTAATTAAAATCCATTTGGATATCATACCAAATTATCTACCGACATTCTAATTTATAGAGACGGATTTTTTTTTATTGTGAATACTATATAAACACTTTACCTACTTATCTACTTGTAGATTTTTTTTATAATTATATAATTAATATTCTAATTAAATACAAGGATACTCCAAAGTCCAACCCATGACATATAACTAACAAACCTCAACCCTTTACCCAATTATGGACAAGTTGCTTCTTACACGTGTATGTGATGTATGTTTACAACAGATACATAAAATGAAATTAATAAGGAAGCACGGGAAAAACACTAGCATAATGATATGCAATTTTTTTTATCAGCCAAAAGTAAAAATATAATACATATATATTGTTGGTACGTCCACCCAAAATGCACGACAGATTGAAACAAAAAAGTATGCTGCTAAAGCCCTGTTACTGTGAATGCTATGCTATATGCATTTGATAGAACAACAGTACAAAATATATTTTGTACTATGTTATCAAGCACGTGCATATACCCCTCTAGCTCTCATGTTCCACCCCTATTCTTTTTTTCTACACACCTTTCTCTAAAATAGAAGACGACATGTTTGAAATGGTTGTAAAACTTAGTGGAGTTGCGTAGTTGGATATATATTAGGATAATATTGGAAACTTAAGATAGAAAATCAAAATGGGTCTGATACTTATTTGCTGTCATTATTAAGGTGTAGTTATTTGCTTTCAATTCTATTTTCCATTTTTCAAGGATTTAGTGTAATTACCCTAGGAAGAGCAAGCGGTGTGCTTTGTGTATATAAATCAGTCTTTGTGCATCAATACAACATACAAAATTCTGCCTCATCATATTCTCTTATGGTATCAGAGCCTGGTCTTGAGAACCTGTAGATGACCAATATGGCAGAGAAAAAGGATGATGGCAACAAGATAAATGACGAATCCAACAAAGATGAAAGTGGGTCTCATTTGAAGAAACAGATCTCTCCCTACGATCTGTATTCAAGTGATAACCCAGGAAATATCATAACCCAGGTACAATTGAAGGGTGAAAATTATGATGAATGGGCTCGTGCAGTCCGAGGCTCGTTGAGAGCACGACGAAAGTTTCGATTCGTAGACGGATCGATTGAAAAACCTGATGATGCTGCCCCTGAAATCGATGATTGGTGGACTGTCAATTCCATGATTGTTTCTTGGATTTTCAATACGATTGAACCGAAACTTCGATCGACCATCACATACAGAGAAAATGCACAAGAATTGTGGGATGATATCAAACAGAGGTTTTCTATTTCAAATGGACCTCGCATCCAACAATTGAAATCTGAATTGGCGAATTGCAAACAGAATGGAGACTCGATTGTCACATATTTTGGACGGCTTAAGAAGCTGTGGGATGAATTGAACGATTTCGACCAGATACCCATGTGCACATGTAATGGGTGTAAGTGCGGCATATCTGCGGCGCTAAATAAGAAGAGAGAAGAGGAAAAGCTTCACCAATTTCTGATGGGCCTTGATGATACTCAGTTCAGGACCGTGCGGTCTAATGTCCTGAGTCTAGACCCGCTGCCGAATCTGAACAGAGCATACCAGATGGTGGTGCAAGAGGAAAGAGTCGGAGTAATGACTCGAGGCAAGGAAGAACGTGGAGATCCAATCGCATTTGCTGTCAAGTCTGGTAGGACATCGAGTTGGGAAAAGAAACCTAACACAGGGTCGGAGAAACCATGCTCACATTGCAAACGTGATGGGCATGATATCGACTCATGTTTTCAGCTGGTGGGTTACCCAGATTGGTGGGGAGATAGACCTCGATCTGTAGGTCGTGCGCTTGGACGTGGAAAGCATGTGCATCGACCAATGAGTGGCGCGGTAAAAGGAAGAGGCAATAATGCAAAAGTGAATATGACACAAGTTGTTGATGACACTGAAGTAATGAAGTATGAAGATGATCAGGTGCTGCCGGGGTTGAGTTCAAAGCAGTGGAATGCTCTTCTTAATGCGATTAACACACAAAAAGGTGGGACGAGTACAAGACTAACAGGTGAGAATTCATGGATTATTGACACAGGTGCCTCTCATCATATGACTAGCACTCTTGCGTGCATGAATGATGTTCGAGATATAGAGCCTTGTCCGGTTGGAATGCCCAATGGGACACGGACATATGCAACTAAAGAAGGAATGGTCACTGTTGGTGACAAGCTAATGTTGAAGCATGTCCTTTTTGTCCCTAATTTAAATTGCAATCTCATCTCAATCTCTCAGCTCTTACATGATGCTGATTATATTGTTCACTTTACTAAAACAATGTGTGTTATACAGGACCGCACTTCGAGGATGATGATTGGAGCGGGTGAACAATCAGAGGGGCTTTATGTGCTTAGTATGGTGACACCAGTCCGTGCATACCAAGCAAATGGCATTAGATTTTGTGAGTTGTGGCATAGAAGAATGGGACACCCATCATCTAAGATAACTAGTATGTTACCTGATGTAATTGGAAAAAATATTGATAGTAGACTAAAGACTTGTGATGTTTGTTTTAGAGCCAAGCAAATAAAAGAATCATTTTCATTGAGTGAGAATAATGCAAAGAATTGTTTTGATTTGATTCACTGTGATTTGTGGGGACCTTATAGAACACATGCCTCTTGTGGTGCTGCTTACTTTTTAACTATAGTCGATGATTGTTCGCGTGCATTATGGGTATACTTATTGAAAACAAAAGATGAAGTTCCACATATCATTAAACAGTTTTTTGCTATGATACATAGGCAGCATAACAAACAAATTAAAGTTTTGAGAAGTGATAATGGAACGGAGTTTAGAGGACTGAAAAGTTATTTTCAAGAAAAAGGTGTCCTTCATCAAACTTCAATTCGTTATACACCGCAACAAAATGGAAGGGTGGAAAGAAAACATCGACATATATTGAATGTGGCAAGGGCATTGAGGTTTCAAGCCAATTTGCCTTTGAAATTTTGGGGAGAGTGTATTCTTACTGCTGCGTATTTGATTAACCGAACTCCTTCTGCACTACTTGATGGGAAAACTCCTTATGAAGTGTTGTTTGATGCTAAGCCTGCATATACACAAATCCGAACATTCGGATGTTTGTGTTATGCTCTTAATGAAAATAGGGGGCGAGATAAATTTGATAGTAGGAGTCGGAAGTGCATTTTTGTAGGCTACCCTTATGGAAAAAAGGGGTGGGAAATGTATGATATTGAAACTGAAGAGTACTTTGTATCTCGAAATGTGAAATTTGTGGAAGACATATTCCCCTTCTCTAGCAATGACAAGGTGAGTGAAACACACGTAGATGAATGGGGATGGCCGCTTGATCCAATTGATGAATGTGAGGAAAGGAATGAGACAAGAAATGTAGTGACTACTAACGACTTGGGGGCTGTAGTTGTGGGAAATGATGTTCAGGACATTGAAAACCATGAGGAAGTACATGTTATGGAGCAGCAAACTGAGACAATTGAAGATATAGACCAAGGTGAGAGATTGGATTCTCAACAGAGTATTCGAAGTGATGAACTTCTTGGTCGGGGACATAGAATCAAGAATCCCTCTACACGTCTGAAGGATCATGTCACACACACTGCGACTGTAAGCCTCTCGACCAGTTCACCACTTCATTCAAAATCCTCAGGTACGCGTTATCCCA
Source organism: Glycine soja (assembly GCF_004193775.1). NCBI lineage: Eukaryota > Viridiplantae > Streptophyta > Magnoliopsida > Fabales > Fabaceae > Glycine > Glycine soja. Next base: position 8,137,159 of record NC_041005.1, read on the forward strand.
TTGCACATTTTATTAATTGTGACAAATTTTCTGTACAACACCGTGCTTTCTTGGCAGCAATTACTGCAGGGTATGAGCCAAATTCTTTTGCCGAGGCTGTTAAGGATGAGAAATGGCGAAATGCCATGAAGGAAGAAATTCAAGCTTTGGAGGACAATGGTACATGGACAACTGAAGATTTACCACTGGGAAAGAAAGCTATAGGATGCAAATGGATCTATAAGATCAAATATAATTCAGATGGGTCTATTGAGCGTCACAAAGCAAGATTGGTTATTTATGGCAACAGACAAGTTGAAGGCGTTGACTATAATGAGACATTTGCTCCCACGGCAAAGATGGTGACAGTTCGAACATTTTTAGCCATTGCGGCAGCCAAGAACTTCCAACTACATCAAATGGATGTTCGCAATGCGTTCTTGCACGGAGACTTGGAGGAAGAAGTGTATATGAAATTGCCTCCTGGCTTTGAAAAGAAATCTCCCGGTAAGGTGTGTCGCCTTCGAAAATCTTTGTATGGTTTGAAACAGGCCCCTAGATGTTGGTTTGCTAAATTGTCGGATGCCTTGAAAACTTATGGCTTCGAACAGTCCTACTCTGATTATTCTCTTTTCATGTTGCGCCGCCGTAACACCGAGCTGTATGTCTTGGTGTATGTTGATGATATAGTTATATCAGGAAATCAAAGTGATGCTATACATAAATTCAGGGATTATTTGTGCCACTGTTTCCACATGAAAGACCTTGGAAAGTTGAAATATTTCCTTGGCATTGAGGTTGCTCGGAATGCTACAGGTATTTTTCTCTCGCAAAGAAAATATGCATTGGATTTGATATCTGATTGCGGACTACTGGGAGCAAAGCCTGCGACCATTCCTATTGAACAAAATCATCAATTGGCCCTTGTTGAAGGGGAGGGCATCAAAGATCCAACTGGATATAGGAGTCTCATTGGACGACTTATCTATTTGACTATTACTCACCCTGAGTTGTCGTATTGTGTTCACATCCTCGCTCAATTTATGCAGGCTCCAAAGATTGAGCATTGGAATGCAGCTCTTCGGGTTGTTCGGTACCTAAAAGGCAATCCCGGTCAAGGGATTCTTCTAAGAACTGATTGTGATTTGCGCTTGTATGGCTACTGCGACGCAGACTGGGCAGGCTGTCCCCTCACTAGACGATCTTTGACAGCTTATTTTGTGATGTTGGGTAGTTCCCCCATCTCTTGGAAGACTAAGAAGCAAACTACAGTGTCTCGATCTTCGGCCGAAGCTGAGTACCGCTCCATGGCTGCAGCTACTTGCGAACTCAAGTGGTTGAAAGGATTGTTGAGCTCTCTTGGTGTTGAGCATACTGATCCTATGCAACTTTATTGTGACAGCCAATCTGCCCTTCATATTGCTAATAATCCGGTCCTCCATGAGCGTACGAAACACATTGAAGTTGATTGCCATTTTGTGCGAGATGAAATTGTCAAGGGTAGCATCCAACCTTTGTATGTTCACACTTCTAAACAACTAGCTGATATCTTAACAAAGGCTCTAGGAAAACGTCAATTTGACTCTTTGCTGTCCAAGTTGGGCGTTCTTCATCTCCACGCTCCAACTTGAGGGGGGGTATTAGGATAATATTGGAAACTTAAGATAGAAAATCAAAATGGGTCTGATACTTATTTGCTGTCATTATTAAGGTGTAGTTATTTGCTTTCAATTCTATTTTCCATTTTTCAAGGATTTAGTGTAATTACCCTAGGAAGAGCAAGCGGTGTGCTTTGTGTATATAAATCAGTCTTTGTGCATCAATACAACATACAAAATTCTGCCTCATCATATTCTCTTAATATATACTATTTTGGGTTGACTTTCCAAAAACAGTGGATGGATTCTTAGTGTGTATCAACGTAACGAAATTGGGACTGGCATGATTAGAACCACCCTCCTATTCAAACATTTTCAAAAACCGTATGATTCTTTGCCAAAGGGAAACTCTCCCACCACAATTCAATGCCTCACTCATGGTGCAAGAGATGTGAAGTTATTGCCTTTAACATCGCATGTTTACATTACCAAGGATATTTTCTTTTCTTGACATCTAAGGGACACATGCATGCCCACAACTCAATTATGTTCAAGCACTACTGCTATGTTGATCTCCAATTTAAGTAAAAATATACATTCAAGATCTATATAAGTTTTAATTTTATTTAATATTTAAGAAAGTAGATAGACAGTTGTATAAATAAATTGGGTAGGTACACCAAAATAAAATTGGGTGGAAAACAATATGTATTATATTGCGCATTTTGCCGTTTCTAAAATTTTAATTTCTAAGAATTGGAGGATTAGGATGAGGATATACGAGAGTCAGCAAAATTAACACTTGAATATTATTTTGAATTGGTCGGAAGAAGAAGAGGTAATTGAAATGTGAAATTATCGTGAAAATCACAAGCAAGCACGCTCGTCACACGTGTATACTGATGATCAAAATATTACACCTAACCAAACCTGAAGACATAATTGCTTAATCGACCCATTTCAATTAACCAGCTTAAAGAAAAGGCGACGTAATTGTTTCTTTTTCTAAAATATACAAGGAGAGGATTGAAAGTTCTAATCAACCTTTTTTTCTTTGAAGGGAAAGAAATTGTGCACATTAAATAAAAGTTTAGGTGGGATAAAAGTCTAAGAAAGTGGATGATATTTGGTATATAAAAAATAAGGGAGGAAGGGGACATGGATTCCTCCTTGCCTTTTGGTCTAACTTTGCATTGGTTTGTGGTTATTATTATTATTATTTTTAAAAAAGGAAAACCACTAAGCTTTTTAGTGCGGGGAGGTGGATAAGGAGAGGGCGTTGGTTTTAGCTTTCCAAGCGTGGATGTTTTTGTTGGAGAATCCACAACCAAATTGGCTCCATGGTCTCATGTCCCACCAAACTCAAATGCATCTAAATGGGTAATAGCCCTTCTAAAAAGCAAAGCAAAGAAAAATACTCCCTCTTTCTTCTTCTTCTTCACCTATTCTTTCCATCGTGTGTTTGAGTGGGAAAAGGAGGCTTAAAGGTAAGAGAATGAAAACACTTTCTACCTCAGTCAATGCCAGCCTGATATATGTGTCACATTCTCGTGCATCCAATGCGCTTTGATCACGCGAGTTATATATGCAAGTAATTAATTATTTTATCATGGACCGTGTCTTTATTTCTTTAGTCACCAAATATTAATGTGAAATATTTATCTTTTAATCATATTTTTTTTATTCACAAGACTTTGAAATGAAATTGAGACTAAAATTAAGTAATTAATTAATTTAATTTAACAAATTAATCATGGATTCTTGTATATGGGTAAGGTTGTAAATGTTTTCTAAAGAAAATAAAATAAAATCATAATGAACATTATTAACAAAGTTGTTGTTAAAGATAATATTCATATAGAGCAAAATTATATGAGTTTTGGATTGTTTACTCGTTTATGCTTTAATTTTAATATATTAAATCTATTTGATTGTGACCCACGTACGTACGGTAGGTTTTCTTAGTGCGATCATGGGATTGGAGAGTGTTGCGTTGAACGTGATTAATACAAACATTAGTCGCTGGAAACATGTAAGACGCGTGTTTATCTGCGCCATAAACAAACCACTTTCTTTCCTAATACCTGTGGAGCACGTGTTTACTTATCTTTTCTTTTTCTTTTTTCTATTCTCTACTTCTTTCTTGTCTTCTTTCTCTTTTCCCGTTCTTCTGATTCTATTCTAGGTAAATATAACGGAGGGAATGATTTTATACTTTGTTTTCGTATTTTTGTTTGTGTTACACATGGTCTAATTTTAACATTGAAATTCTATATGAAAACTAAAAATTAATTAACATACAGTAAACACTTTTATGGTGAGATTTTCCTTCCAAATTAAGTGTAAGTATATATTGTTGCTAATAAACCTGTCACAGGAATATTTGTAATGATTAATCGTTTTTATTATTCTGATATTTTAAAAATATTTAAAATATCACAAGTTATTATTTCATTTTATATTTGTTAATTACAATATTAAAAATAGTTTTATTTGACGAAAGAGAAGCTTTTTTTAAAAGAAAAACACTATTAGTAAAGAGGATTATCTATTAATTAAAGCTAGCTCTTGAAAATACAAATAAAATAAAGGATAAAAGAAGAAAAATATATTGAGTTCGCTGATCCCTAAAGTTATCCGAAATTCGAGATAAAAAGGGATGGGAATAAAGAATCGACAAAAGATTCGGTTAATGTTAATGTCGTATTATGTATTCATTGCTCCATCCTATAGCTAGCTCCCTCACATGCGGACCTCATTGTCGTATTATGCATTTTTTTTATATGTACAATGTCGTATTATGCATTCATGCTTATGCTCATCTGACCCGTTGACATTGTCAATGGAAGCACTAATTAATCAACTTGGTATGCATTTCGTATATAATTAAATTAACGTCAAGAATGAATTGTCTGAAACCATGCTGGCATAGCAGATCATGAAGGGAAGAAGAAGGGAGAACATAACATGAGAGGAGAGAGCCGAGAGGGGATTGCTTACATCATATTTTTTGCTCACATGCAAATATGCTATAGAATAGAATATATGATATGTCATGACTCATGTGTGCCAAAGAAAAGAAAAGAATATGACAGGTGTTAAAATTAATGTATATATATCCAAATAGTACGTGTTCTGTATTACTAGTAGTGCCTTGCACAGAATCATATTCAATTTACTTTCTCTTTGTGGGTAGTGACGAAAGGATGCGCTTAGAGAGTTATTATGAAAATTTAAATGTCCAACATAGGTATATTAAACTAATAATTAATCTACACATTAAGGAAATTACTATGGTATATTGGTAGTGACATGAAGATGATATGTAATAATACGGTGAGTTATTAACTATTTGTTAAATAATGATTTTATACTAAATGTTCGAAATTATAATATTCTTTATGGTATGAAATGTTTAGAATTATTTTTATAACGAGTATCATGCCAAAAAAACATGATGGATATTAATTTAATATATATAATATTCGTTTATTAAAAACGTCAACATGTTAATGTTTTACTTTATTTACAAAGCATTCTCAAAATTAATTGTATACTAAATTTATATATAAATAAATAAAAAATCTAAGGAAACTACAACTTGCGGATTTGCTACTGTTAAGGGGTCCACAACAAGCATGCTCCTCACATTACAAATGTGTTACTGGCTTAATTGACATCATGTTAAAAGAGGATTATATTTTAGGAAAAATAAAAAGGCAAATAAAGTGACCATGATGATAAAATAACACTCAGACGTGCATACGAATTCTTTTAATTTATAATTGTTGATAATTAAATTATCGATGCCAAAATAATTTTTTAAATAAGTAAAGAAATCCGATGCTTTGCATCTTAAACGGGATGTAGTAGTGTAGCTGTTTTAGGGCCACCAAAAGGAAGGGGCATGAAAGGAGAGGACTTGATTGGACTCGTTTATTGCTCCCTCCACTCCAAACAAAAGGGCGTGAAAATATGCATATTCATATTCTTATGTTTTAATTTTAATAACCTATTTTTAGAATGCCTTTTTAATTGGGTGCCTAGAGATCTTATCTGTGCTTAAGATTTCTTTCAGGTGACAAAATCATGGGTCATACCATTGTTGTATATTCTTATTGGGGCTGCAACCACACCCTGTGGTGTGCTGTTGGTTTCTTTTATTTAGTTATTTATGCACTCCAATATAAGCAAGGTTCTATTTGGCCTTGTTTCTCATGAAAAGTGCTGCCGTGGAGAGTAATTCAGCTCAGTTAGATGCTTGCAAGAATTAAGTTATCCGATAGCATGGTTGGATTAGATTAATTTTATATCAAAATTAATTTTTAAAACCATGTTAAAAGTCCAAGTAATAAATAGTAGTTATCCAACACATGTTATTAGAAAATTAAAAGCATCACCTTGATCTAAACTTTTTAGTTTAACCATAAAATACATGCTTATTTGAATTTTGACCCTATGCTATAGTATAATTAATCTAAGCATGTTTAGTTAAACTTATTTTGAAAAAAAAATCACTTGTCTTTATTAGTTCTCTAAGAGAAATTTTGAAAACAAGGAATTATTTTTATAAAGATATGTTGTTTTTCAATTTATTAAATTATAGACTAATTTTACTTCTACCATGAGTGTGTGACTGTTGCTGTCCAAGAACCTATTTGATACTATTTAACCTAAATCAAAGTGTTGCAGTCTTGCAGAGCCCTGGAATGGGCCAAACCATATTGATGACTATTTTGATGGCCTAGGCACACTTACATGCATCACATCAATTAAAAGTATATTTGTATTCCGTGGCGGGACCAACGGCTAGCGAGCTTTTTACCCAAAAATCCTAAAGTTAGGCATCGATGGTTAATCACGAGAGGTACACCGTCAGGTGGAGTGCGAGTTTGGGAAATGATATGATATACCATTTGTTGAAAGGTGTGTCTGTACTCCTCAATTTAAATATGTATGTATAATTCCTAGTTTGAATGGTCAAGCTAAAAATGATTGATTGTTCATGTTAAACATTGCATACCATATCTTCTTTTCCATCTTTTGGTCCCCATTATCGCCTCCTTTCACTTCCTTATCCTTCCATGCTCTTACAAAAATTTTCTTTCTATTCTTGTTGTTCTTTCCCTATATGTGTATTGTGTGTTGTTGTTCACACACTAAGACAAAGTACGTTACATTTTATACTATGAAGATTTTCCTATTGATTACTGATATATGTGTTGGCTTGGATGATTGGCTCAAATGTTGAATTGATTAAAAAACCGAAATGGAAGTACCCTAGACTGGATATTCTGCGTTAATTTTGCCACGGTAAAAGTCAAATTAGAATAACGAAAGTTATGAAGTAAGAAGAACAAGTGGGGTGTTAGATCTAGATTTAGAAATACAAAGTCAATGCATGGGTGATGCAGAGAATGGCCACGATTTTATAAAAACTAGCACTTAACAATGGCAATAAACTTTTGCGCATGTTAAGATATTTTAAGCCAGAGTCCTCTTTTTTCGGGGTCAACAAGTCAGGGTTTGTGGAAAATACCAAAGCATGATATAGTATATTCCTTCTACGAAGAATTTTAAAAGATGCAACGTTAATTACTAGTAATTAGTCGTATTAATACTGTGGTTAACAAAACATAATAATATCCAAATGTAGTTTAGTTAACCAACCATTATGGTGATTGGTGAGGCTACATATAATAGGCATTTAAAGAAAAAATATGTGAATAAGAAGCATGATGGGATTTTGCAGATGGGGGGATGTGGATTCGTGGAGTGAAAAGGGGACAAGGGAGGTGGTTTGGTTCGAACCCAAGAGTGTGGTGAAGAACAACACATATGGGTTAGTTGACCCCATCCCAAACGAAAAAACAATTCACTTCACAAGGTCACGTCATGCATGATATGATACAACCATTCACGGGGCCACGCCACGCCACGCGCACAACGCTTGAATTGAAGCCTACTGTGATTTCATCATTGTAAACTTAAATGCCTTGCGTGCACTCCCTTCCTCGCGGACGTATGAATCAAACCACTCACACACACACCCGCAACCGCAATTCATTATTTTGCCTCTTTTGTTGGCTTTCTCCATTATTTTATGCACTTCAATCAAGGGCATATATGTCAATGCATGCTCTATATAATTCAACTCCCGTGCTGTCTTGTGGGTTGGAGTTTCCACATCCACTTTCCACCTTTGACTGTAGCCATTCACGCTTGTTCCTCTCTTCTTTGTCCTTCCTCACACTTTTCACTCTTCTCTCTCTCTCTCTAACTTTTCAGTTATAGGATTCATCTCCAATCTCCATCTCTTCTCAGTTCTCTCTCTATTCTAAGTAAGTTTTTCATTTTATGCATACACCGTGTTTTTGGCTTCCCAGGCTAAGGAAAATTTATTGGCAATTCTGGAATTGGTATATGGTTTTTGTTCAACAGGTCAAGGATTAGTTTTCTTTTGTTAAGTTTGGTGTTCGGGAAATTTTAAGTTTTCTTTTTGTTTTTTTAAAAAAAAAACTTCAGTTCAAAATTGAGAACTTGTTGCGTGGATTGAGCTGAGTCTCAGTTCCGTAAGGTTGATGATTCATGAAAAGTTTTAATATTTTTGTTGTTTGGTTTTGATTATGTTGATGGGGAATAAATGGGTGGTTTCTGATGTGATAATCATGTTGCAGGTTGGTGAGTAGTTTTTGAGTGAAGGAGTGGCTTTATCTTTTTGTGGGTAAGGACACAGCAGCATGCGGTGGTGGCCTAGTCTTTCTGTTGATGTATTCCGCAAAGGGATTTCATTGAATCTGTATTGCAAAGTGATTCTGTAATTTGTGTGGTGTGATTTAAACCTTTTTTAATCTTCTCTTTAAGCCGTTTCCATGGGATCCAATTTCTTGGTTGTTCTTCCTTGCTACGTCCGTCAGATCAGCTGAAGGGTAGCATTAGCAAACACAAATTCATCTTTCTCTCTAAAAAAAATTCGTTAATTAGCCTTTTTTATTTCCTTTTCTAGGAATGTTGAGTTGTACCAGTTTGTTTAGTATTTTTAGGCATCGTTATTTGTTTTAGTCAAATTCAAAACCTGTTGCACTGGCGTGGAGGTGATCAGATTAATAATTGTCCTTAGCAAAAGTGTGGTTCTTGCATTTTGAATTGAAGAGGGTTGGGAAAAATAGTTATGGTGTGCCAAGCAGCGAGTCAAACGAGATTTCGGGCATTGAAACATGAAAATGGAATCGCCGGGAGCTCCACCATTATAGTTAGAGTTATAGCATGCTTTCAACCTCTCAGAGAATGCCAGGTATGTAATGTGATCCAACTTTCAGTGGCCAACATTTTTTTTGTTATATTATTTGTGCACATCTTGTGATCTGCAAACTAGCATATCAATAAATGTTAATTTTTGTGTTCCAGGCTGAATATTTCCGTCATTTACTCAAACCTGTCACGTAATTGTTTTGCCTTGCTCCGTTTCGGTGGGTTCAGTCGGTTCTTTTATTTGTTTTCTTTGTTCGTGAAACAAAATACCTTTTGTAACAAATAGCTATTGAGTTGGAATCGTTTTTTCTTCAGGTATATTTTACATTATTGCTATTGTTATTATTCATTCATCAAAGAATGACTTTAATGTTGTTTAATTATTGATTTTATGGTACATGTTTCTGTATTTTTTAGGTGATTGTTCTGATTGAATGGGAGGAGATTGTGGAACCTGGGTACCGCATCTGCAATTTGGATGGCAATCACCAAATTTGAATCCCCTTGACATGGGGAAGCCAGTTGGTATTTCTGCAGCTATGAACCCTGGCTTTAATATGGTCTCTAGCAATGAGACAGTGCCTGCTTTCGTGTCCTCTGCACTGCCTCATTTGCAGTTAGGACATTCCTATGAACCCAGTGGTTGGTCTTATTGTTTGCCCCCCTTTCGACAAGGATTTTCCCCTGCTCTGAACTTCAATGCTGAGGGAAAAACCCCTGCTGACCATGTGAAAACTTTTGGGGACAAAATTGGTCCCTATGGTGAATCCAGCTCCCATCAGAAACAATTTCTTGTTATTGACCAGACGGGTGGTCAAACGACTATTGTTTATAGCTCTATGTTTGGGAATCCTGATGAGTGCCTTGCTTCTTGGCATTCAAAACTGCATGGTGCTAACTATTTGAGGGGGAATGAACCTTCTTTCAGAAGAGATTTGAATTTGAATTTGAATTTGAACTTGAAAGTGAATATGACTGAGCCAACTTTGGCTCATAAAGTGGATGAGAATCTGAAAACCAGCATTGAAAGTGAGATGCATGAAGACACCGAAGAAATTAATGCATTGCTTTACTCGGACAGCTATGGTTATTCTACCCAGGATGAGGATGATGATGATGAAGTTACTAGCACAGGGCACTCTCCGAGTACAATGACCACTCATGATAACTGTGAAGCCTTTAGGGGGGAAACCGCAGAAGAAGTTGCGAGCATTGCCGGGAAAACCAAGAAGAGGAAGCAATTGGATGGTTATTACGATGACATACAACTCATTGATACCGGCAGCTCTCAGAATCTGAACAAGTCTTCTGCCACAGGAGATGATGCAGAATCGAGATGTTCTAGTAATAACAACGAAGGATCCTTGTCTGGCAATAAGAAGATGAAAAAGGATAAGATACGCGACGTTCTGAGTATTCTGCGGAGCATAATTCCTGGTGGGAAGGATAAGGATCCGGCCATGCTTCTCGATGATGCCATACATTGCTTGAAAAACTTGAAACACAAGGCTCAAGCGCTCAGACTTGATGCCTTGTAAGTTGGAGAATTCTTACCCACACACGTCGCTATTTGTCATCTAAATAGTGTGTACTTTATTGTGTAAGTTCTGTTGATTTGCTTGTTGTTCATACTTCATGGAGTCTGCAAAATAAACAAGGACGTGGATGTCAAGAAGTTTGTGCTCAGCAACATATATAGGTGTTACGTGTGAAATACTGAGTAAAGTTGTCTTCTGAAGCCCTTTCTGAGTTGGATTGTGTAAGGAAAGACGGAAGTGTTCAGTGTATCAAGCGCAATAAAGGAAGTATGAATCATTGGTCCGTGTCTTAGACTAAAGAGAAAGTAGCACTCATACCATAGTATGGTGATTGGTGAGTGAACCATTTTGAATGAGAAGGGTGTTTGTGGTTGGTTATTCCAGATAAGGACTCAAAAAACGAGCGAACGCTGATATGGGGCCCAAACTTGCTTCCTCTTTTTGTATCCTTGTCATGTTTGATCAGATGAAGAATTTTTTTTTCACTGGCTGTGAAAGATCGAGGTAACTTGGTGCAGTTGGCCGGGCACACTCGTTCACAAGTTTCCTCCGGGATAGTTACTGCAGCAGTGTAGTGTAGGACGCATGTGGGAAACAGATATTTGTGTTCTCTGAGTTGTGCCCTACTTACTACATTTATGGGTTTGTGTTGTGTGTATCGTTATTGGTGTATGACTATGGACTACTTAAAGGATTGGATGATACTATCTCTTTGGTTGATGTTATTTAATATGGATGGTGTTACTATTGTCTTTTTGCTTGTATATTTACGTCGCATGCATGCATTTATCATATGAGAAAGTGGCGTGTTTTTAAATTTCTGGTCTTGCTAAACGAAAATGCATTGAAAATTAAAGGTGAGAGTGCACTAATAATATTTTTAATGAAGTTTTTATAAAACGTGTTATAAATGTGTATATACTGAAATTTTTAATGTATTCTTACTATCAAGCTTTAACATTTTTTGTTTGCCCAATTGAATTTTTTAACTAATTTCTTTACATCATTATCGGTGAGATCTTTAAAATATTATTAAATGTTATTTGGATGATTCCTATGTTGATGAGAAGTTATGTCCGGCTCCATGGTGATATGAAGGGGGACCACAGCGGTGAATTATTAGGGAGAAGGGTGCATTTATTTGTGCGTGAGAGAGAGTGAGGCACGGACGGTGAATAAATTGAATAGTCATGAGTCATGAGTAAGTATCAAACAAACAAAAGAAAGAATCTTGTACAGTGTTTTGTGGAAGGAACTTCATTGATCTTCTTCTGCAGCGCATTGGAAACCTACCATTGCTTGGAGGCTGGACCAACATGCAGGATTAGTAGGTATGGGTAGGAATGGCAACGGGCACCGTGAGATAGAAAACCTGTTGGAGCAAGGAAGAGAGAAAGGGGGAAACTGTTGTACTAAGTTGTACACAGAACAAAAGAATAATAGAGTCTTTTTTTTTAATGGAAAATTAATTCTCTTTGTTTATTCAACCACACACTCTATTCTTACAATATAAGAGTACTTATTTATATGTACTTACCAATCCATAATTTCATTAACCCCTAATTACATTTATGAATTATTTCTAACACCCCATGATTCAAAATGCAATATTCCAACAACAGACAATAACAAAGCTGGAATTACTTAATCAATCCTAAAGCTCTAGAATATTCATCATCATTCTCAGCTCCTTAAATCTGTCTATCTTCAAGGCTTTTGTGAAGATATCTGCCAACTGAATTTCTGTCTTACAGTGAACCAACTTGATTTTTCCTTTGGTTACCTAATCTCTTAGGAAATGAAACTTAGTTTCAATGTGATTAGAGCGACCATGAGAGACTGGAATTTTAGCAAGGTCAATTGCTGACTTGCTGTCAACCAGTAACTTTACAGCATCAATAGTAACTACTCCTAATTCTTCTAGTAATGAGGACAACCAACAAGCTTGACATGCTGCTGAACAAGCAGCTATATACTCTACTTCACAAGTAGAGAGTGCAACAACATCCTGTTTCTTAGAGCACTAGCAACAACATCCTGATTCTTAATAAGTAGGTTAGTTTGATCTGCTTCATTTAAATGTGAACCAAAACCAACTAAAATGATGGATATATTCACCTATACAAATGATTATAGTTATATTTATTTGGGTTTAATTATATTATTTTCCTGAAAATTGGGGTAAATTTATCTTTAATCCTTCAAATTAAGAAAAAAACCATTTTAGTCTCTCAATTAAAAAATATAATTCCCGAAAACAAACAACAGTAACAAAAGTGGTGATGTATACTTGAAAGTGAATACGTGTCAGATCTAAATCATGTAAGCACTTTAATCGTTTTCAGTAACTTTGGTTCGCTTTAAGGTCTAAAATTGAATTTATCCAAAATTTTAAGGAATAAAAATAAAACTAAGCCTTAAATATTCAATAATAATCTCAAATATTTAAAAAAAATCAAATAAAAATGACTTCCAAAATATAAATTATGAAAATTTTACATATTTCCGAAATATTCACGCGTATAAAAATATGTTATAAAATAAAAAAAATACCATAACATATCGACGTGTATTAAAAAATGTGTAAAAAAATAAAGAAATCCCAAAAATGGTGCACGTTGGATATATGCGTAACTCCATGATATCTGCTTCAACGGTAAAAAAGAAGTTAACTAACATTACTTAAAGTTTTTTTTTTTTGAGAAACATTACTTAAAGTTAAGCGATTAAGAATTTTTAGTGAAGATATTTTAAATACTTTAACCATTTTCATTAACTTTGTTTGGCTATTAAGGTTTACTATTTTTAAAAAAAAATTAAGAAATTATAATATATAATTGATTAAATTGTAATTTTGATCTCTTTATAATTTTACATCTACAATTTAGTCTTATTATTTTTAAATCAAAACATTTAGTCTCGTATTTTTTAAAATAAATAATTTTGATTTTTCTATTGGTTGATCATTTAAAATCAAATATTGAGTTTTATGTGATATATTGGTGTTGACGTATGATTTATGTAGACAAGGTGATTGATGTAACACTTATGTAATAAAGAATTAAAGAAAGTAAAAAAATAAAAAAGGAACTTAGTATAAATTAATTCACAACCTCTTATTGAAAGATAAAGTAATAAACCACTAAAATATTTGTTTTGTTTATTTAACTATATAAACATTATTTTATATGTATAATGAGTTAATCATTAATTGTTTTCGAGATATAAAAATTTATAAATTAAAAAAATAGTTAATATATAATTTTTTATACTATTTTGTATATTTTTATCTTGAATAATTTACATATTTTATTTTAATTTCTTAAATTAATATATAAATTATTTATATAAATTATTACATGTTAATATTTTTGTTTTAACTGTAATAAATTATTTAGTAAATAAGTTTTTAAAACCAATTATATAAATCAAGAAAATTACATAAATTAATATATAAATTATTTTATGTAATTTATGAAAATTATGTAAATTTATTTTTATATATAAATAATACAGAATTTATTTTAATTATAAAAGTAATAAATTTTTATTATTTAAATTTTTAGATTATTTAAATATTATTTTAAATTTACGTAATTTATATAAATTACATAAATAATTTTTAAAGTTAATCTATATATAGTTCATGTATTGTTTTAAAAAAAATTATAATAAACTTAGAACAATTTTTTATATATAATAATATATTAATTTGTATTAAATTAAATTTTTACAAAATAAATAAATACACGTGAAATTAAATATATTTAAATATTTAATATTTTATTTGAATTTAAAAAATTTTATAATTAAAAAAATTAATAACCCTCCAATAAGATAGTATTTATAACATTAATTAAACAAAATAAATATCTTGTTTTATCTTTAAATTAAATGTCAATAAGTTTTATTCTTTTTAAATTCTTTTTTATTTTTTACTTTATTTAATTCTTTGTAACATAAATATCATATCAATCATTTATATAAATGTATCTTTCACATCAAACTCAACATTTGACTTTAGACAATCAAGCAACAGAATTATTAAAATTATTTATTCTAAGAAATAAAAGATTAAATATCTTGATTTAGAAATAGAGGACCAAAATCAGTGATTTGAAATTATAGAGAAATTAAAATTATAATTTAACCTATTTATTTTTAATTTAAGAGACTAAAAATGAATTTACCCAAAATTTTAAGGATTAAAAATTACTTATAAAATATAAGTTATGAGAATATGAAAATTTTACATATTTCTGAAATATTAAAGTTTTTAAAAGTATTTTTTCTTAAAAATTAAAAAAAATACGAGAACATCTCAAGTATATTAAAAAAATGTAAAAAAAAAAAAATCCAGAAATACAAGTGCAGAGGTTCACACTGGATATGTACGCATTTGACCAAAATAGATTAAAAATAAAAATTAATTATTAAAATGGATTAATCAAAAAATATTTATTAAAATGAGTGATTTTTATTAGAAATGTAAGAAGCATCTTAAATAACATTTCATATTTTTTATTTGTCGTGTAATAAAATGCATCACTCTAATATATTTTATTTTATCATATATTTAGCAAAATACATGTTCAATGACTATGTTTCTTGTGTAATATTTCTTTCTAACTTTCTCTTATTATTTTATAAATAAAACGTTGAAAGAAAAAAATATTAATATCTTAAATATATAAAAAATATTTTTGCTTTTTTACTTATAATTTAAGTAAAAACAGTAAGTCAAAGTGACTAATTTCACTTAAATCTAACTTCTTAATTTTTATCAATGTAATCAATGATTAAAAAAATATAAAGATTTTCAATTTTGGGTTTTAATAAAAAAAAATATGGGACTACAATCAGTTTTTCTCGTGAATATATACTCTTTCTTGTTTTTTTTCCCTAATGTACACCATTTTGTAAATGAACCAAAAGAGATTTGAGAAATACAAACTCAAATGAACGTATTTTCTCTCCTTTTTGTTTTTTTTAATTTAAAATATTATATTATATAATTTTTTAAATTGATTTTAAAATTACTTATTTATTAAATTAAATTTTATAATTTTGTTTTTTATTTTTTTAAAAGAAAAATATATAGATAAAGAAAAATAAAAAAAATGGATAAAACTAGAGTACAATTTTTTAGTTATGTTGTATGTAATTTTGTAGTTAAATTTATGTGTTGTTGATATTTTTTTTGTTATGTTCGTTAATTAAAAAATAAGAAAATTAGTTAGTAGTATTAAAACAAATTATAAAACACAGTGAAAAAATAATTGATACATCTATCTTATAAAATAAACATAAAATTTCAAAAAGTGTAGTAACTAACATGATAATCGAAAATAATAAAACATATTAAAAAATACAATTACAACGTAAATATGACAAAACCAATTATGATCTGAAATATGTTGTGCAAGATACATGTCTTCTTCTATTTCGATCACTGGTCAATAGTTGGTAGAGTGTGCTAACACCTTTAGCACGTCTTTGTCATTTTTCAATTTTGTTATCTCATATTCAATTAAATTTTCTGAATACTTAGCATGACCTAGTTGTCGAAAGAATAATCGTCATAAAGGGGAATCCCTATAGGTGTAACTTACTTGATTAAATGTTTGAGTAAATCTTATTGGATTTGTTATAGTAAAGGAGTAATCCTAAAACCCACCTTGACGTGGTATCTTCCACTTCTACATACTTGTATCATGAGTAGAGTCATAGTTGATTGAAGAAGAAGCATGTTGAGTATAGCATATGATGTTCTAATCGTGGTACATAATAATTCTATTGGACCAACATACTAGTATTGTGTATTGCTCATTGCAAATCATACCTTATTATATACTTAATCTATCATTTAATTTAATAAATAAGTAATTTAAAAACCAATTAAAAAATTATATAATATAATATTTATATTTTAAATTAAAAAAAACAAAAAGGAGAGAGAGTGCATTTACGTTCATTTGAGTTTGTAGTTGTAAGAGTGATGTCAATCAAAACACAAAGTCCAAAGTAGTGTAGAATGAGAATTAAATTGCAAAATGAGTATATTGAAAAAAAAACAGGAAAAATAGTGTATTTATGAAAAAATAAACTGACTATCCGTAATCCAATTTGTAGAAATCAAAATACCTAAGAATTGCATATATATATTTTTTTTAGTTTTATCTATTTGATTTGTATTGATTCGAATGAACTTGAAATAATAAAAAACAACTCTTATTTTTCAGATAAAATTTTAAAATATTGAGTAAAAATATAATAAAATTTAATCATTAAACATATATTTTACATCAGTTTAACTGAAACTAAATTAAATAAATATGTGACTTACAAGATGGATCATATTATAATAACACCTAGGATAAACAAAATAAAATATAAAATGCCTTTCATGGTATTTTTTACATTTTATTTATCTGACAAAAAATTAACCCATTTTAATAAATATTTTCTTGATAATTAGATTTTGTTTTATAACCAACTTTGATGAAAAAGCCGACGTAACACTGTCCGAACAAAACAAAACATAATCGGAGCCAATCATCCACCGCCAGTACAATGATGAAGGGCGCTTACATATCACGCAACATCCCACACCCAAACAAACCTCTTTCTCCGCCTATTTTAATTTTAATTAAAACCACATTCTTTGATTGATCTAAGAGTTACTAATAAAATAAAATGTTTATATAAAAAGTAATTAAGCACAAATTATCAATGTGAAATTAAAATTAAATCATTTGATTAATACGAGAGTTCGATTTTTGACAAAAACAATTTTAAGATAATATTTATTAAAAAGAAACGGAGAAGAGAAGAGAAGTGTATGGAAGAATTGGAGTGTAACAGCCTCAGCTGCAATTGATGACATTCACATTCACGCGACGGTGCACTGAGTGAGTAATTGCCTACTTTAACCTTTTCTCACCGCTGCCACCAACGCCCTCTACCATGGACTCCGTTCCGTTTCGCGATGGCAGCATACACACCATTCTCGACTCCCGATATTTTCACTCTCCGCTGGTATTCTTCTTCCTTTTTTTTTTTTCTTTCTGTTTTCTTCAAATTCAAAGCGAAGCATCTCGCGGATTCCTATCATCAATCTGTTGCATGATGATTTCATAAAAAGATGTGCTCTGATTTTCGTCTTATGATTTTTTTACCGAGAAAATGCTCTTCTTGTTTTCCATAGGATGTTAGTCATAGTTTGCACACTCATTCCTCGTTGATTCGGAGGCTTTCTCAAGAAACGGAGTTAGAGGTTGGTAACGTATCTTAATTTACCGCTACACCATGGTATTGCCATATGTTAGTAGGAAATCGGAGTAGCATCCATGTGATTATGTGAATATTCTTCATATACATGTTTCTGTGTGTTTTAGTATGCACTGGAAATTAAGAAATGCAAAATTGCAGTGTTCTTTTCTTCATTTTGATTTATTGTATTATCGTAAAGGGTGTATGGGTTTTAGGTGATTCTAGCATTTGCTGTTACGCTTGCATAAAGAAGATCGAATAATTGAACGAATACATGTAAATATGTATTTTGAGGTGCCTCGAGTGATCAGAGATGCTGAGTGTGTTCTGACTACGCTCACATATCATCTTTTTATACTTATTATGTCTTTGAGAAATCGTTGTATATTATTACTCAAAGTTTTAAGAAATGGTCCGTGACTGCAATTTTGGCCGCAACATCAAGGTTTTTGGGGTTATCGTGAACACAATCACAATTATGGCCTCATCAGATGTGTTTGTCTGCAATTTCCCATTTTCCAGCAATTAAGGATTGCGATGAAACCACAATTTAAATCCTCAATAATTATATTATATTGATTAGACTTATCGTCACTAATCATGAGTTTCTTAAAAATGCTGCACTATCCATAGATTTCCACTAACATTCTCTTCAAGTTTCTGCAGCTGTTTGCTTTCTTTTCTGTGCATCCCCCAATAAAAAAAAAGAATCTAATCATCCTAAATATTGTCTTTTCTGGGTATCCTTTTGCTCATGATTTTAATAGGGTCACACTGGCTGTGTCAATGCGGTGGCTTGGAATTCCAAAGGTTCGATACTGATATCCGGATCAGATGATTTACGGGTATGGCACATATTTTATGTCATCTGTAGTTCTGTAGTCTCATACACTAGATTGTAGCTATAAGACGTAACACCAAAAAGATGTTGAAAAATGGGAGATTCTTTTTTGGAAATACTGGAAGGGAAATATATGAGAAATGAACTTTGACATATTTTAGGGTCCATGAAAAATCAACAACAGAAATTCCATTAATGAAATAAACAAAGGGGGGTGTGTATGACTTGTATATAGATTTAACCATTCTTCTAATGTAGAATTAGACATTCATTTAGAAATAGGAAATTCCTAATTATTATTATTTACTTTACTAAAATTTGCAATAATAATATTTTTGAAATAATCAAATAGATATAGATATCTATTTGATAAATGAATCGAAATTTATTATATTAATATTAGCTATTAATCCCTATCTTGTACTTTATGTTATGCACTAAAATATCAAATAAATAATATAAATAAGAAATATTGGATTGGATATTCTAGATTGAATATGTTTTCTCATATAGAATGTTCCATTGTAAAATTCCCCTCTCTTTTTGAGCTAAAATGAAGTCTCTTTGTCCATGATTAAATGAGAGACTTTGACATCTCTGTCACTTATTGTGCTTGCTTCTAGTTCTCCCACAGTTGTGATTTATTTTCAAACCAAGTAGAGAGAATGATCAAGAAGCATCAAACTACAGAGAATAATTCTCTGTTTGTCTTATGTCTTGTTTTGCCTGATATAATTTATTGATTTATAATTTATAATTATTGAGTCATGACTAGTTTGAAAACTTCAGTTCTAACTCTCAAAAGGTAGCAAACAGACTGATAGAGTCATGGAGCAAATGATTCCAGCCTCTCTGTTTTTGGTTTATCCTTTCCCTCTCAGTCTGCTTTAACAGCAGAAGGCGCTGGATTGTTTTCCTGAAATTTTGCAGATCAATATTTGGAGCTATTCTGGCTGGAAACTTTTACATTCAATTGACACAGGACATACTGCAAATATATTCTGTACTAAGTTTATACCAGAAACTTCTGATGAGCTTGTAGCCTCTGGAGCTGGAGATGCTGGAGTAATACTATGATCCTTTCAATATTTTTAGTGGGCAATACAGTTTTAATTCTCTAATTTTGTTTATTTTTTATTTTGGTAGGTCCGGTTATTTAATTTGTCTCGCTTAAGTGGGAGTGGATTTAGTGACAATGCCATCATTGCTCCATCTGCACATTACCAATGTCACACTCGAAGAGTCAAGAAATTGGCTGTAAGTCATGTGGTCTCTAAGAAATAAGACAGAATCTATATGGGAAAAATCTGCATCATGTGAGTTTTCATGTCTTCCCTGTTCCTTTTTTGCAGGTTGAAAATGGAAACCCCAATGTAGTATGGAGTGCTAGTGAAGATGGGACCCTAAGGCAACATGATTTTCGGGAAGGTACCTCTTGTCCTCCAGCTGGATCTTCGCACCAAGAGTGTCGAAATATTCTTGTAAGGGGTTTAATTCAGTTGTAGTCATTCCTACTTATTGGTTTTGAATGCAATTGGACCTTGTCTGGCATACGAACATATGGAATTGGATTGAAAATTTAAAATTTCCAGCTCTTGTATGCATATAAGTGATATGAGAAAACTGGTTTTTCCTTCATTTTCGGTAATATTTGAATTTACCTATGAAAATACCAATTGGTTTGCCGAGATTAATTCATCTGCAATATTAGAACATCTGCCATGTTGATCTGATCAATAAGGATTCTATTCCATTAAAATAAAAACTTGCCTCAATAGATTGCTTTTAATCATATGTCAATTACAATCTTTTCTCCATAGTTCAACAAGGTAGGTTGAAAGAGTATACTGGAACCTGCTATAAGATATTGTTGGATGTAATCATGCAATATAATTTTCTATGCTATCCATCTCTTTTAATAATAATTTCTTCCTTTATATTATTTATTATTCATTTCTTAGTTCTTTACACTAAATGGGAAGCTGCTCTTGGATGGAAGGTGGGGGAGAGGATCAAAATTTTAATTTGATTTTTCAGATAGCAGTGGTAAAAATTCAACATGCTGTTTTGACATTTCCTCCTATTTTTTCAAACTATCATGGGTTATTATGCTAGCTCATTTACATCCTAAACTATAAGTGCACATGGGAAACCTATATGACTGGCATCTCAAGGGAATCATTAATGATGAGCAATTCTATGCTTGAGATATTGGTTGCATCTTTGATCTCATCTATCATTATTGCCTCAATCCTCTGGAAATTAAATGGCTTTAGTAGGAAAGTTAGTTAGTATGTCAACAGTCTTTCTACAATGTAGTTTTTTGGAGTTTTTTTTACTGCAAGTTAGTCAGGAAGCTGGTTAACTATGATCATTGTTTTCTAAAGCTGGATTTTGTTTTCTTCACAAGTTCACATTAATTGATTTCCATGTTTAATGCTTAATGTCAGCTTGACTTACGAAGTGGATCTAAAAGGTCACTTGCTGATCCTCCTAAACAAGTCCTTGCTTTAAAATCTTGTGATATTAGTTCAACTAGACCACATTTGCTTCTTGTTGGTGGGAGGTAAATATTTCTGGTGATTAATTATGTTAATTAATTCATCTTTTTTATTTCAAACTGATGTTAGCCTTTCCATTTCTTGCAGTGATGCCTTCGCACGCTTATATGATAGAAGGATGCTGCCGCCTCTTAGCTCATGTTGGAAAAGAATGTCTCCACCTCCTTGTGTTAATTATTTCTGTCCAATGCATCTTTCTGATCATGTGAGTCCTTGCTTTACTGATCTATGATTATCAACATTGGAAGTGTTTGTATTGCAGTCATTTGTTTAATCCATTCAGTGTTGAGAATGTTATAAGTCCTTTTTGGGGGGTAAAAATAATTCTTTTAGAGAAGGGATACAATGCATTAGGATGAGAAAAAAAACCTAAAACAAAAAGAACAATAACAAAGGAAAGTTGGATATGTTGGCATTTGGCAAGCTTTGCTTATTGTTGAACTTTTTTTATATTTCTTCTGGATTCTGTATAATTTGATTTCTTTTGGGAGGGTATATGGTCATTTTTGCTAGCATTTCTTTCTTGCTCATCTTTGATAAAGCTTTTCTTCTATGTAAAAACAAAAATCATATATTCTTCTTAACTTATATTCTCTACATTTTCTTTTGGGAGTGTGGTCGTAATGGAGGGCTGGGAATCTTATTTTTTCTAGAATTTTCTCACCCGTTCTGAAAAAGGGAAACAATCATAGAAATTTTTGTTTCTTTCCATTTATGAATTGTAGTATGGTACTTGTCTGAAATGTTGGATATCTGTGCATTCTATTATAGGTGTAAATAATATTTTGATAAGCTATGTGTTGGTGGTTGCCTGGTTGGCATATCAAATATTGCAAGTTTATTTTCAATGATATAGGTTTGAAATGTGAAATACCCTTTTTCATGAGTGTTAACGAATGCAATATTCCCAATAATTGGGAATTCTATTCCATTCTAGAGGGGTAAGTGGGAGTGTTGCTGTGTTGAATTCCTCCTACTTACCTTTTGGGTATTCTCATCATAAATCTAAATAATGGTATTTTACATTCTCAATCTGTCTCTTCTTCTGTTGACACACCAATATCCACTGTTGGCATTTTTAGATCTCTGGAGATGGTGGCAATCATGGCTATAGTCATGTCTCGTGAAAGAAATGACAGCTGTGGCTATGGTGGTGGCAGCTTTTTCTTGGGATATTATGTTGTTAATTTTATACAACTGATTTTGTGGAAAGAAGTCAAGACACATAAGAGTTTGCACACATTAATGATTAAACAATGCTGGGTCAGAAAAATCATTAGTAATTCCTATCCTAGAATGCCTAAACCAAAATCAAGTAGTTTGTAATGATAGTTTTTCATTCTACTTACCTAATGTCCTACATTCTCTATGTTTTATTGTATTTGCTCACCCATTTTCCTCCTTGGTACATGATGTGTTATGGATGTGTAATTCTTTCTGACATTTCAAGCCAAATGTTGTTGATCTCCAATTGTATCTTTTTTTTTTCCAGGGACATCCAAGCTTGCACTTAACTCATGTTACATTCAGTCCTGATGGACACGAGGTTCTCCTCAGCTATAGTGGAGAGCACGTTTACTTGATGAATGTAAATCATGGTAAAGCATACCACATTGTTTATTTGTTTGCCACTAGTTGTATAATGTAATGTGATTTTATGTTTGTTCGAGGTATGGGTAAAATTTTCAAGAATAGTATAATGTAATGTATTCTTATTTTTTCAACTTATTTGGGAGTATTGGATAAATTATAGAAGTTCTTTAATACCCAACAGTTTAATTTATGAATGGCGGGAAGAGGAATACATTTTTTTTGCATGGTGTCATCTTATTTGGTTATGCTATGTTTGTTATTAGTGTAACCTTTAATTCACATTGTCAGAGACATAAGAAGAGAGATGTGTAGTGTGTTGTTTTATGAAATATTGCTTAGAAGATATTGAAATTCTAAATAAATAATGCAATAAAGCTTGAATGGTGATTTTCCTTTTCTTAAAAAAAATTCTTGTGTTTTGAAATGGGTTGGTTGTCTAGAGGCCAGTTGATGCTGTGTTTCATTCTGATGCCTTCAGTGATGTGCATGTACGTGTTAATCCTGTTTATGTTCAGACTCTTCCTTTAGCTTTTTCAACTGGAGTTCACCATGCATCTTTTTTGCAACCCTTAGTGGAAGTTCCTATCATATCATTTTGATTCCTTTATATCATAACGGGGATCCAGTTCTTAAAATATTCCTTTTAAAAGCAGTATTTATTTCATTTGCTGACAGATTTTCTTTGATGATCTGTCAAAGTTATTTTCTAGGTTTTGAGTATGGTGTGGATTTGAATGTTCTCAAAGATCTATTTATAACTGTTTAAGCTGCAGTAACTTCCATTTTGTTAGTTTCTGGTTACTGTGTTTATGTGGATTGTAAAAGTTGAGACTACTTAATTTTTGCATTATACAGCTGGAGTGAATGAGATGCAATATACTTCAGGGGATGATTCAAAGCTGATGACATACTCTCCAACAATTAATGGGACAGAGATGCAGCCTTGTGTATCTAATGTCTTCCCAAATGGATTTCCTATTAAAAAGAACATCGCTGCAAAGGTATGTAGTTTTTTTTTTTGTGTGTGTGTGTGTGGGGGGGGGGGGGGGGGGTATGCCTATGGATGATTTTTGCTGTAGATATGTGGTGTAACTAAGACATGTAACTTCAGTTTTGCATAATTTTTGTTGACTAATTGGGGGTTTTACAGCTTGACAAGTGCAGGAAACTAATAAAATATGCTAAGAAATCATTGGACAATGGGACACCCTATTATGGAATTGATGCATGTAATGAGGTTTTGAATGGCTATAGCCATATTATTGGGCCTGCACTGAAACATGAATGCTTGTGTACTCGTGCTGCACTATTGGTCAAGGTTCTTATTACAACTAAACTGGGTCTTAGCATTTTGCTTTCTATTCAGTTTATATATAATAATAATAATAATAATAATAATAATAATAATAATAATAATAATAATAATAATATTTACTTGATGGGACATTTTTTAAATTTCCTACTCTTATCCAGAGGAAGTGGAAAAACGATGCTCATATGGCTATAAGAGACTGCTATGCTGCAAGGGAAATTGATAATTCCTCTTACAAAGCACTATACTATATGTCAGAAGCATTGTCACAGGTAACTTTGTTGTATGAACTGCATTTTAAAATGTGTTCACTTTGAAATAATGTGTTATGCTAGTTTCTGAGACTCATTAAGCCTCATTCAAAATAGGACAAATTATTAGAGTCGTATAGCTTTTTGAAGTAGTGAGAATGGGAGAGTGAAGAGAATTGAAGTAGAAGCACTAGTGAATGATATTGATTCTCATTACTGTCTTGTATATGCAAGTTATTTTAGGGTGGTTGGGGTGGGAACGGGATATAGAACTTGAACACTGAAAGAGCGCTATTCAAGTTGGAAACATCTTAAATCCACAAAATTCCCATGCTAGTCAGGATTAGAGGTGAGAAACATGATAGTTCAATACATTACAGAAAATTTGCTGTAGATCATAAAATGCCAACTAAAGCACCAAGAGACAAGATGATAAGATACCACTTACAGAAAGGAACTTGGCCATAATCGTGATCTGCCGATAGAATCGAAGTTATTGAAAGGAACTTGACCCTAACTGCGACCTGCCGGTAGAATCAAAATTATCAAAATGAACGTGACCCTAACCGCGACATGCCGGTAGAACCAACACTATTAGTTCTTAACTCAAGAACAAAGAAAAAGCTCTCGTAATAGAGAAACTTTCAAATTTCATTAATCTTCAAAATCCCAACAAAGTGTTTAAGGAGTTTATTTATACTCCTACTAATAACCCTAAATTAGGCCCAAGACCCAATAATTGATCTAATAATTTAAAGACTTTAAAATAACAATAAAAGGTTATGGCAGTTCATTACAAGTCCGAAAATAAACCCAATATGTTGGACTTAATTATTATCTAATCAACCCAATATTAATAGTCCACCAAAATTGATTAATTCAGCCCATGGATGCTTCTTGTCTTGTAAATCGGACTTCCCATAGTGATTCTTTAAGTTAGCCTCAAAGCATCTTCATCGATTTGTAGGAGAGTGATCCAATTAGGTGCAACACTTAATTCACATTGGTCTTTTTTCT
Source organism: Glycine soja (assembly GCF_004193775.1). NCBI lineage: Eukaryota > Viridiplantae > Streptophyta > Magnoliopsida > Fabales > Fabaceae > Glycine > Glycine soja. The sequence continues at coordinate 8,162,372 of NC_041005.1, forward strand.
CTTTGATCTTTAGAATCAAGCCTTGCAATGCTTGTTTCGTTCTCTTAGTCTTGGACCTTGTCATAAGACCTACAATCCCCTGTTAAAGGATCAATAGATGGGCTGGTTGCACCTCCATCATTACCTCCCTCTTCAAAAGGATTCGTGCTTGAATCTGATTCGTTACCTACATCAAAGAAAGATAGATCATCACATTAAGGGTACCACTTATGTTACCATATTCTCTTGGCATGTCTAGCTTGTAAGCATTGTCATTTATTTTTACTAGAACTTGAAAAGGTCCATATCCTCTTGGTTGCAACTTGGATTTTCTTTGAACAGGAAATCTTTTTTTTCACATATGAACCTAGATCCAATCTCCTGGAGGCTTTTCACTAAAGTATGCAACTGGTTTAGAGTCCTGCATCAGTATAACCCTTATTCCAACATCAGAAGTATCACATTCAATTTCAAAAGCTTTATCAAAATTAGGCAAACAAAGCAAAGGTGTATTGGTTAGCTTATCTTTCAATAACTAAAAGCAAGTGAACTAAAGTTCTTCACAAATCTTAAAAACTTGCTAAACCATGAAAACTTCTTACCTCATTAGCATTCTTAGGTACATGTCATTCCCTAATTGCCTTTACCTTTTCTTCATCCACACTTGTTCATTTTGAGCTAATGACAAAACCCAAGAACACATCAGATTCATGATAAAAAGAACACTTTTTAAGATTGACATACAATTTATTCTCTCTCAAAACATTAAAAATATTAGTGTATTAAGTAAGTTTTACTTTGTGATTCAGCCAGGGCAGTTGTTAGAACAATTATGATTCAGTTAGGACAACTGTGGTTGTTATTTCTGTTATTTTATTAGAAGCTGTTATTTCTGTTAGAGCAGTAACTAACTTCGATTAGTTAACTACCTTAGTTAGGTTATGTGTAATCATATCTATTCTCTCTATAAATAGAGAAACAGAATCAATTTGTAACTAACCTTTCATTCTGAATCAATAATACTATCTTCCAGCTTTCTTCTTCTTTTTTTCTCTCTCAAACTCTATGATGGTATCCAGAGCTTGAGGTCTATCCATGTTGACAAATCAAAATTTTGCTTCCGTTACTCCTTTTCATCCGATTTCTTAGGAGTTAGATGATTCTAACTTCCTGCTATAGAGGCAACAGGTAGAACCTGCCATCAAGGCTCATAAACTTCAGTGTTTCGTGGCAAGTCCTCAGATCCCGATGCGCTTTCTCACAGAGGCAGACTGTGAACCTGGAAATGAAAATCCAACATACACCGATTGGGAACAACAAGATCAGATTCTCTTATCATGGCTCCAATCGACTCTTTTAGTTTCAATCCTATCTCGAATTATTGGATGTGTTCATTCATATAAGCTTTGGGAGCAGCTCCATGAGTATTTTCAAAAGCAAACATGTGTAAAAGCTAGGATTCTTCGAGCAGAACTCAAAACTACAATGCTTGAGCAGAAAACAATGCGCGAGTTTCTTCTGCGCATCAAATGCATAGTCGATGCGCTTGGATCGTGTGGAGATCCTGTTCTTCTGTGTTAACACCTTGACGCGATTCTTGAAGGCCTACCAAAGGAGTATAGTCAAGTGACCTCAATGATCAAAAGTAAGTTTGAACCACTTCCGATCAGAGAAGTAAAGGCACTGCTGCTTGCACATGAGGCACGCATGAAAAAGTTTCAAAAGCGCTTCGCTGATTCACCATCAATTAATGTTGCTCAAGGTTACAATTCATCATCGAATAATTTCAGTTCACAAAATTGATCCAATTATTCTGAAAATTGTGATGACTTCAATAGTGGTAGTGGCTATAGTCGTCGAGGCAGTGATTCTGACCGCGGCGGTGGCTACATTCACGAAGGCAATGGCTTTGGAGTGTTGGAGGTCATCGTGGTGGCGACAGAGGTTGTGGTCGTTATGCAAATTTTCAGTCGCAAGTTTGCTTCAAATTTGGTCACACAGCAGTGGTGTGTCATTTTTGCTATGATTCTAATTTTCAGCCAAACATGTCTCTCACGTTGATGGAACCAATGTTTCAAAGCAATTCATCAAACACCTTCGGTTCATAATAGAATCAGGGAATTAATTCTCACAAAGACTCCCAACCCAACCTAATGCAATGCTGGTTAATTCTGAAAATCAAGATCCTAACTCTACTACTACCTGATTCGGGTGCATCATTCCATGTAACTGGGGAGTCTCAAAACATTCAGTAGCTTGGTCCATTTAAGGGACCAAATCAAATATACATCGGTAATTGCCAAGGCCTTTCTATTAAGTCTTTTGGTTACACAAAGTTTGTTTCCCCTATTAATTCTAGAGTCTGTTTGTCCTTAAAACAATTATTACATGTACTTGCCATCACTAAAAAACTTAATCAGTGTCAACAAATTTTCTAAGGATAACAATGTTTTCTTTGAATATTATCCTAATCATTGTGCTGTGAAATTACTGGTAACCAATGAAGTCTTACTTCAAGGTTCATTGGGTCCTGATGGCCTCTACATATGACCTCTACATATTTCCACATCTTGCACTCAAAGATTCAGCCTCAACCACTTGCTTACTTTCAAATTCCAGTGTTGATTCTACTGTTACTTCTGTTTCTAGTGGTTCTAATACACAAATTTCTAATTCCTTTGTAAATGCAGTTTCTGATGTTAAAACAACACCTAGTACTAGCTCTCAAACTATATAGCACCGTAGATTGGGCCATCCTAATGCTAATGTACTAAGGCTTGTGCTTAATCATTGTAATATACCTATAGTCAATAAAATTATGTTCGAATTCTGTGCTGCTTGTTGTGTTGGAAAGTCACAGACTACCATCTTCTCTATCTCAAATTGTGTATTCTGCTCCTCTTGAACTTATATACAGTGATTTGTTGGGACCATCTCATATTTCATCCTCAATGGTTTCTCTTATTATATTAGCTTTGTTGATGTTTATTCTAAGTTCACTTGGATCTATTTTCTTAAAAATAAGTCAGAAACATTTTCTGATTTTCAGCAATTTAAAACCATGATTAAACTCCAATTTGATACCAAAATTAAGAGTGTTCAAACAGACCGGGGAGGTGAATTTAGATCTCTTACCTCATTTCTTCAAACCCATGGGATCATTCACAGGCTAATTTGCCCTCACACACATCATCAAAATGGTGTTGTGGAAAGAAAACACAGGCATATCGTTGAGTTAGGCTTCGCTCTTCTCAAACAAGCTTCTCTCCCTTTAAAATTTTGGGATTTTTCCTTCCAAACTACTGTTTATTTGATAAACAGAATGTTAGAGGGGCTGAAGGTAAGGAGAGAGAGAGAGAATAGCCCTTCTTCGAGGGAAGGTACCTCCTGATAACAATGATTGGGATTCAGTATTTTTGCATGCTTTATTCAATATGATGCAGTCATATATATACTGCAAGTGATACATGCACAACGGTCATAACCGCGATAACGATCCTAAAAACTCTTAACAACTTTAGCCAATTACACACGTGCCTATGAGTGACTATCTACACGTGCTGCATGTGTTTCAAGTTACGTAATCGCATAGGTATTTGGGCCTGATGACTTCCCTTGTGGGCCTCGCTGTTGTGAGTTCTGGTTCCTCCTGGAGATTGCTATCACAGAATTCCCATTGCTTTTCTTCAATCTCAAGTTCCTTATACTGTTTTATTCAACAAGTCTCCTAATTACAATTTTTGGAGGAACTTTGGATGTTCTTGCTATTCTTTTCTTAGACCCTGTAATAAACACAAACTTGATTTCAGGTCACATGAGTGTTTGCTCCTTGGTTATTCCATCTCTCACAAAGACTACAAGTGTCTTTATCCTAATGACAAATTATATGTTTCCAAAGATGTTATCTTCAATGAGCTTAAATATCCTTACAATGATCTTTTTCCACCTTTATCCAACTTTGTCACTTCTTCTAAGAGTGATTTTTTACCTAATGCTCATATTCCTCTTGTTTCACCTTCACCTAATGAACTCACTCATTCTTCTCAACATGCTGAAACTAATTCTATTTCTGTAAGTATTGATCCCTCTAGATCCCTTCTTAATACTGAATTCCCTAATTCTCAAAATGTCACATCATCTTCTCCTCTTTCTAATGTTGAACCAAATTCTGTTACTAATGAAAACTAACACTGTTTCTGACTTAAATAGAAATCCAAGTGAACTGTCCAGTACCTCTTCTTCTCAGTCTCACACTGTCAGTTCTCCTTCCTTTAATCTTGTTCTTCCCTCACAAAATGTTCATCCTATGCAAACCAGATCCAAGTCTGGAATTCATCAATCTAGGCTGCATCCTTCACTGTTTTTGGCACATTGTGAACCTAAAACTGTTAAACAGGCTCTTGCTGACCCCTAATGGTTTGCTGCTATGAAACAAAAGTATGAGGCTCTTCTTAACAATAAAACATGGGATCTTGTTCCTCTTCCCAAAGACAGACAAGTTGTGGGTTGTAAGTGGGTCTTCAGAATTAAGGAGAATGCTGATGGGGCTGTTAACAGATTCAAGGCTAGGTTAGTGACTAAAAGATTTCATCAGGTTACAGGATGTGACTTTAATGAAACCTTTTCTCCGGTGATAAAACTTGTTACAATCAGGCTGATTCTCAACCCCATTGAGTTTGAGGGGGTATTAGTGTATTAAGTAAGTTTTACTTTGTGATTCAGTTGGGACAACTGTTAGAACAGTTATGATTCAGTTAGGACAGCTGTGGTTTTGTTATTTCTGTTATTTTGTTAGAAGCTGTTAGAGCAGTAACTAACTTTGGTTAGTTAACTGCCTTAGATTATTTGTAATCAGATTTGTTCTCTCTATAAAGAGAGAAACAAGATCAGTTTGTAACTAACTTTTCATTCAGAATCAATAATAATATCTCTTACCTTTTTTTTTTTTCTCTCTCAAACTCTAAAAAGCAGCATGTAAATGATCAATATATTGCTCTAATGTTTTGTTATAGATCAAAATGTCATCAAAATACACTACAACAAATTTTCCAATGAAAGCACGCAAAACATGGTTCGTTAACCTCAAGAAAGTACTGGGTGCAGTAGTTAAACCAAATCACATCACCAACCTCTCATATAAACCATTTTTTGTTTTAAAAGTTGTTTTCCATTTATCACCTTTCGTGCGGATTTGATAGTATTTCCTCTTCAAATCTAGTTTAGAAAACACACGAACCATGCAATTCATCAAACATATTATCCAATATAGAGATAGGATACTTATACTTTATAGTGATTTTATTTATGGTTAGGCAGTCTGTATATATGCGTCGTGTCCCATCTTTCTTTGGAACCAAGATCACAAGAACAGGACACGGGCCAAGACTTTTCCTTAGAAATCCCTTTTGCAAGAACTCATCAACTTGCCTTTAAATCTCCTTTGCTTCTTCTGGACTTGACTGTTTGGAAGTGAAGCACTAGGAATGAAGTCAATTTGATGCTCAATACCTCTTGAAGGAGGTAATCCATATGAAATTTCTTTTGGAAAAACACCAACAAATTCCTATAACAAGGAATCAACCTCACAAGGCAAAGGTAAGATCGTTAGTAAAATAAACATCCTTGTACATGAGTACAAGTATATGCTCTCTAGCCATCAAAGCACTCTCAACCTCTCTTTTTTATTTTTGCAAATGCACTTTCTTATTTTTCCCTCTCTGTTTTCTTTTTTATTCTTTTCTTTCTTTTGCTCACTCATTTTTTCTTGAATGTTCAATTGTTCTTCTCTTAACTTACACTCTCTTACAATTCTGATTTGATTGACATAGGCTTCAGCGGGCCAGAGAGGTGTTAACACAATGGTGCGATTGTTCAAAACAAAAGCATATCTATTTTTGTAACCATCATGTGTAACCTTTCTATCAAGTTGTCGTGGACGCCCTAAAAGTATATGCCTATCATGCATAGGTACCACATCACAAAGAGCTTCATCCTTGTATTTAGCAATGAAAAAAGAAACCAACACTTGCTTGGTCCCCCTTATGTCTCCACGATCATTTAGCCACTAAAGTCTATATGGATTAGGGTGTTTAATAAGGTGCTAGCAACATTAGTACAACTTCCATACAACAACAACAACAACAACGCCTTATCCCACTAGGTGGGGTCGGCTACATGGATCAACTTCCGCCATAATGTTCTATCAAGTACCATACTTCTATCCAAATCATTAAGTTCGAGTTCCTTTTTGATAACCTCTCTTATAGTCTTTTTGGGTCTTCCTCTGCCTCGAATTGTTTGCCTTCTCTCCATCTGGTCTATTCTCCTCACTACAGAGTCATTAGTACAACTTTCATATTAATGATTAAATTGCATACCTTGTCTTCTATGTGACGTCCTGTATGAAAAATATTCTCATGCTCCTCATCACCTCCTACCTTAGGCTGCATGTTAAGAGCACGTATAGTAACAATCACATCTCCATTTACAGGTTCCGCATCACTACAATCCTCCAATGGTGGCATTCCATCATCGCTTAAGCTCTCACTCTTATGTCTCCATTATCCAGCAATATCATGGCTCTTTTATTTGGACATTGAGACGCAATATGTCCAACTCCTTGACATATGAAACATCTGATATCACGAAATCTAGAAAATGAATTAATTTTCATTGTACCTTTAAGTGCAACAAATGAATTTTTGGACTTAGCTTCATCTTTTGACTTTGTCACAGATTTGTTGTTTTGCCAATTTGACTTCCATGAAGAAGTGGAAGCAAATTTGGGAGTACTCTTAGCTTTCAATTGTCTCTCCACTTGAATAAATTTGTGCAGCAAGTCCTCCATCTCGACGTAATGTTGTAATTATACCACATCGATTATCTCCTTCTTTAGACCTCCAATGAATCTGGCCATAGTTGTCTCATGGTCTGCTCTAATCATGACTATTTCCATCTCCTTGTAGTAGTCCTCCACACTCATGGAACCTTGAATTAAAGTTTGTAATCTGTGCAAATCCCTATGATAGTGGCTAGGTGCAAATCTCCTCATGACAATCTTCATCTCCTCCCATATACTAATAGGCCTTTCACCATTCCTGTGCCTACTAGTCACAAGTTGATCCCACCATATACTAGCATTATCGGTGAATTCAACACCAACTGGTTTAACCTTTTTCTCCTCAAAATAATTATGGCAATCAAACACATGTTCAACCTTTCTCTCCCACTCCAAATACATTTGAGGATCATTTTTACCTTCAACTTAGGGATTGTCATCTTAATGCTCCCCAAATGATTATCTCTCCTTGGTTCGCCTCTTCGTCTTCTTTCATGACTTCTTGCATTTGAATACTCCTCTTCTTTTTTCTGAAGTTGATTGTCTACGACTTCTAGATTAGAATGGAGATTGCAAACTATCCAATCTCAGGTTTAAAGCTTGAAATTGTTCATTAACAGTTTTAACAAACAACTTGAGATTCGCTCCTTCTCCACTCCTGGTTAAAATTGTTGCAAGAATTGTGTTAAAAGTGATTGTAAATGGACAAATAAATATCCTAACATAAACACTCTCTCACGTGTTTACACTCAATAATTTTTTTCCCACTCGTGTTTCACTCTTTCTGGTTTTTTTCGTCTAATAGTCTCACTCACCACCCTTGCCTTTTACCACTCAACTTCTCCTTGTGAGCACTTAAGTAAGAATCTTTGTGTTGATACACACAAGACACAACAAGGGATCAATGATAACTTAGTGAATAAGAACAAACAAAGGACAAAGAAAGGGATTTAAGAAAAGTTTTTTTTTTCCAACTTGTAAACAAAGGTAAAAACTGCCCAGATTTTCTTCTTTATTATTATTTTTTTTTTACTTTTTCGTATTTTTTTTCTGCATTTTTTTGCATGAAATTCAAATTTGAACACAAATATGTGATTGAGCAGATCCTAACAACTTTAATTAGCCAAATATGGATTGTAATAGAATTTGGGCAGCTTTAGTTAGCCAAATATGGACGAAACAATAATATAGGGTTAAACAAAAGGAAAAGAACAAACAAAAGAGGAAATACAGAAGAAGAAAGAAAACACAAAGGATAGATAACAGCTGATTCAAGAACCGAAGCTATGATACCAAATGATAAGAGACCTCCAATCCCCTGTAAAAGATTATTAGATGGGCTGGTTGCACTTTCATCACTAGATCATAGAAACCCAGAAGGAAACAAAGAGAAACTAAAGAGTAGGCTGGAACCTGTTTATCTGTGAATTTCTTAATTGAAATTTGAGATTTAAAGCATTTTTTTTGACAAATCAGTTATTTTGTTTTGAGTGGAGGGACTTTTATGGATCTTTTTGACTTCATTTTGATGCTATTTGTTTGTGTCAAACATACCCTTTGATAGTAGAACCTGCCATTAGTTTTAAAACCCATTATATTAATGTTATTTCGTTGCAGTTGGGTAGACATGAAGATGCTTTGGAGTTTGCTGTTGCTTCCCATTCATTGGCCCCATCCAAATCTGAAGTTGCAGAAAGAGTAGCGAATGTGAAGAGGGACATTGCTTTGGGTATGGATAATATGGCTTTCATGCCTGGATTTAGTTATAAAGATGTCTATATTGAATTGCTGCATTTCTATTTCTACATGTATGTGCAAATTCGTCAATAATTAGTCTTTTACTTATGTTGAGGAAATTTGTGAATGGCCCTTGTCGCCTAAAGAAGTGTGCGCCCCATTGAGCTCACTGTGAGCTCACTGAAACATGCTTTACTTTTCTTACATAGACTAATGATATTAAAGTACTTAATAGTTACGGTATTGCCATAACTGCTAAAATTTGATACAGAAAAATCAATCTAATTTCCAAATATTGCTCTTTATTTATGATTGGGAAATTATGCACTATTCTTTTTTAACATTTTATGTAGATCTAACTGGTTTATTTAACAGCTGAAGCTGAAAAAAGTAGTAAGACCAATGATGGGGCATCAAGGTTTGATAGTAGGGGTGGACGAATATTATCATTAAGTGACATACTCTATCGTCCTGGGTCTAATGGTGATCCTCCACAAGATGGTTCAAGATTAGAGAGGGATGATTCTGATTATGACGAGGAATTGGAGTTGGACTTTGAAACATCGATATCTGGTGATGAGGAACATGATCTTGAATCAAATATTCTTCATGGAAGTTTAAATCTTAGAATTCATCGGAGAGGTGACTCCAGAGACAATGCTCGTGCAAGTGGCTCATGCGAATCACCTTCATCCTCGTCACAGAACAGTAGAACTTCTTATCAGGTACATATTACTATCTTCAAATTTTATTATTGTCGATGCCTTCTAAATTTATTTCCTGGGTTTTTGTATGGGCTTCATTTGATGTTTGCTTATCTTCCTCTCCATTGGTTCCAATGCATAATCCTAAAATGTAATTATTAGTATTATGTTGTAAGGGTGCAACAACCTTCAGATTTGAAGTGCTTTAGAAGATTTTGACACATGTTTTATTTGTAAACGCATTTGATTGGTTAATGTTGGTGCCTTCATTCTTTGGTGATGCAATGTTTATTAAGAAACTTATTAAACTAATGTTAAATTACTTATACACTTTGGATAATTTTGCTCTATTGTTAATATTGCAGCCTGAACCAGCTGTTGATATGAAACAGAGATTTGTTGGCCACTGCAATATTGGGACTGACATAAAACAAGCCAGTTTTCTTGGTCAAAGAGGTATGCTATTTCTTATGTGATTTTCTAAATTAGAAATAGTTGTGAACAATGAGTCTTTTTCATATATCAAACAAATATAGTAAAAGCAAGATGTTTTTTCTTTCTCCCTCTTTCTATCTCTTAGTTGCTTTATTATTCACATTGTATTCTTGCCTTGTTGTTTGCTGAGGAGAAATATATAATATATTGGTTTTAATCATTTGAGTATCAATTGAGATGGGATTAAAAAAAACTGTTTATGGATGTAGCGGAGGCTCTCTTACGAAAAATTTACAGAATTCCTGAATATCCAAACTAGTAATTATTAGATAATCTAATTTACACACAAGTACTCTTTTGAGTTATTTATTTTACAGTATCTTTTAGAAATGAAAACCAATGGTTCAGGTGTTATATGCATAGCCACCAATGGAAATATAGTTACGTTGTATTTTTTTGCATGCGAGTGTTTTTTTATTTTATCATAATGAATGCCTCCTTTTGATTATTCAATCTTTGGTAGGTAAGTGGTGAGTTTTGAGTTGACTGTTGGTCCACCATAGTTGCAAATTTGTTCAAAATTGTATCACTTGTTTATTTGTAGGTGAATATGTTGCTAGTGGAAGTGATGATGGCAGATGGTATATTTGGGAAAAGCGTACGGGCAGACTCATAAAAATGCTGAATGGTGATGAATCTGGTAAACATGGTTTTCCTAATGGTTTTCGGGTTTAGTAGTATCCTCTTGTATGGTTGTCTGACGCAATTATTTTCTTCTTGCTAAAGTTGTAAATTGTGTTCAATGCCATCCATTTGATTTTGTTGTTGCAACCAGTGGGATTGATAGCACAATAAAGGTGAGTATGATGACTCTATGATGTGTAGTATCTTTTGAATTGAATAAAAACTTCAATCTCTGAAGCTTTCTGGTGGTGCATTATTCTAGATATGGACTCCAAATGCTCCTGTTCCATCTTCTGTAGCTGGTGGTTCAGCAGGACCAGAAACTGGCGATGTGTTGGTTGCTATGGAGAGCAATCAACAAAAACTATCTCGTAGCCATAATTCTATCTTGTAAGGATTATTAGACCCTTTTTTTTGTATTGAAAATGAAATTATGCAGCTTGGTTATTGTTCAGGTAGTTTATTATAACCACAATGCCTTGCAAGCCTGTCTAGAAATAAATTCGATGGTGGCTATGATCTTGGCTTATATTTCAGTCTGTCATTCTGTTCTTAATGTTGCATGTCATACTCATCACCACCTCCAACTTCAGAGATTGCTCTGCTTCTTGACTTAATCCTCATATTATGAAGTAGGCTGCATTTCTCATCTTGTCAGTGAGCCCAGGTGATACATGTCAGGCAATTAACCAGGAGGGTTGGAGTTAATGCCTTCCATGTTTAGTTGTCATTATTCATGAATTGAGCATGACATTTGGATACATTCTTACTTTTCTATTTCTATGCTACATTGATGTATTCAATCATTTAGATATATTATGAGTTAAGTGAAATTTTATTCTGCAGGCCATTTTTGGAACCGTTTAGAATGCAGGAGTTTCCTGAAGGGCCATTACGCTTGCGTCCGTTTGAATGTGCTCAAAGCTAAAGGTTTGCTAATTTTCATCCGGTGGTAAGTCTTTGTTCATTTATCTCGCATGTAAGTTAATATTCAGATTCCTTTATAAGTCTCTGTCTAGATAAAGTTCTCAATAAATACTTATAGAAAAGGAAAATAAGAAGGTAAAAATAAATTAAATTGCTCCCACAAGTTAAAATCAACTTGTAGTCTTGCATATATATTTTTTTTTTTAAGTTTTCTCTTCTCACTTCTCCAAAAGTTAAGACGCATAAATTGATTTTAACTAATGAAAGAAGTTTAATTTATTTTGCTTTTTTCTCTTCTTTAATCACAAAAGTGTTTATTTAGTAGTTTATACTTATATTCAAATAGTGTCCTAAATCCTAAATATGTAATTAGTAAGCTTTGAGGAGTTTATTGATCTCTGAATAAAAGAGCCTCAGTTTTTGGTGTTAGTAATGTTTCAAAACCAATTCAATGAGACCTTTGGTTGTGGTTTGAATGGTTCAATTGGCTAACTTGATGGTTCAACCAAGGACAAACCAAACAACATAAAAAGATACCAAAAATCTGCAATTTTGGTTAAGATGTGATCTTGAATTTTCATTTCTGTTATATTGCTAACTCATCTCATGTATATTAAACTTGTATTTCACAAACCTTGTCTTACAAGTTACACTACTTAACCGGAAATCCTTTGATCCTCAAACATCAAAATGTTTTTAAAAATAGTATCAGTTTTTAAAACACCACTTTGGAATCTAAGAATGGGCTTGTGTAGTTGCTGAAGCTTTCACATCTGGCTGATTTCAAGATATTTAGAGAGCACGCTTTTATTTTTCTTTATGAATTGGCCCAATGTCGAATGGGGTTTCCATCCTTTTTAGGGCATGTTCCCGTCTCTTCGGGCCTTATACGGAACCACCGTGCTTGTGCATTAGTATCAGGCTGGAGTTATAAGAGTTAGCTTTATCCATTGTACTTTTGTAGGGTGCTCTATTCGGTTGTGTGCATATGAATCTGGATTGATTAGTGATGACATTGATGGGGAGGAGCCATTATCGGTGGGTATGTGGTATGAGCTTTTGACTATGGAAGGCATTTTAAGGACGCGCGGAATAATCTGGAACGTTGAAATAAATCCTGGGTGTTATCCCGGATTTTTTTTTTTGGTAAAAAGGTATTATCCTGGATTTATTTCCTGGCCTGCTGATGATTTGAAGAAAGAGTTGTACAAATTTACTGGTTGCCATGGTTGCTGATATAATGTGCATAGTAAAAGGTGGTCTCTGAATTAAAAATATTACATTTTGTTAGATTTAATCTTTGTATAGTAAATGATCTCAAGAAATCCTGTTAGTTTGAACACGGATATTATAATAGTACTTGCATTTTAAAATAAATAAATGGTAAATAGTTTAATAACTATTATCTTTAAGCTATGATTTTGATTCTTATAATATACTGTTTTATTTATTTATTTTGGTCTTCATAAAATATTTTTTAAAACGAATCTTGTAAGATTTTTGTTTTAGTATGTTACTGGTATTTGGTGTTAGTTCTTATAACGTTTTTCTAGTTCTTGTAATATCTAAATGATTTGCTTTTTTTTATAAGAAATTTTATAAAAGATAATTTTGAAGAAAAAATGATACGGACTAAGACAAAAAAAAACAGTATATATACACAGGGATGAAAACATTTAAGCCTTATTTTTATTATTTATTCTAACTTAATTATTTTTTTTTATTTGGAACAAAATTAGAATAAAAAATCGAAAATTGAAAATATAGTTTAATATATTTCTTTTTAGTGTGTGAACATCACTTATTTTAAAGGGGTGGACCTGAGCATAGGGTTTATCGTGTATAGGTATGAAAAGTATTTTTGATCTGTTTTCTTTTTCATCCAATTTTCTAGTTCTTTTTTTTTCTATATCTTTATTTATAACTTTCTCATTCTACTTTTTCTCTTTTCTGTCTCTTTCTTTATTCACCTTAATCCATTCCAATATGCGGTAAATAAGGACTCTTGGTATTTCACTGGTAAAAAATGTCTCACACGAAACGACTTAAGACTCATTGCTTGGGTCAAAAGATACAAATTTTCGTCAAAAAGCCACTCTTGTATAAAGAATTTTGTGTTAGATATACCTGCTTCGGGCCCGATTAATGTTCTGCCGTATTTTTAAAATCATTAACACGGTGACTTGCAACATTAGTGTGTTTGTATGAGGAATTTTAAGAGAGTATTATATTTTTAATGAATTTAATCACATTCCACTAAAAAACAGGTAGAAATGAAATTATGAGAACACTCACCTACATATACACATACACCTACCTATGCACATGCAAGGAATGTGAATCCTTTAGCACAAGGTAGAAAAAAGTAAAAAAACAAGGGAGAAAAAGTATAAAAAAAAAGTTGAAAAAATGAAAATAAAATGTGGAGTCGCAATGCATCATAAAATACTAGGTGGTGAGAGCTGGACAACTTTTACACTAATACTTAGATTTAAAAATTATTTGAAATAATTAAAATATTTTATAGATTCAAATTATTTTATTTTAGTAAATGCTAATTAAAATGTTTGTTATGATAAATTTATAATCATGTTGAAATTATAATGATTGTAACAATTTTTCACGTAGAAAGATCCGCATAGATAAAATTTTCTTTTGTATGATATAATAAAATTAATATTTGTTGCTGACTATATATGTAAAAAGTGAAATCTTTTTATTAATAATTTTATAATAATTTCATAGATAATTGATGTAATAAATTTTTAGCTCATCATACAATTATTAATTAATTAAAATGTTTTAAGTTGATTTATCTGAGTTATTTATGTCTAAAAGCTAACTGTTTGATTTAGAATTAAATAAGTTAAGCTTAATGTGAATATTTTTATTATTATTTAGTACTTGAGAATTGGTTAAATGGCTCGAAATTATAAATCTTGATATATAGTAATAATGGATAACATAACTTTGTAATTTTCATGGAATTTATACTTGGCTTTGAAATACTTTAAATTTTAATTATAATGGTATTTTTAGTTAAAGAATTTAATCGAAATATACGGAGTATAAGTAATTTTATATTATCATCCGAATTATGATACCATTAAAAATTGTTGATATTTGCATATAATTAATATTTTAAAATTATATTTATAAAAAAATTAATTGATTCATAATATAAAAAAATATTGATAATGTACCAAAATTATTTGTAAATTAATAATAAATACCAACATTATTAGTTAGAACTTTTTAGGAAATGTTATTCACTAGTTTATTAGTTTTGTTTCAAAATACTCATCAACAATGCATTTGTCAAATAGAATTGAGAATAGAAATGACAAAAATAATCGTATTTGTGGATATTTACGGATAAAAATCATAACAAAAAAAATAAATATTTAAATGGGTATTTGCAAATAAATTAAAACAGATATATTCACAATTCATTATTCATTAATAAATAGTGTGATTACAAGAATTAAGGTATCCGTCTCGCGAGTACCCGGAGATTTTTATTCTATACTTACTTTTACTGGTAGACTTTAATTTTTTTTCCATCGCCCTAAGGTATACCTTCTAGGTTCTACATAAGTTTGAAGACAAACAATACAAACACCTCTCTGCTCTCGTTTTTTTATTTATTTATTTTTAGTTTGTTATTACTTTCTATTAGAAGTGGAATTAGGGGTTTCAATCAGCACACGGTCGAGAACAATGATTATCATACATACATTCAATCAATAGAACATTATTTCTCGAATAATAATGATGACCACTTCACGCATACTATTATATTATTACTGCTTATAATATCTCCAAAGTATCGTTATTACGATCCCATTTTGAAATTGAAAGTATTTAATTTGAACTTAATTTTTTTCGCGGTATTTTCACATGTTTCCTTCGTGGTGGGCTTTGGTAGAGCAAAAGTCAAAAGTGATTATCCCGTATTTGACAATGATTAGCTTTTACAGATAGATTTCAAACGTGATTAACTTCTACAATTAGGTCAGAAACTGTATTCCAAAGACCGTGATAATCGTGATATCTGTTTCATTTACTTTACTCTTCCATGTCATGATCCCACATACATAGATATTTTTTCTAGAATTAAAATCTACTCCCATTGACGAGCATTGTGTCAAAATGCCAGGCTGCTTCAATAGAATTCTTGCACCTAACCTACTTGTGTTTGATAGGTCACAATCATGTCTTGGATGGGAGAGCAAAAGTCCAACTCACTTCAGTTTAATTTTTGAAAGATCTGAACGTTTGTTTTCGTTTGGTTTAATTGGGACGTGATCAATTTTGAAATAATTGCTAGCATGAGCATAGGTAGCTAGTTGTATCATCACGAATGAGCTCAGCTATGAACTAGATCAATGTGAACATAAATACTTACCTGATGATCTTATAAATTCGCACCAGGCTGAGTTAGAAAGATATCTTCACCATTTAACTCTCCATTTAGGTTAATTTAAGTCATTTTTATATGTGTTACACATCAAATTAACCCTTTAAATGAATTAGTTTTTAATAACTCCCAACTAACAGATATCCTGAGTTTATAAATAAATACAAAAAAACTGACTTCTGGGAGCTTTGCATGAATACTGTGTAGTATTGGGGTTTCATTTTTATAATTTTAATAGTTAACTTTAAGTTAAAATCAAAATTATTTGATAATTTTATAATTTTTAAATAATTTTTTTAATAGCGTAATAAAATTTAGAATAAATAAAAAGTAGAAGGTCTCAAAATTAAGCTTATGTTTTGGATCACCATTTAAATTTTTTCAGAATTACTTTAGCTCAGAAGTCAAAAGTAATAAGGAGCTTCCTTCTTCTCACGTATATTCAACATTGTTCAACTCCTGTAAATGCCTAAATGGTTACTCAAATAAGCTATAACTATTCAAAAGTGTTTTAAATATTTTCTTCATAATCTTTTATTTTTTTATTTTTGTTTTTTAGAATTGTTTTATTCAACTTTCTCTTTTAAAAAACAGAAGCTTAAAATAATTGAAATCAAATTTATTAAATTACATATCTAGAAAAATAGTATAAGAAAAGGTTTTAAAAAAGTGTAGCATATATAATATAAAAGCAACATAAAACTAATTTTCTTAACAAAAGAAGAGAAGTAACATCAATGCCCAAAATAATATTTGGAGTGGTATGTTTGACTCTGCGGAATGGTGTTAACATAATTGGAATGCTTTTATTTTTTTTTCTTGAGTGACCCTCTAATGTTATTTAAAAAAAAAAATAGAAGTTAGACCATCAATTTCAATGGTCATCCCATATAACTACAGAAGGCAAAGAGAATCATTTAGCATTTGAATTGATTTTGAGAAGTCCAAAGGTGATTTTCAACATCTCTCAGAAAGAGACACTCGAACGTCAAAAGCTGGAGAAAGCTCCACATTGATCTCTCACCTAAAATTACAAATAAAAGCAACCAACAGATTCTCGTCCCACGTTTCAGAGTGTTGTTAAAGCCAAACACAAACAGATGCACGTCACTGTATGCCATTTGTCCACACTCACTTTGTTGCATTGCACTTCAGCCACCATGGCTAAAAAAGAATTATTGGACCTTTCCATTCACCATGTTAACTGTTATGCCAACTTTATTTAAATTAGAAAAAAATACAATACCTCTGTTTCTATTTAATTGGAAACGTACTTTGTTGCTTGTGTTTCCAGTTTGTGTAGAGTTTTCTCCATAACCACACGTAGTTCTGTCCCAACAAAATATAAAAGCGGGGATCCTTAATTATTTAATTAATCTAAGAGTTATGTTATTTATATATTACATTTGTATAACAAATTCTAGGAATAGAATAACTGAATAAATAGAAAGAAGTGTATAGGCTTTCAAAAAAGAAGTGTATAACAAAATAAGTAATTAATGTAACAATAAAGCAAAGAGAATTATATATAATTATTTTTAAAAAGAATTATATATATAATATAAAATAGTACAATAAAAAAGAATATGCAAATATATTTCCTTGATGAAAAATATGGACGGTTCTACCCTCAGTCCCCCTGCAACTATTTGTAGATGAAGAATTATTGATAATTATTTGAAGTAGACCGGAGCCGATCATCATTTCACGTAACTCATTTGTAATGCAATGGCCAATGAGTGAGATGTGCCAAACAAAGAGAATGAAAGAATAATTTTAAATTTTCTTCATTTTACAAATCTTTATTATTTGTCAAATGAAAAAAAACTATGCTTTTTGAAAATTAATGTTTGTTCCGATCAACGTCAAGCACATGACAGGTTAGTCTCAAAGCTTGACAATAAGTCTGTATATATATTTGGATTCAATTAAGGGAAAAATTGGTTTCATGTGAAGTTGTTTATTGTGTTTGGCGATCGTGAGCTCAATCCATATATAATAATTGTAGATAGATTTGAATTAAGTATTTGACCTAAAATATGGGAGGGTCCAATGTTAATCTTACAAAGTATTATAATAATTAATAAGAGGATATAACAAATACTATCGTACTATATATTAGTCGTTGCGAAATTATGTCGTGCACAACAGAACAAGTTAATTTTTCCAACAATCTGAAAATTAAAAAGAGAAAATGCGTCCCCCACGGGTCTGGCCTCTCCAGTGTTTAGCTATAATTAATCAATTACGGGACTTTATCCTATTAAGATCGATGTATATATATTCTAATATTTCGTCCACATTGAGAGAAACGGATTCATGTTTTCTTATTTTAATCATATTCTTGTAACTTGAAAATTATGATTTGGGTGCAAATAGTCAAAGAGGGTAGGTGTCCAAAATGTTAAAGGCAACGTAAATCACCAATTTCGCAGTTTATACTATAAATTTATTCAAATGATCTAACATCAATATTAGACTCCAACTACCATGAAACTGATGAAGATTCATTTTTCATCGAAATCCATATGGTATCATGAATAATGTAAAGCCTTTCAAAGAGTTATAGACGCGAGATTCGACAGCGAAGGGAGAATGATGGCAATTAATGAAGGCAAAAGAAAGAAGAAAGGTTGGTTGACGTATGTAACATGGAACTAAGGATTTGGGTTTAGTAGAGAGAGAATGTAAGATAAAGATTTCTTAGTTTTTAATGTACGTAAAAAAATCCTTTGTTTAAAATCCATATTTACTTCATGTTTGAATTCATAAAAGGAGTTTGGTTCCTCTAAAAAAAAAAAGTTTGGTCAAACATATGATGTTTTTTTTTATCAGCTAATATAACATGATGATAGATAGGCCAGGGGTGGTAAAATTGACTACTCATTAATCTGATTATTGTTGGTCCATTCAGCTTTTACGCCCTGTTGAATTGGAGTAAAAGAAAGCTCACATTAATTTGGACTACAAAAATAATTGTCCAAGTCTAACTTAATATGTAATTAACAAGCTTGACTAGAACTTTATTAAGGAAATTAGGTCCGAATGAGTTTAAACAAAAAAAAGAATGAAATTAGTTTAAAACTTGTAAAATTTAGTATTCAAATCCTATACTTTAGCAGAATTAATTAGATTCTTAATTAATATTTAATAGTGACAACAAGGTTTAACATAAAACGTTGGGTGAATCATCGAATCTCCGCCAGTATATTATAATTAACCCTATTGAATTCAACAGACTTAATCCATCAAAACAATTCTTTTTCTCACTCCATGCCTGATCCCTCTAGACATAGTTTCATAAAGTATATCCGAAATCTTAGATAAAAAAAGTTGAATAAATCAGTTCATGATGAATCAAGTGTGCTTATTTTTTATTTTTCTTGAAGGTCACAACTCTTATCTTATCACCATCAAATATAAATCTAATGGCTAATATGTCAAGTGTAGAGATTGTATGGCAATAGAGCATCTAAGTGCGTGAAAAACACCTCTCAAAAAGAGAAAAGAAAATTTAAGAATGCTTAAATTAGAGAGTAAAGTTCCTACTCATTGAAGATTCTAATTTATTTATGGTACAAAAGTATGATACACTACTCAAAATTATATTTTAACCAATTATAGATATTATAAATTAAATCAAACACACTTCTATATAATTTAACTCATAAAATAACTATTTATTTTAATTTACTTTAAAAAAACTACTAGTAATAGTTTACTTTTATCAAAACTTTAACAAATTAAAAAACAATTAATTATTTCTAGAAAAAGTAAAAAAAAACAACTACTTCCAATTATATAACAGTAGTACTAATTTTTTAGATGGCCCTATTGTGTTGGTGCACGACTTTGCATGCAGGAATCATTAAATTATGACTTAAATAATCAAATTCATTTTAAAATTATGAAATATTGATAAATTAATTCTCAAGATAAAAAATTAAATTAAATTTTTAAATATAAAAAATATAATAAACTAGTTATTAAATATTATAATTTAATAATAAAATAATTCTATAAATTTATCCATAAAAACTAATTTATTACATTTTTATAAATTTAAAAATCAATTTATTATCCCATAATACTTTTAGATAAATTTAATTATTTATTCTTAAATTATTAGAAAGTACATAGCACAGTACAAGATATAAAGTAAAAGTAAAAAAGAAAAAGAAAAAAATGCGTGGAAGCTTGTGAATTGCGTTCACATCATCCTCCAAAGATGAGAGTGAGAGTTTTTAAAGTAGAAGTTGAACACCCACTTTGTTTCCAGTTATGGGTTTTGGCGCCCCATGTGTTCCCTCACCCATCCCAATTCTCATGGGCTACCTCTCTTGCAATGCCCACTCCTCAATCGCCACCTGCCACCCCCACCACAAACCCCTCGCCGCAACACCAATCCGACACTTTCCCTACGCCGACATCGTCGCCGCCGCCAACGGCTTCTCCTCCGACACCTTCCTGGGCCGAGGCAGCCACGGCAGAGTCTACAGAGCCACCCTGGACGCCGGCAAGCTCCTCGCCGCCGTCAAAACGACCAAACTTGTCGCCACCAGCACCTCTAAAAACCACGCCACCAAATGCACCGGCTGCGGCAACTGCACCAGCCCCGCCGAAAACGAGATCGAGATCCTCTCCCAAATCCCCAGCCCCCGCCTCGTCAACCTCATCGGCTTCAGCACCGACCCAAACGGCAACAAATTACTCGTCGTCGAATACATGCCCAACGGCTCGCTCCACGATCTGTTACACTCCGTTAAAAAACCGCCCGGTTGGAACCGTAGGGTCCGGTTCGCGCTTCAGGTCGCAAAAGCGGTTCGCGAACTACACTCTTCCAACCCTCCCGTTATTCACCGTGACGTTAAGTCTTCCAATGTTTTAATCGATCAAGAATGGAACGCCAGGCTCGGTGACTTCGGCTTGGCCTTAAGGGGACACGTGGAGGACGTTCGCGTCAAGTGCACTCCCCCCGCGGGGACCTTAGGGTACCTCGACCCGTGCTACCTTGCGCCGGAGGATCTTAGTGCTAAGAGCGACGTCTTCAGCTTCGGAATCTTGCTCTTGGAAATAATCAGTGGAAGAAACGCTATTGATGTTAACTTTAGCCCTCCGTCTGTGGTGGACTGGGCGGTGCCGTTGATTAAGATCGGCGACTTTGCCGGAATCTGCGACCGCCGAATCGGCCCTCCGCCGGACCCTGCCGTGGTGCGGCAGCTCGCAGTGCTGGCCGCCAGATGCGTGAGGTCGACGGCGGAGAAGCGGCCGTCGATGGCGGAGGTGGTGGAGTGTCTTAATCTGGCGAGGAAGAGGATCCGCGCGTCACCGATTTGGAACAGTCTGCGGCGGCGCGTGGCACGCGTCGAGAGCGCGCTTCCGGTGTTTGACGGCAATGATTGTGATGGGAGTGAGGAATTTGTGAGGATGGTGAATAAAGGTGGGAGTGGGAGTAAGAGGAACGGGAAAGTATCGAGTGTGTCGCGTGTAGGGTATGGGAGTGAGGCCTCCAATAATAATAAAGTGATGAGGTCAAAGTCCATTGGTTCTGGTTCGTTGAAAGGGAGTTGGGTCAAAATGCAACCGCACCAAACGGAGAATGAAGGGTTTGGGAGAAGGAAGGTGAAGCTAAAAAGGTCAAAGTCTATGGGGGTTTTGCAAGGTTCGCTACTGATACATTATGGCAGCGAGAATGATGTAGTAATTCGTTCGGGAATGGCCAAGTTGGTTGTTAAGGATAAGTTGGAAAAACCGTTAGTGAAATCGCGTTGAGGATAGAGAATGAAGGAATCATTTGAAATTGGATTGGATTGGTTTCATGCAGCACATGTGGGAGTGAATAATAATATCCTTGCCTTGCAAAAGAGAGAGAGCGAGATAATGAGCTGTTTGATGTTTCACCTGCTGTGCCTGTGAATGTCATATGATTGGGTTGGGTTGCTTTTTTTCAAAACTCATTCATTATTTCTGTTCCAAGAATCGGAAGGACCAATGTTTTTTGCATTGGATGCTTTTCACCATTCAACCAAATTTGTACTGTAATTCTGTGTCATTAATACTTTAACTAATACGGAACTTTTGCTGTAGTCCTAATCTATTCTTTATTTTGGACAATGTTGTCTTCATCCTTTAATATTCTTCTCTTTTATCTTTTTGGTGGGATTTCAATATCACTCATTGTAAACTGTAAAGTTGGCATATTGCTCATTGTTTTCCTTTCTTTTTTGCCGGACCGATCCTAATGCTATGTAGTACTTCCCTTTGCCAAGTTAGGTCCTATATACTCCACCTGATTGCAACTGAGCTGACCCATGCTTGGTTAGAAATTGTATATGCTCTGAATCCGATTATGGTACAAAAGAACACTACATTTAATTGTTTAGCCGTATCTTAACAAAGACAGCGTATCTATTTTTTATTTTTATTTTTATTTTTCTTTTAACAAGTATTTATATGACAGTGAGGTAATTTACATTGGCCTTGGACATATGAAAAAAAAAGAATAAAAAAGTAGTGTCAGAAAAAATTGAAAAGTAGTTATAATATAAAAGTCTAGCTTTTAAAGTAAATTTTACAACATTTAATAAATTTATCATGCATATGCCAATTGAGTGCATGAATTATTCTTTTAAAAAATATCTCATGCTAAAAAAAACTTTTTGATAATTTGATCGTTAGTTGAATGGAATGACACAGTACAATCTATGTAGTCAACGTGATAAGGCTGTTGTTTTGTTGTTATGCATGTGTAATTATAATATTATTTGTACTTGTATAAACACGTATGTATGGAATTAGTTTTTTTTTTATAGTCTTATTTTTTAAATTACATCTTATCATTTTAATATAGTTTTAAGTTTATTAATTGTTTTTCATTAGTTTCAAAATTCTTAATATCCCAGGTTTTATTATATTGTATTTTTGACATACAACAAAATCATGATTATATTATAAGGTTTTAAAAATAAAGAAAAAATGAAATTATGTTTGGGTTGTGTAAAAAAAAAAGAAAATCTAGTCTTAGATGGGTTTCACGAGAGAGGAAAAGAAGAATTAGGAAGGAGAGAGGGGGTTGAGGGTATCCTGAAAAAGGAAGGGAGAAATGATGGAGAAGTAAGAGAGGAAAGAAGAAGGGTAAAGTAATTCTGATAATGCCAATAGCAATGCCCTCAAAAATCTCATTAGACAATATATTCAAATTGGACCTACCTCAGTTATCTGGGTTCATCAATTCTGAGCTAAGGCCCAGGAGGAGTAACTGGGTTTGGGCATTTTGCTCTGGGCTCCAATTTAGGGAAAAAAAATGTTGGAAATTGCTATGCTCACCCCATGAAGTACTATTCTCACCTTTCACGTGGTTACAATTTTTTAATATTTAAAAAAAATACTCTTCTAACGGTTACCAACAAAATCATATTTTATATGTAAAACAATTTATTTTTTATGTAACTTTTTAGAAAAAAATAAAACTTATATTTTATATCCTTGGATAAATTAACTTAAGTACAAAGATTTTAGTCTGTCATTTAATTATATGTTGTCATTAATAGTAAAATTATTAATTTTTAGAATAATTACATTAAAAAAATTTGTAGAATAATTTTTAATTAATTTTCTGTATAAGAATATTAACATTAATAGTACATAAAAATACAACTCATTTTTTAATATACTAACTTAGCATGAAAATTAAAGTCATTATTTATTAGTGCTATCTAATTACAATATTAAAAATATTATTAAAATGGAATGTGATTATAAATTACATAATTCAAATTATAATGTTATAAAAATTCTTTTATTAACATACCTCAATTTTATTTTTTTTGCATTAACACACAAATGACATAACAGTTTTAGTGGAAAATTATCGTTAGTTAGTGTGTGTGTATATATATATATGGAAATGAAAGCTGCCATAAAGTATGGAAATGAAGCTCAGATGCTCCTTCGCCATACCCTGGCTATAGTCTATTTTATCGTCTTGTCAACGTCGATGTCCCATTAGTTATTTTATGATAAAATTTAATCACAACATTGTTAGAAATGTTTTTAATTAAAAACAAAAAATTATATTAGTAATTATTAAGTGACAACCATTAAGATAGAATGACATTCATTAAGAAAGAATGTTAATTTAATTAAAAATAACATGAATATATTTACTTCATTACGTCCAAAATTTACTTTATTTTTTTGAAAATTTCTTTCCACACGAAAAAAGGCTTATTCACGTCGAACAAAATTATTTTATGTAGAAAATATACGTAGACGGTAAAAAAAAATTATTCATTCGGCGTGATGAAAAGAAAATATAAATGGAAATGGAACCCAAAGCCCAACAAAACGTTCCTTATCCGTGTGAATTACTGGACTAGTTTTTACTTTTCTTCACCTTGGTCCATCTTTTTCCTAATAAAGTTTGAGAATAATTTAACTAAAGCCAAGGTTAAAAATTCTTCTTTCTAACATATGTAAACTGTTGTTTTTTAAATCACCATAATGGTCCAAAATAAAATGATAAAAGATTAGTTTGATTTGATTTAAAATTAAGTTTTATATTCAAATCAAATCATATATTATTTTTATGCTTAAATAAAATTACTTTATAAAAATGAAATTAAAGTTTAAACAACACGACAGGCGCCCTTACGCAGAATTGCATGACAGTTATTAGAGCAATTAAGATGACAACTGAAATGTAACTAATTGTAGTAAACCTTATGACTCAGCTACACTAAATCAATAGTATATTTGTGATACTCAATTCACCCAAAAAAAAAAAATTTGTGATACTCAATTCATCCAAAAAAAAAATATTTGTGATACTCTTGTGCACGGTTAGTTATGCCAAGAGCAAATGACCCTTGTCTCTCTCTTTTGCTGTTGATTATTATTCCCTTATATATGAACATTTCTCGATACCTTTCGGAAGGAAAGGACATTCCAATTCAAAAGCTTTTGTAATCAATCCATTAATTGTTTACTAGAATCTCAATATTATATTTCCCCAATTAGATTGACATCTCATTTGTCAGGATACTCCCGTAGGATCCAAACCATGGCCTGTATAAAGTTAGCACTGATGTTGCTGAAGTTGTGACAATGATTAAGGCGTTGGAACAATTGTAAGAAGAATAAAAATATTTGAGCACCTTACTATTTTATACATATCATTAACGCTCATTTTTTTTTGTCATTTTATTACATCATTTAACATGTTATACTTATATTTTTTTTCTCTCTCTTCCTTTGTTAGATGTTAAATAAGTTGTTAGATCTCTCACATCATTTAACATGTCATACTTATATTTCTTTCTCTCTCTCTTCTTTTTTTTTTTGAAAAAATATAAATTATATTAAACTCAAAATATACGACAATAAACGGGGCATACCCCATAGCTGGAGAAAATCAAAAGTCTCCTAATACAAAAAGGCCTATATCAAGATGCTAAAATAAATGTAACAAATGCGCTTGTATATACATAAGAAACTTAATCTTGTTAATAACCTCTATTATAGAAAATTGATAATCTTAAAAAATTAGTTTATTCTTAGACACACAGATGCAGTAAATTGTAATTGTTATAACTAGACAACGAAATTTTCTTTTTGAGTACCTGACGTAAATTTGCCCCTAATTAAAAAGCGAGTAATGCAGTGCAAAGACTTCCTTTGTTAGATGTTAAATAGGTTGTTAGATCTCTCACATTCATTTTGTTGTAAGAAACCATATTGAAGAAATTGCGCTAGCTACAACCTATTGGATCATTTACTTGTTTTGAAGATGTAGCTACGTACGTGTAGAGCCTCTTCCTAAGGATGACAGACTTCACCTAATGGTAATATTTTAAGTCTTTAATCTCTAGTAATATCATACTGAAAAATACTAAATTTTTAATTAATTTTTTTTAACCACTAAAATATTAATTTTAATAATCAATAATAACTATGTTGGATAATTATTTTAAGGATGACAGACTTGGTAATATTTTAAATCTTTAATCTCTAGTAATATCATACTGAAAAATACTAAATTTTTAATTAATTTTTTTTTAACTACTAGAATATTAACTTTAATAATTAATAATAACATAATTATTTTTATAATTTTATTTATTTATAATTTAATTGAATGAACCAATATTGTGTTTATTTGTTTTAATTAAATTATTTTATTGATTTATTATTATTAATCTTATAGATGAGTAAAATGTGAATTGAGGGTATGAATATATAAGTGTATAAGAGGATGAGAATTAAAATTATTTTAAACATAAATATAAAAACAGATATTATACTATCCTATCCCAATCTTATCCATTCCGATAGTCGTTGTCGCTATGAGACACTTGATATCTTCTTTACCTTAGAAATGTCATTCCATCAAATTATATAATTGAAACATAAATATTGCCTTTGTGTAGCCAATCTTCTCACAATTGGTTGTGACAGATTTGTAACTAATGGAATTATTTTTCTTGGCTTTAGAGTGTCCCAGAAACCCATGCATAGAATTGGTAATAATATAACTCAAAACTATCCAAATTTGAATGCTCCAATCCAAACCAAGACGGGATTGCAGAGACCCCAAATTGTTAGCTTTGTTTGTCTGTTGTGACTTTGGACATTGTCCATGATTCAAATTAAGAATCTCTATGTTAACGTTAAAAAGGTACTATTTTAATTATACATTTTTTTTTTTAGAAATTGAGTTCTTAAAAAATTATAATTCTATTTTTATAAAACATTGTAAATAAAGTACTGTGCATTTAATTATATAGAATAAATAATCCTTATTCGAAAACGCCTAAAATTTTTTCATAAAAGTAACTGTTTACAAGTATTTTTTTTTTACGGGATCATAGCCACATCATAAAAGTTCGTTGTTATTATTAGTTGTATGTTAATGCTAATCTATTTTAAAATTATTGTTTTAGTTTTAAACCAAAATTTAAAAATACAAAAAATGTTACTAAATAGACTTAGAAAGTAAAAAATCTTCCCAAAAATTGGAAAAAAAAAAAAAAATACTGAATGAAATTGAACAAAATAAGAATAACAGGAACATTTGAAAAGTTGAAACAAGATTTTGTGGAACAAAAGATAAAATAAAAAGAGTAGTGCAGTGCAGGAATGAGATTCAAATTGAAGGAAAAAGGATAAGGAGGGCGAGGGCGTGGCGTGCGTGTGGAACGATGTCTCTTGTGGATGTGAAAGGTGGTTTCCAGCAAGCTGACATGAGAGTGACACAATTACAATTACGAAAAGGAATAAATAAAACCCTTCTTTTGCTTGAGAGGGAATCACGTGTGGCCTTCCACCATCCCTCATAACTCAACAATTGTTCATTTGTTACAATAATGTTGTAAATATAATTTTGAGACAAAATTATATTTTTCAAAATATCTGAATTTTTGCAATTACTTTTATCCTATTTTTATCTGTTGAATTTACGTGGAAAAATGCATATAATATTTTTAATTTCAATTCAAACATGTGCATACTTAGTCGTATGTCTTCAATGTCTTGTATGTTTCGTTTGATTGATGAAAATAATACCATAAAGATCAATATAATATTTGAGTATTTGGGAAAGAGAAATAAAGTGAAATAAGTTTTAAAATGGTAGAATTTATTTATATTTTTATTTATCTTTTTTGTCTCTCTTTTTATCTCTTATTTATTTATCTTTAACCAAACAACTCAGTTTATCATTTTATTTCTCATTTATTTTCATTTTCTCTTTTTTATTTTCGTTTATATTATTTCTTTCTTCATTATCAATTAAGCACATCCTAATAGAGCTAAAAAGAGAAGAGATTTAAAAACATATATAACAATGTGATAAATAGAGAAGAATCAAGTAATAAAATAAAAGGAGATAAAAATTATAAATATGATTATTCAACTTGTTGTGTACTGTGTATATATTTTACTAACGATAAAATATAATAAAAAGTTACTTGTTTTATTTTTTTTTGCTTGAAAGTTAAATTTTTAATTCTAGGATTATTATATTTATAATTTGAAAAAATAAAAATTATATACTGTATAATAAATTCAACTTAAAAGTATTCACCACATAAAAAATATTATATTATAATTTTAACATAGATTTTATATACAGCAAAATTATTGACTTTTGTAATTAATATTTAAAAATTAAATGTAAGAGTCCTTTATATTACATGATATTATTAAAAAAAACCTATATTGATAACGAACAATAATTGAACATATATAACATTATATATAGTAATTCTTTTAATAGTTAAAAAAACAAAGATACGAATATAATATATTTTACTAGTCCTCGGGGCAACCATCTTTTTTCGTTTTACATGTTGTATTTAGTATCTACAACATCTATCATTCGCTCATTTTTATTTATTTTTTGGTTTGTATCCTCTCCAAATACTGAACAATTCTATTATGAGAGAAATACACAGGTGTATTAAAAAATTAACAACTTCACTCTTTTAAGTTTTGGTTTTAATTATTATTTTGTTCTTTTAATTTATTTTTAAAGTTTAATTTTACACTGTTATTATTAAAAAAATTTAATTATGTACTTTAATTATTAAAAAGTTTAATTTTATTTTTAGAAGTTTCAATTAGTTTTTTATTTTTAAATTGTCTTAATTTTCATTCATCTGCTCCAATTTTTTTAAAAATAAGATCAAATTAAATTTATTTTAAAAAATAAAGGATCTAATTAAAATTTTTAAAAATAAAAACCTAATGAAAATACTTTTAAAAATTATATGACCTAATTAAACTTTTTTATATAATAAGAGAACCAAATTGATCAACTTAAAAAAATAAATCAGAGAATCAAAATAATAATTAAGCTTAAGTTTTATGTATATTTTTCTTCTGCTGGAAACTAAATAGTGCCGGAGAGTATCTATACTCTTGTTTGTAACGGTAAACTAATAAAGAAAGATTATACTTTTGTTAATATCATCATCAGTAACTAATGATCGGATGACTTAATGTTCTTTAGAAATCGAATTAGGAGAACAAATTATATTATTTTGTTATGAGATTCTGGCTTCTAATTAATGGTAAACTAGTAGAGAGAACAAATTGTATCAGGAGAACAAATTATATTCACTCATTTTTTTATGCAGTAGAAATAGAACAACATGAAAAGAAAGGAAACACTAGCTATGCCTTAGGAAAAACACCCCAAGGGCATCCACTATCAACTTAGACGTACCTAAGAGATGTAGGACAAGAACAATAATGCAGTAAAGGAATTGTCTTTCAAGGCTCCTCCTTTCTTGCCCAATCAATCTGCGCAGTTGTTACCATCTCTTAATTTTTTTTGACATACTCATAATAAGTTTAAGAACAAGTACTTTACATATATCAATTATAATTAATAAATACTGTAACAAAATTAGAGATACGTAAAGAGTACCGAAAAACTGTATTAACAATACTTTTTTTTTAATAATTTTTTACCGTTAATATTTTATACTTTATTTAACAACGACAAAAGAGAATGGTGACAGGTGAGTGACGTCATGTCATGTCGGAAGATGAGGGCACGTAGGCAGCTCCCATAAATGCCGACAGATTAATTTTTCCGATGACAAGTTTATGGGTCCTCTCACTTCTGCTGCTAATTCTTCAAGCACCATTCCATTCCATAGCTTTTTTCTAGAGCTTCCGCGCTAACAATAGTTTAAAGAATACTTATTAGTTAATACTGGTAGTAAATATTTGAAGTATTATACGTTTAATCATACAATTTTTATCGATTAAATAATATTTATGCTAGCAGTAAATATTTTTACTAATTTACTAATATTCTTGAAACATTTGTTAATTTCTACATTTTTGTTCATTGAGTTTGTTTATAATATACTTTGGTAGCACATATTAGAGTTAGTTAAACGTGTTTAACATTCTATTTTTTTTTTCGAATATTTAATTTTTTATTATTTTTGTTTCATTTTATATGACATTTTAAAAAATTATTCTAAATTAGTTTAGAAAGTTAACGAAGTATTAAGTATTTTTTCATGGAGTATCCTTAGTAGGAATAATATATTTTTATTGTGTAATAAATAATAAAAATCTAATTAATCAAATAAAAAATATTAGGTAGCTAGATAATATATTTTATGCAATCTAAAATATTAATTTCATTTTTTAATATATGTACTAAAACTTTAAATGTTGTATAAAGTGGAATGAATGAAGTATATAAGAGTGAGATCCTTGACACTAAATGTACCGTTGATAAATTTGTATTTTTTATAAACTTTTTCATAATAAGTTTTATCAATTTTTTTTTGTCTATATCAGTTTCTTTTTTTAAGAAATTTATGCATTTCAAAATTAATTAATTGTTATTTAATGTATTTAAAAACAAACATAATTAAATATGAGTAATTTTTATTATTAAATCACATATTTTAAATGCTTTCGATTAATATCACCCATTTTAGCAGTCAAAATAATGAATTCATTATTATTTATAAAAATATTTAAAATATAAATTTATCAAGACTTACACTTAATACGAACGGTTTGTGTCTAATATATTGTTGAATAGATAATTATTTTTCAACTAAATTTTATTGTTCTGTAAAAAAAAAATTAAAACTAAACTTTATAGAAACAGTATTTTTATTTTTTATAAAAAGTAAAAGATTAAAATAAAAAGAAGTACCGGGACAGGGGTTAAAGTAAAAGTAAATGTCTGAACATCATAGATGCAGATGTTAATGCAATGGCAAGTATTTGAAAGGCTTTCCAGAGTGAGACACCTCTTTTTCTGCAGACGGGTCATTGACGACCACATCCTCTTCCTCTCTCTTATCTTCAACTCCCAGTTCAAACAAATTTAAATATATTTAATTATGCTAATAAATATATCTCTTAAGTTTATTTAATTACTATATTTATTACAATCAACATAAAATATTAAAATAAATAGACAATGGTATTGCTTATAGAGTAGTTACTATTCCTTGCGGTGGCATATGCTTATAACTTCATCATTCAATTGACTCAGCTCTCCTTTCTCAAGTAGAATTGTTGATTCGTAGATCTTCTCTCGCAGTCCCATCCGAAGCAAGCAATACACCAAAACCCAAATAAAACAGAAAATTTATTTATTTATTCGTTTTTAGAAAAAAAAAAAAAAAGTGGTGAGCGATATGGAATTTGACGAGCACGAGGACCAAGAGGAAGAGGAGGAAGAGGAAATGGGATTCTCAGTGGCGGCTGCGAGTTACGACTCGCTGGGAAACGCGGCGGTGAGGTCTAAAATGAGCGGCGGCGAGGGAGTTGCGGTCACCGGGAATTCTGGTCGGAAAGGGACGCTGAGATACAGAGAATGTCAGAAGAACCACGCCGTCAGCATTGGAGGCCAAGCCGTCGACGGCTGCTGCGAGTTTTTGGCCGCCGGGGAGGAAGGTACGCTGGAGGCCGTAATTTGCGCCGCCTGCAACTGCCACCGCAATTTCCACCGCAAGGAGATCGACGGCGAAACCAGCCCTTACCGGCAGCGTTCGCAGCCGCAGCCTCAGCCTCTGCACCCTCAGTACCACCACCAATTCTCCCCTTACTACCACCGCGCCCCACCACCTTCGGCTGCCGGGTACCTCCACCACCACCTGGTAACTCCTCCGGTGTCGCAGCACCGGCCCTTGGCTCTGCCACCGTTAGCTTCCGGAGGAGTGTTCAGTAGGGAGGAAGAAGACATGTCAAACCCCAGTTCCAGCGGCGGCGGTGGCGGTTTTAGTGGTGGTGGAGGTGGTAGCGGGAGTGGAACGAAGAAGAGGTTTAGGACGAAGTTCACGCAGGAGCAGAAGGATAAGATGCTTGCATTTGCGGAGGAGCTAGGGTGGAGAATTCAGAAGCATGACGAAGTTGCTGTGGAACAATTCTGCGCTGAAACTTGCGTCAAGAGACATGTGCTCAAGGTTTGGATGCACAATAACAAACACACTCTTGGTAAGAAACCATAATTCTCATTCTTCATTTATCACTTTCAATTGTTAGGTCGATATCATGAATTTTAGTCTCAATAGGATCACGAGTTGAGTTATAAGAGTTAATTGAGTGTGCTAAGAAAAAAATGGAACAATTAATTTTACAATTTGTAATATAGAATTCTAATTAATGGAGATCTAGTTAGGGTTAATTCTTACTCAATATTCCACCTTTAGTTTACTTTCATTTGATTTTATTATTATGTGAATGAGATTTTAGTTGTTGGTGATTTTCTGTTATTACGTGTATGCACTAGCTAATTCTGAGCAACGTTCAGCTGGGAATGGATCGAACCACTTGAACAGCACAACAATAATTGAGAATTCTCAATTATCCTAAGGGAGATTAACGAAATAAAGAGAAAAGAACTGAAGTTGGAAGAAGTTCATGGAAGGGTTTGCAGGTGTTCATCTTATTTATTTATCAGGTGATGGTGAGGAGGGGGGGTATGCAATGGAAGTATGCGGATGAGCACAGAGAATAAACTCCAACTTAAAGTTGTATTCAATTAACGTGCGTGGAATGCAAGTGCAAAGCTGAGTTTTGCTGTGTTCCTTCGCATTTGTCGTCTTTTTTTCCTCCCTAACACCGCCCTAGTTTAGTTTTATTATCGTTTCTCTCTCATATTAATGTCGATCTCCTCTTCTTTCTTTGCTTCTGGACACATTAGACCTGAAAGTTCACAAACGATTTAATGAGTCCAAGAGATTCATGACCCGAAACTGAAGTGAGACACCATTTTCTTTTGGTCTGATTCAACCATCGCCATATTTTATGTTCTTTTTTACGTTGTTTTCAGTTGTTTGTTTCCGGGTTTTGTTCAAGACTAGGTAACGCATCCTCCATTATTAATTGCTCTACGGATTTTCAGTTCATTTCTTCTCGATCTTTATGTGTTTGGTCGCTGTTGGGTAATTTTAGTATTTTTTTCTTCTTATCTCTAATGAAAATTGAGAAGAGTGTTTGTTGGATTTGAAGTAGTAATTTAAATCTCATTCCTGCATGTGTGAAAAAGCGAGAAAGTAATCGAAAACTATGAGTGGGCGTTTCACGCGGCAAACTCGTACACTGTTTGCCTGTTGCGTCGCAGATCACAGTGTTGCAGATCAGACATGCAGACTTTTTCTGATTTTGATAACACTGCACCACGTTAATGCTTGCAGACTACTATTTGTTATTTTGCTTTGTTTCCTTTAATTTTCTCGTTAACTATGTTCAACGATTTCTGATTTTGAAATACAAACTAATCGAAAAATTTAGGTTGATTTTCGAACGTTGTTAGCCGCTGAAACTTCCTGTATATATGTTAGCATTTGTATTGCACGTTCGCGATCATCTTTTCAGTTGAAGAGTTGAGAATGCATTAAATTATAGCTTATATTCTTTATGTAATATAGACATGAACTAGACCGAAATACCGTACGTTTTTCTTTCATTTTCCTTTTCTTTTTAGTTTATCTGCATATAAACTCCCTGCTGGTAAGCTTTTATGCATAAAGACCTTTCAGAATGCAGTTTTTCCTCGTATTTTGAAAATGCAGAGTGTGAATATAATTAAGGTTTTGATTGGTATACTATCGTATTTTTTTTGGGGTGCATTTAAATTTGAGAAATGAATTTATTTATTTTCCCTCATGAATAATTTTATTGGTCAATTTCAAATTCGCTAAAATTCGTACTAAATAATTTTTTAGATGGTCTTCTTAATTAATACTTTAATAATACTAATTAAAGAATTAATAGATGATATTTATTAAAATAGCTATAAAGTTGTATATTTAATATCAATTTTATCTCTAAAAGGCATCCCGAATGGTTAGGAGAAAAAAATGCTTATAAACTACCATTAATATCAATTACTACGCACTAATGGGTTAAAGAGTTTGAGCTCTTGTTTTAGAAATATTGTGATCTCAAGTCCGTCAAGTCCGCTGCATTGTTAGATTTACTTCATCTGAATGTATTATTTGTTTTAATAAAGAATGTTTATAATTTATCTTTGGCGTCCATTACTAAATAATATGAGACTTTTTAGTGCAACTGGACATCTTTTGGGGTATGTTGAAAAAAAAAAAGCAAAATCATAGAAAAATACAAAATAATAATCTTTATTTAGTAAGCAAATTACAGGCGGAGTACAATAAAATAATAAAAGGTTATTTTTTATACAATTTTCCTAGCTAGCTACATGTCTATGCCTGAGTTGATGTATTTCATCTTTTAGTAGGAAGACGATTATAACTCAGGAGTTTGATCTCTGCAAGGACATGGAACTGTCGGCAAAACTACCAAGTGTAATGCTCAATCAATTTAACTGCCATCTGTAAAGCTCAACTAATTTTACTGGCACCCTCTTTAAATTGAGTACAGTAGTAGCTAGGGGCAATGCAATTGAGTTAAATTGACAGGACGTTAACTGATGACTTGATGTGCACTTGCAAACAAATTTGTTACTGTGGTATAGGAATTCACAGGGGTTGGTTTACTTAATTAAAGAAGTAGATTAATTAATCTCTAACATGATTAGTTCACAGAAATTAATATCATGTTGAAGTGACCGTACTTGGTAATGTTTGTGTCCCCCCACAAGATTATCAACTTCTAAGAAAAGTATATACTAGTAGTAGCAGCATCAAATTAACCATTTATTTAAGAGTTATGTGATTTTTATGATATTATTTTAAGTTTAATTAAAATATACTGATAGCATAAATAATTTTATACAAACAATTATTATAAAATGATATATTATTGAAAGTTATTAAATTTTATTATACTTATTTTAAAAAACATACATAGAGATAGAGTAGTATCTAATTAGTTGTCAATATATTGAACTCTATTCTTTAAATCTCTCCATCACATACATTTCTTTTTCTTTTTTTCTTTACCTATTCTCTCCACGGGTTTGGTTATAAAAAGAATTGTAAAATATTACTGTACAAATGATAAAAATGGTGCATAAATTCGGCGATAGCTCTTTACTGGGTGTGCCTCTCCCAGAGTATTTGATTAGTCGTAAATTAATTGGCGCAGCAGGAAAGTAGGTCGTTATCTTTTATTTCTAAAATAAATAAATTAATTGATTAAATTAGCATCTCCATAATTGCCACAACTTTTACCTGTTGACGTGGAACTTCTTTAAAACTTTAATAAGAAGGATCACCAGCCATGAAGTATATCATTTTTTTTTTCAAAGCAAAAATAATTATATCATCATATTCAAAAAACTGTTCTGTACAAGATATACACAGTAACAGTGTATACTACTACACTACAGGAGAGTAACGAAGTATATCATATAGAAAAATGTTAAAACAACTAATATATTATTTGACACCAGGGAGAAAAAAAAAAAGTATTATAGGAATAAAGATATAAAAAGTGTTAAGAGAAATGTTTAAAATAATAAGTTGTGTAACTTGACTCTATCATGTATTATCGTTTTAAAGTTGCATTGTATGCAAAATCACGGAGAAAATAATTGATTTAATTAATTATATTAGAAGCAGAATTCATTGAATCTACTCTACCACGAGACAAATCCCAAGATGAATATCAATCGGATGAAGGAACTCAAAGTTCACAAACGCGCTTCCGAATGAAGGGACAATGATGAAGACCAAAATGTGGCGGAGAGCAAATGCATGATTAAGGATAACGCGTTCGTCGCTATTCGGAGCCATGCATTAATACTAACGATAACAGTATGGTGAAAGGAGAAAGAACAATAAATGCTTAACTCCATGCTAGATGCTACTCCACATTTCTCTCTTTCTCTTCATGAAAATGCTAACATCAATTTTTAATCTATTATGGCTTAAATCTACTTTTGGTTCATGCAGTTTTATAATTTCATGATTATGCATTTTTTTTTGCAATATATGATCATGTAATAAGATTTTTATAGCTCATTTGATCTTTTATTTTTTTAAAACCTAGTAATTTTGGTCAATAAATTTATTATAATTTTTTAATAAAAATATTTATCGTATATGTTAATAATGATTTGATGTTGATAATATATAATAATGTGACACATTTGTATTTATATTGGAATATCATGTCATCTATCACTTTATCTTATTAGTACCACATCATTATTAATATGTCATCTTAGTAATTATTATTAGAAAACTAACAACAAAATAACAGTATACCAAAATTATTAAATTTTAAAAATGTGAAGATGAAATGCATCTTAAATTTCTTAGGGACTAAAATTGTAAATCCATAAAAAAATTTTAAAAAAATCATGTATTTTTGTTTTTGTTTTTTTAACCGTCATTTTAAAAAAAATGTTTTATTTATTTGTTATTTTAAAAATTTATGGCACATGAACTAAAAGTAAAAAAAAAGAGTTATATTTATATTCACAGAATGAAAACATATTTTAGTTAGAAGGTAATCTTGTCTACCAATCTCTCTCTCTCTCTCTCTCTCTCTCTCTCTCTATATATATATATATATATATATATATATAAATTATTATTTTCTCAATTATATTAAAAATTCTGAAAATAATAATATGGAGTATATAAAATACCAAAGTAATAAATGAAATATATAAATGATATATTAAAAAATTACAAACGATTTTTATGTGAAGGAGAACTTAATTACTTTTCTTAATTTGAGTATTCTAACCTTAATCTATATAATTTTTATTAAGAAAGATATTTTTATATAGACTTTGATAATTCCAATAGTATGAATGTTTTCAATAACGTTTTTATATCACCGTCAATGCTTATAAATCAGTTTTAAGAATCAATATTCATCGAAACATTCTCTTTACCTATCAATTTTCGAAAGAAAACTTTATTTTTATTTACCTATCAATCTAAAAGTTCAAGAAAACATCAATTATCATTTTTTTAACGATGGCACTATTTCTACCTATTCCTTAATTTTTTTTCATATTTGTCATGACTCATGAATGAAAGAAAAATATATTTTGCATTGTATTGATCCGCTTCACATTTTCCAGTAATTAAATTAACTAGATTATTTTTAAAAAAAATTCTTAGGCCGTAAACAATATGGAGTAGTGGAGATCGATCATATTAAAAATAATTTTCCAGTTGACAAGCTAGAAAATTGTATTCCATTTCAGAATTTGCAATGTAATTTGCATGCCTAAGAACTTTCGCTGTCATAACTCAGAATAACTTTGGCAAACTAAAATTTATTTGACCCAAGCTCCAATTTCCTTATTTTTGTCATGAATAGTTATTACATTGTCATCTTTAACTTGAGCTGACTTTGGTTTCAAATCTGGTGCATTCTAATAACAAACACATGTGCCTATGGAAGTCAACGAAAGGAGCTCTAGCTGAATATCGTGCCGGGGAACGACCGAGACTGCACACATAAGACACTAATGCAGGTCTTACCTTACCTCTTACTTTGCGTTGATTTGTCATGTTTTTGTGCCTTTGCATTAAATGGAAGTGTTTGTTAACTAGCAATTTTGAAGGTAATCCTATATTCTACAGTAGTTGGTCAAATCAAAACTATAACTTTTTGTTTGTGATATTGAACGGCAATGATATTTTGACGTAAAATATTTAACTAACTTTATCTTGTGAATATTTTATAGTTCTCTCTCTACCTATTTAACGTGTAAATGTCTAATTAAGATTGACGCAGTTTATATATATGTATATATTTTGGAAGACCTAACTAACCAGAAGCATTTGAGTGTGTTCTATTCATCTTAGGTAAAAAAAACAAAAAAAACCAAGGAATATATCCCCTTTCGTGCCTAAAACACACCCACGATATTCTCAGAAATATTTTTCGGTTTTTTGTATTTGTCATGATGATTGTCTCGAGATCCCTACAGAAGACTCTCCTAGGCGGTTATTATGATGATGTGTTACTGGCTTGGATGAGAATGAATGGTCGGTTAGACCATGATTTTAGTGGTCAATCACTTGGCCAGGAGAATACACAGTTCCTCAAGCTTAAATGTAATAGCAGGATGAGACTTTAAAATGTAATATAATAGGTTGAAATATAACAGGAGGGTACAGGCACATATACAGTTTTTTTTTTTATATATATAATAAGGTCATGAGAAAATTTGCATAAAATAATTCATTTTCACTTTAAACTCGTTAAGCCATGCCAACATGCTCAAGCCTGCAGGCCAAGTGGAGCATACTCCGAAGCTTACGATGAATTTCTTTGTGCTCGTAATATTCTAATGACTTTTGAGAATTATTAGACTTTGCTAAGATAGAAAAAAAGGCTGCCCCTATAATGACAAAAATAACAAAATATTAACATGTTTTTTCCAAATTCAAAGGAAAGATAATTTCATGGGTGAGAATTTTGAGAATGATTTATTCCTAGCCCATGCATTTTCTTTTATCATTTCAAAGGAAAAAAATTTAAACTTTAATAATATATTTTAGGTAACATTTTTGTTGTTGATGTTTTAATATATTTGCATCAAAATAGTTATTAGGGTTAGTGGTCAGGGTTTAGTTAAGGGGCAAGGGCTGACTGTATGTGGTTAGGACGTAGGGCTTAGGGGTAGAGGTTAGGGTTTATGCTAGGGCCTAGGGTTGAGCTTTGGGTTTAGTTTAGTTTTTAGGGTTTAATATTTATGATGGTATGTAGTTTGGGTTGGTGGTTAGAGTTTAGTTTAGGGCTTAGGGCTGACATTAGGGTTTGGTGTGGGGGTTAGGGTTTAATATATGTTGTGGTATGTTGTTGGTAGTTTTAGAAATGGTAGATATGTAAAGGGGTAGAGTAGGTGGTTAGGGTTTATTCAAGTGCCTAGGGTTGGGCTTTGGGTTTAGTTTAGGATTTAGGGTTTATTTTAGTGGTTATG
Organism: Glycine soja; assembly: GCF_004193775.1. NCBI lineage: Eukaryota > Viridiplantae > Streptophyta > Magnoliopsida > Fabales > Fabaceae > Glycine > Glycine soja. The sequence continues at coordinate 8,200,957 of NC_041005.1, forward strand.
GTTGAGCTAATGGTTTAGTTTAGTCATTAGGGTTTAATATATATGTTGGTATGTTATTGAGAGTTTTAGAAAGGGTAGATATGTATGGGTAGGGTTAGTGGCTAGGGTTTATTCTAGTGCCTAAGGTTGAGCTTTATATATATATATATATATGGTGATATGTTATTGAGTTTTAAAAATGGTAGATATGTAGTGGTTAGGGTTGAGGCTAGGGTTTTTTAGTTCGTAGGGTTTATTTTAGTGGGTATGGTTGAGCTTAGGGTTTAGGCTAGTGATTAGGGATTAGGTTAGGGGTTAGTTTAGATGTTAGGGTTTAATATATATGGTTGTTTGTTATTGGTAGTTTTAGAAATTATAGATATGTAGATATTGCTTAGGGTTTAGTGTCTAGGGTTTAGTTTATGTAGTGCGTAGGCGTTAGTGTTTAAGATAGTGCGATCAGGGTTATAGTCTAGGGCTGAGGACTTAGGGTTATGTAGGTTTATAATTATTTGAATAGTGAATTTAACGAAAAAAAACATGTTCGTCATGATTTGCAGATCATGGTTAGAACTAGAGGTTTAGGTTATGCATTAGGTAGAGTTATAGGCAAAGTCTGGGATAGACAGGATGATCATCATGCGGATGATGTCCCCAGCGGCGTAGACCTACCGCATCCGCACGTAGGCAACGGGAAGCTGCCCCTGTTGCTGAGCTGACTGAGGACGTACCAGCACTTGGTGCAGAGGGATTAATTGGTGATGGTGCTGAGGGCTTAGTGGTGATGGTGCTGAGGGATCCGCTACTGATGATGCTGAGTGATTTCCAGGTGGGCTATGTGACCCATCAGTGCTGACTTCATTTGCTGAGCATGTTGCATATAGCATATGGACTGGAGAGGTATTATAATTTTTACGTAAAGTTATTTGTTAATTATTTGTTATTGTTGAGTTGTTTGTGATAATTAATTTTTGATATACTGTTACTTGGAATCATCTGTGTTTCAATTCAGGAACGTCCTGAATTAAAGTTGGTCTCCCACGGAAGGAAGGTTGAGAAGTTTGGGAGGCCAGCTCCTGAGATTGAAGGGTTAGTCGATCCCACAAGATTAACTCCTTTGATCGAGTGTTCAGTAGTCACCGGCGATTTGGGAGTTATATTCGCTTTTGTCGAGAGGTGGCACAAGGAGACTAGCAGCTTCTATCTTTTAGTAGGAGAGTTGACCATCACACTAGATGATGTGGCGTCACTCCTCCATCTGCCGATCACAGGCACCTTCCACAGCTTCGAGCCTCTACATGTGGACGAGGCAGTCATCATGTTGGTGGAGTTGCTTGATGTCTCGGGTGAGGAGGCTAGAGCTGAGACTGTATAGTGTCATGGGGCATATGTACTCCTGTTGTGGTTGCGGGATATCTATCAGAGGAAATGCGAGGCCCGATAGTGGATTGTTGTAGCTCATGCTTATCTCCTACACTTGGTTGGTTGCACTCTTTTTGCTAACAAGAGTTCAACACATGCTCATGTAGTTCATTTGGACGTTTTTCGAGACTTGGCTCAGAGTGAGAGCTATGCCTGGGGAGCTGCCGCGCTGGTGCATATGTATGACCAGTCAAATGAAGCTTCTCAGAGCACTAGACAACAGATTGTTGGGTACCTTACTTTATTACAGGTAAAATTTTTATTTGTAATATGTTAAATTGGATTATGAAGGAAATATGTTTTTTTATGTGTATTTGACATTGATTTTATGTTCATCTCATGTTTGTAGTGTTGGATATATGAGCACTTTCCCAGTGTGCATGATAGCGTTACTGATGATGGCTACGATGAGACGTCCCCACATGCCTGACGGTGGCTTACTACGAAGGCTTATATGAAGGGATTAACAGCATCGCCGTACCAGACATGTATAGATGCTTTGACGATCACTAACGTGTGCTGGATGCCTTATGGTGACCACCGAGGAGTTAGGGCGTTTGACCTCATTTCATGCTTCCAGGGTCAGCTTAGATGGGGTCTTATTGTGGTCACACTTCGACCAAAGAGGATGGTGCGACAATTCGGCTACATTCAGACCATCCCTCCACCGCCTATTAGTGCCACCTTGTCATATAAGGATATCAATGACAGGTGGATGCCCTACTCGGACCATTTAGCAGTTGCAGGTCAGATTTGTCTTGTGCCTGGGCAGGTTTCAGGAGATTACATGGAATGATTCTTCTTTATATTTCATCTGTTCATCACACCCACACAGACAGGTGATCAGCCCAGACATCCACCTATCCCACAACATGAGGCATACCTGGAGCAAGATATCTCAGAGGTCCCAGTGGCAGTAGAAGGTGGACCGTCACAGGCATCTAATCCCCCCCAGACATGCAGTGGTAAGATTAATTTCTTTAATATTTTATAAAATGTTATTTATTTTAAATGTTGTAATAAACGTGTTTTTATGAATGTCATAGGATGCTTGTGAAGCGATCGCAGAAAGGTTGGAGCGTGTGCTCAACCTAAGGATGGTCACTGAAGGCACAAAGTTACATGAGATCATGGAAGATTGCCGCAGGATCACTAAGGGTGTCACCTCAGATGGAAATGTGTATGTTAGGGCGCGATGAAGACGGTGCACAAATCATTCATAGATCATGTTTATGGCTTGTATTTGACAAAACTTTTGTATTTGTTACATTATTTTGGTTATAACTTTTATTGAAAGTATTTGTTACATTATTTTATTTTTTGTGCACTCTATATCACACACCTTCCAGAATTGATAAATTTAATAAATAATAATTTGATGATAAAATTATCTTAAAAAGAAATATAAAAAATATAATGTAAAAAAGTATATAATAGAAAAAAAATAAAATAAAAAAGAGGTGTATGGTCCTCGAATGGGTAAACCTAACATGATATGTATCATTACTTTTCTTTGGTTACATTTTCTCATGGTGACTAAATTATTAAATGCAACCTAACATGATATTAAATACATTTCTTGAAAGCAAGTTCATGTGAAACATGCGAGCTTAATGCACTCATGAGTCGTTACCCTTTAAGTAACCCTTTAAGTAATACAAGGCAAGGTAAATTCGCCTTAAACTATCCTTGAGATGAAATTTAGTTTGTTAAGTAAATATTTAAAAGAGATCGTCTAATCCGCATTGAATCATGGGTAAACCAAATAGTGGAAATAATTACTGAACAAGTACTGAACAAATAGTGAACAACTTAGTTGAAAAACTAGTGAACAACTTATTAAATTCAAACATTACATTAACTTCAACATGTTGGAATGAAATAAAATTTGCATGAAAAACTCGGAAATAAAACATGCATTCAATCATGTCGCGACATAGACACGTTGTCTTCCATTTCCATTACCTGTTTAGTAAAAACAACTAAAATTTCTATTGGCCCAAATTGTTTTCAATAGTTAGACTGTACTAAGACCTTCAACACGTCATCGTTAGTTTTTAGCTCAATAATTTCAAATTTGATAAATTTGTCTGAATACTCAAAATGACCTGGTTTTCGAAAAAATAATCGTCTTACCATTTGTGATTCATGAATACCATGAAGGGGAATCCCTTAAGATGCAACTTGCTTTATCAAATCCTTCAGTTCATCGACGGTACATCCTGAAGGAATGTCAAATTTTTTTGGATTTTTTCCTGTGAACGCATAACCTATAAAGTTGTTTTGGCGTAGCATGTTCCACCTCCCGTTGTAATATAGAAGTGCATCATGAGTAGGGGTCATAGTGCCTTGAAGTAAGTTTAATATTTCATCTGATGTTCTACCAATGGTGCATAATAACTCAATCGGACCAACACACGAAAATTAATGATTACACATTAACATTATGTTGACATCATCATCATTTTTCAATTGCATTCATTGAAAGCGAATTTGGTTATCTGTATCTGTGAATGACTGCCGGTAGTAAATTTTATCCAAAAATTGTTTGTCGGTTAGCTGAAGGGTATTGTGTATTCTGGTTTTTAGCGTTGCAAAATCACTAGTGTTTGGTACTCGAATGGGTAGTGGAGTGGAAGTTTGAAAGTAAACACCACTATCGTTGTGAATAACCGATCCAGTTGGAAAAAATGAAACCCAAACTTGAGTTAACAATTGTCTGACTGCTAGTTTCTCCGAAAAATGCCATACTTTGTTGTAAAAATTGGGAGAGAATGTGTGATTTTTTAGCGTGTTGTCGTGTCTCATATATATAGATGATTTTCACTAACATTGTTTCGTGTTTGTGTTTCCAACTAAACCAATGTGGTGTCAAGTTGTATCGTGCATCAGAATGTGTTGTCAAGTTAGTCAATGTCGTGTCACGCTCAAACTTTAATACGCATGCATTTGACTATGTGTTGTCAATTCTGACAACAATGTATCATACATGCGTAATTGATTTTAGTTGCACCAACTAATTTATTTCTTAACACAACAATTACTTAATAATTAAGGATAAACGTCTGACAACAAATAATATCACATAATGAATAAAATTAGATAAACAAGTGTCACAGTCCATAACAACGATGCATGTTCAGTCTTCATTTAGGTCGACATAGTCTCTTTTCAACATCATGAAGCTTGTGTATTACTGCATTCTACTAATATATGGAGTTGGCCATTGCTTTGCTTAAGGATGAGAATTCCTAGACCACAATAATGCTAGAGGCGGTAAAGGACAACGGTCTTTCAAATAAACCTGTTATACGTGAACAAACATTATTAACTCAAATGAACACAAATGATTGCATAAATATAAAAATTAGACTAACTATCTTCAATGTACCTGAACAAAATGATTTCCAAACGCGTGACCGACACATATAATGCGGTGCATATAAGAATCTGGTGATGGTTGACTTCTAAGAGAAAAAAATGTCATGCTTTGTTGTCGGGACAACGATACAAGGATTACATTATACCTTGATGCAATGACATATCTCATCTCCATTATATCCATCCACTTGTCCACACTAACCTGAATCAAACAAACATACACATCTAAGTTATTTAAAGTTTGTTCTTAAAAAAAAAAAACTAAACAACATACCTTGGAAAACCCATCAACAAGTAGGGACAACCTTAATTCTTCAGATCTCTCTGTGCCACCGAAGAGGTTGATGTAGTCATGAGACCATTCGCCAAGTTCTTTAATCAATTTGTTTCACACCAATGACCAAGAATGTTCGCCCATACCTAATAAAGCGGCAATGGACCGATATCCATAGTTACCGTCCGCTTTCACATCCATAATGTTGTCAATGAAATCCTGTATAAATGGCTCAAATTGATCCAACATCGAGATGATCCTTGTTGGTTTCGGCGGGTCAGAAGATGATGCACTACGTTTCACTGAAGAGTTGCTGTTTTGAACAGAATGAAAAATATCAACATACTCCCAATAAGTCGGATAACGCTTTGTGGATCTTTGGTTTTGGTTCATCGGTTTCTTAGATGCACCTTTAGTGTTGACCTTTGACGGAGGAGGACACACAGAGTTTTGATCAGGGTATGCAATTTCTCGAAGTTTACTCTTTATAGTAACTTTATCACAAACATCAAGTTCCTGAAATCTTTTAGATATGGTCTCGATCTCTTCCTTGATGGTGACTTCAGCCTCACATAACCCTTGGTGTGAAAAACTAAGTCTCCTCCAAAACCTATGGATTGAATCGAGTGGGATGCTGTCAACAACATACCTAGATAGCTCACGTGCACAAGGAAGACCGTGCGTGGTTCTCATCACATAACCACAAGAAGAGGGATTCTTGCCAGCATAATGTACATGCTCAAACTCAGCAGCAATCTCATTTAAAGCGTACCTTGAAACCATTTCAAGAAGCCTTTTGTATAAGGTTTTTTAAATAGATGTCTAACCACATGTATACTTGTTTCAAAGGATGCTTTAATTTGAGTGTGCTGCAACATGATCATGTTATTCATGGCATCCCAAACACTACACAGGTCTCCAAGGCTATTATGTAATACTTTTTTTAAAGCTCAATGAGCATATTCAACCCTACATTTGAAATACACAAAAAATAGTAAACATATACAACAATTAAATTCCATGAATTAATAAACATTACTAGAAAAATTGAAATATTTTAGTACATGTTTGTTGTTGTGTTGCCTAGGTGCATCACCTTATTCGTCCAGGCTATAATAAATTTTTCCTTGTGTGGGATTATCCATGTTTCGTTAACATAGTCAAGGAACATTGGCCAAGGTGAACAAGCCATTTGAAACTTCTGAAGGCACTCAGCGAACTACTATTCGGAAGGACAATCAACCAGACTACCCCAGACATCCATGACATACTCCCAAGCATTTTTTTAACCATTGAAGATTTGCACTTGGCCTTGACATTCTTGTCGATGTGAAACCTGCACAACAAGTTTGTACACCCGGGGAAAACAGTTTTCACTGCATTCATCAATGTTAGGTCTCTGTCAGTGACAATAACTGCAGGGAGGCAATTGCGTCTGAAAAATAGACCTCGAAACCGTTCCAAAGCCCATACAACATTATTAACACGTTCATCCTCCAGATATGCAAACCCAGTAGAGAATGTCATCCCCGTTGGTGTCACCCCAACAAAGTCAAGTAGTGGAAGTATGTACCTATTTGTTTTGTAGGTACTGTCTATCAAAAACACCAAATGACATGCATTGCATAACTTCACTGCATCCGAGTGACACCAAAACAGATCACGTACCACAAATTCATCCTTTAATCTATGCTAATGAATATATTTATCATGTTCAAGAAGCTTCATTAGATGTTGCATTTCAGTATCACTTCTTCTAATGGAAGAACGATATGCACTTCTTGCATTGTATATTTGTTTGATTGTAGTGTAACTGTTGGCATTGTACTCCTTCAACGTTAGTAGGATGTTTCTTGGTTTCACCATCGACTTTGTCATATCAGCAATAATATTCTTCTCATTCTTAGTCAATCGCCCAACATATGGATGTCCAACTAAGGACTTGGCCAATTAATGATTGTGAATCCCACAGATCAACTTCACCATCCAACCTTCCCCTCTAATAACTAGTTTCCCACAAAGTTTGAAGAGACAACCACATTTCCTACTCCCAGTGTCTCTTCTAACAAATTCTTTCTTCCTACACTTATACTAACCGCTCCTTTCACAACTAATTAACACAAATGAACTTCTTCCTCTACTACTAGTATGTGTGTCAGACCTCATAATGACTGCAACAAATCTGTTTTCATGGGCAACCGATCGAGCCTATTGCAAAACATCATCTTGGGTACCAAATACCTACAACGCAACCCTAACAATTTATTTTTTATACAAAACATACATTCAACCAAATGACTCAAACTAATGAACATGATTACCTGAGAAGTATTAAAAGCATCCGAACAATCAACATGTGATTCATTCACACCACATTCTTGTTCATTTTCATAATCCATATTAACTTCTTCAGACATTGTATTTTCATACATCCATTGATCTTCGTCCATTTTAACAAAAATCAAAAAATTATACATCATACACAATTCTACATAATCTTTTAGTGCACACCATATTAGCAAAACTAAAACTAGTCCCTCGTAGTACTTTTTATTTAGCCCTTAACATCATAATTTGATAAATATCATTAAAAAAATAATAACTACATAATTACCAACTAATACAACTACATTCAAAATTTACAACTAAATAATTTACTTAAACTAAATAGAAATTTTGGACGTGAATAATTTCAATTTTGACTTATACTATATTTAATTTTTAATAACTAACTAGTTTTTAATTTCTACCACAAATTACACAATATGGACTACAAAAACACAATAATAATAAATTTTACGAAACATCTAATTTAACATAAAAATACTTCAAATAAATACAAATTTTGCACCCTAATAAACAATAAAAATATATAAAACTATAACTAACAACTAATTTAACATTTTACTGCTACAACAAAATATAATTATTATACCTAAATTATTTAATCTTTTACATACCCTATAAATAATTTGTAATAAAGCAATTATCCACAATTTAAAAAATTATGTATTAAAAAATATAACATAATATATTATTATTAAATATAAATTATTCACAAATTTTAAAATAATCTAAAAAATATTAAAACAAAAAAGCTTACGGAAGAAGTTATTCCGTATGACTCATACGGAAGAACTTCTTCCGTAAGCTTTTTTGTGAACAATTTCTTCCGTATAATTCATACAGAAGAACTTCTTCCATAAGTGTACATTACTAAATACGGAAGAAGTTCATCTGTAAAAATCATACGGATGAACTACTTCTGTATGTTACAACTTACGAATTTAACAGATCTACTAGAATACCACCGGTAAGAGTTTCACCTTTACCAAACCGCTACCTCTCTCAACACTTGCAAAAACCACCACCAACGATAGAAACCGCACCGCAATGAAAAAAAAGAAAGCTTTAAACGCAAAAGAAAATGCATAATCGGTGTCAATTTAAAGAAAAAACCAGGAGGGACAGAATTGGAATTTTCAAAAAGTGCTGGGTGCACCTAGCAACGCCCTATTGTTTTATCTTTCTCGGCCTGTGAATTCATCGACAACGAAGACTGTGAGACCCACATGGGCCTAGTTCACCCAAATAATTTGGGACCAAGGGTGTTCCAAGGTAGCCAACACTGAAAAATGCCTTGTTCCTTGAAGAATCAAACTTGATATGCCTTCGTACGCAACTAACTTGCCAACTTATAGACAATAGGGGATAAGCAATCCGGATTGGATTGTGTTTATCTTTTATATTTTGTCAACTGAATCTAACTTTAATGGAATTAAATTGATTGTCAAATTGGATCATTATAATAATTCATTTTTAAGTCTTTAAATAAACTTTAAAAAAATTCTCAAACTAAAAAATAATACGGATATTTTAAAAATTAATATTCATAAAACATGTACTATTCTTATGATAAACAGAAAAAAAAATATAAATATATACTCATAGTATCATTCATATAAAATAATATTATTATCTTAAAATAAACAGAAAAAGATAAATTTTAAAATTATATATTATCTTAAGATAAATAATATATTACCTTAAGAATAAAATGTGTTTAGTTTAGAATTTTTATATTAGTAATTTAATTATATGTGGATTGGAGTCTTAATCGGATTCAAAATTCTAAACCTGCCACCTAATCCAATTTTGGGATTTTTTTTTTGCACCAACCATTTTTTCTTCTATACCCATAATATTTTTTTATAATTCCAACGCTGTCCTCACGTATGACCCATATCGATGCAAGTCTCAAACCCGTAACTTTCGGGTTATTAACACGACACTCTAACCATATGAGTAAATAAGTGAATTATGTTAAAAAATAATTAATGTCAATATATATAACACCAAAATTTATAATGTATATTTAATACACATGTAAGTTTACATATAATTAATGTTATTATATATAAATTTTCAATAAAAATCATAGGTTTAATAAAAATTTATATATATAAAAAATATATTATTAGATCAAAATTAATTGTTACAAAATTTATTATGTAAATTTAGTGTCTATACATTATTTCATAAAAAATATGACTGGGTATCAAAGAAAAATGGTCCATACTACATAAAAGCAATGTTGGAATCATAAAAAATATGTTAGGAGTAGAAGAAAAATAATTAATGTCTTCCAATTTTAATCATATTCATTAGATTAAAACCAAAATAATTCAATACAATCAATCCAACTCATAAAAATCTAATTGAATTGGATTAGATAAATTCCCGAATTGAATCTAATCCGTTTACACTCTAATAATCAACAACGTTCTTGGCATTAGATGAATAATAATTTGAATGAGATAAAGAATGAACCCGCCAATTCTTTTAAAATCATTCGCTAGTAACGGAAACAAGAGTTAAAGGATTCCCTCAATCTATTAACGTTTTAAAGTTAAATAGTTAAATCACCCAACTTAAAGATATAAAGAAGGAGATATTTAATATATTTAAAAGTAAATCCACCGTTTATATATCCATTCAACTTACAACAAATCAATGGACCCTCGCTTTCAGAAAGCAACAAAGATAAAACAAATATATGATAAACACTGAATGAGTTTCCATTTTAATACTATAACAGCTCCACCAACTACACTAGCGGACTAACCATATAAAGATAAAACACTTAAATGTTTCTGTGACGGATGGATAATTTATCAACACAAACCTCATCTTTGGTATAAACAATACATGGTGTTTTTAAATCCCTTGTGTGTCAATGAGGCTGCAATGCTCCTTGAATATTTTTAACAGCGCTGTCATAGTGCACAAAGCCCATAAACCAAAATTCATGGTTGTCAACAGAGATAATCTGTATATACTTTTCAGATTGGTTGGTTCTGCTTGTTGATGCGTTTACAGCTCTCAGCTGGTGCAATGGAATGACCACCTAATGCATGGGAAAAAACATATTAAGAATATATATATTAATAACTGCGAAATCTGAACTAAATTAATAGTCTGGCTAATAATGATAATGATTTCTTCACTTTATTAGTGTTTTTTATGAAATAATGAAGAAATTAACATTTGTGCAATTTTTTATTAGCAGAAGTCAAAAGAAGAAGAAATGAAGTGTCTTAGAGGGAAATTGACGAAAAATGTGGAAGAAAAAGAATTGAAGAAGAGTTGGAAGAATTGGACAACTCGCTCAACACGCAATCCAGGCTCAGTGCGCAACTCTCGCTTAACAGGCAGTTCTATGCTTACCGTGAAATCTTGCTCAGCACGCAGGTCAGGCTTAGCACGCAGATGCGCGTTCAGTCGAAATTAGCGTGAAAAGTAAGTTACCTCATGCCTATCAAAAGGGAGTAGGATGCAAAAGGAAAAGACATACCAAGTCTTAGAGCTCTCCAGTGCAAAAATCCAACGCATGAACCTCTCCCTTGGGGAAACCCTCTTTCCTTAGCCATTCCCCCTTTTCTTATTACTAGTCATCCAACCCTTTCTTTCATTAGCCTTCGAAGTATAAAGCCTCTCATGGCTATGAGAGGCTAAGCCCCCTTAGTTGGAGTCTAACAGCCAGTGCCCTTGTAATGTAACTGTTCTTCTTATCTATTAATACAATTTCAATTTCTATTGTTATTTTTCTGCTTTTTATTGTTATTGTGTGGTTTGACCATCAATGCATCTGTTTTTAGGGGTTATTCATTGGGAAATGATAATGTCTAAAAAACTGGGAAAGAGCATCTCAACATTGCATTGCTAGGAATAAAGTGACTTTGTTGTGCCTCTGCATACATCTTTATACCTAATGTTGTTTATTGCTAGGAATAAAGTGACTTTGTTGTGTACCTCTGCATACATCTTTATACCTAATGTTGTTTATGATTCCATCTTTACAAAGGGATTTGGGAGAAAGAATACATAAATTAGGCTCTTCATCATCGTGGAGGATCATGGGAGAACATATTTGCACATGTGAGTGAAAATTGAAAAAAACATTTAATAGAGAAAACCATTAATATTGTATCAAGGGTTGTTAGGCATGCTAGGCCCCAACATAATTGTCTTCTAAATAAAAGAATAATATGAAATACATCTTTAAATAGGCTAATAGGCCAAGCAAAACTTTCAAATAGGTTAAGCCAAGCCTAGAAATAAGGATAGGTAACAAGCTAGGCTAAAGCTTTTACTTGCCTTGAATTTTAGGCTTGGTCTATTTAAATAAAACCTATTTCCACCCCTACGGAGGAGTCTAGTTAATAATTATTATATTATTCAAATTTTATCTTTTAAGAAATGAATATTTTATATTTTATTAGGTTTTATTATTTTTGGGTTATAAATATTCCCTTTGGTCCTTTTTATAAGAACCAATCTAGAGTGCCTTGTGCATTAATTTTTTCACAAAAGCATCCTTAATTATGAGTCATAAGTTTAAGTTCAGTAAATAATGAATGGAATACATTAATGTCTTAAGCTCTATGGGAGTCTAACTTTGTCTTGTTTGAAAAGCTTGTTGGAAATTTTACTTTGACTATTTGCATACATAGCCAATAAAAATTAAAGCAATAAATATAATAATGATAAGAGATTAAAATAATTAAACTAACAAAAGTATTAAAAAAAAAGAAGAAAAGAGTGTGCCTCATTAATCTAAGGGAAACTTTAGGACAAATTTAATGTTACTAACAAAACTAACTAATTTCTTTAATCTCAGTGAATTAATTAATTGAGTCTTGTAAAAAGGATCGGAGGGAGTAATTTAAGTAATTTAAACCTTAAATGATTAACAATTAGACTTTGGGCTGGTTTGTTTCAACTTATTTGTTAAGAAAATGCTTATTTTAATAGAATAAGCAATTTTTTTTTGTTTTCTTTGTGTGTTTGTCTAAACTGTTTTTACTTAACATAAGTAATTTTCTTCTTATTTAAGAAGAAAATCCTATCTACTTGTTAGATAAAGCACCTTCTTAAAAAGCGCTTATTTTAAAGTTACTTTTTTTAAGTTTAAACTACTCACCCTTTGCCTAACTAATAATATTTACATTTCTTGTCTTGTCCTTTAAGCTTATCCAGTTTGAGGTTTGAAGTAACTGGCTTAAGAGAAGTATTCTTGGTTAGCATCCTACATCTAATACTAATTTGCTATACAAACCAGCACACAGTTTAAAGCCAACCAAATTGTGTCCTGACAAACAGACTAACAACAGAGCACACAGCAACTGAACTACTCGATCATCATCATCATCATCCTGGACAAGAGTTCAAAAGTAGAGTGCCAAACTATATAATTATAATCGCTAACCCCAATCTGAAGAAAATATTTATTCTGAATTACCAACATATAGTTTATAAAAAAGCACATTACAAAACCTCATTCTTTGAATAATATCAGAATTCAGGAATTGGAATGTAAAAATATGAATAAAGACAAGCAAATATGTAACCATCTTTAATTAATTCCACTCTCCGCATCCTTAAAACCCAAAAAATTAGAAGAATTTATGTATCACACACGTAGAGTCTGGATTTAAAATTTCAAACAGGATCAGTAAGCATGAAAGACCACCACTACTAAAGATAATCCTTAGTTCCAAGAAATGCAACATAACTGAACTTCGGACCTGACCAATCAAGCTAGTAAATTGACCATCTCTAAATAAAATTTTGCATTCTCTTAGAAACACATGCAATTCTATCACCTGAATCCAATTTTTAAAAAGTAACAATAAAAATCTACTGTTAGAAGATAATCATAGAAAATGAAGCCATTCGCATAATCACACATCAAATCAGCAAATGTGTATCATATCTTGTATTAGAGGCCAATAAGTTATACCTTATAATAGCTCCATTGAGTCTGGTCACCACCCACTTGGTAAGAAAGAGGGTTATCACTACAAAATGCCAGCTTTGCCGTTGACAAATATAAGACACCCATCACAGGTCCAGCCGAGGTAGACAAGTAGCATGCATAAGTTTTCAGAAGCTGCTCCTCTGGAACTGTCTCAAATGTTTGCCTAAAGATCTTCTCATACCCTCCTTCTGCAAGTACTTTAGTCCCCTGAGCAATCCTCCCCACAGCAGCATCCGCAAAACTCGGTCCCGTTTTCACTGCTCCATGCAAAATTAAATAAATAATATATACAAGTAAATAATCAACCGTTGAGAAGAGTGCGTGAATTGTTGTGAATCCCTATATCTGTCTTTGATTCCCACAGATTAAAAAAAAAAACAGAGGAAATGAATACATACAGTGCTGCCACATGTTGCCGGCGAGATCCTCGGCCTTCTTGGTGGCCTCGGCGGCTTTCTTCCCCCATTTCCCGAGAACGTCTTTCACGGAATCTAAAGTAGCTGCGCAAAAAGAACACCCACAAGTTAGAGGCAGTTGTAAATAATAAAATCAGAAAGAAGGAAAAGAGAGAGAGAGTAAATGAATTACTCTTGGTAGAAGAAGCAGGAACTGGCGCAGGAGTGACATAGGGATTGGAGTCTTTGGGCATAGTAGTGGCAGCATCTTCGGAAATGGGAGCGCGAGATTCAGTGTTGAGTGGTGGCGCAACATCGGTGGGGTCCAGTTTAGGGTATGGAGCATAATCGGCAGTGTGAGGCTGAGGCTGAGACTGAGATTGAGAATGAGATTCTTCCGGTTTGGTAGTGATGGTTTGGGTGTGGGTGTGGGTTTCTTCTGGTTTGGTGTCGGTGGCTTGGGTTTGGGTTTGGGTTGGGGCGTCGCCACTCATGTTGGCTTAGGTTTTCTCTGCTTCGGGATCGGCAACGGGTGATCGCGATTGCGAGTGGATGATGAAACGTGCGTGCTACTTCAATTGAAATTTGAAACGTCAATTTCTGCAAAACCGTCCAACTGATTCAAAAGGTTCAAGGTTTCAACTTTCAACGCTCTTTCTGGATCTACCCGTTGTGTTGTGTCTGGGCGTGTTTTTTTGAGCTTGTTTTTGGTCTTGCTTCACTTTCACTTTTCCAAACTAACACTAATGGACTTCTTCTCTCTACCCATTGGACCAACTTGTGATGATTAGCGGGCCTCTGATAAAAATAGGCCCAATATTATAAGGGTCTGTATACATTTTGAACATGATTTCTACTAGCAGAAACTTTGGTTATTTCTCTAGTAATTTTTTTAAGGTTTAAATATATTTTTGTCCTTGTAATTTAGTATTTTTTTTTTATTTTTAGTCCTTAAAATACTTTAGGTAACGCTTTGAATAATAAAAAAAATTATTTAAAATTTCATAAGGATAAAAAAAAAACTAAGCTATAAGAAGTAGAAAGATATTTAAGCCTTCTTTTAAATAACAGAAGAGTAATTAGAAGCTCTATAAATTTGAAATTTTTAAACACAAAATGGTTTTACACTTTTACTTTTCATCTATGAAGGCAAATCGCTGTTAGCAGACGGACGTCGACTAATCATAACACGTACAGTTTTGCTAACAAATGAATTGGGCCATAACGATTTCTTACTAAAATAAGAAACATAACAAATGAATTGGGCCATCACAATGTGAAACTGTTGGGAAATATGAACTAATTTGCTAAAGGTTTCTTTGATGTTTTTCCTTCTATGTATGTCATTATTTTTAGACCAAATTTACATGAGTTTTATTCTACCTAATTCAGCCTTTATTCAAAATGAATCAATCTTGAGACTATATAGTAGTACTAATTTTTTTACTTTGAAGGTAAAAAGGACACATTACAAGGAATGAAACAATAATAGTAAAAGAGTTCAGGGTCATGACTCATGAGAAAGGAAAAGAAAAAGACGTGACATATTTTCATGGTAGAAAGTTGAAACCACAAATAGATGAAAACAGATTAGGTATTAGATGCATGTCTGGATTTCAGTTCAAAATATGATATACGAATGTCAAAGTAAATTTAATGGTCAACAAATTCAATTTTATAAAAAGAAGGATCTTAATGTTTTTGTAAATTTCATTTAACTTAAAACTTTTATTTACAACTGAAAAACAAATATGCATTACATCGAATCTCTCAAACAATTAGCTAGGTTCAGAACTGTAGTTAGTAGAAAATTCTCCTACGCCTTTTGGTTTTTAATAGTAAAAAATAACATAAAAACTACAAATATATATTATAATAATCATAATTTGACAACTTGCAATAGGAGGTCAAATTATATTGTGCACTCCATAATCCACCCTAAAATGATCATTACGAAACTAGAAGAGCATTTTAAAATTAGCCGAATCTTAGACTCTTTTTGTTAGGGCTTCTTAGCCTCTTTTGTTTTTGTTTCTGTTAATTGCCCTACTCATACAAAAAATACCCAAAACTCTGTCTTTTAATTAGTTTGGATAATAAATTTTAACAAATTCAACCTAAGGTACACTCCTAACCTAACGTATACTTCTAAGATCAATTTGTGTGAATTGATCTTAGGAGTGTGTCTACTTAATCAATAATATAATTTAAATATATAATTATGTTAAATATTTAAAAATGAAATTTTATTATTATTTTTCCAATCAATATTACATTTCATAGAAGAAATTTATGCCATAAATAAAAAAAAATAAACATTACTAATTATATATTTTACTAAGGAATAAAGTGAGAGTTAAGAAAAATCTAAAAGAAAAAAGGAAAAAAATGCAGACAGGGTTGTAAGAAAAAGTAATGGAGGTAAATAAGGAGGGAGAGGAGAAGTGAGTGGAGAGAGACAGAGACAGCAAAGCAGAGGCGACTCTTGCTCCTCCTTCCTCAGTCTCTCATTTTCTCTATCTCTGAAGCCAAAGATGAACCAAATCGACGACGGTCGAACCCTCTCCCCTCTGCCGGACCAGGTCCTGGAGAACGTCCTGGAAAGCGTGCTCCACTTCCTCACCTCCCGGCGCGACCGCAACGCCGCCTCACTGGTCTGCAAGTCCTGGTACCGCGCCGAGGCCCTCACCCGCACCGAGCTCTTCATCGGAAACTGCTACGCCGTGTCCCCCCGCCGCGCCACCGGCCGATTCCCCCGCGTCCGGTCCGTGACCATCAAGGGCAAGCCACGCTTCGCCGACTTCGACCTCATGCCCCTGAACTGGGGGGCCCACTTCACCCCCTGGGTCACCGCACTCTCCCAATCTTACCACTCCTCCCTCAACAAACTCCACCTCAAACGCATGTCCCTCACCGACCACGACCTCACCCTCCTCTCCCACTCCCTCCCCTCCTTCCAAGACCTCCTTCTCACGTGCTGCGAAGGCTTCGGCACCACCGCTCTCGCCGCCCTCGCCTCCAACTGCAGGTTCTTACTAATCTTACTAAAAAAAAAAGTTAGTATTTATTTATTACTGATCAATGTGGGATCTCCAATACTTACAGATTGCTGAGAGTGCTTGAACCAGTGGAATGCGTGGTGGAGGTTGGCGACGAGGAATTGGATTGGATATCGTGTTTTCCGGAGATTGACGCTCAGACATATTTGGAGTCTCTTGTTTTTGACTGCGTGGAGTGTCCAATTAACTTGGAGGCTTTGGAGAGGCTCGTGGCCCGGTCCCCCTCTTTGAGGAAGCTCAGGCTGAATCGTTATGTTTCCATGTCTCAGCTGCATCGCTTGATGCATCGAGCGCCGCAGTTGACGCATCTGGGAACTGGTTCGTTCAGTGCTTCGGAGCTGGATCAGGAACTGGATTTCGCGTCTGCGTTCGCGGCTTGTAAATCGTTGGTTTGTTTGTCTGGGTTCAGAGAGATTTGGCCGGATTATCTCCCTGCTATTTATCCAGCTTGTGCCAATCTCATATCCTTGAATTTCAGCTATGCTGATATCAGTGCGGATCAGCTCATATCGGTCATACGTCACTGTCATAAGCTGCAGACGTTTTGGGTATCTTTTGTCTTGTTTGGTTTGTTGTATGGATTGAATTGGGAATTAGAAATTAGGAATTAAAGTAGTGTCTTGGTGTTGTGCAGGTCCTAGATACCATATGCGATGAAGGGCTTCAAGCAGTGGCTGAGACTTGCAAGGATTTGCGTGAGCTTCGGGTTTTCCCTGTCAATACCCGGGAGGAGATAGAAGGTCCCGTGTCTGAGGTGGGGTTTGAGGCGATTTCTCGAGGTTGTAGGAAACTGCAGTCGATTCTTTTTTTCTGCCAGAGGATGACGAATGCTGCCGTGGTAGCCATGTCGAACAACTGCCCGGATCTTGTGGTGTTTCGGTTGTGTATAATTGGGCGGTATAGGCCAGACCCAGAGACGCTAGAACCCATGGATGAGGGTTTTGGTGCCATTGTTATGAACTGCAAGAAGCTCACTCGGCTTGCTGTGTCTGGTTTGCTGACTGATCGGGCTTTTAACTACATTGGGACGTATGGGAAGTTGATTAGGACGCTGTCAGTTGCCTTTGCTGGAGACACTGATCTGGGACTCCAATATGTTCTTGAAGGATGTCCTAATCTGCAGAAGCTTGAAATCAGAGACAGTCCATTTGGGGATGGAGCTTTACGTTCTGGCTTGCATCATTTTTACAACATGAGGTTCCTCTGGATGTCCTCATGTAAGTTGACGCGCCAAGCTTGCCGGGAAGTCGCACGAATGCTGCCCCATCTGGTGTTGGAAGTCATCAATAGTGAAGAGGACAAAGCCGATGATATTGAGATTCTGTACATGTATCGGTCTCTGGACAGGCCACGGGATGATGCTCCAAAAGTTGTTACCATCCTTTGCTGATTCTTTCAAACTCAACAAGTTTATGGCTTTTTCCCTTGTTATGGGGGCTGCTGAGTGAAATTATAGAGCAGGGATTCTTAAATAAACCTAACCTGCCACAAGATTCATCATTATTTGTACTGTCAATGTCAAAAAAAGTTGAGCTAACAACTCTGCTGTTCTTGGCCAACACTGTTGTGATGGCAGGCCATAGATTCTATTATGTGGCAAAGCATTTCAAATTCTGCATTCTTGTTCATGGGAGAGAACTTGGGGAATAGCAACGGGAGAGGGTGTGCTGAGAATGATGCAGATGATAAGAATTCCTGTAGTTATCGTATCAGGCCATCCAATGTTGTATCACCATTATTAAAATTTATGTCCTCTTTTTTATTCGTTTTATCATGAAGACCTACCATATTGAGGAAGGTAGAGATTGCTGAAGCTGCTTTGAGGATTTGTTAATAAGCATTATTTGTCTCCTTGGTCAAATAGATGATGATGGTTTACCGTACCAGTAGAAAAGGGAAAGCATTCGCTTTTTTAAGGACTTAGTCTGTGTATGCTGACTCAGATGATAGTTAGTTTAAGCTGTAGGTGGTGAGAATCCTATCACCAGACTGATATAAGCGAATATGCGCTCCCCTTATTGTTTTCTCTGATGTGTGTTTCTGTAGCTCCAGACTTTTGAATTTATTTTTAGTTAGCAATTGTTACGTGGTTTAATAAATGCCAGAATATGCATGGACCATATATGAACTTACTTACTGGGGCTGTGTCTATGCATTTCATTTTCTGAATGCAGAATGATCAATTGAGTGTGAACGCCCATTGATTATGTGTATGATATTCTATTTTATTCAGGTACTTGTGTGTCTTCCAGTGTATCTGGTTTATGCAGAGAACCGGACTTTATTAGTCGCATTCTAAATCAATTCCTCATGGTATGAGGGAGCCAATAATTTGATGGCTTCTATCTCGCACTCTCATAATTAGGAAAGAAATATTTCATTCTGCTTTGTTGATATTCAATATGGCATAATGCAAGAATGGTAAAAGAAAACTAAACATCAAAGTGGGATCTGACTGTGCAAATGAAACAAGTGATGGGGGAGCAAAGTTTCGGTTTTCTTTCTTGTCTAACCATTTTCTGTTGCGCCAAGTGGACCATGGCCAAATGCCAATGTTCTCACATAAAACTGACCCCTTTGCAATTTTAGCTATTTACCCACTTCCTTTTTTAGTCTGATCCTCACCTTCAATGACTCGGATTACGTTGCTGAGGATAAGAAGCTTGAGCGGTAATAAATGAAACATTCAGTTCTCATTATTAGGCATATCCATCCATAATGTAATAAAAAAACTTCCATTGCCCAGAGGCTCTTCGCTATGCGAAGGTATGGCGGGAAAAGTCCCTTCATATTGTAATTACCCTTTTCCGTGTGTATTTGCATGTGTATGGATAAATTTTGATAATCTTGATTTTCTAAAATTAATTTACTTAAAAAATGATTTTTTTTTGTACAGATTAAAAAATGAGTTTGTTTATGTTCGAGTATATATATGTGAAAAGTGATTTTCCGTTTGCCTCAACATGTATTTCAATAAGCATTTTTAAATGATTTCAAATGCTAATTATATAAAATTGACTTTTAAGTACCTATGTGGGAAAAGTGAATGAGTGTTATTTGGATGATATTAATTATAACTATTTTATATGTAATTTTTTAAAAGTTAAATTTATTTTATAAACTTTTTTTTAGTAATTATGCAAAAAGTTAAAAACATATAAAAACTACTGGAGCAAAATAAACAAAAGAATTTATCGCAACAGTAACATTTTTTTTGTCTACTTTAGTTTACAAGCAAATTCTAGAAGGAAAGCACGGGACATGACATTTACCAAATTTTTAGTGTTTGTCTGTTTGACATGATGTAAACGTAAATGGAGGCACAACTAATCATAGCACGAGTTATTTTCTTGCGAGTAACCATCACTATCTTGATCCTATAAGAAAAGTGGTGGAGAAAAAGAAGAAAGAAAGATGAGAGAAGAAAGAAAGATGAGAGAAGAAAGGAAATTGGTATGACCTTAGACGGGTCGGAACGGTCCTCTTTCACCTTAACACTTGTTTCACTCATATAGCCGTCAAATGCTTTTAATGACTCTACTGATTAGTAATTATGGTATGACTAGAGCATCTCTAATTATATTTATATAAGCAAATTAATTATGTCACTTTAATTTTAAGTAATTTAATTAATTTTTTTTCTAATATATATTTTTAATAATAAGTTATTTAACTTATAAATATTTTATTTTTTTTCTTTGATATTTAATATAAAGTTAAATAATTTATGGGCAATGATTATTTATATAAACAATTTTTTCTTTTTAATTTTAAACGGTTCAAAATCACATGGGTTATATTAAAATAATATTTATTAAACAACTCCTATAGTATCTTAGATACTCTTTGGCAGCCTGCAGACCATTCCATCACTTTTTCAATAAAAAGAATTTCATCAAAATTACATGATCTAAATGGAAAGAATAATGTATAAACACGCAACCTGATATGGTTAGCACATGCATTATACTGTTTGCTAAGCACGCATAAACGATGATCATAACAAATGATAGTAATAATTATAATGAGTTGTTGCAATGCTAAAAAGTTGAAGTTCTTTGGGCTGATTGGTGAGGACCCATCTGGGTGTGGCCACACAGCGTGATCATTAAAGTGTGTGGGCCGTGTGTACGGTGATGGATTGAGTTACATTATTTATAGCTTTGTGCATATTAAGATATTTTATAATCATGCATTTGATCAAATAATGATATCATAGTTGATACAATAATGGTGGACGGGTACAAAATATCAAACAAGGAAGCCAATAACTGCAAGGCAAGTGAGTGACATTGGCCGTGGCTGGTGTCGGTGTCTTGGTAGGGAAAGGAAATGTTAGGAAATGGTCGGTGGAGCCACAAAAGGGTTTTTTGGTTTTCCACAAATTTGGTCAGTTAAGCACATTTCATGTTGATCTAAGCACGGGTCAACCACTAAAGTATAATGCAGTGTGCTATGCTATTACCATTGTATTAAGCTCCTCCTCCACTATTGTTGTTCATCTGGAATTAACTTGTTAGTGACGCATTCTTTTCGAGCACCAATTTCTGGATTGATCTTTTGATTTTTCCTAACTGAACCCGTCTCCCATTTTATATGTTAGAGACCATGATCAGAGCAGTGGCTTGAAGGAAAGTAGGTTGAATTTTCATGTAGACGGACGGCAATTGCTGATTTCAATAATATCCTGTATACTAACATTGCAGACCTATGTGTAGGTACAACGTTTATTTCCAAATTCACAATTTTATTATATAAACTATATAGTGTTACTTTATATAACATATGATATATTGATTTTTCCATTCGTTGCAAAAAATTTGTCTAACTTTGCTCTATAACATCTGCATAAGAACAGGATGCTAAGAGATTTCACTTGTGTATATATCTCAAACAAGTGTATGTCATGTCGAGTGAGAATATCATTTTGTTAGGAGTCTATCACGTCATTTTTACATGAATGGTCTTATTTAAATGTATCACATGGAGTAATAAATAATATGCTCAACTAGAAAGTAGAAAATTAGAGAATTACTGAACTTCAGTATTATTTAAATCATTAATGCCTCCAAAAATATTCAGTTTGCTTAGACTGCCATATCAAATGTCTAAAAATGAAGAATAAGAACTGGTTATTGGAGACTTTCTTTTGAAAGGCCCAATGTGCTTTTAGTTTGGCAGAAATCCAGGGTTCATAACAAAGGAAGAAGAACCCTCTCAGCATCATTAAAATATATGTCCCCAATTGAAGGCATGAAACATGCACTAATATTAAAGGGCCTCCTCTCAATGAATCAGTAAATCACTCAGGACAAGCAGTCAAGTCAGATTGTCAGAGTCTCTTTAGATAAGTTGCAGATTTTAGTCCCTTCAAAGGTTAATCATAATACAGATAACCATTGAAGAAAAGGTTTTCAAAAAAGAAAGTAGCATTATTCCCTCCTTCATTATCTTTGTCCATTCCTATACACAACTAGAATGCAAATAGCGTTTGAACAATGATGCACAAGACCTTTTTTTTTTTTGGGAATAAACGGGGTCAAAACATCTTTCTTTTCCATTTACCTTTAGTCTTCCCTCTTTCTCACAGTGTATTAAGGAACTGGATCTCCTAAGTTGATAATTTAACTGTACATACACAAATTAGTACATACTAGTTAGTAATTAGAGATACACAAAATAGAAGATACACATATTAGTACATCCTTAACCCTTAAGAAATGATATTACTTCCTCCATTTTATTATAATTAGTGTAAGAAAAAAAATTTGTGTAAAATAATTGTTATTTTAATTTTTATGTAACATTAATTATCTTTTTACTTATATATCTTATATATTAACCGTGAACAACAAAATTTATAAATAAATAATTTAATGATGATTTAAAATTAAGTACAGCTGAGAATCCTACTTGGAGGTGGTGGGTCGGTCCCCTACTCTAAAATTGGCATGTAGATGGTTGCTCACAGTCATAGGCTTGATGTTGATGTCATGTTTTGTTAAATTTCCCTTCAAACAGAACCACAGACCAGTTATCTGCCAATGCTAATAACCCATTAGTTTGATCAAACAGCCTCCCCCACTTGTGGAATATCTAGAACAGAACTTCAAATCCCATTAAAACCTTTTCTTTAGTTGCATATGTGAAAAAGTGGTAAAGAAAAGACTATCACAATAATTTCTCCTTTAGAATCATCAGAACTCAACTCTAATTCTAACTCCGTCCCATCTCAACATCTTAGCATCTGTCTTTCAAGCGTGACATATTGACATGTAACCAGGGCCACGGCCAGAAATTATCTCCTAAGGCAATTATCTTACGCCTCAAATTCTTCTTACTTATTATTATTATATTGGAACGCATTATTAATTGTCTCAATTGCTCCTTTTTCTCATGTTTTTAATAAAGCCCGTTTGTTATATTGAATATGTACAATACATAAAATAGTTAAAAGAAGACAAAAAATGCATTATTAAAAGAGGAAAATAGTTTTAACAAATAAATATGAAGTTAACAAGAATACAACATTAGTTGATAAGTTATAACTGTGAAGGAGCCGTTAGAACAATGTGAAATAGAGACAATCCCATACTTGTTAATTACTATTGTTCATTTCCATAGTTAAGTAACTGTTTATTTATTTTCTATTTATTTAACAAACTTCAACTTTTATATTTCTCTTTTAAAAAAACAATTCTCTCATTCTTTTTTACGTTCATACACTAGTCTTAATAATAATTCTAGCCAAGATATTCCAAAATTTCTACACAGGCATGGATGTAACAATAGTCCCTGTGCGTTTAACAAAAACATACATTAAGATAGAGCAAGCACTCATTGAATCTTTCTTTCTGAGAGAAGGTGGCATCTTCGGTCAGGACTCAGGGTCACTTTTGTTTAAATCAAAATAAAGCAGCGTGACTGTCAGACTGTCAGCTTCAACTCGGTCAAAAGAAGCAGGAGTGGAAGCAAGAAAAGTTTGCAAGTTTTAAATTCATGGTGGAGCCCATTTTAGTATGATCGAACTTAACCGAATCGATGCAAATATAATATTTGGGTGTGTTTGGTTGCACGTTTGTACTCATCAAACTTGAGTCTTGAATTCTTCAAATGCAATTATTCTTGTGATGAGTAGTGTATTTGAAAATTCGTTAAGAATGAAAGAATTACATATGAGATATGGAAGTTATAATTATTAGCTTTTTAAAATCACATTTAAACATTGAAACCAAATATGCTATAGAAGTTTGGAATTGAATTTAAAATGTGAGTTTCACCCTCGAACATGGATTCAATTAGAAGTTAACTTTTTTATATATTATTTTCTCATATTTACTAGTCACTCTAATTGAATTAATCCCCAAAAGTCCACCAAAAAATATTGTTTATGTAGCAAATTACTAGTCATCAATGTCTTATCTTCTCTACTTTCAAACCATTACTATTCTTCTGTTTATTATTAACTGTTAACTTCGAGTTTTATGACTTTCATCCCATTTTTTATTCACAATTTTCCAGTCCAGATCTCTTTCCTTCGATCTTTAGCTATGTTATTTGGATAAGAAAGATGATACATTTTATTAAATAAAGAAAATATTTTAAAATTTATTTATTGTCACTACTTTATATTTGATAAATAAGCTAATTTAATTTGTAAGCTTTTCTCAAAGTTATGTATTTTAGTTCAAAAGCTAATTATTATGTAAATATTGTAATTATTAATTTTATTGTAAAAAATATTGTAAATCTCTAGCTATTTATTTTTTAAATTATTAATGAATATATCAATATCAATATAATTATTTCCAATACAAAAAAATGTCTGAAAAATTATATACGAATATTAAAACCTATTTTGATAATCATACATCTAAAATATAGATTTTCATGCAATATTTTCTATAAAAATCAATTTTCTAATATCTATAATTCAAACAAAAATCATGTTAGTTTAAACTCACGTTTACTTAAATCAGTTTTATAAAACCACGTTAATCTAAAATCAATTTTATAAACATATATCAAAACATGAAACATGAATTTAATGAGGCATTCCACTCATGATAAAAAAAAAATGAAAAGAAAGGTGACTTATCTTGAATAGAAAGTAAAAACTAATGGTATTTCTCCATCATATTTCAACAGGAGCATCTTGTTCACTGAAGATCAGTGCATAGATGATAGATAGAATAGAGGATATACGCAGACAGCAGATATACAGCACATTCACCCGTTTTAAGAAGGCTTCAGTGAGAGGTACTTTCCAATGAATGAATTGTTGACCAAAAAAAAAAACAGAATCTCGTCTTTTTAAAGGGTGATAACATTATTGTTTGTGTACCCAACATTTTTTGGTAATTCCAGAATTACTCTTTCGTCTTCTTCTTCCTTTTTTAAGTTGTTTTTACTGGTTTGTGGCATTTGCGCTTCGCTTTCTGCTCTGTTAGTTTTTGTCGTTGAGTGAGGTACCGCTTGAGTGAAGGTGAAAGTGTTACTGGTGGGTGGTGATTGTTGCAGTGGTTGGTTCGTCGTTGGAGGTACACCAAGTACGCGAGTTGGTGTTGCTGGTTTCCGTGAATGAGTTGATCCGTATGTTTAATTTCAACATACAGATCAAATTGATCCGTAAAGTTTATATGGATCAAATTGATCCATATGGTATACAGATTTTGAAATTTGTAAAAATTGTTTAAAGTTTTAATTTTTTTTAATTATAAATGTTTGTATGTAAATTAGTAAAAAAAAATTATTTATTTATATGTGTATTTGAAATAATTCGTATGTAGATTGATATAGGATTTTTGGTTTTTAATATATATGGTTATGAATTGTAGTGTTTAAAAAATGGTGTGCAGTAAAAGATTATGTTGAGTTTTGTATGATATTATATGTATAGTGCGGTTAGGTGTTGTATGTTTGTCATGTGAAGATTTTTAATTTGTTATTAAGATGGACGAAGATCAATGGATGTATAACAGTATAATGTCTGAAAAAGTTGCTATGGATGATGAAAATGAACAAGAATGTGGTGTGAATGAACAACATGTTGATTGTTCGGATGCGCTCAATACTTCTCAGGTAATAATTTTCATTATTGTTATTAAATTGATAAAATGAATGTCCTTTTGAAGACTAAAATTGTGTGGGTTGTGTTATAGGTGTTTGCTACCCAAGATGATGTTTTGCAGTAAGGTCGATCAGTTGCTCATGAAAATGGATTTGTGGCGGTGATTATGAGGTTAGACACAAATACTGACATTAAAGGAAGGATTTCATTTTTGTTAATTGGTTGTGAGAGGAGTGGTCAGTATAGGTCTAGGAAGAAAGATTTTGTTAGAAAAGATATTGGGAGTAGGAAATGTGGGTGTCCGTTCAAGCTTTGTGGGAAACCAGTGGTTGGAGGGCAAGGTTAAATGGTGAAGTTGATGTGTGGGAGTCATAATCATGAATTGACGAAGTCATTAGTTGAACATCCGTACGCTGGGCGATTGACTAAGGATGAAAAGACAATTATTGCTGATATGACAAAGTCAATGGTCAAACCAAGAAACATTCTGCAACGTTGAAGGAGCACAATGTCAATAGTTTTGCAACAATCAAACAAATATACAATGCAAGAAGTGTATATCGTTCTTCCATTAGAGGAAGTGATACTGAAATGCAACATCTAATGAAGCTTCTTGAACGAGATCAATATATTCATTGGCATAAATTAAAGGATGAAGATATGGTATGTGATATCTTTTGGTGTCACCCTGATGTAATGAAGTTATGCAATGCATGTAATTTGGTATTTTTGATAGATAGTACCTACAAAACAAGTAGGTACAGACTCTCACTACTTGATTTTGTTGGTGTGACACCAACGAAGATGACATTCTTTGCTGGTTTTGCATATCTGGAGGGTGAACATGTTAATAATGTGGTATGGGCTTTAGAACGGTTTCGAGGTTTTTTTCTAAGACGTGATGCACTCCCTGGAGTTATTGTGACTAACAGAGACCTAACATTGATGAATGCAATGAAAATTGTATTCCCTGAGTGTACAAACTTGTTGTGCAGGTTTCACATCAACAAGAATGTCAAGACAAAATATAAATCCCTAATTGGTCAAAAAAATGCTTGGGAGTATGTGATGGATGTCTGGGGAAGTTTGGTTGATTGTCCTTCAGAACATCAGTTCGATGACTGCCTTAAGAAGTTTGAAATTGCTTGTTCACCTTGGCCAATGTTTATTGACTATGTTAACGAAACATGAATAATCCCCCACAAGGAAAATTTTGTTACAGCTTGGACAAATAAGGTGATGCACTTAGGAAAGACAACAACAAACAGGTATGAAAATGTTCAAGTTTTTCTATTAGGGTTGATGAATTGATGGATTTTAATTATTGTATTTCTTTATTGTTTTTTGTGTATTTCAAATGTAGGGTTGAATATGCTCATTGAGCTTTAAAAAGAGTATTACAGAATAGCCTTGGAGACTTATGTAGTGTTTGGGATGCCATGAACAACATGATCATGCTGCAACACATTAAAATTAAAGCATCATTTGAAACAAGTACACATGTGGTTGGACATATTTTTAAAGTTACCTTACACAAAAGGCTTCTTGGCATGGTTTCAAGGTATGCTTTAAATCAGATTGGTGCTGAGTATGAGCGTGTACATTATGCTGGCAAGAATCCTTCTCGTTGTGGTTGTGTCATGAGAACTACACACAATCTTCCTTGTGCATGTGAGCTATCTAAATATGTTCTTGGTAGCATCCCACTAGATTCAATCCATATGTTTTGGAGGAGATCAAGTTTTTCAGACCAAGGGTTATCTGAGCCCCAAGTGACCATAAAGGAATAGATGGAAACCATATCTAAGCGATTTGAGAAACTTGATATTTGTGGTAAAGTAACTCTAAAGAATAAACTTCGAGAAATTTCATACCCTGATCAAAACTCTATGTGTCCTCCTCCAGAAAATATCAACACTAAAGGTGCACAGAAGAAACCCATGAACAGAAACCAAAGATAAAAAAAGTGTGATCCGTCTTACTGGGAGTATGTTGATGCTTTACATTCTATGCAAAATAGTAATTCTTTAGTGAAGTGTAGTGCATCATCTTCTGACCAACTCATTCCAAGAAGGACCATACCGATGTTGGATCAATTTCATCCGTTTATACATGATTTCATTGACAACATTGTGGATGTCAAAGCTGACGGTAACTGTGGATATCATGTGATTGCTACTTTATTAGGTATGGGTGAAGATTCTTGGTCCTTGGTGCACAACCATTTGCTTAAAGAACTTGACAAATGGTCAGATGACTATATCAAGCTCTTTGGTGGCACAGACAGATTTGAGGAATTAAGGATGTCCCTACTTGTTGATGGGTTATCCATGGTATGTAATTTATGTTTTTTTTTAAGAATTAACTTTAAATAAATGTGATGTGTATATTTGTTTGATTCAGGTTACTATGGATAAGTGGATGGATATAACCGAGATGAGATATGTCATTGCATCAAGGTATAATGTAATCCTTGTATCATTGTCGCTACAACAAAGCATGACGTTCTTTCCTCTTAGAAGTCAACCACCAACAGATTCTTCTGTGCATCGCATAATATGTATTGATCATGTCTATGACAATCATTTTGTTCAAGTAGATTCAAGATAGTCCTGTTTTTAAATTTATGCAATCATTTGTGTTATAATAATGTTAAATTGTTTGTGCATGTACAACAGGTTTATTTAAAATATCATTGTCCTTTACCGCCTCTAGCATTGTTATGGTCTAGGAATTGTCATCCTCAGGCAAAGCAGTGGCTCCATATGTTAGTAGAATGCATCAGTACAAAAACTTGATGATGTTGAAAAAAGACTATGTTGACATAATTGAAGACTGAACATCTAGCTTCTAATGACTTTGTAATGTTCTACATTAATATATAATTGTTAGGCTACATATTCACATAATTGTTAGTAGCTTTGTTACGTTAAACTTAATTGTTTAAGGTGTAGAACTTATGAATTTATTGTGATGTCATTACTAGGGTTACCTGATACGTTTAACGGTTACGTAATTTAAAATAATTTGTTAACATTAACCCTAACATTTAGAGGCATAAACATAGACTAAAAATTATAAACCAAAATAAGTTAACATTTACAAAATGTTTGGGAAAACCAAAATGTTGTCAAATACAAGAAAATTATAAACATAGTCCAAATATTAAAATATAAAATGAATGACGTCTATGGCTGATCCGTGCACCGCCTTCGTCGCGACCTGACATAAACATTGTCCTCTGCTATGACACCCCTAGCGATCCTTAAGCAATCTTTCATGATCTCGTGTATTTTTGTGCCTGTAGTAACTATCCTTGGGTTGAACAAACGGTCCAACCTTTCTACAATTGCTTGGCAAGCCTCCTATGACATTGAAAACAACCGATAAAGTATTACATTATTTCAAAATTAAACTAAATGACATTTAATAGAACATTAATGCAACATTATTTACCACTGCATGTCTAGGCTGCTCCACATTAGAAGGGGCATGTGCCGGTGCTGCTGCTGGTGCCACTGGGACCTTAGGGATATGTGGCTCCACATATGTGTCATCCTACGTCATAGGTGGATGTCTGGCCGGATCAGCAGGCTGTGCCGGTGTCATGAATGGATGAGAAATCATGAAAAACCACTGCATGTAATCTGATGCACATTGTCTTGGCACAACATAAATCTGTTCCACTGCTGCAAGATAGTCAGAGAAATGCATCCACCTGTCGTCAATATCTTCAAATGATAACATTAGTCTGTGGTGGAATGGTTTGAACATATCCAAATTGCCGCACCACCCTCTTTGGTCGATGTTTGATGACAACGGGACCCCATCTTATATGACCTAAAAAGCATGAAATCAAATCAAAATCGTGCACTACACAGTGGTCACCGTAAGGCATCCAACAAACATTAGCAATCGTCAGTCCATCTAGACGTTTTCAGTACGTCGATGCTGGTAATGACTTCAAAGAAACCTTCGTAGCAATCCACCGGTAGGCATGTGGTGACATCTCATCATAGTCAAGATCACTTAAAGACTCAGCAACAGAGGGAAAATGCTCATACATCCAACACTACAAAGATTAGATCAAAATAAAATAAATGTCAAATTAACATATTAATAACATTTTTAAAATAATTAAATTACAATAATTGACAATAATTACCTATAATAGGGTGATGTAACCAGCAAGCTATCGGTTGCTGCTCTTCCAAGCATCATTCAAATGATCATACATATGAACTAGGGCGGCAACTCCCCTTGTGTAGCTTCCACTCTGACTCAAGTCTCGAAAAGCGTCTAAAAAACAATATGAACATGTGTTGCACTCTTGTTAGCAAAAAGAGTGCAAACCTAACAAATGCAACAGATAGGCACAAGCTGCAACAGTCCAATGTCCAGCCTCACATTTACTCTGATAAATATCTCGTAGTCACGATAGGCGTACGTATGCCCTATGACATTTTGTTGCAATATTGTTAATGGCGGATGGCGGTTCATGGCGAAAAGCCAAAAATCTGCCATAAAAATATGACGGATGGCGTAGCGGAAAATGGCGGATGTCATGGCGGACAAAAAAGATATATATATATATATATATATATATATATATATATATATATATATATATATATATATATAAATAAATAACCAAGTTAAAAAACTAAAAAAGTTAAAAAAGTTTCATGAGTTCATACAATAACCAAGTACCAACACCAAATAAACTCATTAAAGAGTTCAAAATAAGAAAAGGATAAAAACATAATGCAAAGTGCAAAGTGCAAAGTGCCATTTAAAAGAGGATTGAACAAAGAAAAAAAAACATGTTGTCAAATAGAAAAATAAAATAAAAATGGGTGTCAAATAGAAAAACGAAAAAAAAAGCTACAAACACCAAAAACAGGTGTCAAGCAGCAAAAAAAAGAAGAAAACAAACAAAAAACAAAAATGCACACTGAAGCCGTCGACGTTCGCTGTTTGTGCAGGTGCGAGATGTGGGATCGTGTGTGTACTGCGTCACCTTCGCGGGGTGGTGGTCGTGTGCCGGTGTGCGTCGCCTTCGCGGGGTTGTGCAGGTGCGGGGTCGTCGTCGCTAGTCGCTGCTGGTTGTGGGGTGGTGCGTGCAGGTCGTGCTTCTGTGTTTTGTGTTGTGCGTCCTCCCACTACGCTTTTGCACTTCAATTTCGGGTAAGGTTGGGTCGGGTCAGCCCAACACCTACCGCGCAAAAAACAAAAAAAAAACCGCTATTCCTCCTTTTCTGCTATTCCACCATGGCCACCATGGCCGCCATGGTGCCACCATACCCAACCTGCCACGCCACCACTATTCGGTGGCATTTTTTCAAATTTCTGGCACACTTTTTCGCCATGGCCACTATTTGATAACACTGTTGTGTTGTCTTAACTTTAACTTCCTCTCCAGAGACTTCAAGTAACTCTACCAACATCAAGACCGCTTCTTCGACATGTAGAGTCTCGAAGCTATGGAAAGCGCCTATAATAGGAAGATGAAGCAGAGAGACCACATCATCCAAGGTGATGGTTAGCTCTCCAATGGGAAGATAGAAACTGTTAGTTTCCTTATGCCACCTCTCCACAAAAGCAGATATAAGTCTCCGATCGCCAGTGTCCACTGAACATGCAATCAAAGGGCTTAATCTTGTGGCAACGACTAGCCCTTCAATTTCAGGAGCAGGCCTCCCAAATTTCTGAACATTCCTTCCATGGGAGAATAACTTCAATTGAGGATGTTCCTGCAAAAAAAATTAAATGATTCAACAACTTATAAAAATAGTAATTAAAATTATGACAAATTTAAATAATAACAAATACTTAACAAATAAATTTAATTAAAAATTTTAAATACCTCTCAATTCCATACGCAACGTGGTCACCATAGTCAATTAGCACTGATGGGTCATGCGGACCACCTGGAAATCCCTCAGCATCATCAACAGCTTTTTCAGCATGTGCATGTACGTCTTCAGTCACATCAAGAGCATCCTCAACAACAGGGGCAACTTCCTGTTGCCTAAGTGCTGATGCTGTAGGCCTTCGTCGCCGGGGAACATCATCTAAATGATGATGATCCTCTCTCCTCAGGGCTCTACCTATAACCTTGCCTAAGACACGACCTAACCCTCTAGTTCTAACCAAAATCTACAAGTTTTGACACACATGCATTTTTTGGTCAAATTCAATATTTACTATTAAAATAAACATAAACAACTACAAAATTTATAACTACAAATAATATATGACTATTTTTCATTGAAATAAAATAACACCATTTAAAACTATTTCATAATAGCATATATGACCACATAATTAAAACACAAAATTCATAAATAAAATAACAACTACATAATTAAATAATATATGACTATTTTTCATTGAAATAAAATAACACCATTTATAACTATTTCATAACAACATATATGACTACATAATTAAAACACTAAATTCATAAATAAAGTAACAACTACATAATTAAATAATATATGACTATTTTTCATTGAAATAAAATAACACCATTTATAACTATTTCATAATAGCATATATGACTACATAATTAAAACACAAAATTCATAAATAAAATAACAACTACATAATTAAATAATATATGACTATTTTTTATTGAAATAAAATAAACATAAACAACTACCAAATTCATATATTTACTATTAAAATTTATAATTATTTCATAACACCATACAATCATACATATTATTTTTTAAAACACAAATAATACCTATTTTTAAAACAAAACTAACAAATAAACTACCTATTTAAAAACATTTTTCAAAACATAAATACCTATTTTTAATTTTATTTGAATTAAAAAAGGTCATACAGATCAACATGATCTGTATGACGCATACGAATCAACTTGATTCGTATGCGTTATATGGATCATGTTGATCCGTACGAATGCACAAGAGGAAAAACGAAAACGCAACCATTAAAAGAGATGCGAAGCTTACCTCGACGGTGGAACAACAAGATGGAACTGCAGGTCCTCAATGCCAACAATGAACCACCCAATGTGCGGCAAAAGAACCTCCAAGGAAAGCAGATGGCATCGGGAGGAGAAGAAGCTCAAGCGTCGTCGCGAAAACAACCAAACAGCACAAGGAAGAGGAATGTACAGAACGCGTGAACAGTGTTGGATGTACAGGTTTTATATTTTAAGTGAAAAACATTTTTGCCCATTTACTTAAAATGTTGGATGCACCTAGTAACACCCCTTTTTAAAGAATCAAAGTTTGTATTGCAGTTACGAATAATCACAATACCTTGAAATATCTCTAACTCGTGGATCCGAGGGACCATGATTTGATTCAGGAAAAACAAAATGAGCTTACCAACGTGTCCACAACAACTATAATACAATAACGTGGCATAGCAAATAAAGCTGAAAAAGGCTAACACCCTAAATCATGCAACGGTATTTGGGGTTGCAAGTAACATTTGGTAGATTCCAAATATGACAAATGCATGCGATTACACAAATACAAGGTACGGGGGAGCAAGTGAGCGACCAATATTGGACAATAAATACAAGGTATTCACATAACTATTATCGTTTACATCTTACAAGACCCCTAAGACAACGGATAACGTTTTGTACTTGCTATTTTTGAAATGAATGTAGTTCAAGTTGACTAATTGAAGCTATCTTATAAATCATGATATGATATCGGACGATTATTTATGTATGATCCCAATTTCCCAAGGAACAGCTTCTCTCTGTCTTTTTTCAACATCATTGGTTTGTCTTTTCATTAACTTAAAATTAGACCCGGATCTCAATTTTACAAATTTTCGGCGGGCGAAAGCTCATCGTTCTGGAAAAGTTTACTTAGAATGTAGGCCTGCGATCAAGTCTACTTAGAATGCCAAGTAAAAAAATAAAATACAAGTAATATAAATATAGACACAGCACAATTCAATATGTCGAAAGAAAAAAAAAGGCTGAGCTTTAGAAACAAGTTTATTTCCCTTATTTTTCACAAGTTGAGATACTGAATAGAAGAAAAAATGATCAAGGAGCCAACCGGTCAACCTTCCACAGCCGTTGTCCATTGATCTCATGGGGAGTATATTGCAACCTGTCAATAAAACATGCACACAATATCAGGAAATTTTACCTCACTATATATGAAGCTCAGCTCTGACAGAACGATAACCTAGAGAACTTTATTAAAACGCAGAGAAGGGTGTAAAATGTTTCTGTTAGGTGTCTGTTTGTGTTAGATATCTTTTAGCATCTTTAGCAAGGGAGGGAGTTAGTTGGGCGGGGATATTTAGAAGAAACCAGGCAGCTCGTTCATAAATAAGAGGGGCTGAGAGGGACAGGTAGCTAGTCATTTGTGAGAGAATGGGAGCTTTAGGGCACGGTGGTGCAGAGCCTTGAATTTCTGTAGTGTTTGATCATTTGTAATTGGGGTTTATCCCTACTTTTTCCCAATCTCGGAGCTGTGGGTAGTGCATATAGAAGGATTCAGGAACTGTTCAGGTTTCAACAAGAATGAAGACATTCTTGACATCATTGGAGAACTGAGGAACCAGATAGCAATTTTCAAGAAAAACTAAAGGAGGGGCGTCTGGGAATCCCAGACTTTCAAGAAGATGATGTGTATGGATGGCTGATTCAAATCCAACAGCACTTTGACATGAAGAAGGGAGGGAAGCTGCAGTTGGATTCAGGAATTGTTCAGGTTTCAACAAAGAATGAAGACATTCTTGACATCATTGGAGAACTGAGGAACCAGATTGCAATTTTCAAGAGAGAACTCAAGGAGGGACGTCTGGGAATCCCAGACTTTCAAGAAGATGATGTGTATGGATGGTTGATTCAAATCCAACTGCACTTTAACATGAAGAAGAGAGGGAAGCTGCAGTCGGTTGTGAAAGTATTAGAAGGACATGCTTATGATTGGTATAAACAGTGGGAGGTCAGTAATCCTAAGGTGTCATGGGAAGAGTTTCAGAGGACAGTGCTCAAGAAATTCCAGGCCAGGTATGATCTGAATTTGCCAGTTAGGGTCCAAGAAAGGGAAGGGAAATCTTGGGAGCAAGACAAAAGGGAAAATGAAGGGTTGAAGATTGAGAACCAGAATTGCAGCAAGGGAGGAGAAACGGAAAACAGTGAGGAAAAAAAATACTATGCTAGATATGGTGGAGAAGAACCAGGTCAAACAATTTTGAAGAAGGAACAAAGGCAATAATGCTTTATCTTTGTAATTGGGTTTTATAAATATTTCTTCCTAATAAAGTACCATGTTTCTATCAGTTTTCTATGGATGGTTTATTTATAGACAATACATAACAAAACACTCTGATAAGATAACCCTATTCTATACCAGAATAAGATAATTTGAAATATGACAAAGTCCCTAAATAATAAATGGTTCCAAATCAAAATTGCCCATCAAGAATAAGTATATCCAAATTTTAAGCAATCTCAAGATAAGGTTCAATATTTAGGCTGTGTATGGATGACTAATGAGGGAAGAAAGATGCAGCAAAAGCTGGTAAGTGTTGATTTTGAATATAAACCTAAAACTTATTTGAGTAACTTGATTGGTGGGAGGACAGTAAATAAAGTAAAAATGTTATTATTATTGTAGACATGGCAGACTACTTTATAACTATCATAACCAAGCAGCCAGCCTAGGATATAGATCAACTCAAATTGATGGGCATACATCATGGATCTTGAACCTAAACCATGGCTTGAAAACCAAATATATGTCATTAAAAAATATTATGTACATACTGTTTGGCTTCATCCATTAAAAAAAAAGAAAACAAGAAACCTATCATAAACGGGGTAGCAACCACCTGTCATGCAAGCGAGATTTCTGCCCTTGCCAAAACTCGAAAAGTTGTGGTGTTAGCCTATATCCACCCCAGTTCTTAGGTTTAGGGATTAAACTTCTGCAAGCAAAAAATATGAGGATTATTTGCAGCTCCCCTAGAGTTAACAAATGGGAGAAAAGGTATACTTGTGGCCAAATGAGATGGTTAGCTAATCAGATTTCCAAGTCCAAGCCAAGGGGAGATGTGGAATTATAGACCATCTCATAGGACTATCATATTTTATCAGAACTCACAAATAACAGAGTCAAAAGCAGTTGTTCGATAACTTACCCATCAGAGTATTTTTCTTCCAGCTCTTTGTACTCCTGATAAAGAACATGCCTACCCGGCACTACAGTACTCTAATGATCCAAGAAATTAAATTATAAGTATACATACCATATCATTTCCATACATAATAATTTGAATTGAAGTGAGGCAGAAGTAGACCTGCTTGCTGACTATTGCTCCAATCTGACTACCTCTAGGGCGGCTATGGAAATACTGTTCTGATTCCTCATCAGAGACTTTCTGAACAGGCCCTTCCACCCGTACCTAGGAAAAGATATAGACAACAATGTGTTTTAGTTCCTTAGTCAAATATGAATTACAGGGAAGAAATAAATAATGAAAACTGTACACAAATTTAGGAGCCTAAAATAGAAAGGAAAAAAACTCCTTTCCCTGCTATACAAATAGATTACTGATAACAGCTGGTTCAACTAAAAGGACCTGGGAAAACGAAATCGGTCAATCACAATTCATAGCTGCTTCATATTTTCAAAAACAGTATCCAACAGTCATAAAATATCATGATTATCAATAAGTTAATTGGCGTGCCTCCAAAATGCAGTGTCACGAAGTTTGCATTATCAAACTAGATGCATCTTTTCCCTCAAAAAAAAAAAAAAAACTAGACGCATCCTGTTAAATTGGCACACAAACCATTGTACTTCATCAATGTAAAACAAGTCAGCAAATGCAAAATAATAATACTTTAATGAGGTTTGCTAATGCTCACCTATTTGTTTTATAGTTGGAGTACGTTAGAAAGCTACAATGTGGGTGTATTTTAAGAATATCCTTAGTTATAACTTACTAAGATACTCCAACTAAAAAATACGTAAGTGCACATTAGCAAACCCCACAAGCATTTACTAACATACATCCTCTTGTTTTTTAGTTGGGATATGTTAGCAAGCTACTACACCATGGGTGTATTTTAAGATAATCTCTAGTTGTAACTTGCTAACGTACTCCAACTAAAAGCAAGTGGGTGTATGTTAGCAAATCTCATACTTAATAATAATAAATTAAATAATCAATTAGTATAGAACAAATACTACTGATGTTCATCTTCTATCACTTCTTTTGCAGGTTTCCTAAGGTAAGATCATGTAAAGGAAAAAAGGTTTTAAAAAAAATTCCCTGGCAATCAATGCATGTAAGCCTAAGAGCAGGAAGTTTTCTGTAGTATTAATTTATCAAATGTAATGCAACTACTAGTGGATAAAATAAAAGACAGACCAGATTAAGATCAATCAGGATTTTTATTTTGCTTAATAAAAGAGAGAATACAACAAAGATAAAGGACACAGACTTCACACCGTGCAATTTGGACTGAACCCTAACAGAAAATGGAATCAATTTGCTTAGTATTTTCATCACTAAAATCTCCACCTGTATGCAACAAAACTTATTAACATAGAAAATCAGTTTTTGTCTACCTAGGCTTCAAAAAATGAAAACAAAGTAGAAGCATCACCAAACAAATCAAGCCCTTATGAATCCCAACTGAATCTTATTACCAAAATGACCCAACTCAAGATTTCCAAAAGAAGAGGCCATACTAATGGTAGATATTCTAATCCCCTATGTTATACCACCTGAAAGAAGTTTACTCATCCAAATCTTAAATGGTCTCTTTAGGAGTAGAACTATCAATTATTATACTTATCCTCATTTTCCCACCTAGTAAAGTACATTATGGCATGCTGCACCATAGGTTTTCAAGAAGGCATGATATTCTTTGGCATGAAAAATTAACTTCATCAATTCCATGTAAGAATAAGTCAATCTGAAGATGTGGCTAGAGAGAATGTAAGCAATAGTCACCTGCCGGTTTAAACCATCCCAGTAAAAAAGAAGTGATGCACGTGGATTTTCAGATAATTCACGTGCCTTTTGACTTTCATAGTTTGTGTACCTGCGCAAAGCAATTGCAGTAGGTGAACACAAATAAGCATTTGCCAAATAGCATTGCCACAGCAGTTCTAACATAAAAATAACAGATTAGTACTAACCACACAAATCCTTCCTTATCCAAGCCTTTTAGCAATACCATTCTTGATGAGCTGCAGCCAAATGAAGTAATTTGGAAATCTTAGTTCAGCTATTACACATAATATCCAGAATTATGGGAGAGTAATTTATTTTACAAGACCGACTGATATTTAGGCAAACAGCATTTTAACATAAAAAACAGAAGCAGATCTTACGGTTTTCCGTCCTTCCCTACAGTTGACAAGGACATAGCATTTGGTTCCTTCAAACCAGCAGCCAATGCATCATTAAACCATTTATGAAACTGCAGATAACAAATAGAATATTATAGATTTGCAATCATTCGCAGCCATTAAAATCTAAGTACTCAAAATACTCAGATTAGAAAACTGAAATAGATCACGGCAAAGTACTAAAGTCATTAACAACCACTGACAAGTAAAAGACAGACAACACCTCTGCAACAAACAGTATTGTGTCAGATGAACTTTACCTGATTAAAAGGGTCAGCCTCCACCTGCTCTTCAAGAAATTCTGGAGAGATATAGTTCTCTCTTAGAGCTGAGATATCAATACGTGGAGGCTTTCCAATTCGAACACACATGGAAGTTCCAGGATATGGTGGAAGTATAAGCTTATATTTTTCTGCAATAGCAGGTGGGACAAATCTACCTCCTAGAAAGTGGTGAGGACCACCAAACTTCTTTGCACCTAATTTTGGGGCTGTCAAAGAAACCTACAAAAAAATTAAGCACAACGGTGGGATGGCATCTCAATAGAAACACAATTTATGTTGAAATAAATATTGAGGATATATTATATCTAAATTTCAACATTCAAAGAAATAAATAGAGACACATATATCCCTGAAACATACCAACATATCAGGTTTAATGCCTGTACCATCAACATCTCCCTCTTCAACATGCCACCCAGAGGGAATATCTACAGAGACTATAACTGATCTTTTTTGGCCAATTTGATTATTATTATTATGTAAAGAGACAAGTCTCTGGATCAAATCATCAAAAGGAGGCCTTGGAGAACCTGAACAAACAGAAAATAATAAAGAAAAATAATACAAAATCAAATGGAACTATTTGTTAAAGGGTCTATACAGTAGTTCGGTATTCAGAACCAATGTGATGAGAGAACCTACTTGATAACAAAGAAAGCATTATTTAATTTAATTAACTGAGTGTTGCAAGCTATAGTTTAAAAATTATAGTAATGATATTGATCCTAACAGGGAGAACAACCCACCCAGAGTTCTGAGGAGACAGTAATCATCAAAATAAAAAGAAAACATACATGAAAAAAGAGAAAAGTAGCACAAGCAAGACGATGATTAGAGGCATAAAAACAGTGGTAACAGTATATTGTTTAGTCCCCGGTTTGCAAAACATAGGTGAGAATAATGTAGATGCTCTAGATGTACATGGATAGCAAACAATTTCTTAAAAAGAAAAATACCTACCATGAAATGAGAATCCAAACATTGCATCTATGACAACGTCAAAACCATTTGAAAGATCTGATGGTAGTTCTTCCACTGAGAAGAATGGGATTGACAGTGCTTCAAGCTAATGCAACAACATTTCACATGAGACTTGAAGATACAAAAACAATAACTAAAAAAGAGTGGCGGTTCAAAACTATGTCAAAATGAGTTCCATTCCATCCTACCTGAGTAACTAACCCAGCATATAGAGGCTTGGGGGTACGCTTTGGGTAACAGACAAATGGCTTATAACCGAAGTGATGCAGGTGCCGAGCAGCTACGAGACCGTCACCACCATTGTTACCGGGACCACATATAGTAAGAACACGACTATACTCACTCGGTTTGTAAACCTGTAAAAGAAGAAAAGAAACAATTCAAGCACAAACGCACCAGTATTAATTTAATAGACAATAATCCATAGAGAAAGAGAGCAAATTTCCCTCAGACAATGTTTTCTCCTTTCTGGTGTAAACTACACACCAATAGAAAGACATTCATGCCTAGAAGGTTTCAAATTTTACAATTATTATTGTTTTTTCGCAAAATCGAGACGAGTACACACAAAGTAAATACCTCAGAAATGGAAGTGGCGACACTCAAACCAGCCAACTCCTGCCATTAGGAATGAAAGGCGTTAAGTAACATAAGCAATGCGAAAGCGTTAACAAATGAAAAGTAAGAAAAATGGAGAATGAGGTGAAGAATGAAATAACCATGAGCTGGTCAACGCTGAAGCCAAGTGGTCCCATGAGTGTCTCGTCGATCTCCGCGGCATCTCGCTGCTTAAGGTAAGTGACGGAATCAGCGTCGAAATTCGCCATGCTTTGGGCAAAGGCAGAAGAAGAAGCAGTTGGTGTGGGGGCGCTCCTGAAGTCGGTGGAAAATGCTCGAATTCGAGGCCGGAGAATACCCTGAAACAAAACGCGAGATAGAAACGCCAAAATTTCGGAGAGAAGCATCGAGACACTCGTGGATAGAATGAGAGAAGAGGGAATTGGTTACTTACGGAGAATAATTGAAAGAGGGGGTTACGGTTGTTACTATTATAGAGAGAAGAAGAGAAGGTAGTAGCCAGTAGGTTATGGCTATGGGTTTGAGTGAGTGAATGGGTAAGGCATAGACATGTCATGCTTCTGCTGCTTCCCTTCGGCACCAATGAACGCATCGGTTTGATAGTTGCCCTTCTGCATCTCCCCGCTATTCACTTCACCAATCACCACTGTACTGCGCTCTTAACACTAGTGATTATACCTAATAGATAATTGAAAACCAAAACATGTGGTTATTATGACATCAAAATAATTTGGAAACTAATCATTTTATTTATACTATTTGATAATTATCTAGAAATTTAAGTTTTAGTGATTGAAAAATGCTATAAAATATTAACACATTCTAATCATGAAATAAAATTTATTAAAAATTACATAATTTTGTGAATGTCATTTAATATGGAATGAATCGTACTTGTAATTTTTTTAATTCTT
Source organism: Glycine soja (assembly GCF_004193775.1). Classification (NCBI taxonomy): domain Eukaryota; kingdom Viridiplantae; phylum Streptophyta; class Magnoliopsida; order Fabales; family Fabaceae; genus Glycine; species Glycine soja. The sequence continues at coordinate 8,241,995 of NC_041005.1, forward strand.
AATAAATTTTAACTAATAATAATAATGGATAGTGTGTTAAAAAAATATTGTTATCACTTCTCTTAATCCTTGCATTGTATTTATTAATACAGATTTTTTATCCATATATTTTTCCTTAACTTCATCAGATTACTTGTACTATTTTCCTCATGGTCATTAATCATTAGTTTTGGGGCTAAGTTTATGTACATCAAAAGTAAGTAATAACAAGTGTTTGAAGAGGAAAACTCGGATGGAAGAAGCTTTCCAACAATAGTTGGAAATATTCACTATTTGTTTCTAAATTCTTCAAATAAGTACTAAGGAAATCCACTATTTTACCCCTAATTTATATTATTGAAGCAGTTTGATGAATAAAATTTGTTTTAATTTTAAATAAAAATTAAACTCTAATAAATTTTAAAGAAATGTATCTAATAAAATTATTTCATTAAAAGGATATTATTTTGAAAAAAAAAAAGAAGTACGTGTATATTCATACTAAATGTGAAAATATCTTATTCTCAAGAAACATATATGAACATTTTACCTAGAAAATTTATAACTGATTTTAATCATTCTCAAAAATCATATACATAAGTTTCATGATTCTTAAAAATCACCATACTCTTGTATGAAAAACTTTCCAATTACCATGATGTATTATCCCTCACCATCCAGAACTGTTAGAATCGAGCCAACTAATGTTTGTAAGGTTTATCTAGTTTAAGTTATAAATTTGTCAAACACTGCAATAAAATAATATGATTAGATAATTTAAATTGATTATATCGTTTTTTAAGTTTTTTTGGATGTGATTAGTTGTTGAAATAAAAATGAGGATTAACATGATCCATGAACTAATTTTATAAGTTACTATTTATTTTAAATTTACCTCCCCTTTTACACTGTTAAGTAATTTTCTTAACAGTAAGCTCTTTATTGTTTTCCACTTCACCATTTGCAAGAGATAACCCTAGTATCACAAACAAAATCAAAAGCAACAATCGTAAAATTCATAATCTGGATCTTAGAATATAAGAAACAGAGGGAGAACGAATTTCAAAGGTTTTCATCAAGGAAAAAAAAAATCATATCATTGCCCGGTTGAATTGTACCTAAAGTCCGCAGATATTTCTCAGTTTTGGTCGCAGAATTAACTACTACCAAGCAACGACACTATTCACATAATGATAAAGTAAAACCTAGAAATAATTCAAAACCAAAGGTAAAAGAAGATGCCATATTTATCTATATCAAGTTATCTACAAATCGGATTCTGTCCCAATGCCGCCACTTCTGCACCGTAGAGGCATAAGCCGCCTCCTCTTTGCAGCTTGTTCCTCACAATTATCAGGCTCCATGCTATCAATCATCTGACCATCATCACATCCAGCCTCATCATCTACTGCATCAGAAACTTGTTTCAATGGTGTTGTGGGAGCTTCCTCGTCATCTACTGCATCAGAAACTTGTTGTAATGGTATTGTTGGAGCTTCCTCATCATCTAATGCATCAGGAAACTGCTGCACTGAAATTGTCGTAGTTTCTTGACCAGAAGAGTGGAGATCTCCATTCTTGTTATCATCACACTTCGTAATCGAGTCTAGAGAATTTCCCACCACCGAGTTGGAAATATCTATAACATGCTCAGCTTTTTCCATGGCTGAACAAGTTTTCTCACCTTGTTCAGGTTCATTAGATGACCCAGGCTCATTCACAACAAGGCAATTTTTGCAGACTGTTATATCTTCTGAATCATCCAAGACACTATTTGATGCATCTAAAGATGGCTGCACCACATCACGATCCACTAGCAGAGAGATTTGTGGTCTATGACATTTCTCATCTCCACAATCCCTAGGAAGATATGGCAATGAACATGTTTGAGGTGTAATTCCAGCCACTTGCTGGTAGTTGGGATCTGTAGCCAAGTACATAAACTGGTCCCCAAGATCCGTGTCTTCCTATTAAAATACAATAGAAAAGGAGGGGAGCGGAGGAGTTAGTTTTACAACATCAATGTAAAAAAGGAGTGATAGAACCTAATATAAATGTGATAGGTTCTAAGTTTAGAAGAAATTTACACATCATTCAACGGCTACATTTAGAAACTATGCTGGATAGGTCCTAAGTTTATTACAACGTATAAAATGTAATGCAGGCAGCATAAATTATTTGACAACCATAGAAGCCTTTTGTAGCATAAGGGTTCAAAATTTGTATTTGGGATGAGGAAACTGGTTATGTCCATGTGATAAAAATGTTGCTGGGAGGAGAGACTACACATGACCTAGGGAGTGCTTCAAACAAATTCAAGGAAAAAAATGCAGAGACAGATTATGAGTAGATACCTCCATCGAAAATATTGAACGATAATCAGATGACCGCTGGTCAAAGGATTGGCACTGTCCCAACATTGCTCCTGCAGTAGCTCCTGGATCAAAAAGCTCTTTAAGAACCAATCCTGAATTGTTAAAGGATTGAGGATCCAAAGACGATGAACCAGACAATAGAGTGATTTCTATTCCCTGCCCAGCATGAGAAGTTGTTGGCTCCTTATTGACTTCAGGGTGATCAATCCCAGTTCTGTTATCATTATTTTCTAAGCACTCATCATCACCACTACAGTCAGAGGAAGAGATTTCATGTGAACCATGATTTTCCACAAGTTCAAAGATTAACTTCTGGATCAGTGTTCGCTTGAGAAAAGCTTCAGCAGGCAGAAACCAGTCCACATTGAGCTGGAAATTACTAGTTATATTAGGTCAAATTGGGAGATATAATACTAAAATAGGCATGACTAACAACTAAGAGAAATGTTAACAACACACTCCTTTTAACACATTCTTCAATATACTATCACTGAGTGAATTTTATGTGGGACCCAGGTTATTTAGTAGGGCATGTACTTAACCCAATTACAGTGTGTTGAAGAGAATGCTAAAATGCTGTTCAGCTAGAACTCCTCAGATGAAGAGATAAACAAAATTGAGGACGTTGCAACAAAAGAACTATGGGTAAATTATTTTCAACTTAAAAAAATATTGAACCACTCAAGTGATTAATAAAGTCAAACAGCAGATAAAGATTAGCTCTGCTCTTTGTACACTGGTAACCAATTGAATGGATGATTGATTTTAGAATGGAAATACTCTTTCCAATGATTTCTTGTTTGTGCTCTCATAAAAAGTTTGAAATAAACCAGAACTAAGAATGAGTAGATCACTTACAAAGTTGGAAAACTTGGTTAGTTTGAAAGGATTGAAATTAAGAGGTGCTTCAACAAGGAACAGCTCTAGGTAGTGAAGCAGAAATAGGCCACAATCATATGAGTTCTCTTGCTGCGGCAACTGTCATGGAGTGAGAGCATTCAATCACAAAACATTAAAAAGAAAGAAAAACTCAAACAGGAAACCAAAAAGTGATCAGTATATTCAGCAGAAATAGGCCAGAATCATATGAATTTTCTTGCTGTGCCAATTGTCAACGAGTAAGAACATTCAATCATAATATTATAAAAAATAAAATTAAAAAAAAAGTTAAGAGCATAAAACCAAAAAGTGATCAGTGTTCCTTGAATAACTCAACTAATAATGAGCCATGGGAAATTGAGGAAAGATACAAATGCAAAAGGTATGCCATATTCCATTTCTCTCAAATTTTTCTATATGGCGAACAAAAAAATAGAGGAAAATTAAGATTATCAAATGATGGGATTTTCCACTTCAAGTGTATGTAACACAAATGGTTTGCAGAAAAACTCAAAGTAAACCCCCAAACTAGTCTTCAAGATTGAATGAGTAAGGCATTTTAGTCCGAGATTTTAAAAATCCTGTTAATGCTTGACTTTGCAAATCATTCATTTTTAGCCCTTTTTGGTGCAAAACGACAATGGAAAAGAAGTACAAAAGGATTAAAATGAATTATTTTTTTGCAAAATCAGGGGTTAACAAAGTTTTTAAAATCTCAAGAACTAAAATCTCCCTCCCTTACAATCTCAAATTAATTTTGGGGTTACTCAAAACAACTTCTAACATATAATGCATTGAAACAAATACCTGTATTTCCTATATGAATGATTAGGTGCCTCACTTTGACAGAGAAGGAAAAGATTTTCAGGTTCATCAACCAGTAAGAGATTTTTTTTATCAAAAAACAGCAAACCTTTTATAGTAACTTCCAAAACAATATAGTATCTACTCCTCAGCAAATATAACAGCAATTTGTTTCATTAAAAACACAAATGGATCTTTAAAGGAAGAATGATTGTCCTTGTGAAAGTCATCAAAATATTAGCAGGCAATACCGCAAGTGGAAGAAAACGCATATTTAAGAATCTTGATGAAAGGTCTTCTTCCAAAGTATCCTTATGTCTCTCTTTCCACTCTTCCCACAAGTAACTGTCAATATCAGATGAGAAAAGACCAAAATACAACTCTCTTGAGTTCACTTTTTAAAATCAGAATACAAATATAAGGAATCTGCATAGTAGTAACAGAAATAAGCATGTATAATTGATATTACGTTGAAATTAAAGTAAGGAACAGAAAATGCCAATACGAATAAGCAGAATCCATAAGCACATAATTTTGGTTTTCTTGTTTGTTTACACCATCATTCATAATCAAAAGATAAAACAATAATGATATTTGCATTTTTCAGGGTTCAATATTAAATGTTTTTGTATTAGCAGTGCATGTTTCTGTATTATTTAAATGTTTTTCCAGATTGGCCAAACTATGTTAAGCTCAATTCTGGATTGATACTTGTACTGTTAGTACCTCTGGTACTCAATTAATATATATTATTAAGTTTGCTGATAAAAAAAAAATATTAATTTAAAGGTGAAACTAAAGGACTACATAAAAGTCAAATTAGAAAATTTAACATTGTGTTTTGGTTGGAAAGTTGCCTTAGTTGTGGTATGGTCACCCCTGGGTCAGTGTCTCAGAAAAGACTATCTACAAAGGGGCTGACCAGAAAGGCCAAGTGAAGTGTGGAGCCACCAGGAAGTGAACTCTTAGCAGGTTGAGATCACACATCAATTAAAAATAAGTCCTAAGTGGTGCTCATAATGCTTGGGCAATCCCTACCTTAAAAATCAGTTTTGTGAGGTTGAGTTAGGCCATAAGCCCAAATTCTAAGAGTTCCAATAACTAAGAAGAAACTTCATCTAGAAGACTCACTTAGAGTTTAATCAAATGCAGGATCAATGGTCTGAGCTCTATTTTTCAGATTTATATATGTCTACGTCTAACGTTGTGCAAAAAGTTGAGTACAAAGTTGACTACGTTTAAGTAAATTATTATACACAAAATACTAGCTAAGGATATACAATTCTGTTCTAAGGCCAGAAACGTTCCCTTGAATGGTTCTAGGACTGATAGATATGTTTACAAAATTTGGTTAGATTGACAGTCATGCAAGACTTCACAACTAATTAGTAATTACATAATTAAAGGAAGCACATTAACCACTAGGAACTTCATTATCAATTGCTTGATAAAATCACAATTTAACGAAGTTACTACAAAATCAATATTTCAAAATTCAGCTGCAGGGGCAGATGGTCTGCAATGGTCTCAAACATGAACCCAAATATAACTTGTACTTGCATATATAATATAACATCAAATTCAGTTTTAATTTATCGCACATAATAACCAGCATACACGTTTTTGGGACAGGGGAGGGGTAGAGAGGGGAATAAAAGAAAGTAAGAAGTTCTAGTCTACCTTTGCACTAGGTTTTTCAGACCACTATGACTTCCTTTTATGGAATCCATATGCAATATACAGGGTACCTTAAGTGAATTGTCCGGCTCCTTATCTGGAATACATATAATAACATAAATCTCAGAAAATAGTTTCACAAGAATGATCATAAGCCGAGACCTCACCATTAAAATTAACCACTTCACCAGGATGGCATATGACTATTAAACTCCAGTGAAGACTACCATCACATGAAAAGATAAGGCTGATCAGCACTTGAATACAGTTAGAGACAGATGGAGAACCAAAACTTCCAAAGAATCTTACTTGAAGTTCACAGGAATAAAGATATAATCCTTTGCAAATAAATTTACTTTTCTTGTCCATTTACGAACGCGTAGAAATGCTGCTTTTCCATCAGAAGCACTAGACGGATTTTTGTCCATATCAGCCAACTTTCTAAAGAAGAAACTATTAAAAAAATGAAATCTATGCTTTTCCATGTCCGGTATTTGATTCTTGAGATACCTGCCAAAATGAGATTTCCAAAATGTCAAACCATCTTCAATCACAATATAGATCAACAACCATATAATTATAATGGGCCTTTAAAATACGTATACCAGAAGAGAAAAAAAAAAGGGAAATGGAAGGTACATAAAGCAGGGTGAGAAATGCTGCCATGAGTAAAGAGAAAATTAAGGATGGAGAGGTAACAGATTTTACATGTGGCATTAGCAAATTGGGGAGGAAATTCTGCAATGTTGTGTGAGGGTAAGGAAAACATGAATATAGTGGAAGGAGAAGAGATTGGCAGAGGAGAAGAGAATTTTTGAAAGGGTTTAATGGCTTTAGCCAGGGAGGGCAGGATCCACTAATTCAGCTCTGATTGTTCTTTTTCTTGCTGCATTTTATTTCTCTTCTGTTCATTCTGTTCCATTTCTGTGTCCAGAACTTAATAATCAACTTATACCCATAAAGGAGAGTTTCTCGTTGCCTTATATTATAATTTCAGTATCCATCAATTTTTCATTATTTAATATTTCCTGCCTTTTCACAATATCCTACAATCATCAATCCTTTTAGTATTCTCTTTATATAAACGCAATATATGTTGATATTCCTCTGCCCATAAGTGCCTACATATATCATCATCTATTTTCAATTGTAAATTGTATGTTACAAAAATCATATGAAAGAGAACTTAGTTTTTAAAGGGAGAAAAGATAAAGGACACTCCATTCCATGGTTCACAAAGATGCAATCTATAAGAAAGAAAATGCAACCAAGAAGGACAGAACAAGCTAAAAATGTTATTGTAGTCTTGCATATGATGAATAAAGTTTTTAACAAAAATATGGGACAAAAGAATGATAATTATGCATACACACATGCATACATATGAGTGTGTGTGTGTATAGAGAGAGAGAGAGAAACTCACTGGATGTAAAAATCAATAATTGTGTCATTAATGAATGTGTCTGGTTGCAAGAGATCTACATCTCTCTTGCTTAGGGAAACAGCATCTGGATCCCCTTTCGGATAGATAACATCATCGAAAGGCTCCTCAAAACTGTTTCAGATCATAAATTCTTAGAATTAAACATGGTATTATGAGCTACATCCTCCCTCCCGCCCCCCAAAACACACACACACACACACACACACAAAGCAAGACGAGAAAATGAAAAATGATAGTAGAAAGCAATAGGCTCTAATGGTTATTTACAAGATATCATGATCTTTTACATTCACTCAAATAGACACATTAAAAAAGTATATAGAAATCAGAAGATTGATGTGAACACGTTTTCCTCAACATAACAGAAGTTGTGCACGTTTCTACTTAAAGGTATATGGAAAACATGAAAATCATACAGATGTAACCATGGACTCAAACCTCACATTTCCAATAAATGATATCTACAACATTTTTAATTGGAAGAATGAGTGAAAAGGATTGCACTCAGCTTCAACATCCCAAGCCAAACATCTCAGAAGCACACATTAAACCATAGAATAAACTATGGAATACGGTGAAAAGAAGATTAATAGACAGCATATATGCAATGGCAAAGGAAATAGGACACCATAAAGCACTAAACCTGAACACGTTTTCAAAATAAAAGCTATGGGCTACGGCATCCATACATGTAGATATGCTTTCCAAAATGGAAAAGGAAATTAACAAACAATTCTTACTTGGGGAAGTAGCATCTTGACCCACGTGAATCAGTTTTATTGCCTTCTACATCCGCACTACAAGAGAAAAATTAGTCATAAAAATAATACATTCAATAAAATGACATAAACTGGCATTCAGAGCAAAAAACATATGCACCTCAAATCAATTTTGAACCAAGAATAAACTTTTCCATACAATGAAATCACACATCACAAGTTTATAAACAAAACACAAATATTACAATTAACAGAGTCCAGTCGAGACTTGTGACTTGCAGCCTATCCATCAATCAATTATAATCGATAGAAACCAGTATCCAACAGGTGAAAACCTACAATCTGTGTAGAATTTTATAGAAAATTGATAACCAACTGACCAAGGAAAAATGTAATAGAAAATACAACTTAATGACTTACCGAAGAGCCATGTTCCAAGAAGCCAAGTATTTCAGATTAAGAGATGTGATTTGTCTATGTCTAAGAGACCAATTGTAATCAGCAACCGCAATTTCCAATTCCTCAATGCCTAGCATATGTATAGACATACACTTAATCAGTAACAGAGATAAGTTACTATCTGCAAAAACAAACTACAAACTCCTACTATCAGAAATTACCCAAATAAATTTAGCTAGTTTGAATAAAAATGACAAGTTACGTCATGTAAGCCAAGATATAACGAAGAAGAAAACCATTCCCTTTGATCAACTATAATAATAGCACTCACCTGAAGCATCGCTTACATGTTTTGATTGGCTTGCATTACTTGATATTACTCGAAGCTTTATCACGACAGTTCCACTCTGAAGAAAGGGCATATAAGGAGAATTATAGAATTTACACACACACACACATATTGCAAGCAATAGAATTATAAAACTCACACTTTGAAACAACTGACAATTAATGTCAATGAGATCATCAACTGTCCATTCAAGATCAAAAGCTTCTTGCTTTATACATGTAGTTGAAACATTGATCTTGACAAAACAAGGTGAAAAGGTTAACTTTGGCCCCAGATAATAATTATCCTGGTATATGACATAATCAGGATGAAGAACAACTTCTGTATTTGTGTCATCCTGAAGATTACATGAAAGAAAATAATAGTGAATACAAAAATAAAATGACCCATAATATGCCACAAAAATAGTGAATCAAATGCCGTAGAAAGCATTCTATATTGATGTACTAGATATAGAGATAAGAAAATACAAAGTTTGTAGCTTAAACAGTTAGTACATCAGCTTATATTCTCAGATAAAAGGTAGGTAAACTTGATGAAGCAGTAAGGGGAAAGACAAAATAATCCAAAAAATTAATATGCAGCAGTAATGAAAAAGTAAAAAGCAATAAAAGACAACAGTAGAAAAACAACTAAAGCAATACCAAATCTAAAAAACCCACAAAAGATGACAAAAATACTGCATGAGATGTCAATTTCTTTAGCACAAAAAGGTCATGTGCTTAAAAAAATTACCATGTCAGAATTGTCTGTGCCATTCAGTCCACAACCATTTAATGACACTGAAATAATGAATACTAAGTTTAGTAAGTAAACTGCAATATAATATTTCCAAATTGAACGTGGTAGAGTTACCAAGTATAAGGAATCCAGGATTACAAAAAACACACCACCATTCTCTGGAAAATCCGAAGCAGGACTTGTTGGAGCACTCTCATCCATGCTATCATCAGCCTCTGAATTGACATCAATTGATTCATTCTGTAAAAAAATTGAACATAGACATAAATCTCACAATTAAATCAATTACTTAGACTGTAATCTGACAAATTGACGTTACAGTACACTGTATGAAGACCCTGAAGGGGCTGTACAAAAAAATGAGGACCCTGAAGGGTCAACCTGGCTTGTTTCAGGTGAAGATACTTCACCACTTGTATCCATTTTCTCTAGTTTGTTATGGTTATGAATATCTATTTTAAAATGATGACGACTTTCATGACTAATCAAATTTGATTCTTTGTCAGCTTCCAACACAGAACTATTCTCTTTACTATCATATATATCTTCCACTGTGTCAGGAGAGGGGTCAGAACAATCCTTTTCCAAATTAAACATAGCACCAGCTACATCAACACAATGAATACTGGCAACACTCTTGATGCCAACCTTATTGACCTCGGAATCTGCAATACATCACAATATATGTACAATCAATTTAATTGAAATGCTTATATAAAATAAAAGGAAAAATAGAAAGAAGTGGGGAACATGAGAGGGAAACTATTTCAAGAAAGCAAAATTACTAAAATAAAGACTGAATGGCATATTTTCAACAATAAAGAGTAGGACTCTCAATCTTGCCGTTCATAATCCATAATTTATTACTACTATTTTATTATCTTTTAAGGGTCTTGCTATCCATGCTCCAAGGGTAATGATTAAAAAACTATAAAAAAAAACATATTGAAAATCACACTGGAGATGCATTGGAAATTGTGGCAAGAGTATATTAATAACACTTTTCATAAAAACTATGCACTTATAATACCTTAACCAGTGCCCTGATTAGTATTTGCTTGTCTTTAATCCTTTTTCATTTCATGATAATTATATATACGCATGCCATTCTTCGTTATCTATCTATTTAAGCATATTGAAGTTTACTACCCTTCCACGAATTCAACAACCATGGCGTGCACTAGGGCCCATCCAGAATCAAAACGAGACCACTGCCTATGCTCGACAACGTCTTGTGTTAAGGACAGCCCAACTTATCTCAATAAAGATAACCAGCCATCATGACATTACATTTTTTAAATTACTTACAAACTCTTTAAGTCCTCAGAAAACGAAAACAATAACAATCAGGAAGAATTCTCTAGGTTCCATTCCTCTCCTTCAGTTCCTTCAAGTTGTCTCTCTAAGAAGCATTCGCTATACTTTAAAATCGAAACTATTAATCATCAAACATTAAATATAACGCAATGGCGACACCTACAAATTAAATTACCATCTAAAAGGCAAAACGAGTACTATATATGAACAATTCCAAATGAAGATCACGTTTGTTTCTCGAATTGGGAAATTAGGGAAATCGTCTTACCGCGAGCGAGGAAATTGTGGTGTTTATCGGAGGCGACCTCATCCTCTTCGTTGAAATCGAAGACTTGCAGATCTCTGCGCGGAGACTTGCTCATGGTTCCCCAGCAACAGCAAGGGTTTTTGGGGGGAGCAGCAGCGAGTTGAGAGCGCCAAATTGATGCAAGCTATGCCACTCTTGGGAATTGGGGGTGCGTTGAAATAGTGCCCTAAATACTATTAAAATCCGCCAATTATAAGTTGCCACCTGTCCCAAACTCGGTTGAAAGGTTGATGTATTTTTTCTTTCGACTCTTGAGTATGGAATTACCACGTGAATTTTTATAAGAAAAATACTCAATTTACTCTATAAAAGTGGAAAAGAGTTTCAAAAACATGAAAAATATTTTTTTATTTGAGTGCGTAAAAATTAGAGGTGTTTGTGACCTGATTTGGTTGGATTTTTTTTATTAAAATATCATTCCAATCAAACTTTAAAAAAAACATACAATTTGATTAAGTTTTAATTTAAAATAAAATCCGAACTAAATTAATCTTTTATAATTTAATTTGGTTAGATTTTTGCAGTTTTTATTGCTATAAAATTTTCATTGTTGAACATTTTATAATATAACTAAAGACTCTATAATTACTAACATATTCATATTTTCGGAGTTGCTTTCATATTTACAAATAAATGATATGATGTCATAGTAAAAAATCTTAATACAAATATATAAACTTCTGACATGCTTTAATAAATATAATTCAACTACCAACAACAAGAAATTATCATTGATATCATTATAACATTCATGAATATTATATCTCATTGCTTCTCTTTTTCTTTATTTAGTTGTTCACAAATTCTCAATATTAAGATTAAAAAAAATTAATTAGCAAATTCAATGATCCAATATTATCAACCAAAAAGGCAAAAATAAAGCATAGGATCACTACTACAAAATTACCTTTCTACATCGGTTAAAAACACCTTTTTACATCGGTAATCACGCATCACTATAGTCGGCGTCGTTGAAACACTCATGTCTATCTACAACAGTTGAACGACCATCTTAGAATGACTCGGTTCAAAGACGGGTCTCGAGCCACACTCGTCTTAGAATTCTAATCATTCTACATCGGTTGTGGCGTCGAACCGATGTAGAATGTGTCCATTTTAAGACGGGTTGGTCTCTAAACCTGTCTTAAAATGTCAGATTTCTACATCGGTTGTCCTAATAACCGATGTAGAATGTCCGTAATTCTACAGTAGAATGCCATCCCATGGTAAATATCCTACATTGATTTTCCTAATAATCGATGTAGAATATCCACCAATCCTACATCGGTTGTCCTAATAACCGATGTAGAATTATTAATTTTTATTTTTATTTTTTTTCCTTTTTGTTCATGAATGGCAAAAACAATGCAAATATAATTAAATTTTTCAAAATTCTAAGATGCAATTACACCTGAACCAAACCATACACAAAAGCACACATTCACATGTCCATTACCAATGGACATAGACAAATTTTCATACCACAAAGACACAGACTTATTTACCATATAAATATGCTAAGTCAATCCAATAGTAACAAAAAATAGGGAGGCATGAATATTTACATTATGGGGGCCAATAATGGTGCCAGTCCAAGAGTGCATGTAAATGTCATCACCATCATCCATTCCATAGCTACCTGTGTCATCTCCAATTCCTTTTTCACCATGTTGAAGCTCCTCCAGCAATCTGAAGTTCCTAGGAACTGCATTTAAACATACAAATATTTAACAAAACACAAACATTTTTTATTTGAAAACATGTAACTAGCCATTGTGGGATCAATGCATGACAAGAATATCTACATATATTGATAAAATCCTTTCTTTAGATTTAAATCATTCCTAATTCAGGATCCAAAACTCAAGGACCAGAAAATTTGTACCATACTTTTAAGCGACAAAAAAGCTCGTTGGTGTGTAATATGTTGGCTAACTTGGACTGTCCATAGGCCTTCTTGTCAGAGTATCTGAAAAATTATAGCAAAATTGGAAAAAATAAATTGTAAAGCTATAGCTATATGCATCAGTCATGTATATGTTTCTTGATTACAACCTCATATTATTTGGTCTATTGCATTATTTTATTTTCTAGTTATTTTGGTTTATGAGCTTTTACCTAATAGCTTGAGGTTTTAAGAAATTGGTAATTTGCATGACATCAGAGTCTATGTGACCGAGGAGTATAATCATGTTTTTTACATGGCCATATGAATGAATATAGAATACTTATGTAATCAGATCAGATTATAGTTTCTTAGTACTTAAAAGCACATATTTAATTACAAAAGGAAGAAAATGGCTTTGTTAGCTATGATTAGATAAAAGCCAAACACTGCTATTAGCAAAGAGAGTTTGACAGAAGGGAAGGAACGAACTATTCCACGGGTAAATACTGTACCTCTACTAAGTTGGTCCTTTCAAATGGGGACAACCATTTCAACTTCATCTCCGCAAAACTTTGCATTCTTTGCTATTGCACTAGAATCAGGTTCTATTGCCCACATTATTGTTGAATCATCTTCAACATGCCTCATCTTAAAGACCAAAAAACCAAAAAAAAAGTTAGCCGAGAATAGTAGATGATAAGCAATTACCACAAAAGCTAGTAAAAAATAAATATATATTTATTGACAGTCGGTGCGATGTCCCCCTACTCTCCGTAACTAATCATCATATGGTTATTTTCAAAAAGGAGAACACACACACACACTATATACTAATTGGGAGGGAGGTTTGAAGTTAAACATGAAATCTAGGTTCAGAGTCCAAGAATCTAAAAAGATATTGGCAGGAATCTATTTAATTAAAATCACACATTAAGAAATGAATTGTTGCCCAAGAACCTAAAAAGGTTGCATGTTGCACGATACTATATATAAAAGTTTGAGAAAAAAATGAGATTACAAAAATGTACTATATTTATGTTAATTTTATGTTGAAAAGACATATAAACCACACATAAAGTCACTATAGCCAAAAAATGAGAAAAGAAAAATAACAGTATAGCCAAAGTGGGATGAATCCAGTATTTCACTATAGCCAAGGTGAGATAAATCTTGTATTTCACTTGAAGTACCAAATAATGATTACTACCACCATTAAAATTGAAAATCAAAAACTAGGAGCATGCATGAATCTATAAACAGTACAAAAAAATTGTATCTTACTATATATGGAATCCTTAATAAATAAAATAACTTACTGAACCGCTCCTTCAATCAAAATGGTTTTTACTTTACTATGTATTTTAGGACATGTTTAAAACATCTTTCTCTTGTTGTAAAAAATTATATAAAAAAATCTCTCATTTTGTATTATTTTTATTTGTTTCAAAATATTTATCACTCTAAAAAAACTTAAGAAAGTATATGAATTATTATTTGGTACTATAAAGGCACAGTTATGAAGCACAACTACACACACATTTGGTACTAGTAGTTATATAATTAAATATAAATAGTATATGTGGGATCACTTAGGACAAGGGAATTAAATGCTGCAACAACTTTGATTATATGCATGTCTCATAAGATTAAAAAGATCAGCAAAATAAAAAATAAAGCAAACTGAAAAGACATTTAATTCCCCTCCAAGGAAATAAAAAAAGCAGTAACATAAATATCTGTTCATGGATAAACAACTTAAGAAGTACTGGAGCTAATTAAAGAAGCTCTAGTGCTCTACTGTCATGTCATAACTGCAGTAAAATTAAATTTTTGATAAATAACTGCATGTTAAGAGTGTTGTTCCTTAAAGCTAAACCATAGTGTTCACAGAAAGGGTCCCTCTCATTAGTCATTAGTCGTTTTCTTTTTTCAAGTAAATACTCAAATGAAAAAGAGGTATGAGTGGAAAAGAAATTTTTTGCTTGAGATTGATGCTTAATCTCTTGTCATACCTTTGAACAAATAACTGCATGTGTATGCAAAAATAGACTACATAGTATTACATCAGATAGAAAATTTGTGTGATACTAGTAATTACTATTTAATAAAAAAAGTCAACTAGTTATTTGTGTGCGATATCATTATTATTATATAAAACTTGTTTAATCTATTTGCATTGAAGGCAAGTTTTCATACATATACATACAGTTGGTATAAAAACAGAAACAAAAACGGGATAAACAAGTGGTACCAGAGCCACTTCCAGAAGCGACACGACCGGCGGTTCTTCTTGGTTCTGCTTGAAAGAGAAAAAGGCATAAGAAATTAAGAATCATGATGTTTTTTAAACTAACATATACTGATTGATGAATGATGAAAACAATTCTTACGAAGGTAACAAGGGGATCTGCGTTTGCCATCACATAATCAGCAATCCTACAATATTGTGGCATTTAATCAGCAAAGAACATTTGGCTAGCAATTTATTATTCAAACATCTGAAGGAATTTCTCTTATTTCATTTCATAGTTTCACAATCTAAATGGCATGTACAAACATACTCTTTGCAGCATCTTGGGTTGAAGGCCCTCAACAGATTTTAATTCTTCCTGCTAGATGCAAAATTGTCAGTAAACTTGATTTTAATACCAAAAGATGCCAGACAAAAACTGCACAAACTTAATCCAAATTGGCATGTTTGACTGTACAATCCATAGTAGTTATCTAATAAAACTGATATATGAAGGATCATCAAATTTATGTGAAATAAAATGATTTGGTTTAATTATATCCCATAAATTAAATTAGTGAATTTTTTACGCTACCATAAACCTTAGCAGCACTAAATGACATTGTTTTCGTAACATATAAACAGCAAATTCTTTCACATAGGAAAAGTGACCAAAATGTCACGTGAGCTCTCCACCACCTACAAGTTCATAAAAACCAGAGTTAGTGAACTTATTATATTCAAACTCTAAATTCTGTTGTAACAATTGAGGAAGGGGGAGCTTATCGAAAGATACCTAAATAATTGCTTGTCCATGACCAATCCACAAGTCCTATATACTGCTACCAATGAAAAAAGGCAAAGAAACCCAAGATACATGACTAATCCCAACAATTAATTGTACAGCAGGCTACAATAACCAGCATACGCCCTTGAGATGAGATCCTGCAACCCAAAAATCAACATCCATTTATAATTACATAGAGCCAAGCAAATCAATTTGTTATTATTATTCCGTCATTCACAATTTTATTTTTAAAAACATAAATTAAAATCCTAACCACTTAACTATTAATATTATGTACAGTGATTTGGTTTTTAGGCCTAAGAATCTGATCACCCTTAGCCACTATAGCAGCCAAATTGCACTGTGTGACCAACAAGCATTAGCAAAACCAGAGTAACAGTTTTAAACTAATCAGATAACCAAAAGTTTGCTGGTGATGAATGAGAAATGAAATATAGTTTATTAGCACTTTTTCTTAAGCTTTGAAAACAAATGATCAGCATGGAGGAGATCATAGGTCCTAGTATAGGTGCTAAATGATTCACACCAATCATGATATATACCAAAAAGACTTCGTTCATAAATAATGGGAAGAGTATCTGGGGAGTCTATTGTAACCACATTCATGACCCAAACATTCAAATCTCTCGAAGCTATAGCAAATCTGGAAACCACAAACGGTGAAAGATGCCAAGCAAAGTGGGACATATTAGCAAGTGAAAATCTAATTCAGAGTAACAATTGAAAATCAAAACAGTGACTTTAGCTCACCCTCCATAGATAGATCTCATATCAATGACATTGCGTACATTTGACCATTTAATTCCCATCCCGTCTAGATAAGCCTTGGACATTACACGTTTCCAATGTTCATAATCAGCAGTGAAATCTTGAGGGGCTGGCTTTCCATAAACTCCAACTTGGGAACTCGACAACCAATAAGGCACTTTGGTCAGTTTGGCTGGCCACAACTCAATACTCTATTTAGCTCCAAAAGAAGTTTACCACCTACAGTTGGACAATAATAATGTAAATAAACTAATCAAATCTTGTAATTACTAACTAGGAAATTGATGATTCTTGTAATTGTTAGTCTCCTTGTGTATTAAAAACAAATGTTTTTCATCAAATATCTCTCATTTTAATAAAACAATTCCTCCCCCACCCAAAAAACAGGGCTCATAAAATAAAAGCCAGTTGCACTCACATGTATTTTACATCAATACAGTTTATATGCTATCTTATAATCTAAATGGCTAAAATGAATTAATTTTATCACCAAAGTAAAAGTTATGTAGATGGAATACCTTCTATATGCCACGGAACTCTACATCGTGCACAATGGACTACATCAAAATTCACAAAGTCACCATGAATATATTACTTAGAAGTGATAATCATCATTTCATGATCCACACAATTATCAAACTCCTTGTTAACTTGCATGCTAAAACATGCCATGACCAAACATAGAAAGTCTTGATGATGAACTTACATCTGTGATGCTCCTTGGACATTGAAAGCTCAAGGGCAGGCACTGCTGAGAAAACTGCATTCAATTCTCTTCGGTGCCATGCCATAACTGTGCTTTTTGTACTCCGAGAGCTCTTCATCGGCCAATTGGAAATTAGGAAACAAGCCAAACCATATTTTGACGCGGCAACCAGTAGATGTTAGCTTATTCACATTGATTATCTTCATAACACCCTATAATAACATATATATATATATATATATATATATATATATATATATATATATATATATATAAGTAAAAGAAAGTAACTATAATGTAATCCACACCACCTTTAAAAGATTCCTTTCCATTTACCTTGGAATTCAAGTAATCAATTGCTAAATATAAGTACATAATATGAATATTAAAAAAAAATTGAGAATAAAGATGTATTGACCTGAGCAATGTGCATTTGTCCGGAGGGTTCGAAGCCATCTTAGCAAATGGGTTCGGGTTTTTTGGTGAGGAGGTTAAAGAGTTTGTCTTCCTGAATGCACTCTTTTCCGACGCTCCTCACAATTTGAAACTTCTCATCAGGGGCCAACCTGGGAATAAAAGAAAAAACAATGAAATTGAAACCCTAGAAAACGGAGTTAGTGAGTGAAAGAAACTTACAGATGAGTTGGATTGGGATTGGATGATTGGGGGATCTCAAGGTCGGAGACAGATAAGGATTCCACTGCTTTGGTGGGTGGTTGTTCCATTGCGTTACTCTCTTAAAGAAAGATAGTCAATGCCAGAGAGATGAATGTGAGAGTCCAGAACACCAAAGAAAAAACACCATAAATCTCTTCATTGGTCTCTGAGTGACCAATGTCTTCAGCAAATGTGTTCCTGTACACGTAGAGTGATAATGTTTTGTTTTCCTGGTGTCGTCGCAGGTGAAGAGATCGAAGACGGTGCTGTGGGGGCGAACGACGCAGGAGCTGCAGCAGGGGGAGGGAGTGGGGCGGGAGCAGGACTTGGAGCGAGTGAGCGAATGAGTATGAGAATGTGAGAGTGAGAGGGTCAGCTGATGAAGGTTCAAGAACTAGCTAGGGTTCAATGCGAAAAGAGAAGGTGGGAGGACGTTGTTGCGCGTTTTGCTTTTTTTTTTTCCTGAATTACGATGGGTTTTTACTAAAACCTGTCGTAAATTTAATTACATATAACATTCTAAGGCGGTTTTTAATAACTGTCTTAGAATGTGTGTCATAAAATGCTCTGATCCTTATAATAATTACAAAAATGCCACCGTACTACTTTCTAAGTCAGTTCCCATACAACCGTCATAGAATGGGTGTCGTAAAAAGCTATTTTTGTAATAGTGGATTCGTTGAACACTACACAATAATCAATTGATCAGCATAACAGTACTGCAGTACAATGAAATTTGAAACAACTAATAGCAATATAGCGTACAATGCAACAATAGTGGCTCACAGACTGAGTTGTTGTCTCGCTAACAGTGGTGGCTCACGATCACGATGAATCGGTGATGATTGCGAGAGGTTAGAGGAGCCTGAGAGAGATTGAGAAATGCAAGAGCCGAGACTTGTGAGTTGCGAGAGTGGTGGCTCTGGCTCAGAAAGAAAATTTGCAAGAAAGGCCGACACTTGCGAGAGACGAGAATGGTGGTTCAACTCTGGCTCGTGGTGGCTAAGGTAGCAGATCTATGAAAAGGCCGAGACTTGCAAGAGTGGTGCTCACGGTGGCTCTGGCTCACAACGGCTCTCGATGGCTTTTCATGAGAGAGTGAGAGACAGAGAGAGCTTGAGAAAAGGCCGAGAGCAGAGACAAAGAGGTTAAGCGAGAGAGTGAAGGATGAAGATGAGAGACCTGAGAGGTTGAGTCGAGAGTGAGAGATGGAGGAGAGAGAGTGTTAGTGGCGCAAGCAAAAGAGTGAAGAAGCAATGAAAAAAACCAATGACACTTCGGTTTTGATCCATTATTGATTTTTTGGATCAATTTTCAGTTATATTTTTGAAACAGTTCGGGTTTAAACACTCCTAATAAAAATGTCAACATTTTGGTGTTGTCATTACTTTTTCCTGGTAAGTGTAACATTTTCACTTATATTACATGTGGGGATTAAAATATCATGAAAAAAATTATCAAATGAGATGCTGACTCGATAAGACGAACTTGTCATGGATATTTAGATGAACTATTTTGTCAATTTTGATTTTTTTTTAGCCTCTCCCCTTCTTGCCAACAACTATTTCTTCTTCTCCCTTACATGTTCTTCTCCCTTTCATATTCTTCTCCTGAAACTAAGATGCTTCTCCACGAACAAAGATGCACCATGACTAAAAGTAGTCTTTGGCTATTTTTTTTGTTTTGTTAATATAAATTCATAATTTCCAATTTTACAAAATAGTCCTTATCATTGAGTTCTTCCATATGTCTGAATGAATTCAAAATTAAGTCTTATAATCCAAAATCCTATTCAAAACCACCAAATTTAGAACCTACAATAATTGAATCATAACCAAAATGGCACCAAATTTGCTACATATAAGTGCAATAGAAAAATTAAGTGCAAGTAAGAAGAGAAGAGAACAATGAAGAAAGAACAAAAAACAAACAAAAAATAAGTTAATCTCCCTTTGTCTCCTTTGTGAGCGTTGCCGCATCGCTGGATGCAAGTTATCATCGTTAGAACTAGTATGTTCTCAAAGCATCAACCTCAACACGATCCTTTCACACACCACTCTTTTCAACTCTTTGCAGAGGATGACAATCGTGTGACGCCACCATGTTGAACTTCGTCTTCTTCGACACTCTAACTTGTCGGTGAGCGCGAGTTCAAGAATGATCCAACACCATTGCGTCAAGGCCAATGTCACCGACATCAATGGCAATGACATGGATGGAGACACAATAACAAAACCAAACACATATACCTTCATGATAATCACAAATCCAACAAAAATGAGCATTATCCAGATCTAAAAAATCACTAACCTAATTTTCAAATTTTTACACAATAATTCATAAAACTAAATGCATAAGGATTCCCTCATCATTAACATTAGTGGCCCCACCAACGATTGCCACGGACTCCATTTGTATCCTCCTCAATCACTCGCCTTATCGCAATTGGACTAGCAAGGTAAAGAATGGTGGCTTACCTTCCTGGGTCGATCACCACACTCTGTACTTCCATCGAAGAGGTCAAAGTGACATTGTTGTTGTCACCGTTGTGTTATGCATTGCCTCTTCCCCCACTATCTTTCTATGTGTGGCATTTAGTGTTAGGTTGGTGTTGTAGAAAGAGTGGTAGATTGAAAAAAATGGAAGAGAAAGAAAAAATAAAAAGAATAAAACATATTTGATCGTTGATTTAAAAAATTCAAAATTTACAAATTGGTCATACTCGACATTCCATTTGATAATGGACATTTCAATTCTCATATGTTTTAGTTTTAAATCCAAAATTAGTAATTTAATTTTTTAAAGATTAGTAATTATAATTTCTTGAAAATAAAAATAGAAATATTTTTTCATAAGTTATGCTTAGTTAGTGTAAAAAAAATTATATTATCAATTAATTAAAAACCACCATTACTATAACTTTTAAAATAATTATTATAAAAATTAATAACTAATTATCATGTGATAATTTCTTATTGAATTATATTTTCATTTAATTGATTATGCAATGGATATTTGTTCGGTCTAGGTGTTTTAGTGAATTGTTGGTGAATTCTAATTTCAAGGTAGCCATCAATCCCATTATCAATGGGTGTGTGCCTTCTGATGAGTGTGCTCTTATTGTCCAATCAATCCTTCTCAAATCTGCTAACCAAGGCGTTTCTTCTTGGCTTCATGTTTTTAGAGAAGCCTTGTCAAGTGTAACATCCAAAAAAAAAAAGAATAGCACTTTTTATAAAAATAAAATAATATATTTGGTAGGATAGAATATATATAATTTAGATAAGATAAAATAATATATTTAGTTTATTTGCTATTTTTGAGCATATTAGTTTATCTTATATAAATATAAGATAAATGAAAGAAGATAAATTATCAGATTTATTTTATATGTACATATATGATAAAATAAGATAAGAAATGTGCAGTGAAATGATTAGATAAGTTGTTAGGAATTACTATAAATAAAGATCAAGAAAATCGAGGGAGAAAAGGAGAGACATAGAAACAAAAAAAAAGGAGGAGAGATCAAAACAGTTGAAAATAAACGAGAACATCTATCACACAGGAAGAGAACTTTCTTTGTTTATAGGATACGTTCTGGGAACATTTAATTTAGAAGCTTAACAAGGTCTTTATAAGATTAGTAAAATATACTTTTAAAGCTTTCATGGTATTTTTTCTTGAAATTATAACTTCTTGGAGTTCTTGATAATGGAAATTTTGGGAGTTGATGAAATTATAAAAGTTACATACGATTGTTAAGTGTAATGGATAATTGAAGTCAATTTGGTTATATTTCTTATGGTTTTTTTCATGAGATTTTGTGTCTGTGTTGTGTTATGTTATTCTTGCGCACGATTTGAATATACTTGAGCGAAAATTGGTTAAAGGATAATCAAATATTTTTCATATGCAGAAGATTATTTCTAAAAGAAATAAATTAAATTACTATAATTTATATATATTATTAATATTTGTTTGCGTTGATAATTGTTTTTTGTGAACATGGAATGTTGGGATGTATATTAAGGTTTTTCATTTGTAAAATAAGTATATATGATATACAAAGGGGCACCTATAAACCTGTTGGTACGGTGAATTATTAGCCAAAAATCTTAATTGAATTTAGTTAAACTTTTAGTTGAGATATAGGTCTTTGGCATCTTAGTTTATATTATATGTATAATATTATAAATGATTATTTTATATCATTAGTTAATGTTTTTGATTTATATTTACAAGTTTGATTGAGATGGTATATGATTTTTTGATGTTTGTTTATAATTGATTGAATTGTGATAGACTCTCAATGTGAGTTAATTAAACTAAATGTTTTTTATATCATGTCTTGAATGTATATGTAATTGTTTGATAATAGGGGATTGTGGTAATTTCTTTGAGGATAAAGTATATCTCCACATAAGATTTTAGTGTTTCACATAATTGAGATTGAGATTGAAGTAACTTCTTCGAGGAGTATGTCTCCACATGAGATTGAATTGATGGATCTATATAATTGAGATTGAGGTAACTACTTTGAGGAATGAGTATATCTCTATACACTACTAGAAACAAGAAATTTAGCGACCATAGTTAGCAACCAGGAAGATTCAGTCCCTAGTAGGGACTAAAATAGCGACCACAAATCTTCTAGCTCTAATTACGCTGAATTTGCGATCGAATTAAGGTTAGTGGCTAACTTTCGTCAGCAACTGAATTAGCGACTGAAAGTTAGCGTTGTTTAAACATTCAGTCGCTACTACGATCGCTATATATCTGAATAAAAAGTACTATAGCGACCGAAGTTGCAACCGAAGCGTGCTTGAAGATAGCGACCGAAAATGATTCCGTTATTTGAAATTAGAAACCGAATTAGCGACTGATTTCAATTTTTATAAAAATTATTTAGAAACTAATATAAAATATTGAACTTAATATATTATTAATATTTTTAAATTAACAAACCAATATTTAAAATATTTTTTATAAATATATAATATTTTTAATTATACTATGATAATTTTAATAAATTAAAAAATCTATTTTTAAATTATTTGATTAAGATAAATAAATCATGCTTATCATTAGTGCTTTAATTTGTGTTTTGTACAAAACAATTTTTTATTTTATATAATTATTTAAAAATGATAATAAATAAATACCCTTTATATTATGTAAATATGTCATAATCAAATTTTGTAAAATTAAGTATTTTAAAATATAAGGCATAATTGTAACACAAATGAGTGATGATTCACTAAGATTCGTGTAAGTGGAATTTATATATTGATAAAGATCCAATTTGACTTTAATACAACATGTACACTAAGCAAGATCCAATAAGATGTATTGTGTGACTTATGCATTCACTAAAAGCCCAAATTGAATTTAATATAAGGCTTAATTGCAAAATCCGTTCTCATATTTCACCAAATCGGTCTCCTTATTTTTTAATTCATTATCTTAGTCCCCTGTATTTCAAAATTTAAAAATACTTAATGAAGAATTAGAACCATGGTCATTGGAGTGAGAAACACACTCCTTCACCACTACATGCAAGTGCTTGTTTGAATATTTGGTGCAAAATATAGTAATATAAGTTTTATGTGAAAATAGTTTAAAATTTATTTCTTTTCTTTTTTAATTTATTATATTTTTATAATCTTATGTATTATCTTTTAAATATAATATATAAGAATAAATTCTATTTTCACATAAATTAGAATATGTATATTTATATATTATATTTTTTTAAATAATGTTTATGATTTAGTGATAATATTTTTTTATCTGTATTAAGATATTCATGTTATTTATTGTAATATAGATAAAAGTATTGTCCATAAATCACATACATAAATATTATAAAAAATAGAAAATACTATTATTAAATCATATATATAAATCTTTTAAAAGATAATAAAATATTATCATTTTATGAAATTATAATTTATATAAAAAATATATATTAAATATAAAATTTATATTATATTTTTACTGTGTAAAATAAGTTTTGAGTAATGTGATATAAATACATAAAATTATAAAAATATAATATATAAAATTAAAATAAAACTTATATACGTATACTTGTTTTAATTTATGTAAAAATAAAATTTAATTTTATATATTATATTTTAAAAGACAATAAATAAGATTATAAAAATATAATAAATCAAAAAATAAAAAAATTAAAATTTTAAATTATTTTTGCATAAAATTTTTATTATTATTATATTTTTCAGCAATTATCCAATCAAGGTCTAATATAACTTTAGTATATCATATGCACTAAACAAAGCTTGATAATTAACTAAATGTTACTGATGTTCTATGTAATTTAAAAATTGGTGTCAAAAAATATATTGGTGTCAAAATTTGTTTAAAAATAACTAATTATATCATTTCAATTTAAAAGGAACTTTGTAGCATAATTTAAATTATTTATTATAATTTAAAAATATAACTTTTATATATAAAAATATTGTTATTATAATCTTAATAGAATGGCTTCGTTAACTCTTCCTTGTATGAAAGTTTCACGATAGTATATAAGCACAACTATAATGGTCACAAAATCCTAGACATCCAAGTGGGTGATTATTACATTCGAAAAGGTTCTACATTTATTAATATTTTATATATAATCCTTGAATTTGGCTGGTGTTATGATTTGTCTGTTGGGCTTGGTGTACGAGTCCATGTTGCAAAAAAGACGCGTTCTTTAGATGGCTTCCACGGGCATCAAATGGTCATAACTCACAAGTCCGAACCAGATCTGCAAGTCTTTGGTGTTTGGGTTCGACGGCTCAGTGGCAGAATCACAGAGAGAATAGCAATAATCGGTAACTCTGTCTCTCTCTTTTTCTTCGCCTTCTATTTTGGAGGACTCTTTGTTCCCCTTTATATTTATTATTATTAGCGTGAACGTGTTTGTTTCGGTTCTTTGCGTTTGCGTTTCTGCCGCGGAGAAAGAAATTTGTATTGCGAATCCTCGAAATGGTGGTGTGTGGTTGCTTACTTGTTTGCGTTCTCAACAGTTATTTTTTTTTTTACTGAAATCGGTTACTTAGAATGGGACAATGGCAAGCAAATATTCACGCCGAAGCATTGGTTTTCTAGATTGTTTCTCTGTTAGGTTTTAGAAAAAGGTTAAAAAAATTTAATTGCTCATGATCTCAATTAGGAACTGTTGCATTTTAATTGCCGCGATATCAGTGAACACAATAAAACCGAAATGAGACCGCGATTGAGGGCAATTGAATTAATTAGAGTAATTGTGGTTCGTATCCATCATAATAGAGTAACTTAAAAATCTAATATATTTGACTAGATAAAAGTTAGAAGAGAACATTGGTTATCGCAATTATTATGTTGTTGATAGACATTAGTGGGGTGAGACGTCTTGACAAATAAAATAAATGTGTAAAATTTGTGTCCCTTGGTGATATTTTTCAAATAGTAATAACTTAATGGTCAATTCATAAGCTAGCACTAGCTACATTGTCTAACGAGATTAGTCACATATTATCTTTTGTGTTGTGTTGCTCTATTCATTGAATTTGTCCCTTTGATGAGATGTGATTTACTTATCTTTTAGGATTACACCGATGAGAATGTCACGGTCCAAAACCTCATTGTCGTTATTCTTGGGGACAAGAATAAAGTGAAGGGAGGAAGTGGGAAAGTGATCAATAGCAAACTCGAGGACAAAATATTTATATCTACTTTAATCATGGAGGTCCGGGAGTTCTTAGTGAGTTAAGCGTGACTTGAAGTAAAAAAAAAAATCATTCCAAAGACTTTTTTCTTTCTTTGGTTCATGGAGGTATAGTTTCATATGTGAATATAGTTGTATAAAATAAAATTATCTAAGGGTATAAAAACTTCATTTTTGTAGCATATCATGACGGGAAAAGAAGCCACTTTACTTAAGTTATTAAGGAGTTATCATGTGATCATGTAGGTCATATACGTGGAAGCTTGTGATATACGGGGAAGCATGTTTGAGGGTATGATGCCTAAGGATTTGAAGATTTATGTCACAACTGCATCCAATGCACAAGAGAATAGTTGGGGAACTTATTGTCTTGGAATGGATCCTTCTCCACCTCCAGAGTACATCATTTGCCTAGGGGATTTGTACAGTGTTGCTTGGATGGAAGATAAGTACTAAATATAGTGTTCTTTTGTAATCAACCCATATACCATGTATAATATTCTAATCCAAATGTTATGACACTGGGAGGATTCAAATTGGGAGGATTCAAACTCATCTATGACCTCCTTATTACTCCAAATGTTCTTTTTTCTCTTTCTTTGTTTCACACTTGCACTCGCCAGTTGACTTTTTGTTTTCACTAAAGCTTTTTAAGTTGTTGTGCACCTCACTCTATTTGATCAACTTCACTTTGTCATTGACATTGAAATTGAATTGTATCGCCAAGACTTAAAAGTGTTACAATGTTAAATGGATTGATCATGTTGGAACCCTAAACATTATTAACTTTGAACTTCTAAGATGGTTGTAAAAAAATTCATTGTACAAATTTGGACTTTCCTCTCATCGCGATAGATTGTATTTCTAATTTATTTTATATTTAAAAATTGAAAATAGCGACCGAATTGTATTTTAAAATTATTTTATATCCTAAAATTAAACATTAAATAGGGATTGAATTAGCGACTGAAATACATTTTTAATTTAGTTTACATTTAAAAATCAATTATAAATTAGTGATCGAATTGGCCATCGAACTTATTTTTAATTCATTTTATATTATAAAATTAGTCACCAAATCAGTGACCGAATGTACTTATTTTCAATTTTAGTTAAATTTTATTATTTAATAGCAACCGAATATTATTTTAATTTTTGTTGCATTAAAAGTCAAATTATTTTTTAGCGACAGAATTGGTCACCAAAAATTTCAGTCGCTGATTTGGTCCCAAGCAAAATAGCAACCAAATACACAGCGATCGAATTTTATGTACTTGCGACTGAATCTTTCAGTGACTAAATAGCGACTGAATTTATATTTGGTCGCTAAGGGCTTAACGACTAAAGTTTTTGCAACACAAAGAATTTGATCGTTAATGTCTTTAGCCACCGAATTGTACGATTTAGAGACAAATTGCTAAATCATGTTTTTTTTTGTAGTGGTATGAGATTAAGTTGGTACTCCACATAAGTAAGATTGAGGTAACTTTCTTTGATGAAAAAATATATCTCTACATAACATTGAATGCCTTGAAATTGGTTGGTTTAATATTGATTGATTGTGATATTATTAAAGATTAATCATTGCTAGGAAAAAGGCTTGTGTGATGATGCTATAATATGTAATATGAGAAAATTATTAATTTAAGATATTTATATTATTATTATAGTGTTATTTTTTAAGAATGTGGGTATCATGATTAATTTTTTCGATTGTCGTGTCAGATGAAAACAAGCATTATTTGCAAAATATTTTATAATTATGTGTTTCATTCACTAGGATTATATATCTCATTAGTTAGTGTTGTTTTGAGAACATAAAGACAAAATCATTGGGACTAAGGGAGCTTGAAGAATTACTATTTCTTTTATTTAGTTTGATTCTAGACTGATTTGAAATTTAATAATAAATGGTCATTTGGGATCGAATAAATTTTATTATTTCTTATGATCATTAATAGACATTTGAATGTTGGATTTCATTACTCAGTTTATACATAGATGAATTTTATTGGATATTTTAATATATTTGGAGTGTTATTTCAAACCTTTTTAATTTTTGAAATTTAGTCTTTGATGAATCTTATATATGATTTATTGTTATAACGAAGGACATTACATCAAGCATTGGCTTGAAGTAACTAGTTTAGTTATTTTGTATTGGATCCCCTCTTTTGCATCTACGAGGGTGTTAGCTGATGTATTTACAACTTGTTTTCCTCGTGAATTTTAATCAATTGTGTTCTTGGGAGTTAAGCTCCTTTCTAGAAAAAAAGTATGTTATTTCTTATAATAATTATTTTAAAAAACATATTAAAGATGATATTTAATTTAATTGTTTTATTTTTTTAAGTTGATTATGCATAAAAATTAAACTCATATATAAATTAAAAAATGTTTATCTTTTCTCTGATTAAAGGAATCTCACTAATTTTTTGTTTTTCTTTTCTTTTACTATTACTTCATATATTACATAAAATTATACTATTATTATCATGCATATTCTAATATATCTACACATTATTGTGTTATTAAACCTCATCTATATAAAATAGTATATAATTTTTTGTCTTAACTCTATGATTCATTAGAAAAAAAAAGTAAATATTATATAATTTAGTTATTGTAATATAATGATACAATAATATAACATATAATATAATTAAATAATATATTATAATTTAATAATATGATAATAATAATGTTTAATAAAAATAAATTAATAATATATATTTTATTATTATCTATATAATAAATCATTAAAGATATTTTACTGATATAATTGAGATATCTGAGATCATCTCAAGATCCATTTTTATCCTTTTTTTTCTATTCAATTGCATGAAATTTTTCTTACCTAGTGTTCTAGCAATTTAAATAATCTTTTCTTCACCATTTTCATTAGTTGTTATCCTTAATTATTTGCATTTGTTATTAACTTTAAAGTAAAATAATGGTTAAATTGTGCATATCGTGAGAAATTAAACTAATCTTCATATATAATTTCATTTAAATTGTTTAATATTATTGAATGATATTTGGAAAAAAAAAACTGTTTAAGAGTATATCGGTTTCTTTTTTTTTCTCTTTAATTGATTGTATGTGAAACAAATTCTACAATCAATTATAACGATGTTTTATTTGACAAAAAAATCATTTCTCTCTCTTTAACATTAGTACTATATATACTATGTTACAACGAGAAGAAAGGATCCAAAGTCCAAACAACCACCTAAATTTATTAGTCCTTCACATGTGGAGTATAAATGTAGTAAAACCACCAAAATCATTTTTTTTATTTGATACTATCATAATTAAGACCTTAACCTTCCTAGTGATACTCAAGATATGTACACAAGTTTTAATTCTTTAGATTGACCATTGGACTATGTCTTAGGATTTTTAATCACACTTAAAAGTTCTTTTCTTCTCTCTAAGAGTGTATTATACGAAGATGAAATATAAATCTTTTTTGAAAAATTCAAGGTGTATTATCAACTAATTCATATCCATTGGATACCACCAAAATCAATTTGATTTCCCATAGGTACACTTTGACAAAGAAAAAATATAGTAAAATACTACAAAGATATATGTGATGAGAAGATTAATAGTTAATATTGTATTAAATTAATACATGGAAATATATAATAAATTATAAATTTATTAAAATATATTTCATTGATTTATTTAATAATCATACATTTTAATTTTTAACACACTTCTCACTTATAAACAAATCCAACAAATAGTGGTACAATTTTTTATTAAAAAGAAAAATACTGGTACACTTTTAAGAAAAAATCTTAATAACGCCCTAAACGGGGCATGATTCTTTCACCATATTACCTCTTCAGTTAGAGAAGGGTAGCCTGAAAAAACAAAGAACTTATTCAAATTAATGAAAATGCAAATAGCTAATTTTTGTAGAATATAATATACAGTTGTAACTAATTAATTGTAAGTGTTAATTTGTTTCGGTTGCTTACCCTAACGTAAGAGATATGTCTGAGGAACCGTCCTCGGGAGGAGGATCATTGATGCAACTGCTAATGTTATTTGTAGAATCTAGTGAGACACCTTCTTCCTGCATTATTCTTTTATCTAAGTCCACCATGAAAGGAATTTCTGGCTCACACAGCATAGCCTCCATCTCTGTCTCCACTAACTGATTATTTAATTTAACTTAGTAATTGAAATGAAAAAAAAGATCAAGACATTCTCATTATTTTAACAAACCCAACACATCTTTTTTTCGCACTTTCCATGCATGTTTTTTTAAGATGATATTAATTATTATCTTTTCATCATTTATGTATTTATCTTCACTTAATTCTTAAATATTTAATTATCATAAAAGAAAGAAAAAATAGTACTTAGTGAATCTCATGTTAAAACGTTAAACATGATTTTAGATACGAACAAGAGGATACTAATTACATTATTTAATCTGTATTATTTTTTTAAGTAAACATATAAAAAGAAATCAAGTGTGCAATTGCTTGATTTCTCACCTTTTTCTTTAAATGTTTGTTCTCTTCTTCCAACAGATTCCCCTTATTAGCAGAGATGCACACAAAAGAAACCAACAATCCTCAAAATTTTGAAGTGAGTGCAAATCTAGATTCTAGAAACGCAGAAATCTTGATATTCATTAAAGTAAGCATTATTTAAGATTCATCCAACAAGAATACCTTGTACTTGTACCTATCTAGCCGTTACACTACAAAAAGGAGCATTATACTAATTATATGTTTATTTCATTATCAAATACTAGCTTCATTATCAAACTATATCAATAAACCTTTTTCTGAAGTTCAGAAATCTGACTCATTATTTGCTTTTCCTGAAGGTAAAAGTTGAATTGAGTTAGTATAAACCATGCATCAACAATGCCCCAGAAGAGGTTAATTTGTGTACCTTTATCTCAGTCACGCGATCGAGTCCTATTTCAATTGTTTTCTCAAGTTGCTGCAACTCATTTAGCCCTAGTCCTTGAAGATCATTGTCTTTCAACCAACAGGTCGATCAAAATATAAAACACAATAGATTTTACTAAATTCATCTATTTATATTCACCTATTTGTATCTTTAATTAACGAAATTAATATACCTTAATTCTTGGGTTCTATCTACAATTTCCTTACTAAATTTGGCGCTATTGCCAGCCTCTAGCTGAAATGAACAAAAGTGCCTAACCAGTTAGTGCAACAAACAACAGCCTAAAATGTTAAAACGTGACTATTTCATTAACTACACCTCTTTCAAATGTAAGCAATAACATAAATAAGTCAAAATATATAAAAACAAATAAAAAAGTTATACATTAATTAATAGTGTATTACATAATCATCCAATCACAATGCATTTACTGCCTTTTAAATTAATTTAAACGGTAATTTGTGATTAGATGATAATGTAAAATTATTTTACATTATCCGTGTATAAGCATTAAATTCTAAAAAAATAATTAAAGCAATTATATAAACATATTGAATTTTATACTTTGGGCATCAAGAAGTTCAAGCGGTATAAGCTCTACACAATCATAAGAAACTCATAAATAGAGAAAAGCAAAATATAAGAACTTGGTTTTTTGTACAACCTGCAATTCTAGTGATGGCTTGCCCAATTTGTTGACGCCATGGGAGTGCGTATTATAAATTGTAATTATGTCATTTATACTTTACACGACCAAAACAAGAAGATATCAAGAAAAAAAAGTTAGTCAACAAGTGTCAAATTAAATAATTTTTTTAATAGAAAAAGAAGCACATTTGCAAGGATTGTGCTATATTCGAGAAAAACAAAATTATATTAGTTCTTATTAGTCGGAAATTAAAGGATATCCTCAAGCCAATATAATTAAAATGATCAGTATTTTTCATTAAAGTAGTTGTCTACTACGTACTCTACTATGATTTGCAACTTGAAGTTGTTAACTAGGCACAAATTTCCTTATAAATCAAACTAGAAGGAAGCTAAGCCACAATATAGAATATGTTTTTTGAGGATAAAAAAAACACGTGATCAACATGAACAAATATAAGCACATATAAGTTGGCAATGCAAAAAGACTACTTTTACGGGTGAATTAAGCAATTCCAGTGACATCATTCTCACTGGTAATTTTTTGGCTCTATAAACAGGTTGGTTCAGGTGATTAATCAGTGTATATTACATATTATCATTCTTATGCAAATAATCTTTCAGAAGGAGCACGTGAACGATATTAATTCATATGGAAATTCTCTATTTGTAGAGAAACAATTTCTGACAGTTTATTTTTGAGGTAGTTAGGAACTCTTACATATTCCAGCTGACTCGTACGGTTAAAAATCATTCCTGACTTGCATCTTATAGTTTGGAACTTAAAAAGAAATATCATCTTACTATATGATGATATACGTACCAACAAACAAATTTCTTAAAGACAAACTTCTTCAGCTAAAAAACATATTTTAAGATTTATGGGAAATAAAGTGAAAATAAAAGCTTCTTACATTTAATATAAATATTAAAGAAAACTATTATGTATAAAGCATATTTAGGAATGAAAAATTATGAAATAGGGAGAAAATTTTCACTTCTGCTGCTGCTTTGTACGTAGTGAGATTAAAACATTCCTGTGAGAATATAAAAAAAATGTAACAACCCAAAATGTTAAACTGTCTATTGATTTTATCTTCCTTTATCATAGACTCATTTGCTGCTTCACATTCATTTGATTTTGTTCCGTTGTTTTTTCTACCATTTGTGAAAATTGAGCCAAGATAAAAGAAATATTGAAAGAATGAGAGCTTGCAAGACTTGCTCTTTGTGAGGAGCACGAACATCAATGGAAGAAAAAGGTGAATTTTCTCATTTAGCTGGAAAAGGAAGGATACAAGCTACTAGTACTTATATAGTATATCATAAGCTCAGACATGGACAGATGGAGTAACTAAGGGAAAGAGTAACTAACCACATCACATACAAAAACACTATCACCATTCCTTTATTCACTTATTTTCGCATTGCTTCAACCACCAATTTAAACCACATATCGAATTCCTACCCGTTGAAATTTGGCTAAACACTACTACAAAAACAAGATTTAACATCGTCAAGTTAGCATCAATTTTGACGAAAACCGATGTTACAAAATGTGTGATAGAATTTTCGTAAATAAAATGTCATCATTAATATCAGTTTTTAAAAAATCGATGTTGAAATGAGAAGTTTAATATCGGTTTTCAAAAAACCGATGTTGTCAATACTCATTTAACATCAGTTTTTTAAAAAACGGATGTTAAGATTCCCATTTCAATATTGGTTTTTTTTAAATTGATATTATGCGTACTCGGTCAACATCAATTTTTAAAAACCGATGTTAACACATTTTATTTACTTTTTCTCTCTCTTTTGCCATTTCTTTGTTTCTCTTGAAGTCATTAGGTGAGTGAGTGAGTAAGCACCACACTGTCGCCCTAACACTCTCTCTTCTCATCACAAAAGAAAACCCTCTTTCTCTGATCATCATCATCAAGATGTTGGAACTCCGTCTCATGCAAGGCTCCCTCCTGAAGAT
Organism: Glycine soja; assembly: GCF_004193775.1. NCBI lineage: Eukaryota > Viridiplantae > Streptophyta > Magnoliopsida > Fabales > Fabaceae > Glycine > Glycine soja. Next base: position 8,275,335 of record NC_041005.1, read on the forward strand.
GGTTTTGGAGTCCATCAAGGAGCTCATGAACGATGCAAACTTCAACTGCTCCTCCATAGGGTTCTCCCTCCAAGCCATGGACTCCAACCATGTTGCCCTCGTCACGCTCCTCCTTCGATTTGAGGGCTTCGAGCACTACTGCTGCGACCGCAACATCTCCATGTGCTGGTAATGACGATATCATCACCATCAAGGCCGACAATGGTAGCAACACTGTCACTTTCATGTTCAAAATCCCTAGTATGTTCCCCTTTTCTTCAACATTCTTTTCAATTCTTGAGTTTATTTCCAATTTTGATGTTTCAGGGTTTTCTTTTCATATGTGAATGCATTCAAGTCAATAGATTGTTCTAGTTTCACCACAACATTCTTTGACAGCTTTTGCCCCTATGAATTCTGGCGGCCTCATTCCTTTGTGCACTAGTGTAAGTTTCTTATCTAGAAAATCAACAGTGCACGTCTCTTTCACGCATGTCACCATGGAATCGGACAAGTACATTTGCATTAGGGAAATTGCGCCATAGAACAACGTATGAATCCTAACACTAGAATTCTCACGCTTAAAGGTAACCAACCATTCGCACTTTTGATTGATTGCGTTATATGATTCCAATTGATCGTGCTTAAAGGTAATCAATCTCTAATATGTGATTTTTATTCAATCATGTAATGTAATTCATCCTATATTTTAACATATAGTTATAATAATAGTTTTGTATAAATTGTCGGACACTTGATTGGTGGTGCTACTGCTGGACTATTGACATATTATAAGCCTAGAGAAATACCACAATTCTCTTCAACCACTTGTGTCACGTTTGGTCCAGACATGTAGTTATACTAACTTCTTTAATTTACATCTAATTATAATTAATTTTTTCTATTGATGATTGATCTGATCTATCTAATTCAGTAGGTTATGTGTTTTAATTGAATCATCACATGATCTTTAGCCTATGTTTAGTTTAAAGAAATGGAAGAGATGTGAAAGTAAAAAGAGATGAAAAAAGATGAAAAATTTAAATTAAAGTAGAATGTAGAGGTATAAGTTCTATACCATTTTTTAAAACTCACATCTCAAATTCACCCAAGGCAATTTAAACCAAACTACCTTAAAGTTAACCATATGCATAGAATGGTGCATTATGCATATTATTTTTTTATTTCATAATGAAAAATACATGAGGAAGACATGTTAAAGACATATTATTATTACTTTCTATTTTTCCTTTTTTTGGGCTTTATACTAACATTTTATTCAATAATAGTATAAACTTAACAGATTTCACACACATACACACACATAATTGGTTTTTGTTTGCAATTTGCAGGTTTGGGTTAATTAACAAAATAGATAGCATATTAAAAAAATGTAGAAATGAAGAATCGATGTTGTCAAAACCGATGTCGTATGGTGACTTACAACATCAATTTTATCAAAATCGATGTTGTAAGGTGCAAAACAACATCGGTTTTGCCAAAATCAATGTTGCATTGAACATTACAACATCGGTTTTGACAGAACTAATGTTATAATCCACCATACAACATCGGTTTTGATCAAAATCGATGTTGGTCAAAATCAATGTCGTAAACTACATTACAACATCGGTTTTGGTCAACATTGATGTTATTTTTGCATTTTTTTGTATATTTCTTACTATACGACATCAATTTTCATAAATATTAATGTTGTATAGTAGATTTTAACATCGGTTTTCATAACCGATGTTAAAATTGATACTTTTAACGATGGTAGTTTTAACATCGATTCATAATCGATGTTGAAAGTTTGTAATAACTGATATTAAAAGTATATTTTCTAGTAGTGAAAACAATTTCAACACACTATAAAACTTTGAATTTCTAAATATTACCATAGTAAGATGTAAGTTTTTTTATGAAAAGATATGTTGTGCACTAAAAATACTATAAAAAAGTTTTTACTGTTATTCATTCACTACTCATTGTAATGATAAGTTTATTGACTTTTACATTAATTATCTTAAAATCATACTAACAATGACTTTATTGATTGACAATGTGCTGTATCTTAACTTATTTTTTTATTGGGATTATTTTGAGAAAGCTAAGTATATTGTTGGGGATATTTCCCTTGACCAAACCTAAAAATGACATTATGTTGAGAAAGCAATTCTATTATTCCTAAGTTAAAACATTACAACTAAATATATACTTAGTCAACTTAATTTCCCATACTGCTCATATTTCTGATAATGATGAAAATTTTAAGAATGTAGTTTACTTAGGAAAAAACATTTCCTCACCAATAGCCACTGTTAGAAATATTTTTAGAATTTAGGGCTTTTATTCACGTATATGTATAGTTTCATCCATACATGTCGTCCAACATATCAAAGAATTTAAAATCATAATAGAATATAATTTCCCAATATTATTATAATATATTAACATAAGGACTAACTAATATATTTAATTTAAGATTATTTTTTGGTAACTATTTAAATAAAGGTATATAAATATGTAAATTTATTTTTAATAGTTTATATTGGAAAATTTATGCTGTTATTAGCATCAAATACTCCAAGAATTACATCATTGAATTCATACACACTCTGAATTTTGGAAGTTATCTCTGCCTTGCATAACTATGATTTTTTATATGATTTTAGCAATTCATATTTTCTTTTGGCTTAGCAATATTTAAATAATATAAATAATATAGGATTGTAATATGTTCTTAGACATAATGTATTGGTAAATACCAAATCATCTAATTTAATCCGAACCGCATCTTATTATCATGTTGGATTGAACCTATTTTTTTTAAGAAATCAGTCTTCCAAACCACAAGTTATTTTAATTTTGAATTAATCATATGACTTTTAATTAGTTCAAGTTGGATCTAAATGAAACCACAAACACCCCTAGTTGCTAGCTAAGTAGTGCCTCTGTCTACGAAACCCTAACTCCTTATAAGAGAGATTGCAAATGCAGGAGTGAGAGGTCAACAACAACGAGAGGGAAGTGGTAGAGGATGCCTAGCATTAGCGCCAATTGGAGAGGCCATCTGACAATGACGTAGATCGCACAGCTTGTCCAACGATGCTGTAAGTCATACAAAAACTCCATCATATTGCTAGATCACTTGGAGCTAGCGATCACGATTTATCCAAGAGGAACAATTTGGGCCACGAAATGATCACTTCAGAAGGAGTAAAGTGTTGGTGATCTCACGTTAAATAGTAAAATAAACAAAATAAGATATATAATTTTCATTCTATAAGCTAATTTTTGAAATCTAACTTAAGTTCAAATCGAAATTCTACAGGAGAAATATCCCTGGTATGATGTGTCAATAATAGCAATGCTTTTGCACGCAATTAAATAGCATGACGTGCATAATTCAATCATCTATCAAAGAGTTTCCTTTTTATAATATTTTAAAAAATAGTTAAAACGATCTATCAAAAGCTTAGTAATAAGTAAAACTATTAATTAATGCTGCATTTTCTTTTTTTCTCCCATCACAACTTACCTTTCATGGAAACTTCAATAAACTACTATTAAATTTCCATAAAATTAGAACCATAAGCGAGTGAAACGAGGTTTCTGTTCCAAACCCATCATGAGATTACGTCTAATTAATCTCCGTCCTTCTCCTCTCAGTTCTTATACACAGACTCTCTCTAACACACTCCCACATACTCCGTACATAAACTACAGGCACTACTAGCTAGGAATTAGGATAGAAAACAACGTAAGAATGTGCTTTACACATACATGTATATATATAAGTATGGTATTAGTATATATATGTGTATATAAATACTGAGAGAAAAGTCAAAAGAGTAGTGAGTGATAATATATATATACATACTAGTCCGTATGTACGTACCTGGCGTTGCTATAATCAAAGAGCTTCCCGGTAGATGAGAAAACAATGAGACCAACCTCAGCATCGCATAGCACAGAAAGCTCTTCAGCTTTCTTGAACAGCCCTCGCCTCCTCTTAGAAAATGTTACTTGCCTCGCCGTTATGTTGTCGATTTTCTTTATCTTTATCTTCGCCCTCGTCATTTTATAAATTAGCTGCACAAAGCTGAGAGTAAAAAAAAAACAACTATTTTAATTAAACACATTCTCTCACACTTTTCTAAAAACAAAATAACAATATATGCCATATATATAAGGATATATCATATATATGGGATGATAAACACTGGGTTCTTGCGTAACTTAGATAGAAAAAAAAAACCCTAATAAAACACACACTGGCCAGTTTCAGATCTAGTTAAGGGGAAGAGAAAAAAGAACCTACTACCCAAAAGGAAGCTCGTGAGCATGCAAGGGTATGAGAGCTTTGGATTGGTGGGACCTCGTTGTCCTTTTTCATGAGAAGCCAAATTCGGATTGGTGGGGTTTGATTTAAATTTGTTGATATATTTCACCCTAGTTGGAGCACTATCTCGATTTGTGAAAGGGGAAAATTGAAGAAGAAGAAGAAAATGTTACCAATCAGATATAGTAGTATCAAATAAAGGAACTAGAGAACGAGAACTCTGAGGAGTCAGGAACACAGCAAGAAAGAGAGACAGAAAAGAGAGAGAAAGAAAGATAACCTTGATTGGAAATGCTGGCTTGGTAACAAGAAAGGAAAGAAACCTTCCCTTAATAGGTAAACGTCGGACTCTTTCTATTTTTATTACTAATTATACAATATACTTTCTTTTTTTAATTATTTTTTCTTGCCTGAAATTCGTTTAAAATAATTAAGATGACCATGACAAAATGGTCAAAGTTGGATAAGGATATTTCAAAAAACTAGGACAATCAATTCTAGGAAAACTGCCATTGGTTCTTTAGAGATAGATGTGAACGCGATCTCATATTTTTCGTTTTGTCTTTTACAATTATTTTTTGATAAATATATTTTTTATATAAATTTAAATTTATAATAAATAAATATTTTAAATTTATGATAAATACATTATATTATACTTAAATATACTTTTATCCATTATAATTCATGATTGTACAATTTTGCTGTAATAACAAATTTTATTGCACATTGATCTTCACTTTTTTTAAAATTTAGTAATTTTATAGTTTGTTGTTAATTTTTAAATAAAAAATATTAATGTAATATTTAAATGATGATTTGACATTGACACATTAATGTGATAAATAAAGTGATAGTTCTCTATATATATATTACATGTTTGGATATTAGCAATTCAAATTTTAGTTTATACTATCACCTCTATACATTGATTAGGGTCAAGTCATCATATGTCTAAGACTATCACATTATTTATCGCCTCACACATTTATTATCATATTACTTAGATGTGATGTTATCAATTTTTGTTAAAAAAATAACAACAAATTAAGAGTAAAAACCATAATTGTTAAATTTCAAAAATGTGAAAACCAAATGTGTAATAGAAATTTCTTAGGTAACAAATTAAAATGATACAATCATAAATCTATAGAAGATGTTTGTTTCATGGAAATTTTTTACATTCTCAAAAATTTCATTCATGAGTATTTTAAAAAATAATGTTTGGTTACATTTTAATATGTTTGAGAATATCTTTTTAAATTTTAAATATTTTAAATAAAAATATATAAAAGTAAAATTAATGATATTTTAGCAAATAATTATACTTATTCCTATGAGAATACCTCATTCTTGTCCCTCCACTTGGGAATAAAAGTGTAGGAAAGTATAATAAAAATAGAAGTTATTATATTTGTAGGAATCAATAATACCTTAAAATATTTTTTTCCAAAACTAGTAACAAACGTGGGTATGTAATAGTCTTATGTTACATCCCCGAAATTAACCTTTAATCTGTTAAACAAATACACTCATAGGGGTCCAAAAAGAATATAAAATTTTATTTTTGAGTCATCATGACATTACTCTAAAGCATTTATTAGTTTTATTAATGACTAAGTTCTACCAAGAAACATGGTTAGTCACATTTAGTCAATCTCCTAGGTATGATTTTTCATCTACAAGATTTAAACTTGATATATTTTTTAAAAGGATCGAGCCAATACCATCGGACTAATGACTTGTTAATATTTAAGCCTTTATATTATCATATAAAGTTATTTTTAATTATTGAAATTTTTATTAAAAAAATATTTTTTTTAAAAAAAGATAAAATAATCTATAAAAAAGATTTTAAAAATAGTTTGAGATAGCTAAAAAATAATTTTAAGGATTATGTGTTAAATAAAATAATTAAAATTAAGAGATGTATTCTAAAAATAAAATAAAACACTATAGAAATTTAAATAAGACATGTATCTCAGTGGAATAAAAAAAAAGAATTTAAGAAATGCTCCCGTTCAATGATAAGGAATTATGACTTCGTATTTATAATATAATATAGGAGCAGATTAATAATTAATTAACAGTAATATAAGTACCTTTATATATTAAATAAATACTTCATCAATATTTATCATTTGTTTATATTTCCCTTTTTTTTATATTATCATCATACTTATATTTTTATCTCTTTCTTGTGAATTAAAACTCAATAAGAGGTTTATAGGACGAGTTGGGATAGCTTTATATTTGACCCGTGAACTTAAATTTAATTCGATTAAGATCCAACAAAAATGAAAGAAAATAAGGTCATAATTGGCATAATATATTAATCTAAATGTTAAATATAACTAAATCTTATAATTAAATAAATACACAACAAAAATTAAGGTATATTTTGTAATATATATTTTAAGATATATAATATCGATATAAATATAATATTAATAATATCTATGTAAAATAATTTTTTATTTATTAAATTAAGAAGTTATAGTTGAATGACTTGGACTTGTTTTTTTAACGTATAAGTCTAATTTTATGAATCCAAATTTGTTAAAAATCCCTTTGTCCCAAGCCGAATTGATTAAACGGGCTAGGTCATTGACATCCCTAATAATATCATGTTAGATAAAATTTGCATTTTATAATATGGAGGAATTGTTTGTCTACGAAATTATTTTTATTTTTTTCAATGAATTTGTACATGAATTATTTTCATTTAATATCATGTTAGGTCATACATGATGTACACGAACTATTTTCATTTGATAATACGAAGGATTGTTTATCTATAAATTCTTTTCTATTTATTTTTTCAATGAATATTTTATATATTTCTGTGGAGTATTGCTTTTTCGTACATCATGGCCATGCTGCCTGTCTGACGTGCTTTTACCTCTGAATTATTATTTCATATGATACATTATTCTATCCTATACTAATTTTTCTATTTTTTATATCAATAATCAATATGCAAATAATTAATAATACATTTATTTATTTATTATACAATAAATTTAATTAAGATATAGTGTGACAGTGAAAAAAACTATACTATTATTTAGTCAAGCAATGTCATTATTTAAAAAGTTACATGTATGATTGCATTAAAAACTATACTATTGTACAATAAATTTATTTAAAATATAGTGTGACAGTGAAAAAAACTATACTATTTATTTATTATACAATAATATTTTTGATAAATATTTTTTATTTTTATAATAATTATTTTTTACAAAGTTACATGTATGATTGCATTTATTAAAATTAAACATTATTAATTAGTGTGTATCATATAATAATTAAAATTAATTAATTTCTAAATATGTTTGATTGATATCCTTTATTATCAATAATATATCCTATATGTTTATCATCATAATGAGAGAGACATTTTGAAAAATTACAAAATGGTCCTATATTTATTAAAAAGCTATAAAATGATCATTTAAATAATATTTTATAGCATGGTTATCCAAAATAACTGAAAAAGTCATTATTTCAAGATAAACAAAAAATGATTTAAGAGACAATTTTACAACTTTCAATAAACAAGATACTATTTTGTAACTTTTAAAAATAAAGGGGCAACTTATAACCTAAAATAAAGATAAGTAACCAACAGCCTAATTAGTCCATAAAAAATATATTTGTATTTAATGCAGTTATAAAGGGGACTGGTGATTGCAAAAGAAACAAAAGAGTTGAAAGAATAAAGAAGAATTTAAATTCACTGACATTGATGAACCTAATCATATATGAAGGTAAAAAAATTGCATTTTCTCATTTTAATAAAACATATATATTTATTTTAAATTTTTATATTTTTGCACATCCTAATTTTATATGTTTAAATACTGACCTGTTTTTAGGTGAGCATAAACAAATACATTAAAATCAAATCATTGTCCATTTTTAAATGGACATTTCGTTAATTTTCAATATTTTTACCAAACTAAATTAACGAATTTCGTGTAAAAACTATAAAGAGTGCAAACGGGTAGTAAATACCAAATAGTTATAAATAATTCTATTAAAAAAAATAGTTATGAAAATCACGTGACGTGAGTTAATCTGGAAACAGAGTATACAAAATCCAACATTTATTTACACTTGGGGCATGGCTAGTTTTAACAAAAGGTTAACCCAGTTTGTCCAGAAGTAGCAGTCAATGTGTTCAGCACTGTCGCTGATGTAACTGTAACTCCCAGCACGAGGCCTATCACCACAACAATAACAAAATAAATTAAAAAAAACTAAAACATGAAAACAAGCAGAGCCGAAGCGGAACGCTTGCTAGCGATCGGCGAGAAGCTGCTTCAGAGCCGCGATCTGAGCAGCTCGCGCGACTTCGCCATCCTCGCCCAGGAAGCCGAGCCGCTCCTCGAAGGCTCCGACCAGATCCTGGCCATCGTCGAAGTCCTCCTCGCCGCCGAGAAGCCAATCACCAACGACCACCTCGATTGGTACGCTATTCTCCAGGTCGATCGCACGTGCCAGGACCTCGATCTCATCAAAAAACAGTACCGTAGACTCGGTCTTCTTCTTCACCCCGACAAGAACCCTTTCTCCCTCGCCGACCACGCCTTCAAGCTCGTCTCCGATGCCTGGGCCGTGCTTTCCGACCCGGTCCAGAAAGCGATTTATGACAGGGACGTGGCCGGTTCGGTCGAACCGGAGAGCTTCTGGACCGCGTGTCCGTACTGTTATTTTCTCTACGAGTACCCTGCGGTTTGCGAGGGGTGCTGCCTGAGGTGCCAGAATTGCGAGAGGTCCTTCCATGGGCTTTCGATTCCCTCGCTGCCGCCGCTCGTGCCGGGCCAGGAGGCCTATTATTGTAACTGGGGCTGCTTGCCCATGGGCTTTGTGTTTGGGAATTTGGGCTCCGACGGGCCTGGGCCTGGGCCTATGGTCGAGAATGGACCTACTGCGGTGGCGGTTTCGAATGGGGTTAACGTTGCTTCGCGGAAGCGTGGAAGGCCGCGAAAGGGGGTTTGAGTTTTGTTCACTTTTTGTTTTTGGTTTTGCTTGGAGCGAATTGCAACTGAAGCAAAACATGGAGGTGGTGTTTTGTTTTGTTTATTTTATTTTTTTTTACCTTAATTATTTCTTTGTTTGTTGTACATGCATGCTCTTTTCGTTGTTGTTGATGTTATAAATGTAGCTCTCTTGTGTCTGGTACAATGACGATGGCACAAAGTAGTAGATCAATGTTTATGTCACTCAATATCATCATCACCGTTTTCTTTTATTTATTTATTTCAGAATAAGGTTATAGACTTATAGTACTGGGCTAGTTTTCTAGCTTTATATGGATTTGGGAAACGTTCATCTGTTGTTTACATTAAATATACGATCATTACTCAAGTTTAAAGGATTTTGTTTGAGGCACATTTGCTGTATCCTTTTGTCATCATCATTCATTTGATGCTGCCACGATGTTCTCACTAAATTGCTGTGGGGGGATTTTTAGTTTTGGAGTTCATTTTGTATACGTAAGCTAATTGCTAAACTTTTTAAGTGGATCAGTTTCGTTGTAATTTCTGCTGTTTAGGAAAATTCTATTGATCTAAGATTCATTTTAGATATTGGGAAGCCGATCTTTTCTATTTTTCTTCTTCTGTATATCAAGTTTGTGCCTGTTTTACTGATGTTGAACTAGTTTGGGACACGTTTTGTTGAACTTTATGTGAACCTCAATGCACTGATTGTAAGTACTTAAGAGGCAACCCTAGATTATCTTTACAAATTGGTATTCCACTCACTTATGAATTAAAACTGCCTTTGCATTCGGAGTTTGGACGGACGAGTTTGAGGTCCAATATTTTTCTTCCATTCCAAACTTGCATTCAGTGGGTGTTATACCGCAACCTTGCCCTTGTTGAATGAAGTGTGTATAGGCTTAAAAGGAAATCACAATCTAGATTATGATGACAACACCATTATTTGTTAAGCTTTCCCTCCTCTAAAGGGAGGGATGCACTTTAGTATAGAAGATTAAAGTATTGTGGTAACCATTAATAAGAAAATCAAGAGTGGAGTTATTGGATAGTGACATGTGTCCATTGTGTTATGCAGATATCTCCTCATAACCAGGTTATGGGTAACAGTAGGATTAAGATACAAGTGCTCTTGTGTGTAGGTTAACTGATCAGGTAAATGGTTAGTCTCTTTAGTTATGGATAGGCAGATCAAGTTCAGGAGCTGAAAGATATGTAGTCAGATCAAACAAGAGAGAGAAGGATAGGGGCTAGAGATAATAGTAGGTCAATAATATTTCTGGTATGGTTCATACTCTCCCTGCTTAGAACTCATATAAGCACGTGAGCTAGGGTTTAAATTTATGTCTTGCCTTGGGCAAAATGTTTGATTGGATAATCTGGGTGAGCCATTACAGTCCTCCTTACAAACTGCATTCTACCATAGCATTAGCTCTATTTCATTTAACACATTGTTGAATGTTCAATAGTTGTTCGTGAGATAATCTAGAATTGTGTTAATAACAGCCAATTTTATTAGTCCATCTCCCCTCCTCGGTCTCAGGCTATGTTTGGTTGAAAGTAATAAAAGGATGATATTTTAGGGGAATAAATAGTTAGGGAGTTTGTTACTAAATAATTAGGCAACTGCAAACAAACAAGTTTATAGGCTTGATTAGACTCATCTTCGATTTCGCTTGGTTTACTTTATGTGAGATGTCGACCTATGTGAAAAAAGAAAACATTATGAAGTTCTTTTAAAATAAAATAAGCGTCTCTCTAAAGTAAGAAGTAAATGTCAATATTCGTTTAAGTCCATGAGCCACCCCATCCAGCTCATGTACAAGGACTTACAAGTTACAAATACAGGTGAATACGTGAATGAATTATAACAAAATTATAACTTAAAAAACTATATAATATAGGTATTAAAAAATACAGATTTCCTTTCAAAAACAAATATTCCGTATGATGAACAATTCTGTGATTCTGCAGGGATAGTTTGAGCCAGCAAATGACTCTTTCAGCGTCTTTGAATTCTTCTTTGGTATCCGCATTCGCATGTTAATTTTGAAGCATCAAAGAATTGTTTATGCATTCACGTGAAAACGTGATTTTAGATGTAAATCTAAGCGACTGAAAAAAAGTTTAATAATTTTGGTTTCTTTATTTTTAAAAATTAGTAATTTTGATCTCCTATTTTAAATTAAAGACATTTAATTTTCTATTTTTTAAAATCTGTAATTTTAATCTTCTATTTTAAAATAAAAATATTTAATCTCCTATTTTTTTTATATAAAATATGCAATTTTACTCATTTACTCAAATTGAAAGTTAATTAAGATTAACGTTGACTATAACATAGATTAAACTAATTATTTGGTATCACATTAAGTAAATTTCTTACTTATCAATATTTTTTAAATTTGATTGAAAGATTAAAAATATAGATTTTATAAAATTGGAGCACTAAATATTTCTATTTTAAAATAAAAAAAATTAAAATTATGAAATTTAGAGAATATGAAAATTAAATATCTCTATTTAAAAATAGAGTAACCAAAATTACATATTTTTAAAAATAAAAAAACTAAAATTACATTTAAAGCAAAAAAAATGAAAACGATGTAAATCTAAATGTGTTTGGTATGTTAATTAAATGCATCAAAGTAAAAGCCATTTGTTATAGCTTCTGATTTTCACGTATTTTATGTGGGATAAAACACTAATGACCAAACACACAAGTTATCTTGCTTTCATTCAGTTTTTTAGATTTATTCATCATTCAATATTCAATTTTTTGGATAATTTTGTATTAGATGGAATCATTTATGAACAATGCAATTTAAACTATGCTTACCAATGTGGTAATTAAATATAGGAAGCTGTTAAAGAGTTAATTTAAAGTGTTTAAAAGTATTAAAAAATTATCTTAAAAAAGTGGTAAGCTTTTATTAATTATTACATTAAAATATAAAATTATAATAAATACTTTCTTTTTAAATAAAAAACTATCATGCTTAAATGTTAAGTTTTAAATTAGCTCAAAGAAATTGACGTTAACAAATTTGTTTAATACAGTTCTTAAATTTTTTTTATTGTTTTGTTAAGAAAAATAATATTTGATGTTAATTTTAAAAATATAATATATTATTTTCATATTGAATTTCAAATGTGAATCAAAATTTTGTTCAAGTTGTGGTATAATTCCTCAATAAATAAAAGTTTTAGAATATTTATAATACATAATTATTTAAATGAGTTGTTTATATCAATTTTATGAAAGTTATTATATAAATTTAAGTATTTTAGATAAAAGTCAATTTTAACATTAAAGTTGTTAAAGTAAATGTTTAACTTTTAATTTTATGATTTGCATAAAAAAACTTAATTTTGTGATTGAATTTTTTTATTAGTATGAATTAATTAAATAACTCACTTAATACACTATCAAGTTATTTTATAAAAAACATTACGAGGCATTTGTTTATTCTCGAAGATATTATTTTGGAAATATAACGTGAAAATATTATTCCTGATACTTAAAAGAAAATGTGTGATATATCCTTCAATAATCATTTTATCACCTTATAACAAATGTGAAAATAAGTTTTACAAAAAATAAGTAAATAATCTATAAAAAAACGCTACCTTAATATTCAAAACTTTCATTTAAGAAAAAATGATTGAATTACTTAAAAGATAACATAAGTTGAATTGCTTATATAAAGAACATTAAAATATTATAATTTTATTAATATTTAATATATTTTTGTAAATTAATTTGATCTCAAAGTCATTTCACTCTTAAATATAAACAAATTTTAATTATTCTTATCCTTCGTTTATCCTTCATCTAATAGAAGTTTATGTTGATATCGAATTTCAATCAAAAAGTAGTTTAAGAAAATTTTGATTGTTATCTAAAAAAAAGAATTTTTTATTAAAAAGTTAAATAATTTTCTTAATAAAATGTGAAATAATTTTTTCTCCTTCTTCTCGTAATTGAGTCCGGTTAGTACCACATTAATCTTGAAAATTTTCATAAAACAAAGTTCTTGTGCTCCAGAATTGGATCTCTGACCTACAGATGCAGATGAATCTAATGAAGCTAAGGGAACATTATCTTCTGAGTTGAGTTGATCGGGTACAGAAACGCAGCGTTTAGAGCAGCACTGAAACTCGCTTGTATGAACAATGAAGCTTCAGATTTTCACCCAACTGAACCAATCTCAAAAATCCGCATTCGCGGTGGTTTTCGTGATTCTCTTGCCGCCTTTCTTTTCCAATCTTTTCCAACCTCTCGGTCGTGCTTCGCCTTCTACGTTCTCTGTAACTCCTAATTCTCAACTTTTTTATTTTTATTTTTTCGTTCCTTAAATTTGTCAAATTAAATGTGACTTCTCTGTGAGAAATTAAAAAAAGAAGATTGATTTTACTTTGAAATCAATGAATTACCATTGCAGGAGTGGAATGCTCCGAGGCCTATGCACGTGGCTTTGCTAGAGGGTGCCTTGCAACGCCAAACAGTGAGTGAAGAATGCATGTTAATCAATTCATGATTATAATGATAATTTTATTTAACTGTTAAAAAAATTAGGTTGACTTGGCATGCTTTTTGTGTCTCTAGTTGTTTCAAGATTACCAATTGTTTATTTATTCTTTCAGTCAGTTGAACTCCAAACTAGTATCTGGTCTCCCTTGGCTTTCCAAGGATGGAAGCCTTGTACTGAGCGTCCAAAACCACCTTGTGAGTTCAAATTGTATATTGAATTTAATTTTCTTTTACACATTGGACATTTATTTCTCATGAAAACGAGGGCTCTGTTGTCTGTTGGTAGTGTCTGGTATTTTACATGTTTCTTTTTGCTTATAATTTCTTGCAGCACTACCTGAAAAGTCATGGGGTTATATCCAGGTTTTCCTTGATGGAGGGTTGAACCAGCAGAAGATAGGGGTAAGTGAATGAATGAGATTGTGTTGAAAGGGTATAATTTGATCGAAGAGGTAAAGTGGAAAAAAAATGTAGTGTTTTATCATTTATCTCATTGACATTTGCCTCAAAAGTCAAAACTTGATCGCTTGTCTAATACTGTTCTTCCTCTTTTTTATCTTTAAAAGATATGTGATGCTGTTGCTGTTGCTAAGATTTTGAATGCGACGTTGGTGCTCCCACATTTTGAAGTGAATCCTGTCTGGCAAGATTCAAGGTATATCCAGAGTCTGCTATTTTTTCAACCTTTATATGTTTAATTTTCAAACTGGAAAGTTGCCATTTATGTGAAGTTGTTGTGTTTCCGCAGTTCATTTGCAGATATATTTGACGTGGATCACTTTATTGATGACCTCCGTGATGAAGTGTCCATAGTGAAGGAGCTTCCTAGTGACTACTCTTGGAGTACAAGAGAGTACTATGGCACGGGCATAAGAGCTACGAGAATCAAAACCGCACCTGTTCAAGCAACTGTTGATTGGTATATAGAAAATGTCTTGCCTGTACTTCAGAGGTATGTACATAGCTTAACCTCAGATTCTAATGTGTTCCTTCTTCCCGCTCCCCATCCTCCACTATTGGACTTGGGTTTTACCACTATTTTCATTGCTTTACTTGGTTAGTTACGGGCTTCTATTTTCTGTAAATATGACTTAAAAGCTTTTGTTACTAATGCTGAGATGGATTTTCAAAAAACATTTTATAAGTGTTATTCTCTGTGATATGAATCAATAATGTGTGAGAAAGTGTGACAAAATAAGGGAAAAAAGGAAATAAAATGTTCAGAAATATTTTACAGAATTCGAGAGAATTATATTGGTGGAAAGTGGAAATGGCTGAATGAATGAACTAGTTTTGCAATGCAAGAGATAATACAATTATTGGTTGAGAGTTAGGGAGGGAGCTGACCGTGTAACTTAACTACCCAATAGGTGTAACTGAGTCTAGTATAACAGACTTCAGTGACTACCATATGAGTAGTTATGCTAATATTCCCCACTCAGATTCAAGAGGATGGAGAAAAAGATTGGTCCGTGACCCTGAGTTTGTTGTGCAACTCAAAAAACCTGTATGCTGGGAGAGACTTAGTTAGCTCTTTATTACCTTCTCTTCGACAAATAACTAGTCCAACTCCATGTGCTTAGTTCAGGAGAATTGGGAGTGAAGCACTGAGTCTTGAAAGAGGGAAGCAGTGAATTGTCTTTGCCACAAAAAATAACAAGGGTGAGCACCGAGACTTTTAACTCTTGAAGTAGAGTATGGATCCATAAGATCTCAGCTTCAGTATTGACAAAACTTCTGTATTCAGTTTCAGTGCTGGATCTGGATGCTTGGGCAATATTTCTTGGACCACCAATAACTGAGGTTAGGTTGTAGGTAGATGCAAGAACTTGATGCAAATCTTCTGTCATCTAGACCACTGGCCCAAGCAAGCAGTATCATAAAATGAATGTAAAGAGAAGGGTTTCACCGTTTCAGGGCAGTAGCAGGCTGGGGGAGTAATCCATGAGTGATGATACCCTTAAGGTGTCTTAGGATGCATTTGACTACCTTTAGATTCTCTCCTCTAGGGACTAGGAAGGAAATTAATAAGCCTTATTATAACTTATGTCTAGCAAACATGAAAATAGCATTTGATCCTGGGAATAAAAGATAAAATAACTATCTTTTGGTTTATCTTTTAGATAAAAGATAAATTGAAAGCTAATTTTTTTCTATTCTAAATATCAACTTTTTTCATGAGCAGAAAAACTATATAGTAGGCATCAATCTGCAGCATTTGCAGGGTCATAAACCATTCAATGTATTCCTTTATATAATACATTATTTACAATAATATCTGTTTTCAAATGTTGTAGATTTTCTCATTGATACAGTTATGGAATTGCTGCTATTGCACCATTCTCTCATCGCTTGACATTCAACAACTTGCCATCAGACATCCAGCGCCTCCGTTGTAAGGTCAACTTTGAAGCACTGATCTTTGTTTCACATATCAAGGAATTAGGAAATGCCATTGTTCATCGTCTTCGCCACACTACAGAAGGGAGTGACTATCCGCTGGAGGAAAATGATAAGTTTGGAAAACAGCAAACTGGGAAGTTTGTTGTGTTGCATCTGCGTTTTGACAAAGTAAAGACTTCATTTTGGTTTGAGTGGTTTATTAAGATTCGAAGCTTAGGCATGTAGCTTCATGACATTCTAGGTCTCTTGTATTTCTAATTTCATTTGAAAAATCTTGTTATTCAGTATTGCATTAGGGACACAATCTTCTATGCTGTGTATAGTTTGATATGTAGTTAGAACTTAGAATTTTGAAGTAGGAGAATTAATGCAAATATCCATAGCACCAATACTTTCCCTCTTTGTGAGTGCAATTATTCTTGCATATGTGAATGATAAATTGCTGGTTCATGCTTCTTTATTAGAGTAGCCAAATAATACATGCTTATATATAGAAAATATGTTGATTCTGTTGTAAAGACCTTTTAGGGCAATTATGACTTAAAGGAACTACATATTTATGTTGCCTGTGTGTGCGTGTTTGAGCATGGTTTCATGTATTTAAATGATAATTCATCCTTCTATAGTTGACTACTACATGTTAACACATGCTTCTATGAACAAAAAGGATGACTTTGTTATTTAGACTTTTTAGATTAACTGCAATGAGACACATTTCATCTTGAATTTTCTATGTAACTTTGTATTACAACAAAGCCTTGTCCCGCTAGGTGAGGTCAGTTATATGGATCACACGATGCCATTTGACTTGGTTGAAGGCCAAATCTTAAGAGATATTATTTACCATGAGATCCCTCTTAACAACTCCCTCCGGTGTCCTTGATCTCCTTCTCTTCCTTTTCACAAAACTAAAAGCCATATAATCTACTCCCCTATGTAGCAGTGTAATACATCCTGGATTTTCTGTGAAAAGTTATACATTTTTTCAGAAAATTGAAGGTCCTATTTATTTTCATAATGGCCACATGTCTATATGATACACCCTTAGCCCATGTATATATAAAAAATATGGGCTGGGAAAGAAATGGCACAGCAGAGCAGAGTGGTCTACTTGGAATTGGCGAGAAGGACTAGAGAGGATTTGGCTATACACAGGGACAGCAGGCATGCTGTGAATGGGAGATTCAGAAATAATGATTGAGAATCAGGAGTGGGCTTGTGTGGTTAGGCGGGTGTTGAGATAAAATTAGGAGGTTTGGTTTGTGGGTGTTTCAGGGGTGTCTGGGACCCTGTTATTTTGTTTCTATGTTCTTTTGCATCTTTGTTTCTCCGAATCCAGAATACTTTCCTTGAGTTCTTTAGAGCTAATCTCCAGTATCTATTATTATTATTATTATTACATTCTCAGCCCTTAACACTTTGATTCCAAATTTACTATGCAGGATATGGCTGCTCATTCAGCCTGTGATTTTGGTGGGGGTAAAGCTGAGAAACTTGCTCTAGTGAAGTACCGGCAGGTGCTTTGGCAGGGAAGGGTATTGAACTCTCAATTCACTGATGAAGAGTTGAGAAATCAGGGGCGTTGTCCACTGACTCCTGAAGAGATTGGATTGCTCCTGGCAGCTTTGGGTTTCAACAATAGAACACGGCTTTATCTTGCTTCCCACAAGGTTCATTAAAAACATATGAAGGATGGCTTGTGATTATGTAACAGCATATATTTCATTCTGATATCCGTAATGATGCCTAATGATTGATAGGGCACTTTGTGCTCTGACTTGGGACTTATCTGGATTGATTGTATGCTTTCAGGTTTATGGTGGAGAAGCTAGGTTAGCTACTTTAAGCAAGTTATTTCCTCTTATGGAAGATAAGAAGAGCCTAGTCTCCACAGAGGAAATGGCCAAGGTTAAAGGAAAGGCATCACTGTTAGCTGCTGTTGATTATTACGTGAGCATGCAGAGTGACATCTTCATTTCTGCTTCTCCAGGCAATATGCACAATGCTCTAGTAAGAATCATTGTTAAATTTTCTATTTCAAAGTCCAAATAATTATGTTATATAACAACTTATAGGTTTAAAAGAGCCTTGAGCTATGTTTGTTTTGTATCGGTGCAAGAATTGATGTAATTTCCCAAAATTTATCATTTAAACCAAACATCTTTTGCTTCTTTAGGCAGCGAATCGTGCTTATATGAATCTGAAGACCATCAGACCAAGCATGGGACTGTTGGGGCAGCTATTTCAGAATAAAAGCATAGGCTGGTCAGAATTTCAGCGTGCAATTCTTGATGGACACAAGAACAGACAAGGGCAGATAAGATTAAGGAAGGAGAAGCAATCAATTTATACGTATCCTGCTCCTGATTGCATGTGTAGAGCTTAATGGAAGCAAGTTTTGGCTGTTATAAATTGATCTTTAGCTTAATTACGGTTTTGGCTTATTTAGTTTCTCCAAAATTCATTTTTTCTCTCCCAAGTTCTAATTGCAGTGGTGATGTTCCAGTAGTTTTCGAATTCGTGAAATTAAGATGCTGCCACGGAGTCACGGAACTCTTTTTATGACGTGACATAGTATTCAATTCAAAGTATTTGTGATAGTTAATTGAGAAAGTATTTTATTTAGTAAACACGGGTGGGATTATTAGCCAAACCCCCTGTTGCCTCCCATTTTGAACCAAAAAGGAAAAGACGATTACCAAAAAGAGAAACCATATACTGTCAGGCTTAAAGAGGCGTACGTAAGAAGAAAAGATATCATGTACGAATATTTAATGGTTTGAATGAACTAGCTACATCTCAAAGACCCTTTTCATTTTTGTTAAGCGTCTATCACACACTTTTAACCGTTACACCGATGGCTTAAGGACCATGACTCAAGGCAGGAACCCCCTGAGATTTGCTTTGTAATTCAGAGATTTTGATTCTGATTTTGGGGAGGGGTACAAGTTTACAAATCCCACAATTATGTGATGTACTCTCATGGTCAAAATTACCGTGATAAGATGATGTTTAAATCTTGCCCTTTACTTTTCTTAATAGACAAAACCACAATAAATAGGTTGAAATGTTTAAAATTGGATAGAGATAGATATTTAAACTTAATTTGTAATTACACGAGAATTCATTCCCAATAATATACAAATGGATAGTACAATGCACAAAACACAGCTTAAAAAAGAGAACTCTGATCATCAGCCTAATCCTTTTGTTAAGCAGTAGGAAATGAAAGTATTGTAAGGAATTGCTTTAGCAAACATTTATAAGCAATATTATAACTGTTTTCCTTAACTAGGAGGTACTGACCATTGTACTATGCATCAGCAAGTATTGTAAGGAATCTGATAGCAATTCAGCAACCGAACACAGGCCATTCCAGCAACCTCACGTAGGTCATAACAGAATTAGTTACACAGTTATGCAATAGTGCAATTTTGTTAGGCAAATATTCTTACTAGTGGACAAACAATTATATGTATAAATAAGCACTAAGTGAATGAAAATGGTAAAGAAGAATTATGAAATACTTGTTAGTGTAGTTTAGCATAGCTAACTTAGTTCATATCCGTAACAGAATCTAGTCTCACCTTTACACGGAGGTACTCTTCAGAATGTTTAGTTTTAACAAAGCAGGATACCAATATCTGTAACAGAAAAAAGGCACTTATAAGATAATGGTAGTTGAGAAATGAAAATGTGTAAAGTCACAAATTCTTGGCAATAAATAGTAAAGCAGATAACATTATGAGGGGCAGAAAGCAGATTTCTACAAATTGCAAGATGTTAATAGAAAAAATGCTTCAATCCTGTCATGGGTGAAGATAGCTAAGGAGATGCCTTGAATGAACAAAATACAAAATTAGACAAAAGACGAAAAATCTATCAAAGTATAGGCCAATTCTAGCATGAACCATTAAGTCAGCACCACCTTTTACAACCGTTAGGTTCATCAAGTTGTATGGTATTATCATAGATCCTCCCACACTGTAACATTTCCACTTTCCCCTCCTTTCTCGCCATTCCCTCTTTCCTCTCATTCCTCACCGTTCTGCCACCACACTGTAACTATGATTCCCCTCTTTCTTCATTTCTCAATCTGTAACCATAGTATTTTGGAGTTCTTACAGTTGCATTGAACCTGTCATATTTTCAGGCTTGTTTTAGTGACGTCTTCTCCATTGCAACATCCACACCAAGTTCAATCGCTCTTCTTGCTTCCATTGTCATCAACGACAGCGTTTTCAGTCTCTTCTCCGCCGCGGGAGCCACCTGATCCGCTGTGGATTTCTCTTCCGTTTGAAGACAGGTGGTGCGCGGTTGTCGGAGGTTGGAGTTTCACTGTGGCGCCGCCGTATTGGGGCCACCTCTGCGAGAACGTCATGGTTGTTGAACCTTCGAGAACGACGCCATTGTTGCTGAACCTTTGAGACCACCCTCTTATGGTTATGCTCCCATTGAGAAACCAAGATTTGGTTTTCTGGTCGACAACACCATCACCGTGTAAGCATGTGACATTGACGAGGGACGCGACTGACGGCGCACACTATTCTTATCGTTCTGTTTCCCCAAAGGTTTCGTTCTCGACGAGGAAGTCGATGATGTAAAATGTTCTTGCCGTAAAAGATGTCACAAGTGACGGTGGTGGTGGCCGTGAAACCATGGCTGTTAACGGCGGTGATGATGAGAATGGATAAAACAGCATGTTTGTTAAAGTATTTTGGTTTTTGGAGGAATGAAAAAGATTAAAAAAAATGAAATGCCGCGCTGGAAATTGTTTCCGGCAAAGGTGAACGATTGTGGCCGAGGATAGTTGCCGGGAGAAGGAAATAGGCACTACTATTGTGCAGAGAGTACACCATAACGCTATGAACATCAGATCAATCTAAAGGCCACCATTAATGGTCATAATGAACCATCTATCAAGTAGTCTATTGAACCAATGACTTATCTAACATCTCATTTTTCGTAAATAAATTAAATTTTTTTATTTAAAATAAATGTAATTTTAAATTTTTTTTGAGATTCTTATAATTAAAATAAATAAGGAGAAATAATTTTATTAATTAAAATAGTATTTTGAGAGAGAATAAAAATGATATTTTATTTATTCATTTGATAGGAAATAAAATAAAGTTTATTTTATAAAATAATAGAAAATAAATAAATAGAGTAAATAATAGATTTTGAGTACGCTAAGAAAAGTGAATTGGTATATGATTTTTCCTTCTCTTCCCAAGACCTTTTTTTTTTCACATACCACCAAACCTGTCTCACAATAATGATAATCTCGGACTCATTTACCGTTGGATCTTTGTGAAATTTGAACACCAGGTTTGAAACTCATTTATGAACATTCTCACCATTGAAATTATGAAACATGTCAGAGCTGAGAGAAATATCATTTGCATGTAACTTTTTTTTTTCCGCACAAATCCAAAATTATCTCAATAAAACTACGATCCTGAATTAGTTAACTGTTGGATTGTTGTGAAATTTTGATATGAGGTCTGAGATTCAATTCCACAGACCTTCACCGTTGGGATTTGCGAAATAATATTCATGGAGAGAGAAAAGTGAATTGCACGGAGACAATACAAAATGAAGGCTTCAATCTCTTCTCATTCTCTAACGATTGGGAACCCTACCAGAGTAGTCAGAAGAAAAAACTTCAGGAATCTCAGGAATGCTGCTATCGCTGTTAGAATACACACGTAAGCCATCTTAGCCCTCTTAGAGGTAAGAGATGAGTTTATCGCAATTGAGATTAGAATAAGCATGTGTAGGGATCCTTAGAGGGATGTATTAAGTTGAGTTATGCTATAAATATTTCCATAATTTATTTTGACAACGTCTTGTTTATTTGTGATAACTCACTCTCTGTGTGCTATTTGTGTTTGGGTGACTTTAAAGAACCTCGTGCTAAAGGATGTTGGGACACAATGCTCTCATAGGATGTGACATTGAGGGATGAGTTTTTTTTTTATTTTAATTGTATAATGTTATTTTTTTATTTTACCTCACTGATTTAACAAAACATTTTTTGTAAACTTTGACGGCCTTGTTTTGAACCGAATATGTATTTAATAAGTCATATTTAATAATAGTGAAGTGAATGTGAACCTTTTACCCACATGAATTTGTTGATCAATATTTTTATATGTTTTATTTATTTATATGTATGTCGGGATAGAGGGTGTCACATTTAGTAGTATAAATTATAAACATTATAAACAGAAACTTAACAAAGCTCTCAGAATGTAACACATCATAAATAAATAAAAAACTTTTGTAAGCATTCTGGAACACATTATTGCAAAGAAGATTTTAAGAGAAAACTTTTGACTTTAGTCAGAGCTACTAGACACCTGAGTCACTGATGATGCCAAAGAACAACAACCTATATAGGGTGTTTCAAAACATGCTTCTGATACTTTATCAAATTGACACCATAATTACTTAACAATCTATCCAGAAATTTTTATATCAGAAACAGAAATCTGCTAATGTAGCAGAAGGATAAGAATGAAAGCTACAATATATTATATAATAGCCATCATGCCATGGAGTGCACTGAAAACATCTAAAACTGCAAACATGATTCAAGGATTATGTTTTATATAACCAAGAGTAATTTTGAATTTGAGCTCTACCATATATAAAGGATTTTGAAAACTGAAAGTAGTAGTTCAGGTTTTTCTTCTTCTATATTCCCTGGTTGTTAACAAGAAGGCCAGCCTATTGGCAGGGTACCAGATCTCCTTGCCAGTTCACTTTTATCCCTGTTTCCCTAGTACTAAATTGCTAACCCTAGGGATGTTGCCCTATATCAGATAGTGTAAGGTGTGATGCTTTTTATCCATAAATGAGGTGAGCAGTAAGCCACAAACAAGGCAGTAAATTGGCAATGTTAGATTATAATGCATATTTTTATGTCTTAATGATTTCCAGCCAAATATGTTTTTTCACTTAAGCTTTCTTTATATATAACTTTTTAATTTACTTTGTTGTCTAAAACAACTTTAATTTCATGACTATGATTATAAAAATTATAGTTCTTAAATGGAAAAGAATAAAAAGATGCCCAAGATTTTCATTCAGTTGACCAATACAGTCTAAGAAAGGTATATTCTAGAAATTTGAACAAGCTCAGGAAGGCAGGGCTTTTTATTCTAAGCACCATGCTTCAAGAAGCATCTCAGGGTGAATCTTAAAAAAGCCTTTTAAAACAAAAATTGAAGAAAAGGGAAAGATAACAAGATATTGGAATTTATAAACTTGTAAATATTATATAAACCGATGAACAGAAAAGATATATCATCAACCATAAGAGCCTGATTTTCTGGATCAATATTCTCTAGAAAAACCCTTATGTGCAATTTTTTCTGCTCTACTTGAGGATTTTTGGCCAAAACCTTGCGCATATAAGCTATAATACTCTGCATAAAGAAATTAGGAGATGTTACTTTTGTTTTCAGATGATGACATAGCTATCAGTAGTCCCTGAACAATTTTTAAAGACAAGAATGTTCACATTAATCTTGTTAACATCCAAGTGACTGATAGCAAGGTGAGTCTTGATGCCCCAATGAGATTTCTTACTAAGATTCCTCACAACATTTACACTCAAATTGTGATTAGGAATATGAACTGCTTCACAATCAGAAACTCTCACTATTGTTGGTGACCACCAGCTTACATGCTATACAAAATATAAAATTTGATTACAATGAAATTTTTTAAAGATATATACTTGGGGAAAATATCACTTATAATAAAAATCACTTACACTGAATAACATTATGTTTTCTGTTCCTCCTAAACAACCTTTTCAGTAAGTTAGGTGATAGATACAAACCTCAACTTTACCAGTAACCTCATATCCTTTAATTTTTGTTTGAATCCGCTCATTCACAACAAATGGTCGAGTTGCATGAATCATTATACTCGAAAGGAAGTTTGTAAATATCTGAATACATCACAAAAATGAAGTGAGAATGACAGCAAACAAGAGTCTACCTGATTGATAATGGCTATCGCTATGGCTATGCCTTGAAGAGTTACTCTTACAAAATTTGAGAAATCGAATATACTGGACAATGAATAAAAAAATCAAATGACAAAGATGACTTAATCATTCTCATAGACACTATCAAAGAACATATACTGTACCTCGCGACCTGCAAGGGAAATCGATACTGTGCCCAAACCACCAGCAGTCAACTACTTATGTGTGGAGAAACCCAGCAACTCATGAACAATGACACAGCAGCAATCCATATTGCAGTATATACAGCTTTCCCAGTAAAATCAATTCTCATCTGTCATTGGCAATACATTGAATAAGAATTGTGTTTACAATTCAGGAATGCCCTCAGTAGTCAACAATCTAAATTAACAAATTTGAACTCCCTCACCAAAATATCCAACACTAAAATGAGGAATATTATCCTATAACACTACCTTATTCATCACACATATTCAAATTTTGTTAAACTAATATTCTGCAATCAAATTTTTTATTTCCTAGAGGTTGACTACTTTTTTAATCCTAATCTGGAATAACACAACACTGAAACAAAATGTTATGTAAACAAAAATGGAAACATGATAAGGATCTGTAACGAAAACCTACATTTCTTTCATCACTGGAGTCATTTGTCCCCATACAAATATTTTGTGCTTGTCGAATTAAGCTGAAAATAGACAGCACAAGCATATTACATTATGAATTTGAACAAGACAAAAGATTCCAAACACATAATAGGAAGTAATGAGCAGCTGAAATAATTTATTTAAAAAAAATAATAAAGAGGACCCAATCTTTTATCTGTGTAGTGTTTGAATAAATTAACAAAAGGTCTCAAAAAAATATATAACTGAATAGTTAAAATAAAATATAATAGAATCATCTTAGATAGCAAACTCCTCATCGGTTTATGTGCTTCAGTGTTTTTTTCCTCCCATTATTTTTAGTTTTCAAATTGCATAGTCTACATTAGTGTGTTTTTTACTTATAGTTCTAACAATAAGAAATCAAAAGTTATTCTTACAATTAAGAAGTGCAATACAATAGTAACTAGGTTAGTTTACTAAACTACTGGGGATATAATTCTGCCAGAAATCAAATCCACCTTGAAGAACAGTAAGCAAATGTAAGCACGGTTGACAACGATCGTACAAAACTCAGCCGCCGTTGCTTAATAGCTTGACTGGTTTCTGATGGTAGGACTAGTGGATCCAAATCCCTGAAACAGTTTATGCTAAGGTGTTCACCAATGGACATGACAAACTTCCAGTGGAAAAGACTTGTTGATCCAGAAAGATACCTGCAGATGAGCATCACCCCAGTCCATAGCAGCAAAGGTTGAAAATAAGATGTCAAAATATAACGTGAACTACTTTTCTTCCAATCTGTCCTCTGAAAACATCACGGAATAGAGAGTAAGCAATTGATACTATTCAATTGATTTAGACAAAACATGCAATAAGATAAGATGCTAACTTCTTGGAGAAAAAGATTCCTGCTCAGGCGTAGGAGCGGCTCAAGGCCAAAAACAGCAAAGCCAATGATACCAAGGGCAGGGATAAATTGAATCACACTTGGTTTTCCTGCTATAGCATTATATGACCTACACTGATTTTCCAAAATAAATATCTCGAGATTATATTCAGCAATAGATAGATGAAAAAGGAAAGATTTGAACAAACAGAATTTAGCATCAGATGACATGATTTATGATGATAAAACTTCATGCCTACACATATCATAATACCATGCAATGGGTTTGTTTTGTAGTTCATTTCTAATTAATTCAGAGTCTCGGCGGGGTTTGGTTGATTCCCTATTCCTACCCACTGCTCCACCACCACTCTCAAAAAAGGGAATCAGAGGTCAGTACTTTAGATGCCCAACACAAATATCAACAAAATACGAAAGAGATATAATGAAGGAAAAATGAGAGGACGCAACCATACAGCTGCAGTGTGTACTAGCTAGCAAGTCACATGCAGTGGCTTGGAGAGGAGTAAATTGTCAACATATCAAAGAAAAAATTGGTGTCAACATATCACAGAAAGTCCATTTTGGCAGAATATAGTCATAACTCTTAATCATAATTACTTTCTAAGTTTACAACTAGTAACATACACAGTAAAATAACTGCAGAAAATACATATGGAACAGATATGATTGTTATTCATGAAACTTTAGTTGCATCATGCATGACATAGAGTTATCAGTCCATAGGAAGTCCAGTCAAAAGTAAGTGGTACACACCCATCAAACTAATTGTTTTTTGCAATTTAAGGAAAGCCTTTATCAGGAAAACTGGAACACTACATATAAACCATGATATGCATTATCAATGAAATTGCAGTAACTTCTCTCAACTACGAGGAGAGAAATAGAGAGAGGGACCTTGACAGAGAAACAGAAGCCACTATAAGTGGGGCCTCACACCCTCCAGCAGGTATTAGGGAACATTGCCACGGCAAAGCATTACATGTCAAAGGTACCGGCCTAAGTGGGGTCCATAATCTGGAAAGCAGTGCTAAAGAATCCTGCCTCTGTCAATGCACAAAGTTCTCCATAGATTTAGACCATAACTAAAAGAAACACATAGATCCAAATTCCAATACAATAACTGTATCCATGAAGCATGAAGAATTGCAAATGAAACTGTGGTAACAAAAATTTGAAAGATAAATAGCTAACTAGCAAACATATCTATCACAGAACAGAACCAGGGTTTTGAAAAAGGACCAAACCAAGATAGTTCCTTAGGTTGCTCTCCAATTAGAATTGAAATTTTACCAAGTAATCCGTGTAATAAAGGTCTATATTAAAGGATTACACGAATTACCAAGGTGAAACTCCATTTCTAATTGGAGAACAATACAAACAACACCCAATGAACTTGTATCTAAGTTTTGTCCTTTTAAAAATGGTTTGCGGCCGTGATTTTGTCCTCAATGTATGGGTTTTTAAGTGTTCGTAACCACAATTGTGGCCACTCATTTGTCTACTATTTCCCACAATATCAAGAAACGTGAAGTTTTAATACATGAAGCCCGTACTAAACCATGTGGCAAAAGACTGATGGCAACAAAACATAATCGATCACCACACAGAGGTTTCTGTCAAGAGATAAGCAAAATAAAACTCCATATTTTACAGAGTAAGACTAAAAGAAAATCTCTAGAAAGAAAAAAAAAACAAATCAAATTAAATAACCACATACACGACAAAAGCTACAGCTTCCATTATTACTGTAAAGCCTAACATCGCGAGACAACCTAATTGAATTGAAGAGAAGTCCGAGGTCACACGATGAGCACGACTTGGTATAAACAAATCGAAACTACTTTAACATTTGACTATATTAAGCTGCATGAGAGAGAGGCAAAACGGTAACGTTAGCATTGAAGAAACAAAAGACAAGGTCTCAATGCAAACAAATATATATTATTAGAGTATATGTAAATATCTCTACTAACAGCTTGCAAAGCTAACAGCACTATACTCGTATCAGGATGTTAGTTTACTAACTGAATTCTGTTATTCAGTTATCCTGTTACAACATGATTCTGTTAATGTGTTTTGTGCTTAGGCTGAACACCTAGAGGTCTATCAATGTCTCTTTTGTAACTAACTTTGTAACTAAGTTTCAGACTCAATAATATCAGTATCATTTTTCAGTATTTTTTATTTTTGTGTTCTCTAAATCTAAAATGGTATCTAGAGCTAGCTTTTTGTGAAAGCTCTTCTCTTCGATTTTTCCATTTTCTTCTTCCACATCCATGCCTTTCGAGTCTCAAGGTTTTGTTTCACACTCTTTTCCAACCTCCATAGCTGAGAAGCTAGACGATTTCAACTACCTACACTGGCGACAACATGTCAAACCAGTAATCAAATCACACAAACTGCAACGTTTTGTGGTGAATCCGATTGTTCCGCCTTGATAACTCACAGAAGAGGATCGAATTGCCGACCGCGTCAATCCAGAGTACGAGGCTTGGGAAGTTCAGGACCAAACACTCCTCGTTTGGCTCTAATCCACTCTTTCGAAGTCTATTCTCTCACGAGTTTTAGGCTCGAATCACGCCTATCAGGTGTAGCAGAAGATTCACGAGCATTTCAGTCTTCACACCAAATCGAGAGCATGTTAGCTGTGGACTGCGATGCGCGCAGTTTCACTTGAAGGAAAAGCAATGGATGAATATCTCCATAAGATTAAAGGCTATGTCGATGAGCTTGCCGATGTTGGTGTTCTGGTTCGTCATGAGGAGTACGTTGATGCAATTCTAGAAGGTCTCCCTTCTGATTATGCGCCAGTTATCTCAGTGATCAAAAGCAAAAAACGAACTCCATCCATTGCTGAGATTGAAGCTCTGCTTTATTATGGTCACGAGACTCGTCTTGTTCGTTACAAAAAAGACACTCAATTTCTCAATTCTCCACCCTTGAATTATACTCAAGGTTATTTGCATTCAAGTTCATATAAATCTGGTGATTCTGGTGGCTCTAGAGGGGTGTATGGTCAAGGTAATTGTGGTCGTGGTGCCTTTTCTGATTGTGGTGGTCCCGACAAGGGTCGTGGTGGTGGCAGATTTGCCAACTTCCAGTGCCAAATCTGTCTCAAATATGGACACACTGCTAATGTATGTCATTTTCGAACTTACATGAGCTTTCAGCCTCATGAGTCACTTACCTTTTTTGATCTAACTACACTTCAACCAATTCCTTATTCATCTAGTTCGAGCAGATCTTCAAACACTTGGGTTAATCCTAATCCCAAGCCTGTTGCTCAGCCAACCAATCAACCTAGTGTTATGCTTACAAACTCAGCTTCTCATGGCAATGGTCAAGCTAGTTCCACCTGAATTCCAGATTTTGAAGCTAGCTTCCATGTGACTAATCACAACATATCAAACAGTTTGCACACCTTGATGGACATGACCAAATCTTTATAGGAAATGGTGAAGGTTTATGTATTTCTAGTACTAGTCCCTCATCCTTTGTGTCTCCTTGTGACTCTCATATTACTTTCAAACTTAATAAGCTATTGCATGTTCCTTCAATTTCCAAAAATTTGTTAAGTGTGAGTCAGTTTGCTAAGGATAACTCTATTTTCTTTGAGTTTCATCCTCACTTTTGTCTTATGAAATCATAGGCGACCAATAAAGTACTCCTTCAAGGTGTTGTTGGTGCTAATGGTCTTTATTCATTCCATAACATCAAATTTCAAGATCACTCTGCTCAGTTGTTGTCAACTTCCACTTCTGCTTAAATCACATCTCCTATTGTTAATAAAAGTTCTGTTGTAGCTTCTAGTTCTGTAAATTCACCTCCTAGCACTGCTAGTCTATGGCATGCTAGGCTAGGCCATCCTAATAGTCATGTACTAAAGTTAGTTTTCAATCAGTGTAATATTTCACCATCTAATAAAATGTTTTCTGACCTTTGTGCTTCTGGTTGCATAGGAAAATCTCACAGGCTGTCATCTCATTCTTTTGCTTCTGTTTACTTTCCTCTAGAATTTATCTTTACAAATTTATGGGGGGCATCTCATTTAACTTCCTATTCTGGCTTCAAGTACTATGTATCCTTCATTGATGCTTTTTCCAGATATACTTGGATATTTCCTATTAAAACCAAAGTTGAAACTATATCTGTTTTTAAAGATTTTAAATCTTTAGTTGAATTGCAGCTTAATACCAAAATTAAAAGTGTTTAATCTGATTGGGGGAGGGGGGTGAGTATAGATTCTTTTTTGCTCTCTTAACCTCCTACAGTATCTCTCACAGATTGATTTGTCCTTACACACATCATCAAAATGGTGTGGTTGAGATAAAGCACAGACACATAGTTGATCTACGTCTCACTTTGTTACATCATGTAACTTTACCTCTACAATTTTGGGACTATGCCTTTACTACTGTTGTCTAACTAATTAATAGATTGCCTATTGCATCTCTAAACTTTGTTATTCCCTTTGTCACTCTTTTCAACAAAGATCCTGACTTCCATTTCCTTAAAACCTTTGGTTGTGCCTGTTTTCCTTTGTTAAGACCTTATCATACTCATGAACTCAATTTTTGTTCTCAGAAATGTGTGTTCTTAGGGTACTCCTCATCTCATAAAGGCTATAAATGTCTATCTTCAATTGGCAGAATTTATAGTTCTAAGGATGTGTTGTTTAATGAGCTAAGATTTCCTTATTTGGATATATTTCCTTTATCTTCTAGCCTAGTACAGAACATTACCTCCTATTTGAGTCTTAACCCTGATCTGTCTCCTCCTCTTGTAACTCCTACACCTTCACTTTCGCAACTGCCTTCCTCTCATTCACCTTCTGCTTCCTTTATTCCTCTTGGCTTTGCTTCTGTCTCAAATCAACCTTCATCTGAGTCTACTTCATCTCACACTCAGTCATTCAATACAGAGTCTCATAATGAATCTATTGTTAGCAAATATTTGTTTTATAATTTAAAATTTATAAAATATATTACTTATATTAATTCTATTTTATAAATTAAAATATTTATTTTAGAATCTATTATGTAAAATTAGATTTCTTATATTTTCTAAGATTTTTCTTTAACAGGTCAATACAATTTGTTAAGTTTGTTTTGACATATGTAAGTTGTTACATTTGTTTTGATATCTGTGGGTTCCAACGATCAGATTTTTATTGTTGCATAAGAGGGTCTATGCCTATATATATATATATATATATATATATATATATATATATATATATATATATATATATATATATATATATATATATATCTTTTTCCTCCTCTTTAGAAAACACACAAGCAGAGCAAGGTTTCTTTCTCCCCCTAAAATTTTCTCCTCTTTCTTTTATAAAAAACTTATTTTTGAGAGTAATAGCATTGGTGTTCAGAAGGTTCGGGGATCCTTTCGCTGCACAGGATCGGAACCAATGGGTTGTTGTATCTTGGGAGAGGAGCGCAATCAGATTTTCCTACCAATATAGTGGAGGCGTTTTCTCTCTAAGGATAGTGTTTGCGCGCTTCAACCCAGACTAATTATTTTTTCCCCTAATTTATTTTTCCTTGTACTTATTGTATGATATAATGCATTGTTGATTCATGTGGTGCCAATTAAAGTTATTTTGCTACTGTTATTTTGTTATTTAATTCAAGGCTTTGCATTTTTCTTCTTTTTTGTTTCTTTCATTTTATTTTATTTTCTAACAGTCTCAGAGAGAAAAATTTTATACTTTCTTCTTGCACAATCTTTTCTGTAGTGACATCCTGTTTTATCAAAATGTGTGTAATGGATATATTGAGTCCTTATGCTCCATTAAAAATGCTTTTTAATATTATTTCATTTCTTTAAATTTTAAATTAGTGTGAGATTGTTGAAAAATATTTTCTTATAATTTGAAATTTATTATTAATATATATTTTCTTTATTAATGATGGTTTTAAAGATAAAAAATACCTTTAGAATTAGTTTATGTGAAAAATTAAATGCACCCACTAATTTCTTTCCTATATGTTAGGAAGTTATGTTTTACTTGGTCAATTTCCTTTGTAAATGTTACAAGTATTTAATGTTAGGAAGTTTGTTCGATTTTTATTTTTTGTTTCTTAACGTTATTGTTGTAAATATTTTGTTGTTACACGTTAGTGTCTGGTTGCCTCTATGTATGTAGCTTCTTGCTAAAATAATAGTAATAATAATAAACATGTGAAAATACAACACACAAAGAAATAAAATGAACACTTGGTTGAAGCTTTATATTTTGTATGCCATTTTCTTGATATGGTATCTTATAATTTTTTTTTTAAAAAAAATCTTTATGAGCTGTAGAGAAAAAGAGAACCAAATCTGAAATATCTTAAAAGTGTGTGGGTGTCTAGTAAAGGTTAACATCCCTATTAATAAGAAAAGGAAAATTGAACCCAAAACTGTTAATTGTATTTTTGATGAATATTCTTTACATAATACTACTTATAGATTAGTTGTTAATTCAAAAGTGTCCAAAATTTTTAATGGTACTATTATGGAATCTAGAGATTTCACTTTCTTTGAAAATGTTTTTCCTTGAAAAATAAATTGTTAAATCTTTATATGGTTTGAAAAAAGCTCCAAAGCAATGAAACAAAAGTTTGATCAAGTTATTCGTTCGTATGGTTTTCAAATTAATGATAATGATAAATGTGTGTATGTGAAACAATTTGATGATAATGGATGTGTCATTTTATGTTTGTATCTAGATGACATATTGATATTTGGTAGTAATATGCATTTCATAAATGATGTGAAATTTTTCTTGTCTAAAAGTTTTGATATGAAAGACCTTGGTCGTGTAGATGTGAATTTGGGTATTAAGCTTATAAAGAAAAATGATGGCATGGTTTTAACCCAATCAGACTATGTTGAGAAGCTATTGAAGAAGTTTAATTATTTTGATGTGAAACCTGTTTCTACTCCTTATGACTCATCCATCAAGTTAAAGAAAAATTTGAGTAAAGGAATTTCTTCACATAAATATTCTCAAATTATTGGTTCTTTGTTGCATTTGACAAACTTCTCTAGGCCTGACATTGCATATGCAGTTGGTAGATTAGGAATGTATACTAATAATCCTGATCATTCTCATTGGATTGCATTAGAAAAAGTTTTTAGATACTTAAAAGGAACCATTAATTATGACATTCATTATACATGTTTTCCTACAGTAATTGAGGGGTTTAGTGATGCAAATTGGATTTCTGATTTTGATGAAACAAAACCGACAAGTGGTTATGTTTTTATTTTAGCTGGTGGTGCAGTATCATGGAAATCTGCTTAACAAACTATTATTTCACGTTCTACTATGGGAGCAGAAATTATTGCTTTAGATACTGCTACTAGTGAGGCTGAGTTTCTTAAAAATTTGTTATGTGATTTGTCATTGTTGAATAAGCCTATACCTCCAATTCCAATGCATTGTGATAGTCAAGTTGCTATATCTAAAGTTACTAGCAAAAATTTTAATGAAAAAAGAAGACAGTTAAGAGTGAGACCTAAGTCTATTAGAAATTTGATTTCTCATGGTGTCATTTCTCTTGACTTTGTCATGTCAGAAAACAATATTGCAGATCCGCTTACAAAAGGGTTGATGTGTCAACAAGTACTTGAGTCGTCGAGGGAAATGAGACTAAAGCCCATTATTTAGTTATAACAATGGACACCCGTCTCCATGTGATTAGTGATCCCATGAATGGAGTTCAACGGGTAACAACGAAATTGTTTGTTGACTAAAGTACACCAAAATAAAATTTGGTGGAGTTGTTCTGTTTCTCATTCCTATGACGAGGTGTATTATAAATTGTGACAATATTAAGGTTGATGTATTTATATATGTGTATTTTTGGTAAAAAAAAAATATCTCTTAATGAATCCAATGACAATTATTGTAGGAGTGAGGCCAAAAACCACTCTTTGAGGATTCACCTAGTGAGTGTGGTGGTGGGGTCGCCACTGTGAGATATGAACTAATCTCTAAGTGACACTCACGAAACAAGATACAAGTGCAAGGTCGTGTAATGCGTTACCACTGATTAGAACCTAATTGAACGTCAATATTGTAGGGGTTGTGTACTAAAGTCCAGTTAAATAGTGTATAGTTCAAGACAATTAAGTCACTACATTTTTCTCGGGTGGAAGTTCATAAACACTAGGTATAAGGCTCAAACCCGAAAGGTTCCTTATACTGAAATACAATATCACATGCTCTTTCTTTCTTTTATGTTTCTATACAAATTATATTTTAAAACATATTTTAAAATTTTAAATTAGATGGGGAAATGTTAATAAATATTTGTTTTATAATTTAAAATTTATAAATATATATTACTTATATTAATTCTATTTTATAAAATAAAATATTTATTTTAGAATATGTTATGTAAAATTAGATTTCTTATATTTTCTAAGGTTTTGCTTTAACAAGTCAATTTGTTAAGTTTGTTTTGACATATGTAAGTTGTTACATTTGTTTTGATATCTGTGGGTTCCAACGATCAGATTTTTATTATTGCATAAGAGGGTCTATGCCTATATATATATATATATATCTTTCCTCCTCTTTATAAAACACACAAGCAGAGCAAGGTTTCTTTCTCCCCCTAAGATTTTCTCCTTTTTCTTTTATAAAAAACTTATTTTTGAGAGTAAGAGCATTGATGTTCAGAAGGTTCGGGGTTTTGCTGCACACGATCGGAACCAACGGCTGTCGTATCTTGGGAGAGAAGCGTAATCAAATTTTCCTACCAGTGCAGTGGGGCGTTTTCTCTCTGAGGATAACGTTTGCGCGCTTCAACCCAGGCTAATTATTTTTCCCCTAATTTATTTTTTCCTTGTACTTATTGTATGATATAGTACATTGTTGATTCATGTGGTGCCAATTAAAGTTATTTTGCTACTGTTATTTTATTATTTAATTAAAGGCTTTGCATTTTTCTTCTTGTTTATTTCTTAATTTTTTTTTTTTTTTATTTTCTAACATCTATACCTACTCCAACTTCAATTCCTACTAATACTCATCCTATGCAAACTAGATCCTAGTCTTGAATTCATAATCCTAGAGTGCATCCTTCACTGTTTCTTACTCATTTTGAACCTAAAAATGTCAAACATGCCCTAGAAAGTTCAGATTGGTTTGCAACTACGCAAGAGGAGTATAATGCTTTACTGAAAAGCAGAATTTGGGACTTAGTTCCTTTACCTGCTAATAGACAAGCTATTGGGTGCAAATGGGTTTTCAATGTAAAAGAAAATGTTGATGGTTCCATTAATAAGTTCAAAGCCAGATTAGTTGCTAAGAGTTTTCATTAGGTTCATGGTTTTGATTTTCATGAGACATTCTCTCCTGTGGTAAAGCCTGTTACAATTCAAGTTGTTCTCACTCTTGCTCTCTCTCAAGGATGGGAGTTGTTTCAGATTGATGTCAACAACGCTTTTCTTAATGGGGTGCTAGAGGAATATGTTTTTATGACTCGACCTCTAGGGTTTGAGGTTGGAGATAAATCCCTGGTCTGTAAGCTTAATAGGACTCTCTATGGCTTGAAACAAGCTCCAAGGCAATGGTTTGATAGGTTAAAATCTACACTGCATCAGCTTGGGTTTGTGGGAAGCAAATGTGATTCTTCTTTGTTAATCTACACATATCTAAAGCATACCGTATATCCTTTACTTTTGTGGATGACATCATCATTACAGGCAGTTCTGTCTCTCTTATTCAACAGCTAACTTCCAAACTAAATACTATCTTCTGTCTTAAGTAGCTGGGTCACTTGGATTATTTTTTTGTTACTGGAGATAAAATACCTTCATAACAACTCTATGCTAATGACTCGAAGTAAATATGTTCGTGATTTACTTGATAAAACTCAAATGGATGAGGCACACTCTATTTCTTTTCCCATGGTTTCAAACTATAAACTGTCCAAATATGGTGCTGATCTATTTTATCATCCAACACTCTACAGATCAGTAGTGGGTGCTCTGTAGCATGCTACTCTCACTAGGCCTGAAATCAATTTTGATGTTAATAAGTTTGTCAATATGGCTAGTCCTTTGGATTCGCATTGGACAGTGGTTAAAAGGATCTTGAGATATCTTAAGGGTACCTTGTCTCATGGTTTACTCCTTCAGCCTACTTCCATGATGAAACCTTTGGCTCTTTATGCTTTTTATGATGCTGATTGGGTATCAGATGTAGATGATAGGCGTTCCACTTCAAGGGCTGCCATCTTTCTTGGCTCCAACTTGATATCTTGGTGGTCTCTCAAGCAAAAAGTCACAGCTAGGTTTAGTATTGAAGCTGATCGAATATCGCAACTTGGCTCAAACCTCTACTGAATTAACTTGGATTCAAGCTCTTTTAACAGAATTACATGTTTCCTTCAATACTCATGTTCTTTATTGTGATAATCAAAGTGTTGTTGTATCCATTGCTCATAATCCAATGTTCCACAATCGCGCAAAACATATGGAAATTGATGTCTTTTTTGTGAGGGAGAAGGTTTTGGCCAAGCAGCTTTCATATTTCATCTTTGGATCAGTGGGCAGATGTTTTAACCAAGTCACTTTCTTCAGTAAGATTTTAGGTTCTAAGGGACAAACTCAATGTGAACAACAGTTTTTACTCTGAAAAAATCTCCCCCCTTGAGTTTGAGGGGAGTATTAGAGTATATGTAAAAACCATTGCAAGGGTTGTTAACTTTTACTAACAATAGTACACTTGTATCAAGATGTTAGTTTACTAACTAAATTATGTTATTCAGTTAGCGTGTTACAACAGAATTCTGTTATTGTATTTTGTGTTTAGGCTGAAGGCCTAAAGGTCTATACATATCTCTCTTGTAATTAACTTTGTAACTAAGTTTCAGATTCAATAATATCATCATTATTTCTTACTATTCTTCTCTTCTTCTTTTTTTCCCCCTAAACCTAAAATATATTATTCCGCGTTGTTTTAGATGTAAATAAAAGTAACAAAAATGCTAAAAGTTGTATCGCTGAGCACCTGAGCTAAGCTCGAAAAAACTCACTAGTACGAAACGGAGAAAAGGGACGAAAACATTGGTAACGGACTAAAAGAGAGAGAAGGGACCAAACACAGGCTGTGATACGCTGATGTTTGATACTGATAATTTTCCAAAGACGTGGGAGCAAAGGAAAGAAGAAGAAAAATCGTCTCGTGGGGAAGGGAACAGAACAATCGCAAATAGTTACACATTTGTATTATTCCACTTCAAAAGGAAATCGATCGGAACACGAATCTTCCTTGCACAATGATAATTCAGCCATAATAAAATTCTCTATAATAATACAAAAACTTACAATAAAATAAAACGTGGCATGGCAATGGCATAATATGGAATCACAAATTATTCCCCACTGTTTACGATTTAATACCTAGTATTTAATGAAAATTTACAAAGTTTCTCTTTTATATTTCAGTAGCATGTAGTGATTTTTCTCTGTATATTTACTTTTTCGAAGCAAAAAAAAAATTGTATTACTTATAGTTTTTAAAATCTTCAAATTAAATATTTTAAATATATGCATATAATTTAATTTAATTTTCATTTATTATGGGTTTATTTTTTTAACGATTTTTTTGACAGATTTTTTTCATGTATTATGAGTTTTTTTTACAATAATATTTAATTAATTAGAATATACTAATAGTTTAAATATTTTTTAACCAATTAAAAATCACTTTAAATGTGACTTTTAAAATAGTTATTGTAAAATTAATAATTTATTAATTTTGTTTGTATGATAATATAAAACAAGTATTTATACTGTTAGTATATTCTAATTAATTAAATATTATTTTCATTCCTTGTTTTTTTTAGACTGTTTTTCTTTAACTGTTGAGATAACAAATATTGGTCTGTGCATAATTTTTTTAAAAAAACAAAAGCTTTTATTTGAGATATTGAATTGTGAGAGTAAGATAACTTTGAGAGAAGAGAAAAAAAGAAAAAATGTTTAAGAGAGAAAGAACATGTATGACCATGAACTCAGAAAGAAATTGATTTTCATTATATTTTTTATTATAATAAATATAAATAAAAGTAAATAACGCAATTGAAAATAATGTTGGATTTCATTAAATAGGTAAGTAAATCTTTAAAATGATTTTGTTTGTTACAATGTTTAAAATGATTTGATTTCAATAAAGTATATGTTATGATTCACGCTAGAATTGTGATTGATGTACAAATTATGATTTTCCAAGTGTATGTTACTATGTGCTCATAAACCATATTACCTATTCATTGTGGTGAACAATAAAATAAGCTAAATTATCTTTTCATTATAAGAAATGAAAAATAGAAACTATAGATATTCAACCCATAAGTTGCATTGTCTTTTTGAAATCAATCATAACATCCACAATGATAAACCAATTTCACATTTAAAATACATTATCAAACTATATTAAAATACTTATCAAATCATTAAGGATCACAAAGAATCAATTCCACCTAAGAAAAATAATTATTATACTTCATCTTCAAGTACTCATAGAAACCATAATCACCCAAAGAGTTTACTTTAAAATTTACTTATTTGTCCTAAAAATAGTTTTAAAAAATGTCACTACATAAATTAGCTACTCATAATCAACGAGAATACAACCAACGCCTTCTATTGTCGTTGGAAGGATCAACTATTGGAAGGATCAACTACTGTATTTTTCATAAACTCTAGACATTTAAAGTAAAAAGAACAAGAGAATAGAAAAAATCTTCAAATTTAACATGTCTAGGGTTTTGAGGAAAGCACAATAATCTTATTATTTAATTTTTCTAACCCCTCATACATAACTCATGACTAATCTATGTCATAAAAATACTCATTTAACTCAATGGGATTTACCTCAAGGGGCTCAAGTAGAGAATGTTTAAGGAAATAGGAAATTTTCTTCTCAACTCAAGTCACTTCCTCATGCCTAAGTGCTTATAGGTGCAAGGAATTTTGAAGGGATTGGGAAAATGGGGGAGAGATGTCTCGGGTCACTAAAGAAAAACGGGAGGGAGGGTCTTTATATATATATATATATATATATATATATATATATATATATATATATATATATATATTAGTGAAATGGTGCGTTTCAGTATAATACAAGTGTTTTTTTTTTCATAAGAATGTACGATGATTAATTTTTCCTTTTAGTTCACGGTACTTGTTATATTGCCACTAAATCTATCTTACTAACTCTATTATTATTTTTCCATTTGAATCCTTTGATAACTATGTCACTGCAGGTTGGTAATAATTCCAGATCTTTCCAAGAGAAGAGTGTTACAACTGCCATCATAGACAGGGGAAAGTAAAAATGATTGAGTAGTATCAAATATCATGAAAAAAAATGGACTTGATGGGTTAAATCTTTTGATTTTGGCTGGTGTATATACATTTTGGTATGCATTTGTTATTTGGAAAATGTTGAAATTATAGAGATTTGATGATTTGATTGAGTAGGTGGGTATCAATATAATGAAATGGTGAACTCGACGAGTTGTGTTTAATTTCAATGAATTACTAATCATGTTAAAAAAAATATTTTGTAAAATCTTTTGTATTTGTTAGGCCTCTCATATTAAGAGAGTTAGAAAGAAGGCCTAAGAGGTTGTTGGATATGTGGATTCTCAAAGAAGAGGCTTATTTTTTCTATATGGGAAGAATTTTTTCTACACCCAACCATTAAAGTGAATTGGTAAAATTACTCTTTACTTAAAATTGAAATACAACATCCCCGCCATACACCCATCCCCTCCATCAATTTTTGTCCTCCATGTTGTGCTGCCCCGAGTCTCTTCCTTCCGTTCACCCATCCGTTTATCTTCACCATTCTTGTTGGTGGTGTTGCTTCTCGCTGTTGCCATCGTCGTTGTGAGTATCCCTATCTCTCCGTAAAATTTAATCTTTTAACGTTAAATCTATGACGATTGACAATCCGTATGAATTAGACAAATTGGATCCGTATGATCCATACAAATTGATTGGTAATCGGTATGGATTATAGAGATTTCCAATTTGTATTTTTCATTATTTTTATTTATTTTATTATTTAGTAAATTATTAATTTAATTAATTTGTTTATTTAAAAATTAATTTTGAATTTTTGTTGTTATTTAATTATTTTACAACTAAATATTATTGTTTATTTTAAATATTTATTTATTTAATTAACTATATTTGTTTATTTAAGTTTATTTTTAATAATTTTTTATTTAATAAATAATTAATTTATGAATTTTGTTTATTAAAAATCAATGTATAATTTTTTTAATTACTTTATAAATAACTATTTTAATGAATTTTTATATTTAAAATAATTATTTATAAAAAATTTAAATAACAAAAATTTCAAATTTTTTATAATGTATATATTTTATAACTAGTTAAACAAGAAAAGGTAATATTGTACATGACAATTTTTTTTATTAATATACTTGTATAACTATTATTACATTAATACTATTAAATATTTATATAAATAGTGTTTGGAAGTATAAAAAATAAAAAAATGAATTTCTTCATTTATTTATAAATATTTAAAAGTATTAAAATAGTTATTTATAAAATAAGGAAGTAGTCATTTATTAGAAATAAAAAATAAAATTATACTTTAATTTTGATCATATATTTTAGTTTGCTAGAATTAGTTATGTGAAGTGTAAAATTTTAAAAATTAATTTCTAAATTGATTTATGAATATATAAAAGTATTAAAATAATTATTTATAAAATAATTAAATATTTATTTATGAATTATTAAATAGTAATTTATAAAATATTTTAAATTAAATTGTAGTTTGATTCTGATGATATATTTTAATTTGCTAGATTAATCATTTAATGTTAATTTAATTTTTTTATTACTTTTGTTAAAATATACTACATTTAGTAATACAATAGACTTTTAGAAGATTTATTAGTGAATTTGTTAGTTAGTTTTTTGAGTAATAGAATGAAAAAAAATTATGAAATATGAAACTCAACTATTATTTGAACAATGACATCAATTGTTATTACTGTTTAAATTTGTAGGTTATGGTTAGAACCAAACGATTGCGTCGGACTTTAGGTAAAGTTTTAGGAAGAGCCTTAGGTAGACAGGTTAGTGGTAGTGCGAAAGAAGCCCCTCATCGTTGAAGGTCGACAACATCTGCACATAGACAACGTGCAATTGCAGCTGTTGCTGTGGATGTTTACCGTGTGGATCATGCTACTGACAAGGTTCATGAGCAACCTCAGGAGCTAGTTACGGATCATGTCGATACTGATAGAGGGTTTTATAGGCGAACCCCATGATACATCAGTGTTGACATCATATGTTGATCATGTGGCAGCCAGAGTTTGGGCAGAAGAAGTAGTTATTTGTTTAATTATATAATACTTGAATAAATATTTATCATTTTAGTTGAACTAATTAATTTTAATTTTTTTCAGGAACATACTGAGTTGAAGTTGGCCTCTTATGGGAGGAAGGAAGAGAAATTTGGAAGGTCAGCACTTGAGATTGAAGGCATAGTGGCTGCTATATGATTAAGTTTTCTAATTACATGTTCGTTGGAGATAGGTGACAAGGGATTTTTATATGTTTTTGTGAAGAGGTGGCACAAGGAAACTAGTAGTTTCCATCTACCGATAAGAGAACTGACCATAACCCTTGATGAAGTGGCATGCTTATTGCATCTGCCCATTACAGGTGCCTTCCATACCTTGGATGCTATTGTTGTAGACGAAGCGGTGAACTTGTTAGTTGAGTTGCTTGAAGTCAGTACACAAGAAGCAAAATATGAGACTGAGCAATGCAAAGGGGCATGTGTTCGCCTAGCCTGGTTGTGAGACATTTATCGTAGCAAATGCGATGCAAGACAATGGACACTAGCAGCTTGAGCATATTTATTGCATCTAATAGGTTGCACACTCTTTGCTAACAAGAGTGCCACACACATCAGTCTTGTATTCTTGGACGCATTTCATGACCTCAGCCAATCTGGAGGCTATTCATAGGGAGCGACTGCACTAGTCCATATGTATGACAATCTGAATGTTGCATCCAAGCACATACGACAAAACATCTTGTAGGATATATCACTTTGTTACAAGTAATTATAATTATTTTTGCCTCCAGTTACTAATTTTATACTTTAAATGTACTATTGTGTGAGAATTTTTTTTTTTGTATTTTTAATATGTGCAATGTTGGATCTACGAGCATTTTCCTACAATTGCTTCCATTATTGCTGATGAGGATTACCATGAGAGGAAACCACATGCTTGTCACTGGAAGTCTAGAAAGGCATTGCAAATGACGACGTATCATAAGAGCTTGGATCAATTGACGCCAGATTTTGTGTGTTGGATACCTTATGGTGACCACTGACCATTCAGAGAATTTAAGCTCATTTCATTATATTCTGAACATATCAGATGAGATTCATCTATTGTTAGACACCAACCAGAGAGGATAGTGCAATATTTTGGTTATGTTCAAACCATTCCTCCACTCCTTGCTGCTCCATCCTTATCCATAGAGGAGATTGACCATAGATAGCTTCGGTTTTTAGAATATCTTGCACTGGTTGGACAGATTTGTAGTACTCCTAGTTAGTGTGTAGCATACTACA
The DNA here is from genome assembly GCF_004193775.1 of Glycine soja. Lineage (NCBI taxonomy): Eukaryota > Viridiplantae > Streptophyta > Magnoliopsida > Fabales > Fabaceae > Glycine > Glycine soja. The sequence goes on from NC_041005.1 coordinate 8,317,794, forward strand.
TGGAGTGGTTCTATAGGATATCTCACCCCTTCATGAGTCCGACACAGCTTGGGGACCCTCCTAGACATCCACATGTGGTGCATCATGATACATTTATTGTACCAGATCCTCCTCAGGAGCTCATCCACGCAGCAGCTATGTCACAACCACCCGCACCTTGAGTTGTCAATGTAAAGATGCCTTGACATGCAATGATATAATATATTTTTGCAATTCACTATTAGTGATTTTTTGTGTCATGTTTCTTATAATTTTTTTATACTTTGTTGTCAATGTCATATGGACACTTGCCAAAAGATAGCAAAATTTTTGAAACACGTGATTAACATAAGGATAATCATTGCTAGAACTGATGCATACACTCTAACTGAGCACTGTTTAAGATTAGCCAGGGGTGTCACTGAGCAACGAAATGTTTATGTGCAATCCAGATGTAAGAGGGATACACATGACACATTAGGATAGTTGGGATTGACTAAGTACTATAGGATATTTGTATGCAATATAAATGAACAATGCTTAATATTTTTTTTACTTGACTAACTTTGTATATTAGACTATGTTTTTAATTTGTGTTTATGTAGTATTTGACTGTTATGTTATTCGGCTAAACCCTAAACATAAAAAACCCTAACCCCAAAAATAACTAAACACTTAACCCAAAAATAAGTAAACCCTAAAATATATCAACCCTAAATCCTAAAATAAATAAACCCTATAATATATCAACCATAAACCCTAAAATATATCAACCATAAAACATAATTCATAAACCCTAAAATAAGTGAACCCTAAATCCTAAAGCTGGTAAACCATAATTATATGAATGTCCATTCAAAGACACGCAACAAAAATAATTATATGAACGTCCATTCAAAGACACGTTAATTACCACATTACATGCATTATCCATGTTGTCACAACTATGTAAATTACAAGCATTGTCCAAACAATAACAAAATGTTCAATCTTATCCTAAATTAACATAGCGTGGTCAACCTCATCAAATTGATATACTAGTGCATTCTACTAATATAAGGAGTGAGCCATTGTTTTGCACGATAATGACAATGTGTTGGCCATAAAAAAGTTGTTGGTGGAAAAAGAAAACCATCTCTTAGAAATACATGTTATATAGACAAATACACATTAAAATGTTATAATTGTTTTACCTGAATAAAATGATTGTCATACACATGACCAATACATATAATGTGGTGTACAAAACTATTTCTCAGTGATTGACTTCTAAGAGGAAAAAACGTCATGCTTTGTTGGAGAGAAAGAGAAATAAGGATGACATTATACCTTGATGCAATCACATAACCCATATCGGTTATATTCATCCACTTATTCATGATAACCTACACATAAAAATTTTAATTAGTATTATTTACAAAAAATTTATCCATGAATACGTAACAAAAAACTTATATACCATGGATAATTCATCAAGAAGTAGTGATCGCTTTAACTCCTCATATTTGTTTATGTCACCAAGTAGGTGCATATACTCATCAGACCATTGTGCAAGTTCTTTAAGCAAATGTTTACAAATCAAAGACCATAAATCTTCACTCATACCTAACAAGTTAGCAATTGCACAATATCCACAATTACCATCAGCTTTAACATCGACAATGTTTTCAATGAAATCATAAATGCATGGATGAAATTGATCCAACATGGATATCTTCCTCTTTGGTTTTGGTTGTTCAGATGATGATACACAACGTTTCACTAAAGAATTGCTATTTTGCACAAAATGTAATGCATCCACATACTCCTAGTATGACAGATCACGCTTCGTTGATCTTTATTGTATGCTCATTTGTTGCTTTTAAGCATCTTTTGTTTTGACCTTTTCGGGAGAAACACACATAGAATTTAGATCAGGATAAGCAATTTCCCAAAGTTTACTCTTTAGAGTCACTTTACCAAATACATCAAGCTCTTCAAACCGCTTGGATATGGCTTCCATCTCTTTGGTTATGCTAACTTTGGACTCAGATAAACCTTGGTATGAAAAACTTAGCCTCTGCCAAAACATATGGATTGTGTCAAGTGGTATGCTGCCAAGAACATATCTAGCTAGCTCACATGTACATGAAAGACCATGAGTAGTTCTCATTATACATCCACAATGAGAATTGTCAATGCCAACATAATTTACATGCTTAAACTCAGCAATAATCTGGTTTAACGCATACCTTGATACCATGCCAATTAGTTTCTTGTATGATGTAACTTTAAAAACATGTCCAATCACATGCGTGTTCTTCTCAAAAAGATTCCTTAATTTTAGTGTGTTACATAGTGATCATGTTGTTCATGTCTTCTCAGACACTACATAGGTCTCCAAGGCTATTTTGTAGTAGTCTTTTTAAGGCCCAACGTGCAAACTCAACCCTACATTTGAAAAACTGAAACAAGTAAGCACAAACAATTATTTTTATCCATTAATGTGTTGTTATTAAAAACAATATATATTTACAATTTTTATACTTGTTAGTTGTTGTGTTTCCTAGATGCATCACCTTATTCGTCCAGACTTTAACAAATCTTTGCTCATGGGGAATCAACCATGTTTGTTTGACATAATTAACAAACATTGATCATAATGACCAAACAATTTCAAACTTCATAAGACAGTCATCAAACTCTTGCTCAGAAGGAAAATCCACCAGACTCTCCCATGCTTCCATGACATAATCCCATGCATTTTTTTTACCCACAAGGGTTTTACATTTTGCCTTCACATTCTTATCAATGTGAAACCGACACAACAAGTTAGTTGCTTCATGGAAAAAAGTTTTCATTGCATTCATCAATGTTGAATCTCTGTCGATAATAATAACTTGAGGGATTGCATCACGTCTCAGAAAAAATACCTCAAAACCGTTCCAATGCCCAAACAACATTGTTTATGCGTTCTCCCTCCAAATAGGCAAATGCAGCTGAAAATGTCATCCCAGTTGGTGTCACACCATCAATGTCAAGTAAAGGCAACCTATATTTGTTTGTTTTGTAGGTACTATATATGAGAAATACCAAATTACAGGCATTGCTTAATTTCACTGCATCAGGATGTCTCCAAAATATATCACATACAACATTTTCATCCTTCAGTTTATGCCAATAAATATACTGATTGTGTTCAAGAAGTTTCATTAATTATTGCATTTCACTATTATTGTCTCTTATTAAAGAACGATATGCATATCTTACATTGTATACTTGCTTCATTGTTGTATAATTGTTGGCATTGTGCTCTTTCAATGCGAGAAGAATATTCTTTGGTTTCACCATTGACTTTGCTATATCACCAATAATAATCTTTTCATCCTCAGTCAGTCGACCAACATATGGATGTCCAACGAATGACTTAGCTAATGCATGATTATGACTCCCACATAGTAACTTTACCATCCACCATTCACCTCCCAACACCGGTTTCACTCGCAGTTTAAAGAGACACCCACATTTTCTACTACTATTAACTATTTGTACTAAATCTTTCTTGTATGTCATATATTTTACACTCCTCTCACAACCAATTAAAACATATGAGGTCCTTCCTCTCTTTCTAGTATCTGTGTCTCACCTTATTATCACCGCCACAAAATCAATATCATACGCAACAGAGCAAACCCAATGCAAAACGTCATCACGGATAGCAAACACCTACAAAAGGGATAATGCATGTTTAATCTTCAAGGGACATTCATTTACTTATTTTAACAAAATACAAAATCATATCAATAGCTGAGAAGTATTGAAGGTATCAGAACAATCAATATTTTCAAAAACAACAGGTTTCTCTCTATTGTCTTCATTCATGTTAACTTCTTTAAACATTATGTTGTCATATATCCACTAATCTTCGTCTATCTTAACAAAACATTAAGAAAAATTCAATGACAAACTAACGACCCCTAACGACACCATACATAATTCTAATTATTTATAAAGAAATCTATTTATTTTGAACAACTTCCATGTTTAAATTTATTTTAAAATCTTCTACACTACATATGTCATATATTAATAAGTTTTTTGACATATACTTTCACACAATTTAATTATTTTTTTAGTGCACATGCTAATATATTATATTAAAATTGATATGCATATATATGAAAATTTATATCTAAATTTTTATATTTTATACACTTGCATAAACTAGTTAATATAATATTTACACAAATATTATAAAAAACTATAACTAAGTTTATAAAAAAAATCAAAAATATGTTTTTTTTTTTTAAATTAGGTTATACGGATTGCCGATCCATATGATTCTTACGGATTGCAAATTCATATGTTTATTAGCACAGATTCAAGTTGCAGGACAAAAAAATTAACCTCTGCCTTTACATCACAATACCAATCACGAAGACAACCACAATCCGTCAACGAACCACCATGATCCGTCAACGAACCACCACGACAATGTACCTCGACCAAACCAGCCACAACAATGAAGGAGAAGCTCGGCCAAAACGAAACGAAAATGAATGATATATGAAGAAAATAAATAATGAACAAAGGAAGAAGAAGTTAATAGAGATAATTTTGAAATTTAAAAAAATGTTGGGTGTAGAAAAAGTATTAACGGTGTAGGAAGAAAATCCCCAAAGAAGATTGACAAAACTAATGCATTTGTTGTTGAACTTTGGGGTCTTTATGAAGGTTTGAAGTTGATTCAAGAAACAGATTGTCAAGCTGTTGATATTCAATTAGATTCTTAAGTTGTTGTTAAGAGTATCAATGGTGGGAAAGAGGAAGTGTTGCTGGAGGACACCTTATTCAAGAGATCCAGAATCTGTTGAAGATCGGGATGCGATATTCCTTGAAGCATATTTATAGGGAGGCAAATGCGTGTGCGGATGCTTTGGCCAACATGACTACTGGTTTAGAGGTTGTGTTTGTGATGTTTGAGCAACAACCGTTTTTAAATCAGTTGCTTTTAACTGACTTGTCGGAGTCTCTATCCCTCGTATGTTTAGAGTTAGAAAGAAAGTGTGATTAACATTCCTTATTCCTCATTCGGGAAACATGAGAATAGTAAAAATAAGTAATATAGATGTGGGATTCCAAAAGAAAAAATATAATACCAAATAATTATATTCGAAAATGTATTAATATGATATCTACAATTTTTTTATTAATATTACTAAAGACACTTATTAAAAAAAGAATATATTGAATGATTTTTAATCATCTAAGAAGTAATAGATTCGAGAAAATTATTTGAAGGTATGCATTTACCCGAGTGTGAACCATGAATTGATAATTATGTACATACATGGGCAAATTAGGGAGAATACAATGCATAATTCCAACTTATAAAAAAGACAGCTGGATCATTTTTGTTTAGTTTCTATCGAAGGTATGTACTGAAATATCAACTTCTAATCTGCCTAATTTAGCTACTAATCTTAGTCATTCTGTTTACTAGTTGGAAATGAAGACTGGCCATCCTTCTTATCCTTACTAGCAGGAGGTCCACCCCCATTCCGTTGAACAGCAAATTCTTGTGACTCTGCAGGCATAGGAGATGGAGTCATTTCTTCCTCAATTGGAAGAGTACGTTTTGAGCCTTCTATGGCAACCCCGAGTAGAATGTTCTCTTCCAAGGATGGCCTAACTGATGACAGAGGGACAGAAGATTTCTCTTCATCTTGTTTTGATTGCGAAGAAGTTGCAGAATTGATCTCGTGGGAAGTAACAGGAGAGGTTTCAGGCGCAGCACTTTGAACAAGGTTTTTGGATACAGGAACTGTAGGTCCCTTTCCTGCATCTACTGCATTTTCCTTTTTTGGCAGGGCTTCAGACAGTGACTTGGATTTATCCTTGGAATTTACATCAGGTGAGGAGGTTAATGTTGCTGCAAAGTTCTCATCTTCTTTGGTGTCAGATGCCATGGTTTCATCAATCTTGAAATCTTTTTCCTCACTTGCACGAGTTGAACGTGTTGAAGGCTTAGTTTTATCTTCACCATTAACTTTATATAGTGGTTCTATCAGTAGGAATGGGCGATTTCCCGCACTAGATCGAGTGAAAATGGTGTCCCCAAAGGGTATATTTTCTGAGTCAGCCTCACTGTATATTTTCTGAACAGTGCGGATGGGAGTGGCTAGCCTGGCTCGATGATGACTGACGACTCTGAGAAGATCCAAAAGGATTGCCTCCTATTTTTTTACATGTAAATGATGTTACAAAAAGAAAATATTATGAATATAATGAATAATGATCTTATAATAATGACTTGCTTACATCCAGAAACTAAGTTTCCACCATAAGCAACTGTAATTACTGTGTATATCATATTACCTTAACACAGAGATACTCCTCAAAATGAGAAGTTTTCACAAAGCAAGATATTAATATCTGGAACAAAGAGGATAATTAGTAAGAGAATGGTATATTGAGAAAGGACAATTAAAAAAAGAAACCTCTGAAGAATCATGCTTCTTAAGACACTACAGAAAACATCAAAAATTGCAAGCTAAAAGCTGAGGACTTGTGCAAAATAAACAAATCAATAGAACAGACACTAACCATAAGAGCCTGATTTTCAGGATTGACATTCTCCAAAAAAACCCTTCGGTGTAATTTTTGCTGCTCTACTTGAGGATTTTTAGACAAAACCTTGCGCATATCAGCTACAATATTCTGCATGAAGAAACATGCTAATCAGAAAAATACACATCAGAAAGTCCAAGAACATTAAGCATGTGAACCAATAATGCTCACATTAATTTTGTTAACATCCAAGTGACTGATAGCAATGTAACTCTTGATACGCCAATGAGATTTCTGGCTCAGATTTCTCACAACATTTACAGTAAACTTGTGGTTAGGAATATGAACTGCCTCGCGATCATCACCTCTGATGATGGTTGGTGACCACCAGCCTACATGCTGGAGAAAAAACAAAATTTAAATACATAATTGAAGTTGTTGCACAAAAAGAAAATCTGCCATTGGTAATGATTCTTCTATTAGTCACATGATTGTGGAGATAAAAATACTTATATATATAGTGGACCAGCATGAAACTTATACTATTAAAGTAACTAAGGTAGAGATACAAACCTCAACTGTGCCAGAAACCTCATATCCTTCAATCTTCGTTTGAATCCACTCGTTCACAATAAATGGCCGAGTTGCATGGATCATTATGCTCGAAAGAAAGTTTGTAAATATCTGAATTAATCACAAACTTGAACTTAGAATCGCAACACCAAACAAGAGTATTAAATAATTATTTTTTATATACAAAATTCCAAATTACTGATTGAATATGGCTACTGGCTACACCTGGAATTCTTTCACAGAATTTGATTAAGTTGATTTGAAGATGAATTCACAACAAACAATGAACAAGAAACAAAGCTAGTAGCCATACAAACCATAATAGTAGCCAGTATGAAGGAAACAATGCTGTACCTCACGACCTGCTAGAGTGAGCAATACTGTGCCCAAACCACCAGCAGTTACCCACTTCTGTGTGGAGAAACCTAGCAACTCCATGAACAATGACACAGCAGCAACCCATACAGCAGTATATACAGCCTTCCCAGCAAAATCAAGGCCCATCTGCAGTCAATTTTTCCTAAATGAGAAGCTGATAAAGATTATCAATTTTGGGTTCCCTCACAAAAAGATCAAAACAGAAAATGAAGAAGGATTTGATAAAAAGACATTCAATCCATATACCGAAAAAAAAAGGTAAACATATAATTTTAAATTCAAATTATATTAAAAAAGATCTAAGGCTTCATTCACATGCTCTGACAACAAAAATAACTAGTCTGTCAGTATTATGGCAGCAAAATGTTATTGACATGGCAATCAAAAAATGACAAGAACAAAGTAGTAAATGAATATGTAACAGAAACATACATTTCTTGCACCACTGGAATCATTTCCCTCCAGAAAGAATTTTTGTGCTTGTTGAATTAAGCTGAAAACAGGAAATACAACCATATAACATTATAATTTAAACACAATGCAGGACCCAATACACCTAATAGTGGGAAATAGCAATAAAAAAAATAAAAAACATGATCTCTTAATGACTGGTGCAGGCAGGAAACCATAATAAATTACTAAGCAAAAGCAATATAAACTTACAGCATTAGGGGGGTAGGGGGAAGCATACAATAAAATACAGAAATCCATTTTTAAAAAGCATTTCCAATTTCTGCTGGTCATGCATCTTCCAGATATCAATACCTTGATAAACAGTAGGCAAATGAAATCACTGTTGACAAAGATCTCACAAAATTCAGCAGCCGCTGCTTCACAACCTGGCTGGACTCAGATGGTAGGACTAGTGGATCTAATGCCCTGAAACAAATAGTTCTATGATCAACACCAATACGGCTTCTCAGGAGATATAGTTATATGATGTGTTGAATGGAAGTTGTATGTTTACTGTTTAGCAACTGTAGGACAGTTATGATGTGATGTATGGCAGTTAAGTGTGCTTTTCTTAAATTGTATTGAGATAGTTTCCTGATTATTGTGTGTTAAATTGCTGAAGTTTGTTTGAAGGAGGAGGCTCCTTGTTTGGGTTTAGGCTGCGTTAGTGTTCTGTACTGCAAATTCTAGTTCAATCCCAGAATTCTTTCAATAAAATCTTCTAGTTTGTGTTCAAACTCTTGGGTCTAACATTGACCCAGAAACAGACCTGCATACCAGCATTGCCCCAGTCCACAACAGCAATGGCTGAAAATAAGATGTCATGATATATCGCGAACTACTTTTCTTCCAACTACTGTCAGTACTCTGAAAATATTTTTTCATAAACAGAAAAGGTATTAATTATATTAATCAGTCAGATTTGGGACATGTGAATAATTAAAAATCAACTACCTGAAGGAACAAAACCCTGCTGAGACGAAGGAGTGGCTCAAGACCGCAAACAGCAAAGGCAATGATACCAATAGCTGGGATCAATTGAAGAAAAGTAGGGTTTCCTTGTAGAGCATCATATGACCTGAATAAATATCAAAAAATAAATAATGTTTCCATAGAGATTATGCATTAAATAAAAGATTAAGAGAGAGAGAAGCAGCAAGAATAGTACAAAATTAGCACCAATCAATCCCGGTCCTTCAGAAATACAGTTTAAGCATATCGTTATATAATCTTGCAGATTACTTTACAAGTTCATATACTAATTAATTTAAGTTTTGGTAGGTCCAGTCAATGCCAATTTATATGTATATTCACTACTAAAAGAGAAAAGAGAAACAGATCATTTGACAGATTGAAGTTACTCCAGAATATATGTCAACAAGCTAATAAATAGATACAAAAAACAAAGACGGGCAGAGTTACCATGCAGCTGTGTTAGGCACTAGATAACTGAAAACAAGCAGGAAGTTTAAAGCAGAGTCAAAATAAATTGAGAAAGATATAAAAGAACATTTAATGATTTACCACAATATGATATATAATTATATACCTCTGAATCATAACTACAAGCTGATTCATGAAAATGAAAGTTAGAAGAGGAACAAAAAATATTCAAGGCATAAACCTGACTGTATATACATGTAACATTATTAGAAAGGCTAGCAAACATCAAGGGTAAACAAGTTAACAAACATAAACCCTCTCCAAAAAAAAAGTTAATAAACATAAATTTTACAGCAAAACGAAAAAGGTGAAAAAGCCATATATAAATATGAGCATGCATTTCCGCTAAATCAAGGAAACCTTTCTTAATTAACAAGGAAAAGAGAGAGAAACCAACCTTGTTAAAATAACACTAGCAGATTTCATCAGTGGAGTTCCACTTCCTCCACCTGGTATTAGGACAGACTGACAAATGAAAACATTACATCTGGAAGGCACATGCCTTATCGGGGCATGTGGTCTACTTAAAAGATGGAGTGCTGAAGAGTCTTGCTTCTGTTATTTCCAAAAGTAAAAGATCTCCAAAGATTTAGATTAAATAAACACAATCAATCGATATTATATGAAAGCAATTGTATGAAAAGAGTAGGGGTGCTCAAGACCAAATTCTGGCCAATAACCCAACCAGTCTCAAAGCTAATCTTTGCTGGGATTGGGTTTTAAAAATTAAATCAATATCTTTTTGTCACTCTATAATGTCACTCTTTAAGAGTGTGTTTTTAAACACGTTTAAATTCCATTGTGCGGAAATCCCACAAAGTTCTTCAGTCACTTTTAGTTTCTTGGAAGGTGGGAGAAACGGCTAAACAAACACACCCTATGTTGACCAAGCTTACTACAGAATTTCTAGATTTCATATCTTATGTATAAACATTCTCATTGATTGAAAAATATAAATTATAAAAGTACCATTTTTCCACTTTTAAATTTTATGCATTAGCCATACATCATATCAAAATTTGCACATTTTGCCTAAACTTTGGGTCCAGTCCAACTCTGTCATTATTTATTTAGCCTAAAAATTTGATCCAATCAAAATACCAGGCCAAAGTAAGCCTACTGGCTCATGAGCAGTTGAGCACCCGTATCAAAGAGGAATTCAAGCAGAAAAGGATTAAATACATCCATCAAACATACATAAAAGAGGAAAGGGAGAGAGGAGAGACTATGCATAATTTCTATTTCATAAAAGCCATACCAAACTACATGGTGAAAGATTTAAGGTGACCAAATGTAATCGACCGACCCCCATCCGGTTCTGCCAAATGACATGGAAATGAAACTCAACATTCTTTAATTTGAAGAGTAATACAATAGAGAATTTACCTAAACATTAAAATTCAAAAAAAAAAAAAAACGCACATGATGGAAACTACAGAATCCAGTATTACTGTAGAACCTAACGTCATGAGACAATTTCGTTGAACCCGGACAGACCATTCTTGAAACTGCCGTACAAGGTAATTCAATCAGTTCACAGTTGAAAACCAGTTCTCCCCTTTACCCCAATGCCTCGGCTTCTCAATAATGGAATTACCAAAATAAAAAGTTGTAAAATTCAATGGAATATAAACCCTGCAAAAAAGCAAACAAGAACATTAGCAATTAGCAAAGAAAGAAACTCAACAATTCACTGAAATTTTGATTTATTGACAAATTCTCAGCAACTGAACTAAGCTCAGGGCTAAATTGAGAAAAAGATAACTTCAGAATCAGCAAAAAGCGAGAAACAAAACCCTAAATATTCGTGTCAAAATTACAATAAAACCATCGGAGCTTTTAACAAGAAGTAGAAAACAGCACTTAATTCAACATGCTCACGCATCTTCAAAAAAAGGAAAAGAGGAAAACAACACGCAATTGAGTGAAATTCGAGATCTACGAACTTGAAAGATGCTACTGAAATGAATCCAAGGTTCGTGGAAGAAAAGAAAATTTCGCTCGGGAAGAAACGCAGGCGCTTTTCGAAAAAATCGAAACGAACATTACGAGTTTACCCTCGTCGAGAGAAAAGAAATTCGTGGAAGAGGTTGTTGAATGCAACTCGTAGTTTAAGAAGAAGGACGAGACCGTAGAAAAGGCAAACTCGGTTGGCTTGGATGTACGTTTTGTTCTTATAATGAGGCGATTAACGGGTTTCTGGTACGTGGTCCAATCAAAACGCTGTGTTTCGGATTAATGTATGCTGGTAACCCGGGAATTACAGATTGTCGTGGATTTATGTGGCGCCTAGAAGGTGGCCCTTATATCCTAATAGTAACTTACACGACATGTGCTTCTGCCTTTATTTTTTATTATTAAATTTTGTTATTTTTGTTTTTCCGGATTTTTCCAAATATTTGAGAATGGTTTCCTCAAAAAGAATAGAGAGAGAGATGAGAATGGTTTCTCCAAAGTTTTTTTCTTCTTCTTAAATCCACTTTTGGCCTTGTAGTTTTAGGACTGTATAATTTTAATTCCTAAAAAAAATTATTGTCACACCAATATGTCAGGGTCATGTCATGAAATGAGATTATTGTAAAGATTTTTCATTTTCATTTTCAAAGTTATAGACAACAAAACAAAAAAAAAGGAGACAAGGAATGAGAAAAAAAAAATCAACACAAGATAGGAAAAGAAATCAGTAGCTCGAGTTTGAAGGAATGGAAAGGGTAATAATGGGAGGAAGAAAAAAAAACAAAAAATGGAGAGTATGAAATTATTAGAAGAAGAAGAGAGGAGAAATAAAAAGAAGATAAGACATCGAGAGAAGAAAAAGAAACATGGAGAAAAGATGATGAAGGGGGAATCTAATAAAAAAATCACTTAATTATATTTTTAATTCTTTAAATTTGGATAATTATTTTTTTTCTTAAAAATATAATTTATTTTTTATAAAAGTTATTTTTAGTTTCTCTTTTGTTCTCTTTATGGTCTCACAAATTGTAACCATTTTTTAACCGTCAAACTTTTATTTTATTTTATTTTTGAAAAATACTTTATAATGATTTTAAACTGTCAAAATAATTAACTCGTATGATTTGGTGGTAGTTTCTTATATCTTCTGCTGGTTTTAAAGAAGAAAAATAAAAAAATAAAATTATTACAATTTTTTTACATATTTTAACTGTTTTAAATGGTCACAAATCATTTTAAAAAAAATTAATTTAAAAAATACTTTTGATGATGACATATCATCATAAATTATGACACCATTAATGGAAAAAGAGAAACTAAAAATAAGTTTTTGAAAATTTGAAGGATTAATAAAAATAAATTCTTTTTTGAAAAACTAAAAAAATAATTATTCAAATTTAAATTACTAAAAATATATTTAAGTAAAAAAATTGATATAACAAATATTTTTAATTCACATTTACTTAATTAATTAATGTCCGGGAGACAGAAAAAAATATGGTCAGACAAAAAAGAATCACTCAAATTACGAAATTGTGCCTATAAAGATAAAGAATTTATTTTATAAATTTAATTAACAATGTTTGAAATTTAAATTTAGTATTTAATCAATGTCTAAAATATTTGAAATTTAAATTTAAATAGTTATTAATGCTCAATATATTGAAAATTGTGTCTTTTATTTCTAAACCCAAAAATTGTTTATATTCTTCTAAAAAAATAGTTTAAATTTAATACGATGTAATTTACTAAAACATTCCAATTTTGGTAGACTATTTAGGAGATTTTTTTTCCAAGCTTTTATAGAAATAATCCACAAGGGAAGCTAGTCGAACAAACATCAACAAGAACATGAATAAAAAATCCGGAACCCATTAAAACATCTAAATTCACACCTATCACCACAACACACAGTTCAGCCTGCAAAACCGAACAGGATCCCAAGTTGCAAGCGAACGAAAAAAGAACCGTGCATGCCAATATGATCCCTAAGGACCCCTTCAACTGCTGCTGCAATCCCGTTATTATCCACCGCTCCATCACAGTTTAGCTTAAACTGTTCCTCAGGGGGAGCATTCCACTGAATAACTTGCGGTTGTTGATAGCTAACTAGCTGAGTGTCAAATTTCTTGGTATGAGATAACGATTGGGAGACGTATTACAATATAGGATAAAGAGAATAATACAAACTAAATATTTGAGTTACAAAACAATTTTTTATCTTTGTTTGATGAACAATGAACATCACAAACAAAATAATATCAAATTTATTAAAATAACTTTTTTTTAATATTAATTATCTTAAAATAATTTACATTATTATTATATATATATTATGTAATTTTTTAAAATACATAATATAGACAAGTAAGCTAACCATTAAATAATATAAATTAAAAAAATGCATGACATGATAAGATTATTGTAGCTAATAGATAATGTGAATTCAAAATACATAATATATTAAGATTGTACTAATAGATAACATGAATTCAAAATACATCACATCACATGATAAAGTTGTTGACAATTCAAATGTAGTGATTCAATTTGTGTTACTACAGAAAAAATATGGGTAGGAAATAAGAGAGAAGTAAAACTAAGTGTATCTTTTTAATACTTTGTATCTAAGATAAAAATTGTTTGATGATTTTTTGAATAACAAAAAATTAGTATTTTTTTGTGTGAATCAAGGTATCCATAGCCGAAAGCCAATTACTAATCTCCCGAGTTACTCTCTCTCAAGAAATTTACTAAAAAAATTAAGTTTTTGTCTTATCTCTTGTGTTTAACTTGTGTTGTTTCATAATATTTTTCAAATCAAATGTGAAAGATAAATATTTATCTTGTTCAATACTATCATTTTTAGCAAATCAATTGGATCCTAATAGAGTACAAGTATAGAGGAATGTTAGTGACACTCTCTCTTAGACTCTCTTTCAAAGACTTTTTTCTACGATCGGTTAGAATTTATTGAAAATCATCAATTTTGATAGGTTTCACTTCTCATTTAATATATAGCAGGAGTGAGAATCATTAAATGAGAAAACAAAATTTACAAAAAAAAATGATGATTTTTAATAAATTATAATCTATCATAGAGTCTTAAAAAAAGACTATCAAAGAGCCAAATAAGGGTTAGTCAATCTTATTCCTATAGAATCCATTTAAACGGTTAGAATTTGACCCGATTTTTGGTGTGGTGTATTTTTTGTTTGGATTATACATATATTTTTGCAAATAAGTTGACCAAGACTAATTATTGTAAATGTTTTTTTTCATAATAATTAGGCAAAACTGTAAATTTGGTCCCCCTAATTTGTCTTCAATTTCAATTTTAGTTCCCTTTAAATTTATTCACGAATTTAGTCCCCTATTTATGTCTAATCCCGTAAATTTGATTCTTAAGCCCAGATTTAGACGTTGACTTTACAAACGAACGTTGACTACCATATGGTATGTTCTGATTAGACCATAAACAAGCTCTCTCGACACTAGATCTTAGACACACACTCTCACTCTCTTAACCTTGCCTTCCATAATGTAGCTCCTTCGGGCACTGCTCGCGGCGACGCTGTTCCTCCTCACCACCCTCTTCGACGCGCACAACATCACCAACATCCTCGCAAAGCACCCTGAGTTCTCCACCTTCAACCACTACCTCACCCTCACCCACCTCGCCCCCAAAATCAACAGCAAAACCACCATCATCGTCTACGTCATCGACAACGCCGCCATGTCAGACCTTCTCTCGAAGCACCTTTCCATCTACACTATCAAAAACGCCCTCTCCCTCCACATCCTCCTCGACTACTACTTCGGTGCCAAGAAGCTCCACTAGATCACCAACGACACTGCCCTCGCCGCCACAATGTACCAAGCCATCGGCACCGCCCCTGGATCCACCGACTTCGTTAGCATCATCGACCTCCACGGCTAAAAAGTTGCATTCACCCCTAAAAACAACGATGGCACACTCTCCTCAACGTTCATCAAATCGGTCAAAGAAAACCCTTATAACAACTTCGTAATCCAGATCAGTAAGGTTCTCCCCTCTGATGGGACCACACTTGGTTAAAATGACGCACTTGTTTATGGTCCAATCAGAATGTGACATGTGACAAACAACGTTTGTTTGTAACTGTCAACATCCAAATCTAGATTTCGGGACCAAATTTACGGGATTAGACATAAATGAGGGACTAAGTTTAAAGGGGGACTAAAATCAAAATCAGAGACAACTAGAAGGACCAAATTTATAATTTTGCCTAATAATTATGATGGAGAAAATGCGTATTCAAATAGAATAGACTTTAAAATAACGTTACTTCTCTAGTTGGGTTTTTAATTTTCTGAACAATTGAATTAAAGTATTTCATTTATTTCAATTAATTGCGTTCAAATATAAATAAATATAAAATAAATCTGTCGCTGGCACTTCTCATATATGTGTATATATAAAAATGAAAATAAAAAGTTGGCTTCGGCTTTGGATAAAAACCAATTCATTATTACCGAATTTTGGTGGGCTTTCTCTGTCTCAACAAATTTCATTCAGCCGACATAACTACTAGACCGTTTGCTTGCGTTCACGTGATGCGCGCGTGATTACATTCCGTATTTGAATTCGACCCGAGCGAGCGCCTTTTTCTCCATTTCCGTTTAATGCAAACCCAACACGTCCTGATTCAAAGAAATATCCAAAACGAAACGTAAACCCTTTCATTCCGTTCTGTTCTATTCCTTCTTCTCCAACGACGACGCAGAAAATCCCCTCTCTTCTGTTGATTCTCCTTCTCTTCCCTCTCATACTCTTCAGCCTCACACGCGAAATCTCTTTCTGCTTGATCGCGTCAGAATTTCACCAGTTTCGACGCTTCATGTTTTTTTTTCACATTGATCACGGTATTGATTTCCGCGCTCAATCACGATTCTAAGGTTTCCAAAACGGGTTGAATTAGGCAGAGATGGAATCCGAATGCGTGCGAGTTGCGGTGAATATTCGTCCATTGATTACGTCGGAGCTTCTTCTCGGTTGCACGGATTGTATTTCCGTTGTCCCCGGCGAACCTCAGGTGCTATATTTTTTCCCCTGAATTTCATCTTTGATGTTCTGCGATGTGGCTTATTTAGCAATTTTGAAGTTTAGTCTTCTTTGTATGGTAAAATCTATGAAATTGATGTTGGTGTGTTCGGTAGGTGCAAATAGGATCACATTCTTTTACATTTGATAATGTATATGGTAGCACGGGGTTTCCTTCCTCTGCAATATACGATGATTGTGTGGCGCCTCTTGTTGATGCTCTCTTCCATGGATATAATGCTACAGTTCTTGCTTACGGTCAGGTATAATTTCTAATGTTGTTGGCTATGTTGCACTCGTGATCATGAAGATTTCATTTGGGAAACTTGTCCATTGTTATCTATACCCTGCAATTGTGATTGAGTTTTTTTTATTGCTTTCTCATTTTGTAAGACGGGCTCTGGGAAAACATACACCATGGGCACCAATTATAACGGAGACGGAAGTAGTGATGGAATTATACCCAAGGTATTGGAGACCATATTCAACAAAGTTAAGGCTACAAATGACTCCACGGAGTTCTTGATTAGAGTATCATTTATTGAGGTAAACAATGCTATGTTGGTTGATGAAGATAATTTCTCTGAACTTTTAAAGCTTGATTTGCTAAAAATCCACAGATATTCAAGGAAGAGGTTTTTGATTTGCTTGATCCCAATTCATCTAAAGGAGAGGTGATGGCAAAGGTTGCTGCGCCTGCCAGAGTTCCCATACAAATCAGAGAAAATGTGAATGGAGGAATAACACTTGCAGGGGTAACTGAGGCTGATGTTAAGACAAAAGAAGAAATGGCATCTTATCTCTCGAGTGGTTCATTGTCACGTGCCACTGGGAGTACAAACATGAACAGTCAATCAAGGTAAAATGCCATAAAAATGTTTCTAGATTTTTTGCTTTGAATAATAAGAATACACATGAAATTTATATTGATGAAAAATTAATTTATAGTATGTTAAGTGTGTGGTTCATACGTTTTGCCTAGTCGTTCACATGCTATCTTCACAATCACAATGGAGCAAAAGAAAGGTGATGACATCTTATGTGCCAAACTCCATTTAGTGGACCTAGCTGGTTCTGAACGAGTGAAACGAACTGGTGCTGATGGCTTGCGTTTAAAAGAAGGTATTTCTCATTGGTAATGATACAGTACAACCAAATTATAGGGTTAGGAATAGGTTTTATACAAAAGCTATATTTCTGCACTATTGTTAAAATATAAAAATTTGAAAATTGAGTTAATTGCATCCCATTCTGCTAGCTGAGAGTTCTTTATAAATTCAAGTTGTCTATAATTTAATAATCAGTTATTGTTTTTCATGAATTAGGAATTCATATAAACAAGGGTTTGTTAGCTCTTGGAAATGTAATAAGTGCACTGGGAGATGAAAAAAAGCGAAAAGAAGGAGGCCATGTACCATATCGTGATAGCAAGTTAACACGCCTACTTCAGGTTTGTATAATAAGCAATAATAGTAGTACATTCTTATACTTGTTACGTCTGTCTTGTCCACTGCATCATTTGTATAAATGATTCTTTCTACAATGGGAAATAATGTAAGAAATAATCGGACATAAAAACAGTACTTCTATACGAATTTGTACATGAGTTAGTGCACCTTGTCATTTGTTTGATCACTTGATGTGTAATATCTCTTGGAAAAAAAAGTGTCACAAGGATAGAATGTATTGCCACTCCTATCTTGTAACTTGTTTGAAAAAGCCTGTTACTAAAAGAATGTTATGAAAAGGATTTGTTTGTAGTGATTAGTTGAACATATCTATGCCATGGATTTTTTTTTATGACACACAATTGGATAATGAATATGTAGGATTCTCTCGGAGGAAACAGCAAAACTGTGATGATAGGTACAAACTCAAATGATGAGAGTTCTGATATTTTTGTGTTTTCTATAGTCACATGCATCATCTAACCTGTCAGAAATGTTGCAGCATGTGTTAGTCCTGCTGACACAAATGCTGAAGAGACATTGAACACTTTAAAGTATGCAAACCGTGCTCGTAACATTCAGAACAAGGCAGTTGTAAGTGTTTTGTATCCATCTTATTCATCCTTTGTTTATTTATTTACTCCAGGCAGGAAATTTTGATTTTGATAATTTTGAAATTTAATGTTCCAGATTAATCGAGATCCAGTGGCAGCTCAGGTGCAGACAATGAAAAATCAGATCGAGCAATTGCAAGCTGAGCTTCTATTTTATAAAGGTGATACCAGTGGACCAATTGAAGAGCTTCAGGTACATCATTATTTTAGGTGTCATATTTACTTATAGGTTTCTTATGTCCTTTGATGATATTTTTCTTTTTAAGTTTTTTCAGATTCTTAAACACAAAATATCCTTACTTGAAGCAAGCAATTCAGAGCTACAACATGAGCTTAAAAGACGCCAAGTAACTTCTGAGAGTTTAGCACAACGTGCTCTCGATGCTCAGGTCTTCTTTTGATCCTTTCTCCCTTTCTCAGTTATAATCAATGTTGTGAGTTCCTTACAATTTCTCTGTAGTCTTCTTTTTTACTTCAAGTGCTAGTCTCACTCACGGTATTGAAAATGTTTTTAGGTTGAAAAGGACCAACTGATTTTGAAAATAGAATCAATACGAAACGGTAAATCATGGGATAAGATTGACTCAAATTCAAATCAGGTTTGAATGTGTTATGTCTTAATGGGTGGTTACAATTTTTCAGTAGATACATCACTGAAACATGCTCTAAACTTATTTTTAGGATTATGACCTACTGAAATCTTATGTGTCAAAGATCCAAAATCTGGAAGGAGAATTGCTATGTTTGAAAACTTCAAATGCCACGAATCCAAGCCGTTTTGTTGATTGTGCTGGTTCTGATGATGATGGATATGGATCAAAACATGCTTTATTTGCTCGTGGTAATGATGGATATGGATCTAAAATCTTCTGATTGTGATGCCAAAGCTGTTGATATGGATCTAAAATCTTCTGATTGTGATGCCAAAGCTGTTGATATATCCGATAGTACATTGGGAATTTGTTTTATTGTAGTATTGTGGTGCAGTCAATCTGATCTGAACAAATTATAGCAGTAACAGATTGAACAGATACTGATATCTCTATTAATATGAAATTACTCAATCAAAGAAAGAATCCTCTACTAATTATAGCAGTTGAAGATTGAACAGATACTGATATCTATCTCTATTAATATGAAATTACTCAATCAAAGGAGAATCCTCTTTACAGTAGTATAGAAGTAAAGTGATAGAAACAGAAAAATGCAAGATAAAAGACTAGCACCACTCCTGACTGAGAGAAGGACCAGCACCATACTTAGATGAGAGTCACAAGACCACCCAAAAACCTATTGACAGAAAAAAAAACCCTTGCTCCCATTATCCTCTCTCAAATAATCGTTTTTCTCTCACTCCTTGCTTGATTTCAGCATCTACATTCTCCATTCTCTCACTGCCACTCAGGCCCGTTGAGGGCATTTACCTCTAGCTCTGTTCCTTCATTTCTATCTTTTCCTCTCCTTTTGTGCACATACATTATGGGCCTAACAACATCTTTTATCAAGTCTTTATGCTCATAGCTGACACTACAAGTATTGTTGATGATTAATTTGTTTTAGTTGAGACATGTCCATCCATCATTTTTTGAGATTACTTAAATACTTAATTGATTGTGAAAGATACTGCAACAACATTTGGGCTCCTTAATTTTCATTTTTCTCTCTTTGTGCATTGGCATTTTATCCTAATTATTGATGGTTTTTAAACGTATGTACCTTGTTTGTAGATGAAATGGAAGAAGACACAAAGGAGCTAGAACACTCATCCCTTCAAGAAAAATTGGATAAAGAGCTCAAAGAATTGGATAAGATACTTGAACAAAAAGAGGTAAAATTGTTTGTCTAGTTGTATAGTGATTTACATGTTGACCTTTGTTTTTGTAGTTTTTATAGTTTTTAGTAACAAGATTTGAATGTAAACAAAGGGGAGGCTTAAAATAGTAATAGTAACAAGATTTGAATGAAAATGTTTGACACTTCGGTTAATTATAATGGAACAGTGTTAACTAATGGCAAGCTTCTTAAGCTAGCTACAACTTCACAGGTAAAAAGGAAAAGAATGAGGTGAAGAAATGGTGGTCAGTGCTCACACGAAAAGCTTTTATTTAGAATGAAAGCATGACTTCACAAGACTGCTTTCAAATTGCAAAGCATGGCTTAAATCTATTGTATTACATGTTAAGTCTAGGGATATGATTTTTTTTAACATGTTTCTACTTTTTATTTGTTTCTCTGGTTGAAGGCTGAAATGAAGCTGTACAGTAATTCTGATGCTTCAGTTCTTAGGCATCATTATGAAAAGAAACTTCTTGAGATGGAACAAGAGAAGAAAATGTTGCAGGTAATAAGTGTCCTGTGCTGATATGTAATGTGATTCTTGAGAGGTTTTGTTTACATTTTAAAAATAGTGTGATGACCCCCTTCTATATATTACTGGTAGAAAGAAATTGAGGAACTCAAGAGCATTCTTGCAAATATTTCATCCACCTCTGATGATGGTGCTCTAAAGTTGAAGCAGGATTATCTTCAAAAGTTGAATGCTCTTGAGGCACAGGTGATTTGTTATTTTACATGTGTCAATGCTCAATGCCCACTCAATGCCATAAACTGATTATTTGCATTGTAGGTCTCTGAGTTGAAGAAGAAGCAAGATGCTCAGGCTCAACTTATGAGACAAAAACATAAGAGTGATGAGTTTGCAAAAGGACTTCAGGATGAGATCCAGAGAATTAAAGCACAAAAGGTGCAATAATTGCTTGCAGTAACTAGCAGAAAACTTGTATTATACTCTTTGGCACTTCTCATAGTTTTTTTTTTCCTCTTTAGGTTCAACTTCAAAATAAGATTAAACAGGAATCCGAACAATTTAGGTTATGGAAAGCTTCACGCGAAAAAGAAGTTCTCCAGGTAAATGCAAATGACAAGATTTCTGCTCAACTTTTCAGTAACTTTCTTAGTTTATTATCTATTTATCTATTATATTACTATATAAAAATTGTCCGGCCATCACCACATGTCGGCTAGACAGTGCTTCACTTTCCAACATTTCACTTTTTTTTTCTCTCTCCCTCTTTTTATACTTAAAAAAACCATGCAATGAACGGCCCACTCATAGTTCCATTCTATGGTCATATAGAGGATAAGCTTTCCCCAACTTCTGGGAGTCTTTTTTTCATTCGATACTGGTCTCTTTTTCATTCTATACTGGTCTCGTCTATACTTTTATTTCTTATCCATATAGAGAGGGGATCAGGTAAATCTTTTTAGTCCTTATTGCAATCTCAGCAACATCTCTCACCAACACTGTTTCAACAAATATTTTAGTTATAAATAATGATAGCAAATCCTCTAATACGTATTTTCATTAATACCAGCTTAAGAAAGAGGGGAGAAGGAATGAGTATGAGATGCGTAAGCTGTTAGCGCTGAATCAGAGACAAAAGATGGTGAGTTGCTGTTCTTGCTGTTGTGGTCTCATTCCAATGCTGTTTATCCCACTCATTATATGTTCATTGTAGGTATTGCAAAGGAAGACAGAAGAAGCTTCCTTGGCCACAAAAAGGCTGAAAGAACTTTTGGAATCTAGAAAAGCTTCCTCACGTGAAACTATGGGTTAGGATATTTACTGTAGCTCTTTTTCTTATTTTGTCAGCTTATTGATAACCAGCCGTGTATTGTTTTATACACAGGTGTTGGAGGTGGGAATGGCCCTGGAGTTCAGGTATTGGTGACTTTATGATGAGTATTTAAATTGCATACAAGGATTAAATTAATTAAATGGTCCTAGACATGCTGGACTTATTAAAAATTGTATAGCTTTTCTTGGCATACTGACCAGACTTTGCATCATACTCCATGTATGCTAATAAGTGGATGTTTTGGCCTCTGGTACTTGTGTTTTTCTCTTTGAAAGGCTTTCATGAAGGCAATTGAGAATGAGATTGAAGTAAATGTCCGAGTGCATGAAGTTCGTTCAGAATGTGAGCGTCAAAAGGAAGTGTATGTTCCCTTCCACATTTTGTTATAAAATCAGTTGGTGGCATGCTTGACTAAACTTATGAGTAAAATTTTGAATTTTGAAGCAATAAGTTGAATGGCTAATATCTCAGAAATCACATGCCTTTTATTTTTATTTCTGTAAGAATCTGTTAATTTGTATTTTTTTTAACCTTTTTTAAATAGTAAAGTATGGATTAGCCAATTTGAGTCATGGACATAGGCATGGCAATCATTGTATTCATTTTTGTTGTGTGCCAAATTTGGTTGTTTTACCTTTCTATATCAATCGAACTTAACAGATGAGGAAACTTGGACTGATTATTTACTTTCTTGCTAATTCACGTGTCTAAGAGTATCTACCAGTGGATGTTATCAACACTGGCTTGTGAGGGAGTTTTGAAAACGATTTGTAATTGTGATTATTGTGCGTCTGTAATCACTCAATGACAGGTTTTAAAGAGAGTAAAAGAGCAACCAAATTTTTTTTTTGCAATGAAATCTATAACATTTGTTTGAGTCGAATACCCAATGATTTTGGGCTAGATGGTGTGACAGTTGTATAGCCAAGATTAAAAATTCTGTTAGGTATTGCTGCATGTTTTGTTACATACAGTTTTTCTGTTTTTATTTTTACAAGAGCTGTTATCACTAATTCATTTATTTGTTGCTTTTCATTTCAGGAGGGCTAAAATGGCCGAGGAGATGATGAGGTTAAAGGAAGAAGCACAAATGGTGAATCAAAATAGTACAAGGTGAAATGACTAGCAGTTAACTAATTTTCCTTCAAGAATTGTACAATCTTGATTATTATTTTTCTGGCAATCTATTTATGACAAACTCTCTGACTTGTTGCTGATGTAGTGATTGTCCCACATCGATGTCTCCGGGTGCAAGAAATTCTAGGATTTTTGCCCTTCAAAACATGCTTTCGACTTCTTCTGCAACTCTTGTGTCTATGTTATCCCAGTTGTCAGAGGCAGAAGAGCTGGAACGGGTTTTCAGTGGTAAAGGGCGTTGGAACCAAGTCCGGTCCCTTGCTGATGCCAAGAATGTGATGAATTATTTGTTCAATATTGCATCTTCATCCAGGTATTAGCATATCTATATGTATGTTTTGATCAATGATTATATACCTTGTGAAGTTAAACTAGATGTTAAATCACAAGTAATCCAAAAATTTCCGTGTCGTAATATGATTGAGATTTTTCTCAGGCTTTTCTTTATCACAGGTGTTCATTACGAGATAAAGAAGTGATTTGCAGAGAGAAGGACACGGAAATAAGAGATCTAAAAGAAAAAGTAGTGGGGCTAAGCTACTCACTTCGACAGTTGGACATGATAAAAGCTGAACTTACTCACAAGTTGAAGTTGCAGGTTTGTGTTTAGCTGCACATTATGTATCATTCAGATAAAGCTTTAAGTAAATAACTCGTCAATCTTCCTTCTTTCCAAGTTTGAAGTACCTGTCCTTAATTAAACTGTTTGATTCTCCAACTATTTAATATTTAACCCGTATCATTTGTACTGTATGGCAGAGTGAAGCTTTGAAAAGATATTCAGAATATGTGGGAGATTCAGAATATTCTGACTTGAATGTTGGAGTCCACAAGTATGACTTGCGCAAGTCGGTAGGTCTCACACAATACACTCAATAGCTCTCTTACAACAACGCCTGCAAAGGATTTTCCATCTCATAACTAGTAGTAGCCTTTTTAGCCACTGCATTTAATGGGAACTAGTTTATTATTTATTCATGGAAAACTTACATTAACTTCAGGAATACCACCGGTCTACCCATCTATTGGAGGACATGGATATATCTGAGACAGAGTCAGATGATTATGATCTGACAGATGACGAGTGGGAAGAATCAGGAAAGTTAAGGATTAGGAAAAGGAAATCTAAAACAAGACGCACAGGCATGGAAAATAATCAATCCAATATCAACAATTCAGAATATTTCCAAAAAAAATCAGGAGATATACTTGTAGATACACCTGGGGAAACTGCATCAGATATTTGCTGCTCTTGTAGCAGAACATCATCATGCAAGACAACAAAATGCAAGTGCAAAGCTATGGGCAACAGTTGTGGGAGTTCCTGCAGTTGCCTATCAACCAAGTGTGCCAACAGAGCATCAATATCAAATGAATCGCAGGAGCCAACACAATCGGCAAGTATTGAAGAAACAGACCTTCTTGTTACTCAAGGTGCAGAGTTAATTCAGGGAGCACTGGTTGATAGGCTTGACGAGATAAACAGTGACCGAGGGCACAGAAAACCTCTCTCTGACATAGGAAATACACAGGTGTGTGTCAGTCATCATCCTTTAAAACGTCAAGACGTTTTCTTGATTAAAAATAAGGAAGTGTTAGTTTACTCTTTGAGATTGAAAACTATGAATTGAAGAAAGAAACTGGTTAAATAAAAGGTAGGATGATATTTACATTATCATTCAATCACAAATCATCATTGATATGATTTTTAAGATAATTTTGTAAAAGTCAACAAATTTATCAGAAAAGATAGTATCTGATTGGATGACAATGTAATTTTACACTGTGAGTGCTTAGTCTATTTTCTCACCAATTAATAATTGCTAATTCTCTATTTAATGGTATTAATAGTTGCTAGTTAAGGCAATAATATCCCATCCATCCTGCATTCTTATCTGTCGTGTCCTGTTAAGCATTACAATTTCTTATCGCAGGCCAAATCAAATGCAAAGAACGGTAATCCAAAAAAGAAAACAGCCACCGTAATTATTGTTCCAAATCCGCCACCTTCTTCGCAGGCAGAGAATACTGAAGTCCCCATCCCCATCCACAACCGCAAGTTCAAATTCAGGAAAGAAAATAATAACAGTGAAACAAGTGTAGCTGTGAATAAACCAAGACATAAAAGGTCCAAATCCAGACCTGAAAACGCTGCCTCAGCCCCAAGAGCAGAGGGTAATTTTGTGGACCCAGATGAACCCTTGAAAATGCCAGGGGCTTTTCGAAGGGCAGCATCATCCAATAGTAGTGGCGTGCCTTTTTGGAACAGGAATGCTGCTGGTAATAATAACTCAGATGAACCTGAAGTTTTTGAAACAAGGAATCCACTACGGCACAAAAGAACATTAGACGAAAAAGAGAACAACAGACGCTGATCAGCTGACAGGTATATTCGTTTCTTGCCATTTTGTTCATGTTTATATACCCAGAAGAAAGAACTCTCGACCAATGAATGCCTTGCTGAGGTTTTGTTGAAGAAAGAAGATATCAGTGTATAGACAAACGAATAGATTGCAGTTCTGTTGGATCGATTTTCTTGGTTATTATACTGTTAATTTTAAGCATTCCTTAAGGTTTCAGATAAAGGCCAGAAAATGGCTAGTCTTCTCAAGTGGTTAGGTTAGAATAAGTTGTGTCAAAGCTCAGTATTTGAATTGATCTCTCGTTAAAAAAAATTCTGCTGAATGGCCACCGTTTTGTAAATAAACAATGTTGTATTTAGACGAGGGATTTTAAAATTTTAGAGAAATTTTAAATGAGTGAAAATTAAACTGTTTTGATTTTGTTTTTATTTAAAATGTTTTGCTTATCTAAATTAATTTGAATTATTTAAATTCAAATTCATAGTTTAGATAGGACAACAACATTTTTTTATCATATGTAAAATTTTATTTAAATATATTTAAAAAAATTAAAATTTTAATATTAATTTTTATCAGAAATAAACATTAATCATTTTTTAAATTTTAATATAGAACCGATTGTATAATAAGATTTTAACCTATAAGTGTCCCTAATTAATTAAGCAGAAGTTTTTAGGTCAATAAGTTATCTACCATTAACAATTTTATAAAAAAAAACAAACTAGAAGTTTAGTAACACTTCATAAGATGAAAAATTGAATGAAAATATTTTATACTTATACTATGATGATTTTTTTGTATAAGGAAAAAATATCACAATTCTTAAATGCAAGGATTGACACGTCAATTCATTTAACTTGTTAAAATAAGTTGGATTATATCATATGATTCAGTACATCAACTGACTCTCCATCACATGACATTCCAACAAAACTAATATGTAAAGTTGAGACACAATCATTGATACAATTACGCAGCAGTGAGTGGGCATAGGGTAGCAATACAGGGACATGTGTGCGTGAAACTCCCATACAAATATTACACTTAGTTTCGAGAAAGAGTGAATCTGTGAAGGACTCTTCATCATCTTCCCTCATGTCTTCATCCTCTTCGCTCTTCATCTTCCACCGTGTCCACAAAAATGGCTAAAATCAAAGGGAACTTGTTTACGAAAACTTCTCAGAGATTGCTTCACATTCAACAAATTAAAAAAAATGTTTTAAGGTTTGAGGTCTTAATTAATGGTTTGGCGTGCATTGTTACATTGGAAGGTTGTAACCTGAAACTAATCAGAGAAAATAAAAATCTTATCTTAACCCATAAAGAAGAAATAGGAATAAATATAAACCAATGGATAAAGATAAGATTTCTTCGTAGCTTTATCTTAATTATATGAAGAATTAATCTCTGTTAGTGTTTGAAATTTGAATTATATTTTGAAACTCCTGTTGTTACTTGTTACGATCAAGAGATAAAATCGTTTTAGCATTTGATTATTAAATTAAATGACATACCAATTAGACTATTAGATTAGATTATCTCTAAAATTATGAATATTTTCTATGTACCCACACGTAACTTTTCTTCAATTTCCACGTAGAACATCTTGATTGTTTGATGTTGGTGTGTGTATGGTTGTTTATGAAAACTAAACCCAAGTAGTATCAGGAAAAAATCACTCCATAATGTTCAAAATACTTTTATTAAAATTATTAATATGCTAAACATTAGTTTCTATGTTAATAATTATATAAAAAAAAGTATATAAATTCTATACTGTTAACAGAAAAAATGAAAAAAAAAATCCCACTATGAAACATAAAATGCACCACTTCCCGAAAATATAACATTGCAACACCATTCCATAATACTAACACAAAAATTTCTAACTATAAATGCACCACTTCGAGAAAACATGTGTGCACCACATAAATTACAAACTCAGTATTCCAAAATAACTAACCCGAAAACCAATTGGAGGGACATCATGTTATTGATCAATGCTATAGGGTATTATTAAAGGGTCTATTGCACAGATAATTTTTTCTACCCTAATCAAAAAGGTAAATCGCTAGCTAGATTTTGTACTGTGCATTCCGATGATAGATAGAAGTTATGTTAGTTCAAGACATTTTAATTAATTTTTAGTTTTTTTTATTAATTAAAAAATTTATTTAATTGTTTGTTAAATAAATTTTTTAATAGTTTTTAATATTTTTTAAAATATTACTTGAAGGTTATGTCTGATAAGACATTTCAGTTAGCTTTTAGTTTTTTTTACTGGTTAAAAAACTTATTTAGTTATTTAATAAATAAGTTTTTTAGTAGTATCTAGCGTATTTTTTAAAATCTAACTTCTAATTTTTTATATTTTATTTTATTTTTATCCTCAATACATTTATTCAATTTTCTTATTCCATTTTTAAAAATAAATCATGCTTTTATTATTTTTATATTATTTTACACTTTTTAACTACTTCAACCGTTAATTTTATCGAACACTTATAATTTAGTAAATTAGGTTTTTAGCTTTGACCTACAAGCTAATTTTTTAGTTAGTTTTATCGAACATAATCTTATAATTTAATAACTTATCTTTGTTTAGTTATTAGTTAACTTTTCAACTTTTATCTAATTTTGTCAAATATAATTGAAGGAACGTTTTTTAATAGGCTAACTTCTAATTTTTAACATTTTCTTTCATCTTTATTTTCTATATATTTATTCAATTTCCTACTTACCTTTTTAAATAAATCATAAATTTATTATTTTTTGTCACAACTAGTTTTTTTCAACTTCTAACTACCCGTTTCAACCAATTTTTTAACTGATTCTTCCAAACATAACTATATTTGATAAGCACTTGATTAAATGCATGTTGATTGCCGCGCTATATTCCTTCAAAGGTTTTAACTAATAATTTTCTACCCCATAGAAAATTAACCTTCGTCATCTGGCATATGGGGGAATATTATGAAAATGAAGTATTAATTTTCAAATCTTTAAAGCACAAAGTGATCGCATTTTCAAAATATGTAATTTTATGATGCAACCACCGTTGTTGATCCAATTAAGCAAGAATAATCGTTTTTTTAAGGAATAATAGCCGTTCTTGGCGAGTTAAATATATACGAGTATTTTGATGGTTTGTTTGGCTTTTTTTCTTTCTTTCTACAGTTGTATTTTCCCACCTAGAAGAATTTTATTCCAACCATTTTGTTTACATATACAAAGATTTGATTCTAAAACATTGGTAAACACATTATTCTAAAAGACATTTAAACTTAAATGTATCTATAATTTTTTAAAGTTAAATGTATTTATATTATTTAAAAACTTGTTTTGGAATGATTTTATATCCAAAATTATTATGTTATGGTGGACAGTTTTCAGTTGGGCTTCAAAATAATAAACATTCAATTTAACTACATTAAATATATGGAAAAGAGGTGATGTAACATTTGTAAAAAGTTGTAACGCAATCTTTTTTATTTATTTATTGATTTTAAAAATAATTATTTTAAAGTCATTAATTTTTTAATTTTAAAAATAATTATTTTAAAGTAATTTAAGAGCAAAATTATAAATTTGGTCCCCTATTTGTCTAACAATTCAATTTTGATTATCTTATAATTTAATTCATGAATTTAGTATGAGATTTTGTAATCTTCTTATTTTAGTCTCTAATTCCGATATTAATTACTTATCTTGATTATCATATATGTTACGTTTTTATTGGAGGTTGATCGCTTTGTCACGATTTCATTCAATGTTAATTCAATGTTAATTAACGTTCCATACAAGTATAACACACGTCTAACATAAACAAGACACATGGGTAGTCAACCTGACAAGTAAAAATTAAATGTTTAATTTTGAAATTGAAGATTAAAATAAGGGAATTTCAAAAAGTTGAGAAACTAGAATTAAATTATAAAAAGAAAAACGAATTTTAAAAAAAAATTAGGAAGAATAAATTTGTAATTTTACTAAATGGTAATTTATCATCGAATAACATAAATAAGCGAAAGAAGGTGTCGTGTGAGCAGAGAGAATATTATTAGCGCCTAGAGACAAAGACGATCAATTCATCACAAGCAAGTTCCCATGACCGGAAACGAGTTTCGCTTCTTCTTGTCCTGCGATATCAGTGTTCCTGTCACCTTCCGCGTCGAGCGCCTTGAAGGCAATTTGCCCCTTCCGAATCCCAAATCACCCGATTTAGGTTTGTTTCCCCCTCTTTTCTAAAATGCTCATTCTTTTTAAGATCCAATTCACCAATTAATTAAACTGGATGATTGCGCAATTCATAATTTCAGTTACTATTTCCTTACAGAAACTAATGCCCCCACAGAGAATAGAACAAAAGAGTTGTTTGTGGAGTGTGCTTTGTACATTGATGGTGCACCGTTTGGCCTTCCAATGAGAACAAGGTTATTTTATTTTTAATTTAATTGAGCTATTTTGCAGTATATACTTCTCACATGACTCGACTTTTTAGTATAAAATTTACCTTGCTAGTTTCAACTGATGTACTGATTACTGAATAAAATAATTATTATGGCTTGAGATTTCTTTTGCTGATTTTTCTCTTTTATAACTACTTTCTTTTGCTTTTTTAAAATTAATTTTCGGATGTTTTCTCTTGATACCTCATATTTGTTACTCAATCAGCTATGCCATAATAATATTACACTGACATTTTATTGTATTTATGGATTTTGATGGTGAAGGTTGGAGTCCTCAGGACCATCATATTGTTGGAATGAGCTCATCACTTTGACAACTAAATATCGAGACTTAACTGCCCAGTCACAACTCACGTTCACTGTAAGTTGCAACTTTAGCTTACAAGCTTATTTATACGTTCTTCAAATAGTGATGGCACAAGACTCGTTCTGTGTCCATCTATTGTAGCAAGAATTGCAATCTGGTTATGTTTTGCCTTGCATAAAATAGAATTGTGTAAATTTATTAGCTTCTAGCCTTCTACAAAATTTACTTAAAAATTTGTGAAGTGAGTTTTTATATTTTGGTAATATTGTTGTGTAAATAGGTTTGGGATCTTTCGCATGGTGAAGGATTAATTGGAGGAGCCACAATTCTTCTCTTCAACAACAAAAAGCAGCTCAAAACTGGGAAGCAAAAGCTTAGGCTTTGGGCAGGAAAAGAGGCAGATGGAACATTCCCTACTAGTACACCTGGAAAGGTAATTAAAATTTTAAGTGAACTTAGGTTCCATTTTTTGTTCAATTTTATGAATTCTTTCAGTCCTAATAAGCATACTTTGAATTGTCCTCATTAGGTCCCTAGGCATGAACGTGGGGAATTGGAGCGATTAGAAAAGCTTGTGAATAAGTATGAACGAGGTCAAATTCAACGGGTGGACTGGCTGGATCGCCTGACATTTAAAACTATGGAGAGAATCAAGGAACGCGAAAGCTTGAAAAATGGAAGTTCTCATTTGTACCTGGTTGTGGACTTCTGTAGTTTTGAGCATCGAGTTGTTTTTCAGGTATTCTTGCCTCCTAGTTGTGACATTGCCCAAAGGATTAATCTCACAACAATGCCTGGGGGGATATTTAGTCAAATAACAAATATTCTTTAAAATGTTAAAATGATGTACTGGTTTCCCCCTCCCAGTATGTGATATATTCCTGCATCAAATGCTTTTGTATTTCCGATCATCATGTTAAGTTTAACAACTAAGTAAATTCAAATGTACATGGGATTCCTAGAATGTAATCTTGGCCTCTCAGGTTTGCAAGCATCCTACATTTCTAAGACTATTAACATTTCATGCATATACCATATAAGTTATTGAGTTAACTTACCCTGCATACTGGTGTGAAGTTGCCAGTTTACCTTTACGAAGCAACCCCTGAAGTTATTGATGCAGTTTTTTTTTTTCTTTTTCAATAATATAATAAATGCTGATATAGATCCTACATGTGCATTAACTCATATTTGTTAGAAAATGTAGGAATCAGGTGCAAATTTCTTGTTTCCATCACCTATAGCCTCCACCAATGATATTGTTGTTGTCTGGGATCCAGAAGTGGGAAAGATAAATCCCTCTGAGCACAAACAGTTAAAGCTGGCCAGGAGTTTGACCCGTGGTGTCATAGACAGAGATCTGAAGCCAAGCTCAAATGAGAGAAAGTAAGCTTAAGCTTTTGTGTCTAAAGATAATTTCCTTGCTATATCTATGATCAGATTAATAGGAATGATTTACCTCTTCAGTACTTG
The DNA here is from genome assembly GCF_004193775.1 of Glycine soja. Lineage (NCBI taxonomy): Eukaryota > Viridiplantae > Streptophyta > Magnoliopsida > Fabales > Fabaceae > Glycine > Glycine soja. Next base: position 8,349,657 of record NC_041005.1, read on the forward strand.
AAATGGTTAATTTGCTCTGTGACATATATAGTCAATGGAGAAGCGAACGCAATTAACATGTTAATGAAGTTTCATTTCCACCAATGAAGAGTGTACACTTTAAAGAAAGGGGATATATATATATATATATATATATATTGCTGAATTAAAGAAAGGGGACATTTTCATATCAGAGTTGATGCAACACTTCAAAATACATGTGCACGTATCAAAGTGTATCAATGTCAGTGTCAATGATCATTCTTCTTAGATAGCCACATTTTAATGGCAGGTGGTTCTAAACTAAATGATTTTGTGAAGGAAAAGTTATTAATGTGAAATAATTGAAATAAGGTATTTACTTCTAGGACCATGTTGTCCTTACTTTTTGAAGTGATTTAGACCATTTTCTGTGAGATAAACGAAAGCAAATAAACCATCAAAATATCAGTTGAAGAAATTTTTGGATTGCATTGTTATTTATATTAGCTGCAAAATTTTATCAAGTGTTACTAGTAGCTCTTTTGGCATAAAACTTTTTCTTTTCTTTTTTCTAGTTGGTTTTCTCTTTGGTTCTGTTATGAACAATGTCTCTTCCCTCTATAATAATAATAACAATAATAATATTGTGCTTCTTTATCTTTTTTAAGATATAAATGATTGTTTAACACTTTAACTGTTTTATTTGCTCCTTTATGTCAAGGTCCATTCAGCGAATACTAAAATATCCACCGACAAGGACTCTGAGTGGAGATGAGAGGCAGCTCTTGTGGAAATTTCGATTCTCTTTGATGTCTGAAAAGAGGGCTCTTACAAAGTTCCTGCGTTGTGTTGAATGGAGTGATGTCCAGGTTGGCCTTTATTATCTTGGAAACTAGTAATGGATATTATATATGATTTCAGGTATGCTATAGGTCTGGTACTTAAATGTAAGGAGGTCTTCTCATGAGTCATGACAACCAAAACCTTAATTGTGGCTTTCTCCATACTGCATCAATTCATTCCTGGGGGGAAAAATAAAATTGAAGAATTTTATATTTAGTGAAATTGATTGTGTATTGGCTGATTTTTTTTTTTTTTTTGTAATCAATTGGAAATCTTAGTGCATCTTTCCTTTAGAGTCAAATTTATTTCCAAAAGGGTATCTAGTGTGAAATTCTGTTCTACAGGTGAAGTTGGGAATATATATATATATATATATATATATATATATATATATATATTAGAATATTGTAAGAGAGTAGCAGTTATTCAACTGCACTCTTGGGTAGTTTACTCTAGTTAATACTCATTTCTAAAATCTTTCATTTCTTTCAAAATATCTTCATCTTTAGAACTCTGTTAATACACGTTAATGAATTTAATGCGTTGTGCAGCAGACTTTTGGGGTCTCATGTCATTGTCTCTAACTCTATTCAAATATGTAAACTTTTTCTCCCCTATTCACTGAACATGTAATTGAGCCCTAGTTATCTAATGTTGGGTATAATAAAGCATAGATCAAGAATGACCTTAAGTGAAACCATTAAAAAGGAATTTGGTTTAAATGGCCTCTGTAGTGGCTTTTGATGGAACACAATGGTGCCATTTCTTTCAGTAGCAGAACCCCACTAGTTGGATATGGGAAAAAAAAGCTTTGCTTTAGTTTTTTTGTTAATTGATATTTGATTTTTTGTTTCTTGAATAATTATCTTATCTCTATTTTTTTTCTCTTGAATTCTTATTGCTAAAAAAACACGGGTAAAAATTATCATTGTCCAATGCTGTTTTTATCCAGGAAGCAAAACAAGCATTAGAGTTGATGGGCAAGTGGGAAATGATTGATGTTTGTGATGCACTGGAACTTTTGTCGCCTGTTTTTGAAAGTGAAGAGGTAATTTTACAGAGATATTAGTGAAAATTCTACCCAATATTGGTGTAGGTCTTTGGGTTTATATGAATTAGGTTTGCAGTACAATGTAGTGCAATATAGTGCGGAGAACTCTCTACGCATTAATCATATTCGTAATGACCTCGACACGTTAATCACACGAGTAATACTCTTACTGTCAACACACATACTAGTAAGAACTAAGAAAGTATCCCTCTAGTTTTCCTACATATTGCTTGTTAGTTTGAAAAAGAAATAGTAAAAGGAAAATTTATCAGATAGAGAAGTGGAAAATTACCACTAGCAACTAGGGGAGAGAATAATATATCTTCCACAACAGACAGAACTGGATTTAATGAAGAACAAATGAATATAGTAAATCAGCCCAAAATCTGTAGCAAGTGTAGGAGCAAAATGCCATTGCACTCCCAGCCTTACTCTGTTGTTATAGATGTATCACTTAATATCTCAATTATTTTTTTTACTCAATAGGAGAAATTTATACACCTATAGAGAACTATTTACTATACGAGGCCGTTTCTCAACTGCTTCATTCCAGGTCCGTGCTTATGCAGTTAGTGTTCTTGAAAGAGCTGATGATGAAGAACTTCAGTGTTATTTGCTTCAATTGGTTCAAGCTCTTCGGTTTGAGCGTTCTGACAAATCTCGCCTTTCTCATTTCCTTGTCCAGCGTGGTACATGCATGAGAGTTTAAGAGCTATTTCAGGTGCTGTTTCTAGTTATATTTGGCTTTTTGCTGAAAGTAACCTAAATTTTGACAGCATTACGCAATATTGAATTGGCAAGCTTTCTTCGCTGGTATGTGGCTGTTGAACTTTATGATCCTGCATATGCCAAACGATTTTACTGCACTTATGAGATTCTGGAGGAGAATATGATGAAGGTTTGAACTTATATTTCTTAATACCTGAACATTTGCTCAGTAAGTTTTGCTTCTGCGATGCTTATTAATGTGATAAATAATTGTCTCCTTTTTACATTTGAAAAATAGTTTTTCGAGATGTTGTACATTGCTTTATGTTTTCTTTATTTGGCCTAAACCTAATCCATTTCTGCATGGTTCGTAACTGTACTCCTACATTATAAATTCTTTCCATATTTGAAATTTGTCTTCTTCTATGAGTAAGTTGATTTCTTTAATAATTTTTGTTTCCATAATGTACACCTTGAAGAAGCCTAACAGATCTATAATTATTAGACAATGTAATAATTTTATTCTTGAATAAAAAAATTGCAGGTGTAACCTGGCTTATGTAATTATGTATAATGATTTCATTTGTGTGGCATAATTTTTTTTATTCTATATCATGCAACAATTTTTTGATAAAGGAATCTAACTGATGCAAGTCTGCAACATATTAAGTTCATTAATAAATTTAATGTGATAGAAACTAGAAAGCTAGTTGGATTAATTACTTCCGGAACTTGACAATTATGCCCCATTGTCTCAGATAGCAGCTGGTGTTAATGGAGAGGAAGATGGGTTTAAACAGTGGCAGAGTTTGGTACGCCAGACAGAATTGACTGCTCAGTTGTGTTCAATCACTAGAGAAGTAAGGAATGTTCGTGGTAATACACAGAAGAAGATTGAAAAGCTGAGACAACTACTTTCTGGTCTTCTTAGTGAACTTACCTATTTTGATGAGGTAAATATCTCACATGAAGCTGTATCGTAGTTTATTATTTTCATCTTTTACTTTACCCTTTTAGTTAATGATGCATCTTGAAGAAACTATTTATTTCCAATAATTATATCTAGCAAATTCTTAGAAGGTTCTTCAACTGTATGTTTATTGTTGCTTTATTTCACTTGTAGCCAATACGATCACCTTTGGCACCAGGTGTCCTCATTGCTGGAATTGTACCTTCAGAGTCATCAATATTTAAAAGTGCATTGCATCCTTTGCGCCTTTCTTTTAGAACAGCAAATGGTGGAACATGCAAAATCATATTTAAAAAGGGTGACGATCTTCGGCAGGACCAGTTGGTATTCCTACCAATCCTTCTTCTGTCACCCTGTTATGCATGCAAATGAATACCTGTGTACATGTGTGGATTGATGCACCAAAAACCACGTGCCTGTCCATGTGCTCACACACGCACTCATGATGGATATTTAGAAGACGTGAGTTGAATTACATAAATGTTGGCTTTATGTAGGTTGTTCAAATGGTATCACTAATGGATCGATTGCTTAAGTTGGAAAATCTTGATCTGCACCTAACACCATACAAGGTGCTAGCAACTGGACAAGATGAAGGCATGTTGGAATTTATTCCATCTCGCTCATTGGCACAGGTATGGTGATATACTTTTTTTAAAAGTTGTTTCTTGTATTAGCACGTAGTCACTGCTTCTTTTTGTGACTTAAAAGAGTTGAGAGAATTAGGGAGAGAAGAGGAGATTGAGAAAATCAATATTATTCAACCCAACTGTAACTGATTACAAAGATGAGTATATAGTTGGATAACTGCCAACTAACCTAACTGTCAACCAACCTAAGCTAGTTGACAGCTGTTACAAAGCTGTTAGGCACTAACTGACTAAATTATCAACAACTGATAACAGCTAACTACTAACTACAGTAGTTAGAATATCAGTTAACTGACAGAAACAAAAAGAAACACTGCGAGTAATGTATTCTCTCTTATACTCCCCCACAAGCTCATGAGGGGTTGGAAGAATGTCTTTCAACTACTCTGAGCTTGGGTTGGACCTGAATGAAAGAAATGAAGGAGATAGAGCCTTGGTCAGAATATCAGCCAGTTGATCCATGGCAGGAACATGAACAACATTGAGTTGTTTGGTGAGAACTTTCTCTCTGACAAAAAATAGATCCAGCTCCATATGCTTGGCTCTTGAGTGAAGGACAGGATTATGAGCTAATGAAACAGTGCTGGTGTTGTCACACAGAATAATAGGAGTAGTGTAAGCTACTTGGAGTTCAGAAAGAAGAGATTGAATGCAAGTAACTTCTGCTGCAATAAGAGCCATGCTTCTATATTCTGCCTCAGTACTAGACCTTGCAACAACTGATTGCTTCTTAGACCACCAAGAGATGAGTTCAGGTCCAAGAAAATAGCAGCTCCAGAAGTAGACCTCCTATCATCAGGATCAGAGACCCAATCTGCATCATAATAGGCATGAAGAGGAAAGGGATGCCTAAGAGAAGCAGACTGAAAGTGTAGACCCCAAGAAACAGTACTGATGAGATACCTTAGAATCCTTTTCGCAGCCAACCAGTGTTGCTCAGAAGGTTCAGACATGAACTGACAAACCTTGTTGACAGAGAAACTAATCTCTGGTCTTGTAATAGTAGCATACTGCAAAGCACCAAATATGGACCTATGTAAGGTAGGATCAGGAAAGTCTTCAGAACCAAACTTGGTCAATTTACAACCCCCAACCATAGGAGAAGAGATAGGATTTGATTCATCCATTTTAGTCTTGGCCAAGAGATCCCTGATATTACTTTGATTGAGTTAAAATGAGAGAACCATCATTCTGTCTTTGAACTTCAATACCCAAAAGGTAGTCCAAGTCACCAAGATCTTTGAGGGAGAAAACAGAATTCAGTTTTGAAACAAGAGAATGAATCAAAGTGGTGTTGTTACCGTGATAATGATATCATCTACATAAACTAAGATGTAGACAACAGACTGATTCTCAGAAAAAACAAAGAGAGAAGGATCACATTTGCTTGAAGAAAGCTTGAAGCTGAGAAGAGTAGCTTTTAGTTTGTCAAACCAGGCTCTAGGAGCCTGCTTTAGGTCATAAATAGCTTTATGTAGTCTGCATACTCGAGTCTTATTGGAAGAGACAAATCCAGGAGGTTTAGTCATGTAAACCTCTTCCTCAAGAATGCCATTAAGAAAAGCAATGTTGACATCAAGCTGTTGAAGGGGACAGTTGTGAGAAATAGCTAGAGAAAGAATCAACCTAACAGTCACAGGTTTGATTACAGGAGGAAAGGTCTCCTAATAATCAAATCCCAACTGTTGGTGAAAACCCTTAGCAGCAAGCCTAGCTTTATACTTGTTGACTGAGCCATCTGGATTTTCCTTTACTCTAAACACCCACTTACACCCAATTGCTGTTTTAGTAGGAGGGAGATCAACCAAACTCCAAGTACCATTCCTTATTAAAGCATCATATTCTGATTCCATAGCTGTGTACCAAGAAGGATCAGCAAGAGCAGCTTTGGTTGATTGGGGTTCAAAATGAGCTAGTAAAGATTCCTTATTAAATCTCTCATATGACTGAAGGTTTCTTCTACATTGATATATAGTAAGACTTTAATTTTGACCCATCATGATTTTTTCAATACGATGTTGTAACATATTTACCTTTGTTAACTGACAAAGGCATTGTTAATCTAATGCTTTGGTCTAAGTTTTATGGATTTTGTCTTTACTTTCATAACTGCTTTTACATTGTGAATAATTTGGTATTATCAGTTGAAGGAGTTAAAAATGATTCATTATCTGTAAGCATCATGACATAGTAGAAAATATTAAAAATATCTGGAATTTTGTAGCTTTGTTTTAGCATGTGCACTTATTTATGTATAAGCACAATTTTTGTCCAAGTAAGTTTATGTTTAGTTGCTAATATTTTTGTGAAAGGTTTTTTTATTTTATTTCTTCAGAATTCAGATAGTGTTTTACAAAATTGTTCACAGTAGGAATTGTAATGCCTGTCAGGTTGCTAATTGCTTTATGTGGTTCCTTTGATATTTGCTATAGAAATTTATGAATTGCGTATAAAAGTTGTATACTTATTTTTTGACATTAGTAAACGATCATGTTGGTTGTATTGTAGGATACACAATCTTGCAATTGGTAGACTAATATATAATCTTTTCACCAACAAAAAAGACTTATATATAATTTTTCATGTCTAGATTTTGTCAGAGAATCGTAGCATCATAAGCTATTTGCAAAAGTTTCATCCTGATGACCATGGGCCTTTTGGAATTACAGCCACCTGCCTTGAAACATTTATAAAAAGCTGTGCTGGATACTCTGTTATAACATATATACTTGGTATCGGAGACAGGTGATTGTTGATTTTATTCATTACATGTCATTTTATATCTAATAAATAACTGAGACTGGGTTCACCAGAAACTGCTACATGCTGGCCAGAAAATACAGGTATTGGCCAGTTGCCGGAAAGTGCAGGTCAGGATACTGGGTTGCACGAAGGAGGCAGAGGTTTTAAACCATAATGCTAGTGTTTAAACAGTGGCCACTGGCTGATCTGCCATTATAGTGCGCTATTGACAACCTAGGTTTCTATTGAACAACTCCCCACTCATTCCATCAATTAAAGAATATGAAGGCTAAAAGCAGGAAGAAAGGAGGTTGAAAATAAATGAAGCAGGCTCTCAACCAATTTCTAACCAAAAATCTTAATATTTTGTTATCAAGTGTTGCTGTCTTGCTGACATTGTGTAACTTAACTGTCTTGAAAATTTGAATTTATACTGCATATAACTTACAGACATGGAACTAAACATATAACTCACATGTTGGATTATGTTGAAATACAAACTAACGTGATTTTAGATTAATATTTGCATGTTTGGTTCCATGTTAAAAAAACTATAGATAGTTTGTGTTTTGATAAAAAATAATTATATTAAATTTTACTACTAATTTTAGAATAAAAACATTTAAACATAAATTACTTCACTCAACCAATTTTAACCAAAGTCAATTTTACAAAAATAATTTCATTGAATTTATATTTTGTCCATATTTGGAGTGATTTTGTTTTCTTTGGCAGGCATTTAGACAATCTCCTCCTTAGAAATGATGGAGGTCTTTTCCATGTTGATTTTGGTTTTATTCTTGGCCGAGATCCTAAGCCATTTCCACCACCAATGAAGCTTTGCAAGGAAATGGTTGAGGCTATGGGTGGAGCTGAAAGGTACAGTTCTCATTAGATGATTCACTTTAGATTCAAGACTGTGGTTATGTGATCTGTAGCTTAAATTGTGAAATAGTGATTTGTTTCTTTGTTCCCCATGCAGCCAATATTATACAAGGTTCAAGTCCTATTGTTGTGAAGCATACAACATTCTTCGCAAATCCAGTAACCTAATTTTGAATCTATTTTACCTAATGGCGGGTTCCAATATTCCTGATATAGCTTCTGATCCTGAAAAGGGGATTCTTAAGGTAAGCTCCCTTGTGTTTCAATAAATAGGTGAAAAATGTTCATTTGTTCTTATACCAGGACATTTTCGCTGTGCAGCTTCAGGAAAAGTTTCGGTTGGACTTGGATGATGAAGCCAGTATACATTTCTTCCAGGATCTTATCAATGAGAGTGTGAGTGCATTATTCCCTCAGATGGTTGAGACTATCCATCGTTGGGCTCAATATTGGCGGTAACCCCAATATTTATTGGGTGTTATTACACCAAGTAATTAACCAGGTAATTTCTTATTCTATTTTGAGGAAAAACAGGTAGAACCACCCAATTTGTATTTTGACTGAGATAGTTTTTACCATACGACTATAAGTTTTGATTTCTTTTCTCTTTTTTTTTAATACAATTTTGTGAGCACGACTTTTAAGCTGTCAAATTAAATCATAACCTAACCACTCGGTCCAAAGCACCTCCCCTTGGCTCTTAAAAATGGAACATCATAGTACCTGCATTTTTCATTCCTTTTGCCGAATCTGCAGCATTTTCTGTCGAACAGAACGATTTTATCTACTGAAAACTTCTGCATGATAGACAAATTGAAATGAAAGTTATTTTTGGTTTCTTTCTCACATTCTCTCTCTTGTTTCCAGCATCTGATGCTGTCTTTTTAGGCTTCTTCGAAGCTTAAAACGTATGTGGTTTTATCTTCTCTTGGAACTCCACACTCAGATCCCACTGCAGCTGTATGCGCTTCTAATTTCTGAACTAATTATCCTGAAGGCCACTTAGTGACATTGTCTATGTAAATAAATTAGTTCTCTTTCGCTCTTCTGGTTACGGTTGCTTCAAGACTGCAGCATAACTTAAAAAATCGTATCATACACAAACTAATGGTTGTTTAAGTGAAACCATCCTATTTCATTTTTGTAAATAACTCTTGCCTGGTTATAATCTGTAGTTTGATATATATGTAAAGTAACTTTTAGTTATGATGTTTGGCCACTTTGCTGGGGTAAATTATCAAAACTGTATCTGTAAGAACTGTTGATTTATTTTTATATTAATAATAAATTTTTTATTATTTTAAAATTTAAAATGCAAATAGCTAGTATATTATAGAGAAAATAATATATGCCTTTATAATGTTAAGATTTTTTCTATTATCATTTACTCATAAATTATCGTTTATACTTAGTTTGTTGACTTTAATAATAACTATTTTTAAAGTCATAAAAGATTATTTCTAATTAGTTAAATAGTGTAAAAAAAAATTTTGCCCATTAAACTCTAGAAGCTTTGAAAGAATCAATAGCTGGTACTTTTCGTTATTTTAGTAAAAGGAATAAAATAATTCTGATACCCTTGTTTCTATTGTAAAGGCCATTCTGTGATAAAAAAAAAAAAAAATAGTTCTAGGTTTACCTCTGCGTTGAGGCTGCCAAATGCAACAACTTAGAACATTACATCAGTCTAACTTTGCCCTGACGAGTGCATGTTTGGTAGAAGTTTGACCCACCCAAACGGAAAATCGGAGACTCATTAAACTTGATTTTGTTTCATGCAAGTTTATGTCATGTTTGGATGAAATTTAAGAATGAAATAAATAATATCATACTCAAACTGAAGAACGTCTCCCTTGAGGTTAATAGGTTATTGGTGAACCAGTGAGTTATTAATTAAATTGTGTAAATTGCTATATATTTAAAAAATTTAAAAATTATAACTTATATTATACTAAAAAATTATTAAAAAAAATAACCATATTCTACTTTAAAATTCCAATATATATATATATATATATATATATATATATATATTAATATTAATATTGACAGTAAGAATATACGTGAATGTAGAAGGTTTTCTTTTTAAAAAAGTACAAAACAAGTAAAATATATTTTTTATTAAATTTTTTTTAAAGTTTAATATTCAGAAATAAAAGAATTCGTATAATCAATAGTACAGCCATATTTTTTTGTTTTATAGTCACGTAATTACAAGGTAAAAAAATTACGTGATTAGCGAACCTTATGAAACAGAAGAGTCCAAATAAATAATAAATAAAAGGTTTATTTTTCCTATATTCAAAAAATTTCTTCTACATCAACATATTTTAAAAAATTTCAATTTTATCTTTTTTACTTCTTCTTCGTTCTTTCCATTTCTCTTTTCTTCGTATAATCTACGGATTGACACTCTGTAAGGCATTGTTCATTTGGAATTTTTGGCGCGTCCATTGGTCTCCTCCTTCTCCACAAAGCTGGTGTTGATATTGTTTGTGGTGTGTTTGTTGTTCGCAGATCCTCCCTAGTTTCTACTCTGACAGTTCCTTGTTGTCCTCCACGAGTTTCCTCTCCTCTGCCGTCGTGAATAGCATTGCATCGTCATCGATAAGTTTTTTTTTTTTTGCCTTCGTTTACTCCATACAAATTGTCAATTCGTATGGTTTATACCGATTTTTAATCCGTATGGTTCATAGAGATTGACAATTTGTAAGGTCCATATGGATTGTCAATCCATATGAACATTACGGATTGTCAATCCGTATACGTTCAATACACAGAAGAAAAAAAATGCAAACAGCAAAACTTACTGTGGTGATAGCAGAACGAAGGCGGACACCAATGACGAGCACACATTGATTGATGAAGATGAACCACAGATTGAAGAGAAGAAGATGAGAGAATTTGAGAGGATTAATGAAAAATATGTGAATGAATGGTGTAGACACACGAATTCCCAATCCGTATTTCACATTTAAACATCAATGAAGGAGGGGCAAAATTGGTTTTTCACTCAAAATGTTGAGTGTAGAAGAAATGGTGTTGGGTGCAAGAAGAAAATCCCTAAATAAAATAAGCTAGGCTGCCTTTTGTAGGCTGCCCTGAGGTCATGAAACGACCCATTTGGTTGTGAATATCAAAAGGGTTTTTCTTCCTGCACCCAACATAATTTCTTCTACACCCAACATAATTATTAAAATGTCAACCTTACCCCTGTTTACTTCTTATTCTTCTTTCATACATTGTTTGTTTTCTTCATACACCATTCATTTCCGTTTTCTTTTGGCCGAACTCCTTCTTTCGTGTTGTGGTTGGTTTGGTCGAGGTGCATTGTTGCAATGGTTCATTCGCAGTTGGTGGTTGTTGTCATGGTGGGTGTTGCGATGCAACAGTAGAGGAGGTTAGTTTTTTTTCATATGCAACTTTGATATGTGCCATACGGATTGGTAATCCGTAAGAAACATACAAATTTGCAATCCATATGAATGATTGACAATATGTAAGGTTCATGTGCATTGACAATCCGTAAGTATCATACGAATTACAAATCCGTAAGGTTCATACAGATTTGTAATTCGTATAACTTTAAAAAAAATTAAAAAATTAAATAATTTTTTTAATGTTTTTGTATTATTTAGTTATATTTTTTAACATAATTGTATAAATACATTAAATAGTTTATTCATGTGTATAAAATATGAAAATTTAGATATAATTTATTATATATATGCTTATCAATTTCAATGTAATATATTAGTATATGCACTAAAAAAATAATAAAATTGTGTCATAGTATATGTTAAAAACCATATTTATTGATATATCTACATACTTATCTAGTGTAGAAGATTTTAAAATAAATTTAAACATTGAAGTTTTTAAAAATAATTATATTTATTTATAAATAATTAGAATTAGTTATAAGTGATAAAATTCATATATTTTATTAAGAGATAAATTATTGTTACATGTATATAGAGGTATGAATTATTATATGTCAATTCGTATACCTATGAAATTTCATTAGTTGTCGTTAGTTCATCATTGTTTTTTTAATATTTTGTTAAGATAGATGAAAATCGATGGATATATGAGAGCATAATGTTGGAATAAGTTAATATGAATGAAGACAATGGAGAGGAACCTAGTGTGTTTGAAATTATTGATTGTTCTGATGCATTTAATACTTCTTGGGTATTGATATGATTTTGTATTTTGTTAAAGTAAGTAAATGAATGTCCTAGGAAGACTAAACATGTATTATTCCTTTTGTAGGTATTTGCTACCCGTGAGGACGTATTGCAATGGGTTCATACTGTTGCGTATGATATTGGTTTTGTGGCTATGATAATAAGGTCAGACACATACAGGAAAGAAAGGAAAAACCTCATTTGTTTTAATTGGTTGTGAGAAAAGTGGAAAATACAAAACATACAAGAAAGATCTAGTATGAACGGTGATTGACAGTCGAAAATGTGGGTGTCCCTTGAAGCAGGGTGCGAAACCAGTGTTGGGAGGTGAAGAGTGGATGATGAAGTTAATATGTGAGACTCATAATCATGCATTGGATAAGTCATTCGTTGGACATCCATATGTTGGTTGACTGACTGAGGATGAAAAGATTATTATTCGTGATATGACAAAGTCAATGGTCAAACCAAAGAATATTATTCTCACTTTGAAGGAGCACAATGCCAACAGTTGCACAATAATGAAGCAACTATACAATGCAAGGTATACAACTAATGAAGCTTCTTGAATGCGATCAGTATATTCATTGGCATAGGTTGAAGAATGAAGATGTTGTACGTGATATATTTTGGACACATCCAGATGCAGTGGAATTAAGCAATGCCTGTAATTTGGTATTTCTCATAGATAATACTTACAAAATAAACAAATACAAGCTACCGTTACTTAACCTTATTGGTGTAACACCTACTGGATGACATTTTCAGCTGCATTTGCTTATTTGGAGGGAGAACATATAAATAATGTTGTCTGAGCTCTTGAATAGTTTAGAGATATTTTTTTGAGACGTGATGCAATCTCTTAAGTTATTGTTACTGATAGAGATTCAGCACTGATGAATGCAGTGAAAACTGTTTTCCCTAAGGCAACTAACTTGTTGTGTTGATTTCACATTGATTAGAATGTGAAGGCAAAATGTAAAATCCTTGTGGGTCAAAAAAATGCATGAGATTATGTGATGGAAGCATGAGGTAGTCTAGTGGATTGTCTTAGTGAGCTAAAGTATGATGACTCTCTTATAAAGTTTGAAATTACTTGCTCACCATGAACAATGTTTGTTGACTATGTGAAACAAACATGGTTGATTCCCCACAAACAAAGATTTGGTAAACTATAGACGAATAAGATAATACATATAGGAAACACAACAACTAACAAGTATGAAAATTGAAAATGTATATTTGTTTTAATAAGAACACATTAATGTATAAAAATAATTTTTTGTGTTTTTCAAATGCAGGGTTGAGTTTGCACATTAGGCCTTAAAGAGACTACTCTAGAATAGCCTTAGAGACCTATGCATCAGCACCTAGATGATCCGTAACGGGCTCGTGAGGCTCCTCATGAACCTCGTCAGCAGCATGATCCATATGGTCAATACCCTCGACAACAGCTGTAGGTGTTCGTTATCTACGTGCTGATGTTGTCGGCCTTTGATGTTGAGGGACTTCTTCCTCATCACTAATAACCTGTTTACCTAAGGTTCTTCCTAAAACGACAAAATCCTTTGATTCTAACCATAATTTACCAATATTCATATTAATATCAATTAATGTCATCATTTAAATAATGATTCAATTTCATATTTCATAACGAAAATATTTTCATTATATTACTCAAAAACTAACTAACAAAGTAACTAATAAATCTTCTAAAACCCTAATGTATTATTAAATGTAGTATATTTTAACAAATGTAATAAATAAAATTTAAATTAACATTAAATGATTAATCTAGCAGACTAAAATATATCATCAAAATCAAACTACAATTTTATTTTAAATATTTTATAAATTACTATTTGATAATTCATAAATAAGTATTTAATTATTTTATAAAAAAATATTTTAATACTTTTACATATTCATAAATCAATGTAGAAAATCATTTTTTTTTAATTTTTATACTTCAAATAACTATTTCTAGCAAAATAAAATATATGATTAAAATCAAAGTACAATTTTATTTTTAATTTTTAATAAATGACTACTTCATTATTTTATAAATAACTATTTTAATACTTTTATATATTTATAAATGAATGAAGAAATCATTTTTATATTTTTTATACTTCAAATCACTATTTATATAAATATTTAATAGTATTAATGCAATAATATTTATACAAACATATTAGTAAGAAAACATTTTTATTATACAATATCAACTATTTTTGTTTAAATAAATTTTAAAACATATACATTATAGAAATTTGGAATTTTTGTTATTTAACTATTTTATAAATAACTATTTTAAATATATAAAATTATTAAAATATTTATTTATAATTAAATAACAACAAAATTTATACATTGATTTTTAAATAAACAAAATTATTAAATAAATAATTTCTTAAATAAAAAATATATTTAATATTAACAAAAATATGGATTGTGAATCAGTATAATCCATATAGATTGCCCGTTCATATGGGTTATACGAATTAGCCACCATACCGATTGTCAATTTGTACGGTCATATGGATTTCCTTCACGCTTGTACCATACGGATTGGGTTTAACAAAGTAAAAAAACAAACACAGACAGGACTCATGACAAGGAGGCGAGTTGGGATGGAAGGACTCGCGGCGCATCAAGGAGGGGAAGGAAGCATCAATGGTGTCACAGCGTAGCAGGAGAGAAAGAGGCATGAGTGAATGGTGTGTGGAGGGATGTGTGTATTTGATTTTTAACTGAAGGACAATTTCATCTTTTCACTACACTTGCTGGGTGTAGAAGAAATGGTGTTGGGTGCAGAAAAAAAGTCCCTCAAACAATAGGCTATAATTGAACTCATAAATTAATAATACAAATATTTTAATTCAAATTAACAGTAAATACATTTTATTTTTAAATTATTTTAGAGAAATTAAATCTAAAACTTTCATGTAAATTTAGACTTGGGTAAAAAAGTAATACAATGCCATTGGATTAAATAAGTCTAAAATAAAATGTCAAATTTACTGTTAATTAAAGTTAAAAAAAAAAATACAACAACAGGTGTATGGATCCTCTACCGCCAATAGCCATGTAGAGCCATGTTGACTCTACAGTAATCATAGTAGGATATGAGGGATGTTCAAATCCAAATTGATTCAAAATAAAAATTTAAAATAGGTTTGGTTTTGTTTAAATTTTCTGTTAAATGAAAATCAAACCTCTATGTTTTTAAGGTGTAGTTCAGATGACTTTTTGATGAAAAAATAAACCAAATCCAATTACATAAATGCCCCTATATCACAAGCATTTGATTTAAATATAATCATTATAAAAAATATATTTAAATATTTAATTATGAAAGATTTATAAAAGTGATTGACCATTTTTGGTCACTTTTACAAACTTTTTACTAAAATGGATTCTTTGTAAAAACAAATTACTAGATGGGTCTGTTTTGATCAAAGTCCAGGATCAAACTAATAATTTGAGGACCTGACAGTCCAGTCCACAAAAAAGATGAAACAACAATTTTAAATAGTTTTTTCACCTCTGATCGTGTTTTTCACTAGATGATTACTTTAAAGGAAGTAACAATTCAAAATTATTGGTTTGTCATGTTAAAAGAAAGTAATAATTCAAAATTATTGGTTTGTCACAAAAAAAATAACAATTTAAAATTATTGGTTTGTCACGTCAACATTTATGTGCGTGCAACTTGAGTCCACGATAAAAAAATTCTAGAATATATGAATTAATATACGAATTAACACTTATTCAAGTACACATAAAAACAGTATGCTTAGCATTGAAACAACAATTTACATTAATGTGATTTATAACTGTAAATATAACTTTCTTTCAGTTTTCTTCACACTTTCAACATACGTTAAAAATTTGAGTATTTTCTTACCAATTTATTTTTATATGTTAAGAGATAGATGTCATGCATTTGTATAACTAGATGAATATGTAATATATGTTTTTCTATTATATGATTATGTCTATTTTGTGAAGATTTATGTAATATAATGACCAGCAAAATGAATTTGATATTTCTGCATGTCCTTGTTGTGAGGAGACATCATATGGTGACCAACAAAATGAATTTGTTGTTTATGCACCGATGGGACATAGCCGGCTGCGATGAGACAACACATGTTGACCAAGAACACATATTTGCTTTTACATAACCAACATTTCAAGGTTGCTGTTTATTTGTAAGCTGGAACCAACAATTATAAATTGCTACTTTACGTGAGAGTTTTTCTTAATTTTTTTTGCAAAAAAATACATGACAGTGGAACAGTAAGCCAAAATAATACCAATGCCAGGAATTTGTTTTAGAATCAACCTTTAGCAAAAAAAAATTGTAAAAGCGACGCAAATGGGTCAATCATTCAAGATTTATATGCTGCTGTAACAGTAGAGAATCTAAGTCGCAAAAGCAGAGCATAATGCTGAACAACACTGATAGCGCAACAAGTAAAATTAAAGTGAATGCCTCTCGTGGCTGCGTGTACACCGCAAATTGATTTGGAATAATACTAGACTCGCTCATCGCGCCCACTATTAATAACACCTTCCTCTGCCTTTCACACTCACTACACGATTTCCCAAACAAACCCACCACCTTGCAGCGCCGGAGCCTCCACCACGCCAAACGGCAGAGCCAACCCGCCCTTGAACACAAAACTGCACGCCAACCCTTAACGGTTCTGCTTCCACTTTCATTTTCCTAATTTCTTAATCCCTCAGTTCAAACTTAAACTATAATCCTTCTTAATTTAAATTTAAATTATAATTATAATGCTTCTATTTGGGCATCATCAGGTGGGCCAAGCGTCCAGAGTAGATGGACCATTTGCTTTTTTTAAGTGCTTTTTTTGTTGGGACTAATAATATAAAATAACTAAGAGGCTTAAACATAATAAATACAAATTACAAGAAGCCCACAGAGGCGCATAGCACAGTTATTACTCTTTCAAAACCCTGAAAATCTAAAATCAGCCATGGGTTCAATAGGTACGGTGTGTTCAAGCTTCATTACAGCACCTCCGTCGTCATCTTCCCTCTCCAGAACAACTCCTTCGTTCTGCTGCGCATTTCCTTCTCGTAGAATCATCATCAAGCCAAGAATGGGTCCATATCCGGCCCAGGCCCAGCCCAAGGAGGCCAAGCTCTGGGGTGGCAGGTTCGAGGAGGGCGTAACCGACGTTGTAGAGAGGTTCACCGAGTCGATCTCCTTCGACAAGCAGCTCTACAAACAAGACATCATGGGAAGCAGAGCACACGCTACAATGCTCGCTCACCAGGTCTGTTGCAAACGCATCCACTCTACTACTAATTCAACACTGAACAATACGAATGCTTATTAGTTCTTTTTGTTGTTGTTGTTGTTGTTAGGGTTTGATAACCGTGAGTGACAGAGACTCCATTCTCCAAGGTTTGGACGAAATAGAGAGGCGCATTGAGAATGGAGAGTTCAATTGGAGAGCTGACAGGGAGGATGTTCACATGAACATTGAGGCCGCGCTCACCGACTTGATCGGTGAGCCTGCCAAGAAGCTCCACACTGCACGGAGCCGGAACGATCAGGTCTTGACGGATTTTCGCCTCTGGTGTCGCGACGCCATTGACAAGATCCTCGTGAGCATGAAACAGCTTCAGGTCTCACTGATCACCCTGGCTTTGAACAATGAGGGTCTCATTGTTCCTGGTTATACTCACTTGCAGCGCGCTCAGCCGGTTTTGCTGCAGCATCTTCTGTTGGCTTATGTTGAGGAGGTTTGCTCGCAATTTGGACCTTGTTTGTTTACTGTTTTTGAAAATAGTTTGTCTCCACAGAACATCTGAAAGTGTTTAACTCTTGAATACATCACTGTATTTTAACAGTTTGTCTCCTTAGCGCTTGAGGAAAACAGAAGAAGAGGATGAGAAAACATTTCCCAGCTGTTTCTATTTTTTAGCTTTTAGAAACACTTGGTTTGGAAACATTTTTTTCAAAACTTAATAGATTGATTGCTGAGAAGTGTGAATTTTTTTCAGAAAACAGTGTTGTTCATCAAATTTATGTGTCTTGCCAACTTCAAAGTATCTCATGTTAACACTATTAGGAGAGGAGAGGAGAGGAGTTCAACAGCTGAGCGGGGCCGTTCTTATATTGGCGTACATGAAGTGTTCTGTTCTATTGATTTTTTAAAACTTTGATTACCAGTCATTAGGCATTATATTTTCTAGTCAAACATTGCTGGAGAACACGTTTAACATTATTGTTGTTTGCTGTTGCTGTTAAAAAGTATGCACTATCCAATTTATTCATTCACTTTGGAAGGAAGCAACCTGGATTTTGGGAATAGTTTTTGCACTCATCTGGTTTATTGACTGTAGACATTATTTATTATGCAGATTGAACGTGATGCTGGTCGTTTGGTAGATTGTAGGGCTAGGATGAATTTCTGCCCCTTAGGAGCTTGTGCCTTGGCTGGTACAGGGCTTCCTATTGATCGATTCATGACTTCTGAAGCTTTAGGATTTACGGCTCCCTTGAGGAATAGGTATCTCACTTCATTTTATTTTGTGTGAAGTCAATCTATGCAATTATGCCTGGCACGGGATTTGGTTTTAGATCTTCATTTACTTTCTAACTGATTTTACATTGTTATGTTAAATAGTATAGATGCAGTTTCAGACCGAGATTTTGTGCTGGAGTTTCTTTCTGCTAATGCCATCACAGCCGTGCATCTTTCTCGGCTTGGTGAAGAGTGGGTATTGTGGGCTTCAGAGGAATTTGGATTCATCACACCAAGCGACTCTGTTTCAACCGGAAGTAGTATAATGCCTCAGAAAAAGAATCCAGATCCGATGGAACTTGTTCGAGGGAAGTCTGCCAGGGTCATAGGGGATCTTGTTACTCTTCTCACATTGTGCAAAGGACTTCCTCATGCTTACAACCGTGATTTGCAGGTGGCTAAAGAATAAAAAATTAGTTTACCTTTTCTCATTTTGCATTTATTCTTTGCCCGTGTTTTCCTGCATTTATTTGTTTTCTTTCTGCACTATTTTATCTATGAGATTCATTAAAAAAAGTTGCTTCCTGGAAGTAGGAAGACAAAGAACCAGTGTTTGACAGCGTTAAAACAATTTTGGGGATGCTTGAAGTATCAGCAGAATTTGCTCTAAAAATTACTTTCAATCGGGAAAGAATACAAAAGGCATTACCTGCTGGTCATCTTGATGCAACCACACTAGCTGATTATCTTGTTAACAAGGTAAGCCACTTTCACTGATCTGCCTTCTCTCAATAAGCATTCTGTTTGTAATAAAAAAATTGTGAGATTGAAAGCACAACAACCCATCTGGTGGAAAATTAATAGCAATCTGCATGTCACTGTCCAAGTTTGGATTTGAACTCATCTCAATTCCCACTCCATGTGGCCCTGTGCTTCAACAGAAAGCAAAATCAAGCACATTCCTCCCTCCCCATCCCCAGAATCCAATTGAGTGAAGGAAATAAATGTTTACGAAGTTTAGATCTAGTCATGTTTCAGACACTGAATACAATAATAAATTACTTTGGGCAATGCTTTTCATGTTCATTATGGTCAGTACTCAGCCATTGTCTTTGGTACATGCTCCCATTACCAGCCTATCCAGTTTTCACCTTTTAGGATTAGATGTCTAAACAATGAGGGCCATTTTATTTTTTTAAACATATAACACCCCTCCCCCTCCCCTAAAAAAGGACTCGTGCATCTACATCCACGTCATCAGGATTCTGTCATAGAGGTTCACATGCTTCCCTAAAAAAGGCCTTTGTCATGGCCCAATTTGGTCTTCACCATTTCAGTATGAAACATGTAGATGTTTTAGTTTGGCAAGCATTGACATGTGGTAGCAAATATAGACATGCTGCCTTGTATATTCATAAATTCACAATATTTCTGGACTCATTGCTCATTGGTGCTAGCTTTTATGTTCCAACTGTATCAGATGATTCTTTTTCTTCTATTAAGAACTTCTAATTTTTGAACTATGTCTTTCCTATTTTCCTTTCTTAGTTGTACAACTTTGCCTCAATTCCTACTCTTCTTTCGCATTTCAGGGTGTGCCATTTAGAACGTCTCACGATATTGCTGGAAAATCTGTTGCTTTATGTACGTTGAAGAACTGCCAACTGCTGGACTTAAGCCTTGATGAGCTGAGAAGTATAAATCCAGTCTTTGAGGAGGATGTGTATGAATTTCTTGGAGTAGAAAATGCGATTAAGAAATTTGTCTCTTATGGCTCCACCGGGTCAGCATGTGTTGCCAGCCAACTTGATTATTGGTTGAAAAAACTTGAAATGAAGTGAAGATTACCCTAATGTCATGAAATTCTCATCGTGCTAGGGAAGCCAATTCCTAAAACATGGAATAATAGCTCACTGCCTTGCCAAAGTTGCTGGAACACGTAATTCTGGAATCAACCAAGATGATACCTTTGAGTATTTGAAGCGTGCGAGAGCATTAGTTGTTATATGCAAATTAGTCAGGGTTATGTACTTTCAGAATCAAATGTGCCATGCCGTAAGTTATGAGTTTTTTGCATTTTACATTACCTCCTGTTCGACTGTAATTTTAGCATGTCGAATGAATTTTGTGTAGCTTTTAATGAAATAAACTCATCTTTAGCACCCATACGGCTAGAGTTGTGATGTGTTGATTGGAAAAAAAGAAAGGTTAAATTTTATATGGTTGAGCGGTATGGTAAATTATACCCATGATTAGCATTATTATAAATATCATAATCAGCATAATATTTTTTCTTAAATTGCCACTTTTATTTATATTATATTCTTTAATTATGATTTATAAGCAATAACTCAACATAAAATTGCAGGGGGCAAAAGACAATTTAGATTTTTTTTTCATTGCCTTCTAGTTTAAATTTGGAAAGGGACAAAGCTTGACTTGTGTTGCAGAAATGTTAAAATGGAAAAAATACAGGTAGGCGAAGTTTGGTTGCATTTAGCCTATAGTTGAGCATCCATGAATGCTGACTTCTTATGTTATAAAAAGGGCTTTACTTTTGATGGTTAGATTTTAGTATTTAATTAAAATTCATGTAAAA
This sequence comes from Glycine soja, assembly GCF_004193775.1. Lineage (NCBI taxonomy): Eukaryota > Viridiplantae > Streptophyta > Magnoliopsida > Fabales > Fabaceae > Glycine > Glycine soja. Next base: position 8,370,765 of record NC_041005.1, read on the forward strand.
CTTGTTGATTTTTGTAATAATTATTGTTTTTGTTATATTTGTAATAATTAATGTAAAATCACACTTTAAGTCATTTTTAATTCTTTGACACTTTTTTTTTTTAATATTTATAGTTTGTGCAAATTAAACCTTTATTTTTGTAATAATCGTTTCTCTTCAAGATAAAGGATTTTAATGTTTTAAAATTTGTAATCACTTTCTCTTTAAGGAAAGGTTGTTGTGTTAATAATTAAAAAAATATAAATTAAAATATACAAACACATGTATTTGTCTTTTTTAGTTTAAAAATATCTTCAAAATTAGTTTAATTAATGAAATATTATTGGATAATGATTTGTAAATATTTTGTTATATTTAATGTTAAAAATTAAATTAGTCATTTCAAAATTTGGTTTTTAATTCATCAGTTTGAAAATAAAAAACTAAGACCAAATATCCGGGGGGAGGGGGCTAAGAGACCAAAAGCATTTTTTTGAGTTTAACTATGTAATTTGATCTTACTAAATTTCAAACACTATCTAGAACAAACTTACAGATTTTTTTATACCATGTAAGTTGACACTGTGGGATCATTCTTAGAGATGAGGATGAAATTTTTATTTGTGGTTTGGTTCTTGCTCTATTTTAAAAGTTAAGTTTTGGAGTATTTTTCATGGCCGTAAGCTTGTCTGGGGTTGAAGTTTTCTTCGGATTAGAGTATATTTGGACTCCAAAATTGTTGCGGATCTCTCAACCAAAAGATGTTATATTTCTCATCCTTTTACAATTTGGTAAAGGGATTTTTTTCCTCGTAAAATTCCTTCACTTAATTTTTTAAAACAAGTCTCCTCTTCCCTACACTTAACCCATCTCGTGTCTGTTGTTTTAATTGTTGTTATGTGACACCCTTTATCTCATACATATAACTACTAATAATTAAAGAAATAAAAATATAGAATTAATTAAAAGTTTTAAAATACATTTAAATAAAAGCATTTCAAAGGATAAAATGACTCACATTTATTTTTCTAACATCATAATAGAACTTGTCTAAATAAATAATAAAATCATCTCAGCTCAAAACAAGGTTGTCCAACACTTTATGCAATTAATATAGAAACCTATACCCCAATGTCATATCCTATCTGAGCATTGTGTTCCAGCATCCTCTAGCATGGGGTTCTCCATAGTCATCCACCTAACCATCTGTTCCCACGAACACAAAGTTCGAGATTATCACAAGATCCAAACACAAATAGCACACGAGGAGTGAGTTATCACATTTCTAACTAATAGAGAGAAACATGACAACATAAATATACATATCATATAAATGAGATACAACTTACTTAAATTAAATTCATGTCATTCCACCACTTTGTTGCGTAACATCACATCACAACATAACACGTCTCATTCATTTTCACATTATTCACGTACTCAAGGATCAAAATATCACTAAATCAATCAATATCAATCAATACACAAGCGTTATGCAACAAATATACTAAGACTCAATCCTATATGCAATGTGGTACCATGTCAGAGAAAAACCTTACCGGGCGCCTAGGAGTACAAGACAAACCACACAATAGTAAGTTAGGTCACTCTTACTAGGTAAAATCACAGGGAGACTAGTCAGGGTCACACTTTTTTGCGAGAATTCTCCAACCATTTGGGATCGGCACAGGCTTACAGGAGCACTCAAATCAGGTGTATTTACCCCCAAGGCCTACACTCTGAAGAGTCTGTCAGGGTCTCTCCCTCCTAATTCAGGTCCAACCCAAAAAACATTTCAAAACACACACTCTATCTATGAACTGTATAAAACACACGACTCCTCAATTGTTCTCAAAATAATTTTATCTCATTGTGCTTGTGATTAAACTCGTCGGGTCCCCACAATGGTTCTCATCATACTTGTCGCGCATTAACTCGTCGCCCTTAAAGGGTCTTATAATCGTGTAATTGTATAGTTCATAGCTCACAACTCAATGTAAAGAACATCTCAATGCATATATATATATATATATATATATATATATATATATATATATATATATATATATATTACAAGTCAATACATACTCAATTTATCACATACACTCGGTCTCAATCACAATGGTATAATTCCAAAGTAGCATGTTATCACACCTTATGAATCATATACACTTTACCTATGAACTATGCAATACACACAACTACTCAATTATTTTCAAAATTAATTTAACTCATTGCGCCTCAAAGTGATTCAACTTGTCGGGTTCTCACAGTGGATCCCATCACAATATTCGTCGCGCAAAAACTTGTCGCCCTTAAAGGGTCTTACAATTGTGTGATTGCACAGTTCATAGCTCACAACTCAATACATACAACATCTCAATACACATGTATCTCACTATTCATCACATGTTCAATTTGTCACTTACTCACAATTTGAATTATCATTTTGTAATCTCAATATAACAATTTATACAAAAATTCTTCTCACAACATGGGAAGTAAAACCCCTCAAACAATTTCACACAATTATATTAAAATCAATGAATCAAAATCATAGGTCAAAAACACAAAAATATCAAGAGCACTCAATTTTATCAACCAATTTGCATTAGGACATCAATTGGTCTGTCAAACACAACAATATCATATTTATAATCATAAAGGAAAATTATAATTCAATAAAACATCCCAAAATAAACCCTAACTTAATCCTTTAAAGATCCCTACACATGTTCATTCTAACTCCCAATTGCGATAAAATCATCCCTTACCTCTAAGTCGGCTCACATGTGTATTGTGGCAGCGATAACATCATCTCTAATGGTTTCCTGAGATTTCTCAAGTTTTTCCTCTGGTTGCTCTGTGAGGGTTTCCAAGCATTAGAGAGAAGTAGAAATGATTGAAGCCTTCACTCCACTGTCTGCGTGCAATAAATATTTCTCCCTCCGCAGAAATTATTTTGAAAATCCCAATGGTGGAGAAGTGCGGAAATGAACTTCAAACCTTGTGCCCTGATTTCACAATAATCCAACGGTTAACAAGTCATAGATCGTAGTTTTACTGGGGCATGTTTGGATGCATACGGGAAAAGAGAAAGTTCAATGCGAGGGATATTTCTTCCACCACAAATATTATCTCGAAAATCCAAACGGTGGCAGTGTGTGGAATTAAGTTCCTAACCTATTTTGCAAACTTCATGACCATCCAGCGGTTAACGAGTTTGAGATCATCATTTTACTGAGATAGATTTAAGTGTATGTAGGAAAAAGATAGGGTTTTGGGAGGGGAAAAAGAAAAACGAATTTGATAGCAAGAGAAAGTGTAGAGATGTATCGTAAAAACTGACTTAATATGTCTCTATTTATAGCTAGGGTACTCTCAGCCTATTATTTACTTTGTTTATTTATATAAAAAAACCCTTTTAATTTATTTTACGAAAAATGGTTTGTTACACATTGTCCCTCCCTTTGCGTCGCGCCACCAATCCCTGTCCGTTGTCTCTTCCGTTCATCCCTCCCTTTGCGCCGTGCCGCCAATTCCTGCTTCTCGCTATCGCTGTGAGTCCCCTTGTCTGAGTTTATTTTGTCTGTGTTAACACAAAATAGGAATTCGTAGCATCCTTACGGATTGACAATTCGTATAATCCATAAGTTTTATATGGATTGCAAATCCGTATGTTTATTAATACAGATCGAAGTTGCAGAATAAAAAAAACATATCTCCTCCGTTACACTGCAACATCGACCACCACGACAACTACAAACTGCCAACGAATCACCGTAGTAATGCACCTTGACCAAACCAGATACAACAACGAAGGTGGAGCTCGACCATGACTCACAACAACAAATGGTGTATGAAGAAGGAAAAAGGAAGAAGAAGAAGTTATTGGGGTTAGTTTTGTAATTTTAATAAAAACGTTGAGTGTAGAAGAAGTTTATGCGGTGCAGAAAGAAAATCCCTTTGGTAAAAGCTATTCAGGTATCCATCAACATATTGGGCATTGCTTTATGCACCCAGCACAATTACTGGTACATCCAGCAGAACAATGCAATTCCAATTTTTCCCTTCCGTAAAGCTGATACGGATGGGCCAATCCGTAAGCCTCATACAAATTTTTGATATTGCCCCTTTAATTTTATTTATTTGTATATGCGATTATGCTTTTTTTGATATATGCAATTATGCTGATACGGATGGGCCAATCCGTAAGCCTCATACAGATGGGCCAATCCGGATCAGACTTACGAATTGGTCCACCCATATCAGTTTTACGGAATAACAAAATTGAAAAAACATTGTTCTGCGGGATGTATATACAATTATACTAGGTGCACAAAAGCAATACCCATATGATACGTGAAGCTAATTGTCTAGGATTAGTCTTCCTAGGGTTTCTAGTTTATGTGTTGTATTTCTAGTCACCAAAAGAAAAAATATTATTTGATCGTGCATAATTTTCTTGTCGTTTTTTCCGCTATTTCTACTTCCTTTTAGTTTTAATTTTTAACAATATATAATGGCAACAAGTTATTTTTAATTTTCACTTTTCTTTAGATATCTTTATCCTTCAATTATACATGATTCTGTCCATGTCATATCTTTATCCTATTGTCTGGGATTATTTTTTTAAAAGAAATATTTAGAAACACAAATTTCCCTAGTTAAAAATTATAAGAAACGAATCCCTATACTTTTTTTTTAATCATTACATATTATTTTTCGAAATGATCTCAGCACTTAACATTAGCAAACTAACAAGAACCAAAACAAAATATATGTAAACCAAAATTAGGTACTTCCGACACTGACATCAAAAGGTTTTTTATCATTACACTCGCCGTTTCATGCGATGGAAAGCAAATAATGAAATGCCCGTATTTCAAATACAAGGGCGTTAGAACAGAGGAAAAACCAGAAAAAGACAAGTAACTGAGTATTAATTTCACTTTTACAACTCCTCTTACGAAACCACGTTATGGAGTAACTGAGTATTAATGAGATCCATACCAACAACCTAACGTACTCGACAATTCAGCATTGGCATGGATTTTCAACAACCAGGAGGAACAAAGGAATAGTTGCAGCTCGTTATAGTATACCCTTAAAAGAAGAGACTTCACACTCAAGTCTTTGTTAAATGAAACGGTTCTCTTTCCCAACAAAAGATTTTACTTGTCGGGTTGGATTTCTTAAACGACGAAATCCAGGTGCATCACTAATGGATGTGGCCAATTCATTTGGCTGGCCAGAATTATTCTCTGTAGTTGGTTTTGTCACCTTGTCCAACCCCGTTGGATTATTTTCCTGAGTTTCAATACTGCTGCTATTTTCTGGAGAAGAAGACTAGGGATTCCTTGGTAACTAGCTGAATTACTGGTTTCCGCCCTTTCTTTTTCTTGCCTTGCTTTTTATCATCCAATTTCAACTGCAATCAAATTGTTCCCTTGATTAGTAAGCTAGATGGAAAACATAAAGTAGGAAAATCTGAGACTGGTCACTAAATTAGGTACTAAATGCAGTGTAGAATACCATTGAGTTCTGAATGTCACGTAATGGCTTCTTTTTGGGCACCGGGTTGTCCTTGCAACTAGCAGGTTTCTGAACAAGTGCACTCTGGAGTAGTTTAGCACATTCAGAAGCAATCACACACTTCCATCTTTGTCTTCAGCCGAAGCCTCAAGAGTGCATTCTGTATTATCTGATTTTAGTGGTTCATTTCCTTCTAATTGGTTTGGTTCCCTATTTGTGCACTTAAAACGTTTGCAGCCACATGATGCTCCACAGCTCCCACCACTGGATCGTCATCTGCATTTGTTAGTCTTGCACAAGGAGTTCTTACTGCATGAGCAGCAAAGTCCTTCAGCTGTTTTCTCCATCTTAACACTATTCTCACTTGCACTGCTCATTTCGGGTGTATTCATTTTTATCTTGTCATTACTCTCTTCAGAGAGAAGACACAGACCCAGCTTCCCCTGATTAGAAGACGACGCAATGTAAGAATTTAATAATTTAAAAAAAATATATTTGTTCATACTAAATATTGTTTGTTTTGAACACATGTTATTCCTAATGCAGTTCTAATTTGATGCCAATGGCCCAAAACCTGCTTCTTATACTTGAAATCAAGCTTCTCCTTCCTTGATTGTAATTCTCTAAGTAGAGAACCAAGGCTGTTCTTGGATATCAAAATTGTTAGATTTCATCTTAAAACCAATTGTCATTAAGAAAAATTGTCCAACAGGTATATAAGCTGCACTCCAAGGAGTGAGGCAGCCGATGTGGGACTTGGGTATTTTTTAACAAAAATCTTTCTCCTGACTGTCACAATCTTCCTCCTGTAATTGAGATCTTGAAGTAACAAAGAACAGAGTTGAAAAAAAATATTAAATTAGTGAGTGGACTATCTGCTACTACAAGCTGATAGAATTCAAGTATTCAGCATTGCAAAAGGAAATTGAGCAACAGTTTTCACCCTAATTTTTCCTGCCTAAGCATCTCAATTTCTTCCTTCAGCTGTGCAATCTCTCCACCCATCCTGATCATGGCAAATTGTTAGAATTGGAGCCCTTAATATGCATTTCACAAAAATCATTGACCAAAGGATACTCTTGCAAGAAAGTTGTTATATTGTATGACAACCAAATTATACGGTTTTGTTAACATCAATCCAAAATCCTTATGTTTTGAATGCTCTAATTCTCTAAAACAAATTCAGTTCGATACTGTCCATGCATATACTAATAAAACACTCAATAAATACTGGCATGCTTGGAAAAATGAGGCATGAAAAAGATTGTTTAACAAATCATATAATCGGAAAACTTCGAACTATTGATGCATTATTATGACTGGTTTAGAGAAATAGGAACATTTATTAATGGATGCTCCTCCCTCTACCTAAAATAACAAGGGTTAGATGTAAGAAAATTGGACAGGATGAATACAATGTTGATCCCTCATTTGGCTCTTAATTTTATGTAACTTCCCCACCCACATCAATCAACTTCAGTTTCAAATTTTCAAATGGACAAAAAATCAAATGGGCAACAAACTAATACCTCAAATAAAACAATAGAGGAATAAGGAGCCATATAAAAAAATAGAACATTAAAAAAATGACACCTCCAACCAAGTTGTTGAGAGTCAATTACTCAATGTTTTTTTAATATTTCAAACCAAAATATATGCTAACATTAATGTCATAAGCTCATAAGCTCAAATTCCAGGCTTGTAAAATCTGACACAATTATGCTAGTCTTTAAGTAGGGGCGGCTCAAGGACTTGAGAGGCCTAAAGTAAATTTAAGAATGAGGTCTTTTATTTACTCATAAAATAGTTTATTAAAATTATCATTGTTTTATTTAAAATTTATTTTCAAATATAATTTTACAATAATTTTTTTTTGAGATATATTAGTATTAAAAAAAATTTTGAGACCTTTTTTTTTTGGGGCCTAAAATCCTTGCTTGGGCTGTTTGGGTCTTAAGCCGCCTTATCTTCAAGGCAGTTAAATAACTTTTTTCACCGTTCAACTTTGGAAAGCTAATATTAGTTGTTAGTGACTCAAACTCAAAGTAAATATTCCTACCATAACATGAATTATAGTAAAAGATACATTTTCACATTAGAAGAAACATACATACAAGTACATATCATTATTATTAGCTTTCGAACAGTATTTAGTAATGAATTGTTCCAGATTACATTTCATCCTTACTATATCTAAACAAATTCAAGTGAGGAAAGTTAATAAGATATGAAATGAAATAATGAACTGAGTTGAACATTTAAAAGGCCTATGAAAAGGGCCATAAGCACAAGCCAAAGAAGAGAAGATAAGAATGACATCAGACATACTTTTCCATTTTGGATTCGCATTGAGAACATAACTTGTGTAACTGAGTTGCGACTTCAAGTTCTTGCTCAGCATCCTGCACCAGCCACATTTTAGTATGTTAGGCCAGCATATAAGTTAGGCCATACTATAGTAGAAATTAGAATTACTCTTCTGTTTTTTAATTACTGATGGTTAGCTTTGTTAGTTAACTCAACTAACTTTAGGTTAGTTGACTGTTACTCATGTTGGTTGTAACAGCTGTCTAACTCTAGTATAAATACTAGAGATGTAACTGTTTTCAGTTGAGTTAGTTAATATCAAAACTCTATTTCTGAAGTTTGTGATTTTCTCTCCTTTCATGTCTGAAATCCTTTTACGCCACTACTACAAAACAGTAATCAAACCCATTAAATATACATTTTCAATTGAAGCAACCCCTGGTTAAGTTCAAACAATAAAAATAACATTCCGCACAAGACCATAAATATTACAAGTTTACAGCATCTAATCTATATGAAAATGAAGGACATAGAGGATGGCCAAAATATCATTGTTAATACAATCTCCAACACAACTTATAAACCTTAATAATGGATCAGTTAGTTTTTGCTTTAGGTGAAAGAAAACGTAGAAAAGAAAGTAGTAAAAAAGGGAACATAAGAGTGTATTTTAGAATTGCAAGAACTTATATTTTTATTGAATGAAACTCATTTAAATACATTAAAATAACTAAATAAAAGATAATGCCCCTTAATTTTAGGAGATACTCCTGATAAAATTCGAATATAAAGTCAGAAACTAACTTAAATCAGAAACTAACTTATTCATAACAGCAAAATAACAAATTACTTTGGCAGAATCTCAAGGCTCGATCTCATCACTCCTCCTTACCTTGGAGGCTGAAAACTCCTATCTACTTCCTCAGAACTTCAACCTGCTGACTTACAGTGCTGAAATACTATTGCTTCCTTCTCATGTGATTGAGCCTTGACATTTTCAGCGTTCAAGTTCTTTGTCAGAAACTTTAAACACTTCTCATTATGCTCAATTTTTGCAGCTTTCTCACTCAATTGTGTCTTCTTGTTTGTATGCTTCTGCACAATAGCTACTTTCTCTAAAGCAGATTTTTCTTGTCCCTTTGCTGGTGGCAACCTTGCTTCAGCAGCACCATTCCAAGATGTGAGAGCTGCTATTTCAGAACTTGGTTGATCTTCATCAACTTTTGGTTTCTTGTCCCATAATTTAGTGTTATTCTTTTTTACTGAAAAAGCAATTTGCTCATCCTCCAATGGATTTAAAACAAAGCTTTTTCCTTTCATTTTTACTTTGAGAATATCTTTGTCACCAGCATCTTTAGTCAAGCACTTTTGTTCTCCAACAATACTTTATAACCTTTCTTGAAATAACTTATAAGCTTGTTAAACTAAAATAAAAGTATTTAGTAAACAAATTTATGTCACTAACTTAAAACATTTTTTTCATGTTACTTGAAGTAACTTAAGTATTTATAACATATAACTTTTTTTTCTATATTTTTTAAATCTTAACACTTTAATAAAATCCCCCATTTTTACTTTTTTAATAATATATTATTTATTTTAATCAAAATTCTCTTTTACTATCACATTATTTTTAAAACTGCTTCAGTATTTATAATATTTATTCTTAATTTTTATAAAACAATAGTTGATTGTTAAAAAAAATTAAAAGAGTTTTTTTTAAAAAAAATATATAATTTTTTAAAAAAAATTAAAAAACCTAAAACCATAATTATCTTAATTTTGTGGGGAAGGGAATTGTGAGAATCTTTTGCCATGAAGGATAGTTTTAATTTACAGCAGAATTACCACGTATGATTTTTTTTATTGGTGCAGATCCCCACGTATTATCTGACCCGTCTAATATTCAACAACAACAAAAAAAGAATCTAATTAACCCAGAATTTAAAGCAAAGTTAACACTAATTAGACAAAAAATAAAGAAACATTACCGTTGCACTACCATTGAACTAAATCTCTCTGAATGAAAATAAGGAGTAGATGGAAACTTTTGATCCGACTTCAATGGACAACAATGACACCTCATTGTATCACTACAAGGCTTAATGATCTGATATTTGACTCACCCGTTTTAGTTCAAATTTCAAGACTTCAAATACTTGGTCCCTTTCTTGATGTTGAACTACTACACCCCACAATTATAAGATACCCTTCTCGGGTTCTGATCTGATGTGTATGCTAAAATGCTCAATTTACTCTTTTGCTTTATAGTTATTTATGCCATGAAAATGGTGCATAGCTTTACCCTTAATTAGTCTAGTTTTCTCAAGTTCATTTAGAAAGTAAAAGTTTCCGTGTGTCATGGGTTCCAAGCATTCCTTATGTGCAATAATGAACTACAAAATAAAAGGCATTCTTGGTAACAAAATATTGCTGCTTTTTCGGGAAATCAAAAGGTAACATCTCATTTTTTATAAAATAAATTGAAAATAATTTTATTTAAAATAAATATAATTTTAAAAAAATTAATTTTTGTAAATTAAATAAATAAGAAAAATATTTTTATTAATTAAAATAATAATTTTAAGGTAAATAAAATAAATATATATTTTTAGAAAAAAATATTTTATTTATTCTTTGAGAGAGAATAAAATAGATTTTCTTTATATAAAATGATAAAATAAAATAAAAAAATAGAATACATAATATCGTAGCTGCAACGTAATAGGTTACTTCACATCTCTACGTTCTCTCTTCCTCTCAAGTCTATTTTTCCTTCTTCATTTTTTAAAATTTTTTCTTTTTCTCGCATACACTCAAATCTGTGTCAGTAAAATGATGATCTCGGACTCATTAATGGTTGGGTTGTCGTGAAATTTGAACAAGAGGTTCAGAACTTATTTTCACACACCCACCATTGGGATTTTCAAGATAATGTCTGTGGTGGAAAAATTGTTCCTTGCTCCGAGCTTTCTCTTTTCTCGCATATACCTAACCTTGTCCTAGTAAAATTATGATCTCGGACTCGTTAACCATTAGATTATTGTGAAATTTGGACACCACCCTTGGAACTAATTATTGCAGACTCTTACCGTTGGGATTTGTGAAATAATATTTTTACAGAAAGAAATTAGTCTTGCACGTTGACAATGAAATGGAAGCTACAATCTCTTCTTTTTCTTTGTAACGCTTGAAAAGCCTAGCAGAACAATCAGAAAAAAAAACAAGAGAAGTCTCATGGAACCACTAGAGATGCCGCTATCACTATCGACCCGTGAACCCACTTAGAGGTAAGAGATGAGTTATTTACAATTGGAGAGTAGTAAAAACATGTGTAGGGATCCTTAGAGGATTAATTGGAATGAGTTTTTGGGTGTTTTTATAAATTTTGATTCTATCTTTACAATTATAACTGTAAATTATATATGTTTGACGAACCAATTGATGTTTCGATGAGAAATTGTTGTGAAATTATTATGTTATTGTGTTGAATGTGAACTCTAAAAATTGATTTTTTTTCTTCTTTTTAATAGCTTATTTTATACAAATTATTGTCTTTGTTATGTATCTTTCCACGATGATGATCACCATGTTATGTATATATTGTAATAATAAAAGTATTAAAATAATAAATTAAAGAAAGTTGTAAAGTTAATGTCTAGTAGTAATTTCTTTTGATATAATTTTAATTTAATTGTTGTAGAAACTCTTTTTAATTGAAAATAATATAGTTTGATTTAATATATATATATATATATATATATATGTTTTGTGTCATGCAAATATTATTATTGTGTGATGTGCATATGATTTATGAGGCGTGATAAATTATTATAATGAGATAATAACATGAGATTGAACATAAGTACAAAGTTGAACATGTGTTAATTTTTTAGATACACGTAAACATGTGATTGTGGATTGTGATATTTTAAAATTGTGGATATGAAATTTGGTTATGAATAAGTGTTTAGTTAACACTTGATGTGACAATACTTGTGTTGTGAGCTGTGAATTATATAATAACCTGACTGGTGTTTACCTAGAGAAAAGTGTTTATGCGCAGTGTTAAAGGGAAAATGTAGGATTCCTAGTTAGGAACCTAAAGTGTTAAATCGTAGCACAATGTGTTAAACGTGTTTGAAACACGAGTGTGAGATCGTGTGTATTGTATAATTCATGAGCAATGTCTGTGTGCAAAAATTGTTCTAGGGGTTGGACCTGAATCAGAAAGGTAAGACCCTAACAAATTCTTCGAAGTCTAGGCCTTGAAGGTAAAGACACTCGATTTGAGTGCTCCTTTAAGCCTATGTTGATCCCATATGGTTGGAGCATCTCGCAAAACAGAGTGACCCTGACTAGTCACCTTATGATTTTACTTAGTGAGAGTGACCTGACATATCCATTGTGTGGTGTGTCTTGTTATATACTCCTAAGCGCCCAAGTGTGATTTTTCACTGACATGGTACCACATTCCATATAGACTTGAGTCTTAATATAATTGTTGCATAGCGCTTGCTAATTGTTTATTATGAAATTGATGAGTGTTATTATGTCTTGATCCAAGTATGTGATATCCTCTACCCCTCACATATATACTAACAAAGGAATAAAAATTCAAATATTAATTAAAAGTATTTTTTTTTTACATTTTTAAATACAAGTCTTTCAAAGGGATAAAAGGCTCATATTTACTTTATTCTACATCATATTCAAACTTGTCCAAATAAATAATAAAGTCATCTCGGTTCAAACAAGACCGTCTAAGATTTCATACAATTAATATAAAACCCTATACCCCAATGCCACATCTTATCAGAGTGTTGTGTCTCAACGTCCTTCAACACAAGGTTCCTTAAATCAATTCACCTAGTCATCTGCTCCCCCGAACACAAAGTTCAAGATCATCACAAGATCCAAACACAAACAACACACGGGGAGTGAGTTATCACATTCCTAACTAATAGAGAAACAAGACAACTAGATATACATATCATATAAACCAAATAAAACTTACTTACATGTAATTCACGTAATTCCACCACTTTGTCATTCAAAGTTCACTTTTCATCCATCAATCACACTTTTCAATCATCAATCATATTGCACAAGAATCACACACTCTGATTAAGACATAATAACACATCAATTTCATAATAAACAATTAGCAAGCGCATGAGACAGTTATATTAAGACTCAAGCCTATATGCAATGTGGTACCATGTCAGTGAAAAACCACTCTGAGGCGCTTAGGAGTACATAACAAGACACACCACACAATGGGTTTGTCAAGTCACTCTCACTAAGTAAGATCATAGGGAGACCAGTCAGGGTCACGATGTTTTGCGAGAATGCTCCAACCATATGTGATCAGCATAGACTTAAAAGAGCACTAAAACCCGGTGACTCCCAAGGCCTACATTCCGAAGAGTCCGTCAGGGCCTCTCCCTCCTGATTTAGGTCCAACCCCTAAAATCATTTTAGCACACAGACACTGCTCGTGAATTATACAATACCCACGACCTCACACTCATGTTTTAAACACGTATAACATATTGCGCTACAATTTAACACTGGTTCCTAAATAGGAAACCTACATTTTCTCTTTAACGCTGATTCCTAAATAGGAAACCTACATTTTCTCTTTAATACTATGCATTTACACTTTTCTCAAGATAACACTAGTCGGGTTATTGTACAATTCACAGCTTATAACACAAATAATGTCACATCAAGAGTTAATCACACACTTATTCACAACCAAAACTCATTTACAATTTCACATCTCATAATGTCATAATCCACCATCACATGTTTTCACGTATCTCATAATTCAACACATGTTCTACTTTACACTCTTATTCAATCTCAATAACAATATTATAATCTCAAGGCAACATATTATTCCACAATTCATCACATATTTCATTTATAAGCACTACTCATGAATTATACAATACTCACGACCTCACACTCGTATTTCAAACACGTTTAACACATTGCGCTACAATTTAACACTGGTTCCTGAATAGGAAACCTACACTTTCTCTTAAACATTGTGCATCAACGCTTTTCTCAAGATAACACTGGTCGGATTATTGTATAATTCATAGCTCACAATATAATTATTGTCACATCAAGTGTCAAACACACACACTTATTTACAATCAAATATCATGCCCACAATTTAACATCTCATAATATCACATCATATCTCATTTTTACATGTATCTCGCAAATTGACACATTCAACTTTGTACTACTCAATCTTCACAATAATATTATAATACCATTATAATAACTTATTATACCTTATAACTCATATACACATCACACAATAATAATATTTGCATGCTACAAAACATATATATGTATATGTATATGGTAAATTAAACTACATTGTTTTTAATCAAAGAATTTCTATAACAATTAATTTAATATTACATCAAAAGAAATTACCACTAGGCATTAACCTTACAATTTTCTTTAATTTATTATTTTAGTATTACAATAATTATATACACATAACATATTGATCATTGTCGTAGAAAAATTAGAACAATATAATAATTTGTATAAAATAAGTCATTGAATAATATTATTTAAAATATAATTTACGTTAATAAAAAGAGCTTAATTTTTCTAAGGGGTTCACACTCAATACAAGAACACATCAATTTCACAGCAATTTCTCATTGGGACATCAACTGATTCATCAAACATATATAATTCACTGTAATAATTATAAGGATAAAATGAAAATTGCGAAAACACCCAAAAACCCATTCTAATTGATATTTCTAAGGATTCCTACACATGCTCTCACTAATCCCCAATTGTAAATAACTCATCCCTTACCTCTAAGCGGGCTCACGTGTCTTCAGACAGCGATAGCAGCATCTCTAGCGGTTTCCTGAGATTCCTCCAGTTTTTCCTCTAATTGCTCCGATAGAGTTTTCAAACATTAGAGAGACAGAGAAGGGATTGAAGCCTTCACTTGTACTGTCTTGGTGCGATTCCTTTTTCTCTATCCTTTAATATTATCTTGCAAATTCCAACGGTGAAGGTGTGTGTAACTGAATCGAGAACTACATATCAAAATTTCATGAAAATCCAACGGTTAACAAAACCGGGATCGTAGTTTTACTGAGACCATTTTGGGTTTCTGCGGGAAAGGAAAAGATTACGATGCGAAAGGTATTTCTCTCAGCTCAAACATGATATCAAAATTCCCAACGGTGAGAATGCTCAGAATTGGGTTGCGAAAATGATGCTCAAATTTCACAATGATCCAACGGTGAATGACTCTGAGATCGTCGTTTTTCTGAGACAGGTTTAGTGGGCTGCAGGAAAAAGAAATAATTTTAAAAGGAGAAGGGAAAAAACGAAAATGAGGAAAAGAAGAAACATCGTCAGTCTGAAAACTGACCTAACATCGCTATTTATACCTAGGGTACACACAACTTATTATTACTCTATTTATTTGTTTTTAATATTTTATAAAAAAAAAGAACTCTATTTTATTCCTTACCAAATGAATAAATCAAATGTCTTTTTTTCCCTTCAAATCATTATTTCTCATTATTTATTTATTTATAAAAAACCTGATCATTTTTTTAAAACTCTATTTATTTAAAAATAAAAATTCTTTTTAAATTGACTTACGAAAAATGGGATGTTACAGTGTGATTCATGTGTAATATGATTGGCGATTGATAAAAATGATTTTTAAATGATAAAGTGGTGAAGTGACGTAGATTGTATTAAGTTGGACTATATTATAAATACTTCTATAATTTATTTTGAGTATGTCTTTGTTTATTTGTATTTTTTTAGAAATGTGATAACTCACTCCTTGTGTGTTATTTGTGTTTGGATCATGTGATGATTTCGAATCTTGTGTTCGTGAGAGCAGATAACTAGGTGGATGACTTTAGAACCTCGTGCTAGAAGACACTAAGACATAATGTTCCGATAGGATGTGACATTTGGGATGTGTTTTTATTTTAATTGTATGATGTTATTTTATTTTACCTTATTGATTTTACAAAATATCTTTTGTAAATTTTGATGGTCTTGTTCTGAGCTGGATATATTTTTAATAAATTTTATTTGATACTAATAAAATGAATGTAAATTTTTTACTTACGTTAGTTTGTTTATTTGTATTTTTATATATTTTATTTATTTATATGTATGCCGAGATAGAGGGTGTCATATACAACCCCAAACTTTTATAATTAAATCATTTTATTCTATGGATTCTTTCCATTTCCATGAAAGAGGTTTGCCAAACTCGTGGTGAGTTACAAAACAAATTTAAAGTAGGAGTGAGTGCACGTAATGAATGAACAGGAAACAAATAGGACTGCCTTGAGACTAAATCTTTCAAGCAGAAAAGGCCAAAATATAAACTGTAGAGGGTAGGGTGCTAAGAAAAAATGAGACTATAATTGCAAGGAGAAAAAACATCTCCATAGGTTAATTAAAAGAATGACTTAAAAAATAATGCAGCTATTGCTATATATATCTTCATTCTTCCTACCTACCACACAGCTTCCGTTCATTTTGCTTGTAGAACGTGGCCATTGATCGCAACATGTAAAGATTTTCAAAAAGTCGGTTCTTTGTGGAAAAAACTAGTCCTTGTCACCTCACATAGTAAGACTAGGCCTACAGGAATAGGTTAACTAAAGTTAGTTGTCTGCAATAACGTTGTAAGGGCAATTTTCTTATTAAAACTCCCCCGCGTAAATAATACATTGACTTTCATGAAACAAAATCTAATCCATTTTGAGATATGTTGAACCAATTCTTTGTCAATATCCTGATAATTAGTTTTTGACCTTGCACTTCCAAAGTGCATTAATATTTCCAGGAACATATTTGTATATTTGTAAAAGTTCTAAAAATGTAATGCAACTGCAATTGCAATTGTGATCACATTTGTCTATGATCGTCTACAATATCAAAAAATGTAATGAAACTGCAATTTATAACCATACTGTTGAATGACTATTGACCCTAGATTCTAGGAAACTCTAAGTTCAACTCATGTGCTATCACATGGAAGGGAGTTAAAGAAACAGCAGGAATAGTTTGAATGAAATCAATACGTGGTTAATACAGAATCTTAGCTCAAAGTGAAACAAAAATAGATGGGAAGTGACACATGCCAAGAAAGCACAGAAAGAGGGGAGCATCCTCTTTCATTGGTCAATTTCTTTTGTTGTCATTCAGGAAAGACAAATCCTAAGATGCCTTATTACCTTCTCTATGTGCCTTTGTGGAAACTTCCCCTTCCTTCCACAATGGAAAATTTTTCTGCACTTTCATTTTCATCTTGGACAGAGAGAGGTAGCAGTGTCAATAAAAGAGAAAACAACACTTGAAACAAACAAGTACTTTTGTCATTCTGCAAAGCACCATAGAACTTTGGGACACTGCAACCCTATGGAGAATTTGCCAGTGATAACTAATGTTCATGTAAATAGGTAAAAGTATCATAAACCCTCTTCTTAAGGGTGTGGCTGTAATTTGACACCCTACACAAGACTTGAAAAAAATTAAACTCTCCCCATCCTTAACGTCAATGTTGGAGTGCTATCCGGCAATGAAAACCACCTTAAGCACCCCGTTCCACAAATCATTAAAGTAAGATGATGATTGATTATGAGTCTCCATCTTCAACTATAAATGCCTCCTAGTGTCAAAAGAGCTACACCTTCATCTCCCTATCTCTTCTTTCTCTTACACTATAACACACACTCTCACAAATTCAGACAGATAGACACCAATGTCAACACTGAACCATCTTTTTGATCTTCCTGAACAGATATGTTACATACAATGTGGATTCTGTAGCACTATTTTAATGGTAATGAACTCTTTGGTCAGTTTAACTTCACTTCCAGAGTTCACGTGGTTTTATTTTCTAACTGCACTTGTTGAGTTCATGTGGTCTATATTTTTTAATTCAACTTTCTGTATTTCATTTTTCTGTTTTCAATTCAACTGTGAGAAGCAGGTAAGTGTCCCATGCAGCAGTTTGTCAATGGTGGTGACAGTAAGATGCGGGCACTGCACAAGCCTCTTTTCTGTTAATATGTCGAAAGCTTCTTTTATCCCTTTCCACCTCTTAGCATCTCTTAGTCATCTTGAGGTGATGGGTTATTACCTTGCAATTTCTATATTTATTTCCTTTGGAATTTTATCTCAAAATGCATTTGTGACTGTCTCCACTCTCCAGCCAAAAGAAAGTAGTCCAGAAGCAGATGCTAACAAGACTTTGAACAGCCATAGTGCATCCATGATGACCTATTCTGATTGTGAGGAAGAGGATGTAATTCCAATGAGTCATCATGTTGTGAATAAACGTATGTAAGGCAATGTTACTTTAATAATGAGATGAGCTATTGAGTTTGAAGCAAGTTTTGTGCACTCATACAGCTTCCTCATAAATTTGTTTTTTGATGCATGGACTGTATACAGCGCCAGAGAAGAGACAACGAACACCATCTGCTTATAACTGCTTCATCAAGTAATGATTCAATAAACAAAGTTGTATAGAACTGGTTAAACTTCAAACTTTAAATTCTAATGTGATTACTAGTTTAATGCAGGAAGGAGATTAAAAGGCTAAAGGCTGAAAACCCTGACATGGCCCACAAGGAAGCTTTTAGTACAGCTGCAAAAAATGTAAGGTCCAATTTTTTAAGCTGCTTATTAGTTCAACTCATTTGCAAATTTGGCAGTCTTTATAAGATTGGTGAAAATATTGGGAAGAGAAGAAGGGTACTTTTCTTAAGCTTTATCTTGAAAATATTTGTCATTTTCAGTGGGCCAATTTTCCCCAAACTCAGTGGTGCAGAGGAGATGAAGAGAGCTGTAGCCAGACAGATCAACTTGTGAACTCACAAGTGGACCCTCCTGATGCTGAGGTTAAAGCATAATTATTTGAAGAACTCAGCAATTTCTTCATTTAAGACAGAAGGTTCTCTTATAACACAAACAAATTACTTGAGCTGATTAAAACTTGTTATTAGTAGGAGATTCTTTGGTTTGCCACTGTGTGCATCTATCTTAAGTATTGCGTGTCCCTTTCTTCATATCACAGGAAAAATAGAAGTAGGCTCCATTCATTCAATAGCAAAGACTTATCCGTATAGTGATTGCCAATCAAAGTGACATTGAGACATTAAACCATTATTAGAAATTATTATAGATCCTCAAAAAATTATAATCAGTATTTGATGTTGATTAGCATGGTATTCTCAAAAGATGTAGAGCTCCCATTAAAGATTTACTAACCCCTAGAATATGAGACAAGATGAAATTTGACAAAGAGGACCTAAAGTAACAATGACACTAAAAGTAAATAAGACAACACGGTAATACTAACACAAAATTGCAATCTTGGTATTTTCATAATGTAATGTCTGTAGCTAGTCAATTTCCTGGCACTGTCCTTCATTTGTGTCAACTTTTCTAGAGTAATGTAGATGTACTTCTCATACTTTAAGCCTACTCTTCTTACTATAGTAATTCACCCTTGTAATGAGTGTGTCACTTCATGTGTGAAACTTTCAGGTCAATGAAGAAGGTCAAGGATTCCGTGGAAGAAAGGTCCCAAGAAATTCCATCTTGGAAAGGACACAGTTTGAATGAAGAAAGCTCAGCTTATGTGACATAACAAGCTTATTTTCTGTCTTTATGGTTGCCTCTAAATAGTTTTCCTAATTAAGAAAAGATGCTCTCGGTAATGAAAACGAATTAAGAAGGGTTGAGACTTGAGAGCTGACAATTTGAGACTTTAGGAAGTGCTTTACATTGATACTTTTATCTGACACCTTTATTTTACAGCATACCAGTTCCATTAACTAGTCTTCAGGACCACAAATGTTTTTTTTCTATTGTTTTTATGTTGTTGGTTCTAATAAATGTTCATTTGTTAAGTGTTCCTTGATGTTAATTCTCAAACTCTGTGCATGTTATTAAGGGAAAAGTAGCAGATGATGGCTACATATTTTCGTGATAGATAAACATGCATCGCATTTATTGGAACGGAAACTCAACGTATAAAAAATGTTAGCCACGTAATTGAAACTTTAAAGACTGTTGTTAGCTGATTTGCGTTAGTTGATTTTATCATATTACTACAGAATCCGATTTTCTTATGTTTTCAATTCCCTCGAAATCAAGTTCAATCTAAGATGTTCTTGATCTGTAGTCGCTAGTCACGTACTAGTAATACACAAACGCGCAACAACATCCTTGGAGCTAAAAATATTACAAGTCAATTCCTTTTTTTTTTTAACAGAATTACAAGTCAATCCTTAAAACAATCATCATTCTGGCTAGAGACAAATGCTTAACCTAGCATTATTACCTCTGATCCATCTTTAACTGACTAGATAAAAATCCACACATTACCCTGTCATAAATTTCAAAATTTAATTATTGTTTATTAATGAGAAATATCAATTATAGCACAAAAATAATAAGAATAAGGAAAAATTGAAAATTTATGACATCAGAAAATAGAATTAAAAGCTAAATTTGCAATAAGAGGAATGTGAGTTATCATGATTATTTAGTGCATTTGGTTTGCAATTGCAAACCCCCAAACGTCCGACGGAGAAGCTACAAATTCTTGTTTCTCATTTTTATGATTTGGAAAGTGGAAATTCCTTGATGCAAATAGGTTCTCAAACACTATTTTTTTTTATTAAAAAAAGAGCTCTTTTTTTGTTAAATACACAGTAAATTGAAAATTCTTATTGCAGATTTCTTTATTAGATAGAAAGATGAGTTCGCACATGGCAAGATTGAAATAAGAAATGAAAATGAATATGAACAATGACAAATAAGAATTAAAAGGACCAATTATAGATTTCTAATAATAGAACACTATTAACAACAAACTCTTTTCAACACGTTTTGTTGCTGGTTGAAATTATCTAATCCTATTCATTTGAGAATACAACCCACATATAATGAAAGTGAATAAATTTCACCCAATAAAAATATATAAAAAAAGCATGTGTTCCTGACATTTCCAAAAATGTGAAAATGGTATATTAATTGGGAAAAATTAGTATAAAACACGAAAGGTCAACAAACCAAAAGTGGGGAATAATCGTGAATTTTTATGTGCCAATTAACTTGTTTGCATGTGGCATCCTTCTAAAGTTTGGTCTGTCATATAATACCATTGTATGAGATATTAACATAAACTGTCTCTTGTCATAGCTCCTCTAAAGAACCGATAACAAACATACTTGCTCTGAACCAGCACACAAACATGAACTGCTTGTAAAAATGCAATTCAAAAAAGAAAACAAAAATCGATACATTGCCATAGGCCATGGAATGCAACTGAAACATCATCTGTTATTCCTTAAGCCTTCTTAATTGGGATCAGACTTGTCCAGAGCTGCAATCAAAAGTATGATTAGTAAAGACAGAATGATATTAGAAAATTCACAAACAGAGAAAAAGAACAATAGAGGAGGGAACAGAAATTACTGTTGTAATTGAGCAACTTCTCAATGAGATCAACATGGGTCATAAGCATGCGCCTACAACAATATCGAACCAATCCCAATGCATCCAGTGCATCTCTGCAATTCATCATTATGTTCATACACAATACTAAAACTAATATTAAGGAATCAAGTAAACACACAATAGTACCCTATATCTCATAGGAATTGAAAAAAAAAAAAGGAGTTAGGGTACGAACCCTTCACTGTAATCTGCCTGGAGAAGGTCCAAATAGGTGTCCCATTTGTTTCCAATGACCTAAATCGGAGAAAAGGAATGAAATTGAGCATTAATTCAGCCAAACCCTAAACCCTAAAAGCGTCAAAGAGGTCCAAATTTATTTATTTTTAATTCAGCACGAAATAGAGTGAAAAGAGGACGAAAGAGAGTAATTGGGAAAACCTTTCCACAGGTAAAACAACGAACGGGGATGATCATTTTTCTCTTCTCTGCTCAGTACTCACAACAAAACCACGCCCTTCTTTATATTGTTTTTTAAGATGTAAGAAACGAATTAACAGAGAATGAGAAGATGATGAAATCGAAAGAGGAAGAAACGAACCCACTCTAATAATGTGCTTGCCGTAGTGACTGTGACTCTGATCAACTAACGCCGGTGACTGGAAAGGCTATTTCATGAACAAATTGAAAATACGATATTGATATTATAGTCGTGCCCTCCCTCTCTGTCTTGCCATGAAGGTCATGTTATATATTCACGTGAGATGAAAACTAGGATTTCCAGTAGGATTCTTTGGTTATAGCAACCCTTTAAAAAGCAAACTTTATGGGTTTTAAAAGGTACCAATCATCTGCCTTATTAAAATGCAGCTTCCAATTCTCATCCAAAATTCCATTTTTCAAAACAAGGCAGGAATCCAGGCTTTGTCGTTCACCTTTTCAGTTTCTTTTACTTCAAGTCATTGCTTCGGTTGACCAACCATATCAAACACTGTATGGATAGGATTGGATCCGATTCTCTTGAAAAAATTTGTTGTTATTATTTTTATTAAGAGGAGGAATCGGTTTATTTATGCATAACAGCAGTAAGTATTATGTTGTTGAAGGTTCGCGATTGTAGAATTGGTTTTCTGCTTTGAATCTACCATTACGCCAATTTTGTACCAACTTGCGTTTATTCCTCTAGATTCTAGATTGTGTGAAAATGGGTGTCTATGTTCAATGCATATACAAATTTCAGGAGAGATGTTTCTTTTAAAAGTTTGTGTTGTTGGCTATGACCTGTGAATCAATCTATGCTTTGGCGTGTACACAAGACCCCCTGAAGAACAAACCCACGCATCCTAATTATAACACAATAAACTCTTTGTTTTTCTGCTTGAAATCCAAGTAACTCTAATATTTTGTGATTTTGAATGCTAAAAGAGCTTGTACTTTTTTCTCTGCCCTCGTGAAGATAGATTCTGTTAATATCTTTTTCCCTCCCTCTTTCAAGCTTTGTCTTCGACACTACATGAGAATGGATGTGGCTTTTTCCCATCACTCATGGTGGTTGTGGAATGGGAAACATCAAGAGCCAAGAATCTCAAATGGGTCTACCATAAATTCTTCGGCTGATTCTGTTATGTGGGAATTGGATGGTTTTAGATTTTCATTTGTTAGGCAAACGTGTTGGACATTTTAGTGTAATTGATCTCTTTATTATGTTAAAATAAGAGTGCACGCTTATTTTAATGTAATAACGAGATGTTCGGTTTAGGCAAATTTTGAAAGTTACATGGAAGTTACTAAAATTTCCATCAACGGTTGGAAGTTACATGGAAGTTACTAAAACTTCCATCAACGGCAGTTTTTTAAAAAGAAATAACTTCCATCAACCGCCAAAAACCACCTTTTCTTTTATCATAAATAATCATTCTGGTTCAGAAAGTATAACGGTGTGATAAAACATACAAGACCAAAACAAAACTCTTGAATTATAATCTTCTGATTTTATCCGATTGAACAATTTTGGTTGAACCCCGAAATTTGATTCAATCTGAAAGTGTTATACACGACTTCAGATTTATCCAGTATCATCTCGATTTTTCAAATTAACCAACAAAAGATTGAATCAAATTTTTCGAGATGACGAACGATAGTTCGAAGATGACAAGCAAGTTTGCGAAGTTGGACAAGTTTGAAGGGCAGGATTTCAGAAGATGGCAGAAGAAGATGCACTTTCTCTTGACAACATTGAAGGTGGTGTATGTGCTGAGTACACCGATGTCGGTGTTTATGGAAGACGAAACTCTGGATCAAACAAGGAAGCGTTCGAAATGGGAGAACGACGATTACATTTGTCGTGGACACATTCTGAACGGTATGTCTGACTCTCTCTTTGATATTTATCAAAATGTTGAGTCTGCTAAGGAATTATGGGACTCTCTTGAATCCAAGTATATGGCAGAAGATGCTTCAAGTAACAAATTCTTAGTTAGTAATTTCTTTAATTACAAAATGATTGATTCAAGGCCTGTTATGGAACAATATAATGAACTGCTGCGGATTTTGGGTCAGTTTACTCAACATGATTTGAAAATGGATGAATCCATTGCAGTTTCATCTATAATTGATAAACTGTCTTCTTCTTGGAAAGACTTCAAGCATACCTTGAAACATAGGAAGGAAGAGTTGACTCTGGTTCAACTCGGTAGTCATTTTATGATTGAGGAGTCGCTGAGGGCTCAGGAAATTGACAAAGTCAATGATAAAAACGTAGCAGGTTCCTCTTCCGTTAATATGGTAGAGGAAAGTGGAACAGTTAAGCAAAATTATAATGCTAAAGGTAACAAACGCAAATTTCAAGGAAGTAAGAACAAAGGTCCAAACAAACAGACAAAATTGTCATGTTGGAAGTGTGGGAAACCTGGTCATTTAAAGAGGGATTGTCGGGTGTTCAAAGGAAAGAACAAGGCTGGTCCAAGTGGGTCTAATGATCCTGAAAAGCAACAAGGTCAGATTGTAGTGAATAATTTTAATTCGAATACGAATTCAAATTATGTATCACTAATATCTGATGCATTCTATGTGCAGGATGATGACGTTGCTTGGTGGTTTGATTCGGGAGCAACAAGCCATGTGTGCAAAGATCGTCGTTGGTTCAAGGAATTTAGACCAATCGATGATGGCTCTATTGTGAAGATGGGCAATGTTGCAACTGAACCAATCCTAGGATTAGGTTGTGTGAATTTAGTTTTTACTTTCAGAAAAAGTTTGTATTTGGATAATGTCTTATTTGTACCTGGTATTCGTAAGAACTTATTGTCTGGTATGGTTTTAAATAATTGTGGTTTCAAGCAAGTACTTGAAAGTGACAAGTACATCTTGTCAAGACATGGTTCGTTTGTTGGATTTGGTTATCGTTGTAATGGAATGTTTAAATTAAACATTGATGTTCCTTTTGTTCAAGAATATGTTTGTATGGCCTCGTGTAGTTCTATAATTAATATGACAAAATCAGAAATTTGGCATGCTAGATTAGGACATGTTCATTACAAAAGATTATAAGATATGTCAAAAACAAGTATGATTCCTCCTTTTGATATGAACATTGAAAAATGCAAAACTTGCATGTTGATCAAGACCACTAGGAAACCTTTTAAGGATGTTAAAAGTGAGACTAAAGTCTCAGACCTTATTCATAGTGATTTGTGTGATTTGCATGCTACTCCATCATTAGGTCATAAAAAATATCTTGTTACTTTTATTGATGATGCATCAAGGTATTGTTATGTATATTTATTAAATACAAAAGATGAAGCTCTTGATAAATTTAAAATTTATAAGAAAGAGGTAGAACTTCATCAAAATGGGCTAATCAAAACTCTTCGTACGGATAGGGGAGGTGAGTATTATGATCCGGTTTATTTTCAATCTACTGGAATAATACATCAAACTACAGCTCCCTATACACCACAACAGAATGGTGTAGCCAAAAGGAAGAATAGAACCTTGAAAGAAATGGTGAATTCCATGTTATCCTATTCGGGTTTAAGTGAAGGATTTTGGGGTAAGGCTATGTTGACAGCCTGTTACTTGTTGAACCGAATTCCTAACAAAAGGAATAAGGTTACCCCATATGAACTTTGGCACAAAAAGACACCAAATTTGAGTTATCTCAAAATTTGGGGATGTAGGGCTGTGAGAACTCAGCATAATTTGGCCGATCATTTAACCAAAGGGTTAAGTAGAGATCTCGTGAAAAGGTCGATTGTGGGATTATGATTAAAGTCCATCTGAAATCTCTTATGTTAAGATACCCAATTCCCATCTAATATGACATTAGGTGCTGAATTCAATGTGGAAAGCTTAACATGTAGAGATTGGAACACATCATCGAAAGTATACCAAAAGGTATGTGTTCGGTTCTGTAAGTTAAGGAAGTTGAAGTATAACTTCTCAATGGTTCTTTTGAAAAAATTGCATTTGCAGGTGCAAGAAAGAAAAGGACTACCTATATAAGCATGAAGTTTAGCCGCTTCAAGAAGCTGGGACTTGGCTTTGATATGCTTATGAAGGATAGGGACACAGGCTAGTAAATTAGTGTCGAGCAAGAGTAATATTATAAACTATTGTGCAAATTATCTTCATGTATTCATTATGAATAGAAAGGGTTCAATCCTTAGTGACACCCTGATATTCGAATATTTGAAACGTGTAATTTGCTAAGATGAAATTCAATAGTCGCGATATTTCATCTATGCAGTAGTTTGTTGTATGTTATGACTTTGGTGATTTGATCGGTAATTACACTAAAATGGGGGAGGTTTGTTGGACATTTTAGTGTAATTGATCTTTTTATTATGTTAAAATAAGAGTGCACGCTTATTTTAATGTAATAACGAGATGTTCAGTTTAGGAAAATTTTGGAAGTTACATGGAAGTTACTAAAACTTCCATCAACGGCAGTTTTTAAAAAGAAATAACTTTCATCAACCGCCAAAAACCACCTTTTCTTTGATCATAAATAATCATTCTGGTTCAGAAAGCATAACGGTGTGACAAAACATACAAGACCAAAACAAAACTCTTGAATTATAATCTTCTGATTTTATCCGATTGAACAATTTTGGTTGAACCCCGAAATTTGATTCAATCTGAAAGTGTTATACACGACTTCAGATTTATCCAGTATCATCTCAATTTTTCAAATTAACCAACAAAACGTGCCTTCCTCTTCAAAAAGGGTGAAGCACAAGTGGTATGGCAAGCAAGAAATAGATGTTAGGAATTTTATAATTTCTAATTAATTAATATGAACTACATATTATATTATAATATTTATATTAATTATTGGTTCAAATCCATTTCATATGATGGGAGTTGCTGGTGTATTGGGCACGACACTACTATGCGTTATTCATGGTGCCACCGTAGAAAATACTTTATTTGAAGATGGTGATGGCGCAAATACATTCCGTGCTTTTAACTCAACCCAAGCTGAAGAAACTTATTCAATGGTTACTGCTAATCGCTTTTGGTCCCAAATCTTTGGGGTTGCTTTTTCCAATAAACGTTGGTTACATGTCTTTATGTTATTTGTACCAGTAACTGGTTTATGGATGAGTGCTCTTGGGGTAGTCGATTTGGCCCTGAACCTACGTGCCTATGACTTCGTTTCTCAAGAAATCCGCGCAGCGGAAGATCCTGAATTTGAGACTTTCTACATCAATAATATTCTCTTAAACGAAGGTATTCGTGCATGGATGGCAGCTCAAGATCAGCCTCATGAAAACCTTATATTCCCTGAGGAGGTTCTATAGGTGAATAATCCAACATGCCTTTTTGTGAAGTAAAAAAACTATCCTCGATCCATGCCTCAAAAGGGTTGATAATAAGTAAAAAAAAAATCAATGAATTCATGATAAAACCCTTCTGTGTTTTTTTATTATAAATTTTTTTTGTCAATAAAGGGATAAGGGGTTGGGGGATCAAATGGTAAAGTTCTTTTGTTGGTAAATTGGAGGATTAGAAACATGACTATTGCTTTCCAATGAGCTGTTTTTGCAAATTAGACCGCCAAAAAATTAATATGGGCTTAATGAACAAAAACCCTCTCTCTATCCGAAGAGAAAATGAAGGTCCCATAAGAAAGAAGGTGATTTGATTAAAGAAAGTCATTAAACCAATTGTTCGTGACTATTATCAGATTCTGCTGCGTGTTGATTAAGCTCTCTATGAATCCAGGTATTCCGTAAAACTTCTTGACATAATGTGTTTTGGTGCTCATTTGGTATTTTATAAGGTTTATTAAAAATTCCAAACAATAGATAGAGAACATGATGTTGTTATAGTTTCTTCTGATGGAGGATGTGTTTCTGGTTCTGAATCTAATGATTCTGATTGGTATTGGCTGGTTGGAGCCTCATGGAACTGGATTTTCAAGTGATGATGATGTTGAAACTGATGAAGAGGATAACAATTTTGCTGTGCTTGTTCCCTGTTATGGATGCAACCATGGAGCCATGGTGGAGAAGGATATTTAAAAGCAACTCACTGAGAAACTTTGGATACTTTCCAAATAGTTATTCAGATGGTAAGAAGCTAAGAGCAGTTTTGTTAACATGCATGAGAGTTTGCTGTTTGTGTTACTGTAAAATTTAAAATATTGAATTCAATAGTTCAGACTTGAATTACAATTAGGTTTAGAATGTATGAAGATTTGCCAAGCACTTCCGCCTTTTAATTATCAACACAGGTATTCACATAATGATTTGTAAAGCATGTGATTTTCAGATTCAGACAGTATTAAGATCCAATGGAAGAAAATGATACTTATGGGGATGATCGGTTGTTGATTCAGAACCTTTTCATACCTTAATCCGGCCTGGTCCTAAGTTTTCTTGCCTACAAATTATAATTTCAAAAGAAACTTTACTATTTGGAAGAGTCTGGGCATATTATTCTGCCAGGGCCATGCAGCCCATGCTAGCTTCAGCACAATACTCATGAACCAGTAGATGGAATCAACAAATTCGTACACTAAAACGGATCTGGGTTTGATCCAATACAATGCTACGACTTCTATACACTATACTACTCAGTACTTATCTTTATATGTGTGTTAACATATGGCAGATAAAAATTGGAATCAACTAGTGAAAATTTCAGCATAGTAGAGTTTTTGTTTCATGTTTAGCGTTTAAAAATTGGGTGGGGGAACTTAAGAAACTAGTTGTCTTACATCTGAGTTAAACGTCGAACTGTTTTTAAATTAAAACGATGTATAGACTATAACTTTAGCCAACTTCATAGATGAGATGATGCAAAGATCACCATGGGTGTTACAATATACTGATATAGTTATATTGTTTACAAGACAATTGTTCTTTTCCAACATCATGTTTCCAAATTCTGGCTTGCGCCTTGTAGTTTCCATTTAGTTTTAATTAATTTGGTGGATGATAGAACCGGCTGGCTCCTGTGTGATGATTTTTGGTCATTTCTTTGTCATAGTTTTTCTCTTTTTTTAGTTCATTTTTCCTTGGGTGGCTAAAGTTAATGTTTATGCTTCTTTTGTTTTCTGAAGAGAGCAAGAAATATGTAGAAAATTGGATCTCTTCTCATCGACGACACACCTGATTAGTGATGTTTCTGCAGTATAGAACAGCCTCAATAGTTATGAGGAGTAGGTGTGGTCAATAATAAGGTAGTTATGATGCTTTACCACTGTTTTAGATTGAGAATGGTGTACAGCTGCTATTCCACCTCAACTGTTGAAAATTAATCAAAACATTGGAAAGAGAAGAAAGTGATATGGATGAATGCATCTTGAATGGAGTGAGCTTGCAATTCTTTGATAGTTTGATGTAAATACTTATGTTCATGTGAAATTGGTTTGGTTGTATCATATCATGTATTGTATGTTAAACCTTGTACTCAAATTTGGGTATCAATTAAAAGTAAAATATGTATAACGTGGTTGCATTCTATCTTCTATTTAAAAGTAGGGTTAAATATTTTTTTTGTAATATACTGATATGTTCTTAAATTTTCTCACAAATTAATTACGCTTACTCTTTTATAATAATTTAAATGTTTTTCTTAAATAATTTTATTTTATACTTTTAAAATTATACTTAAAATTAATATTACTCACACAATTCACCAATGTGTCCATACATAGTCCGTTTAGTACAATCCAATTTCCTATAGTTGTTAAGATGGAGGAATTAGTCATTGGGTTTCACCCATCCTATTCGGACTTATTCATCATTTATTATAAGAAAATATAACATTATTTACAAAAAATTCTAAAAGTACCTTTTAGAGAGTAGAGAAAATTATATATCGACCAAAATTTTTGACAAAATGTACAATTCAAATTTTTTTAATACTGATTTTTTCAATCAATTTTTTCTATAAAATATTTTTTTTGATAATCCACTCTTTTGAAAAAAATATTTGAATTATATTATTTTTTAATTTAAAAATATATTTTTCTCCCTAAAAGATTATAGTACCGCACTTCAAACACCGTGAGTTGGGAAAATATTCTAACAAAGCCCTCCAAAAAATTTGCTCTTCAAAAATCCTAATCATTATACACCAATGATTGTGGAGAAGTATCCTCCTCTTCATGTCTTCCCATAAGAAGGAATTTTCGACAACATTTGTTTCTCTTTTGCCCAAGCTTTCAACCACCAAGATCATTAATAAAATTACATCTATTATAATCAGACATTTTGTGTGCCTTAATTTGTTTCATCTCTGTACCACCTTGTTGATTTCATTTATCTTCATCATCAAGGTCTTACCTCAATGGGTTGAATGTGTTTGATTGTTACACACAAAATGTTGGGAAGGGCAGCAACCAATGCATATTCATGGTGGTGGGCAAGCCACATCAGGACAAAGCAATCCAAATGGCTAGAACAAAGTCTCCGAGGTATATATTTCTCTTAGTATATATATAGCTTGATACTTTTCTCTCTTAGTTTTCTATTATCTATCATTAATTCCATCAGAACGCTTTATTATTTTGCCATTAATTTCAACTAAATAGTAGGCCTCAATTCACAGGCAAATTTAGAATGATTGACATTTTCATTTTCTCTTGATTTCACAAACACTTAATTATTTAGAAATGATGAAAATTTCTTGATTTGTCCTAAGATGGAAGGGAAGTATGCTTGCTTAAACATGATGTATTCCCTTCCATATAGATATAAATACTTGCCCTTTTTTTATTTATTCACCATTTTCTGACAAGTTTAGAAAAGCAAAATGATTGTAATGCAGAACAAAAGATAACATTACAATGACCTGAAAACCAGATAATGGTATATTGTAGTTCTACCGGTTTCGTTTAGTTCACAACTCCAGCCCACTTTTCTTATAGCATAAAGTTTCCAGCTGAATAATAATAAATCAGGGTTGAAAAAATAACTCATTGTCAATGACATGCAAACAAAAATTTTAACAGATATGGAAGATGTGATGGCTGAAACCCTCAACATCATTCATAATGAAGGAGAGTCATTTTCCCAAAGGGCAGAAATGTACTACAGGAAGAGGCCACAGCTGGTAGGTTATGTGGAAGAAGTCTTTCGCTCATATAGAGCATTAGCAGAGAGATATGATCTTCTATCAAAGGAGCTCCAAAGCGCCAACCACACTATTGCCATTGTTTTCCCAGAACAAGTCCATTATAGAATTGATGAGGATGATGCTGAAGAAAGTTTCCCTGGAACAAATTCATCATCTCAAGATCCCAACAATCAAACACCAAAACCAGGCATTCCTAAAGCTCCAAATTTCCCAAATAAGGACTTTAGAAGTCCATCAATGTTGCTTTCTAGGAAGGGTCCACTTAGGAGGGTTTCTAGCCCTGCAAAATCCCCTCCCACAAGTCCTAGTTCAGGTCTGAGTAAGGCTGAAGCACTAGCAGAAGTTGACAAGCTTCAGAAAGAAATTTTGGCACTACAGACTGAGAAAGAGTTTGTAAGGAGCTTGTATGAAAATTCCTATGAAAAGCACTGGGAAATTGAAGACCAGATTACACAAATGCAGAAAAGGGTTTGCAGCTTGCAAGATGAGTTTGGAATTAATACATTCATAGAAGATAACGATGCACGAGCTCTGATGGCTGCAACAGCTCTGAAGTCATGCAAAGAGACCCTGGCTAAGTTGCAAGAGGCACAGGCACAATCATCTGAAGAGGCTAAAGAATCATACCAAATGGTTAAGGAAGCTCACAGCAAGTTTGAAACCCTTAGAGACCTATTCATTTCTAAACATAAGAGTCAACAAGACCAAGTAACAGAACCAAAAAGCATTGAGGAAGAAGACATGTCTAGCTTGGAAGAAGAAATCTATGAACATGATGTGGGGCGGTTGCAAGACACAATTAAGGAAAAGCTTGAGGGAGATTCAGTTAGCTCCCTCACTATGACAGAAATGGCAGAGAAGATTGATGAGCTTGTAAATAAGGTCGTTACCCTTGAAACCACAGTCTCTTCTCAGACTGGCTTGGTAAAGAGACTGAGATCAGAAGCAGATGAACTTCAAAAAAAATTATTGAGCTTGGAAGAGGACAAAGAAGTGTTGATAGAAGATTCAGAAGGAACCAAAAAGAAGCTGGAAGAAGTGGAGGAGGAGTTGAAGAGAGTTAAAACTCTCAATCAAAGTGTCAAAAGGCAAGACAACAGCCTCCAGACACAGTTTACTGAAGCTAGTTGTGATCTTAAACATCTTTCAGGAAAATTGAATGATGTGAAGCTAGATGAGGAGGGGGAGAACTTGCAACTTCACAAAAACAAAAGTGCACATGATGGAGAACTGAAAGAGGAGTCTGAAAAACCAGGTGACAACACAGAAACCATGAAGGATATTGAGACAACAAAGGAAGAAAAGGAAGATTGTAGTGTAAATCTTAGTGATGTTGAAAATGAAGATAACAAGTCCAATTCGAAAGAAAATGTTGATTTTAGGACTGAAGAGATTCCAGAGCAAATGCTGCAGAATAAGGATGATTTGTCTGAGGCAAGGAGTAATCTTGACACTGAATCACTTGATCAGGAGACTGGTGAGGAAGAAAATCAATTCAACAGGAGTCAGATGATTGCAAGTGGATTTGATGACAGAGAAAAGATTCTGAAGGAATTCACATCAGTTTTAAAGAACTACGAGGATGTAAAGGACGAGCTCAATGATGTGGTGAAGAAAAACCAGGACAGCATTTTTCAATTGGCACTTCAGGTACACAGAAATCAATCTATATACTTTACTGTGAGCCAATAAAATTAATGCATAATTAGATAAAAAATTCAGTTTGTGATGAACTTCATTGTTAACAATGTAAGGCCAAATTGCAAGAACAATAATTTTAACAAATTTGATATATGGATATACTTTTAACAATCATTATACAAAATAACTCATCACATTGAGTAATACATAATTTCACAACAAAAATCTGCTAAAAGCCTAAAAGTACAATTTTATGGGTCCTGCTAAAAAAATGACAAGTACAACATTAAATACATTAGGATTCTAAAAGCTTAACTTCTCATTTAATATTTTTTTTCATTTTGTAATTGGTAGCAGCAAGTGTCCTTCCTAAGAATATTTATTAGCATTTTCCTAATGGCCCTAATCTTGTTAAAGTGAACAAACCAGAAAAAAGTTTCACTTATTTTCGTAATAGGACTTTAGTCAATAAACTAATTATAAGTTTCACTTGTTTCATACCAAGTTAAGAAAATTGTATCTATAATGGTTAAGGTCAATTTTTTACATTTAGAAGTTGTATACTAGGCACTACATTACCTCCAGTCCTCAGAATGTAGATCTACACTTGCAGGTGAGGGAATTGAAGGATACTGTTGAAACTAAAGATCAAGAGATAAACATTTTACAACAGAAGCTGACCTGTTCGGAAACAAATCCAGATGAAAGTCCTTGCACCCCTGTTACAGATTATAAATACACACCACAAGAAGCACTTCTTGGAACTGCAGCTCAAGGAACCGACCCTCAGGACCCTGAAAATCCATCTTCAAATACAGATGCAATTGCAGTTAGTACTTCTTATGCAGGGAAACACCAACAATATGTTGAAAACAAAGGAAGGATTGGCATATTAGTGAAGGTGAGACCAAACCAGCTTGATAAGAGCCACTCACTTTCAACCTTGGAAAAGAAATTTCGTTCCAACATTGATGATTTGCTTGAGGAGAACTTGGAGTTCTGGTTGAGGTTTAGCACCTCAGTGCACCAGGTTCAAAAGTTTCAAAGTTCTATAGAGGACTTAAAATTTGAGCTTAAAAGAATAAGGGATAACATGTTTCAAGAGAACTCAAGTTCTATACAATCTGAGATAAAACCAATATTTAGACACCTAAGGGAGATAAGAACTGATTTATCACTATGGCTGGAACACAGTGAAGTGTTGCATGAAGAGTTGCAAGGTAGGCATCCATCATTGTGCACCTTACAAGATGAAATAGCAAGAACAGCCAATCCAAACCCTGCATCAAATAACATGGCAAAACTAAGTGGGTATCAGGCTGCAAAGTTTCAAGGTGAGGTTCTCAACATGAAACAGGAGAGCAACAAGGTTTCTAGTGAACTGCAAGGATGTGTCAGTTTTGTGAAGGAACTGAAGGGCCAAGTTGAGAAGATGCTAGAAGAACTGAGTCAAGAAATTGGAGTTAACAATCATGACCATATGAAACACTCCACAAGTAGTTCTAGAATACCCTTGAAGTCTTTTCTGTTTGGAATCAAGTTAAAGAAGCAAAAGCAATCGTTCCTCTCATGTGTAACTCCAACAAAGAGACAACACAGGAATCTAGCAGCGGCTGAAGATGCCCCTATATAGACACACCTTCATCTTCTATTTGAGTATTTGGGCAACTCTACATCCTGTATAGTGTTTTTTGAAGGTTAGTTTGGTTAGATTTTGAAGTTTTCTCGTACAAACCATTTTGAGATATAAACCTTTGTGGTACGTGATCAGCATTTGCGTTGTGTGTATATATACTTACACGGAAATTTAAAGATTCTCTCAAGATTTCAACCAATCCATCAAATATGCATAATATTAGAAAAAAGAAAATTGCATCACTTCATTATGATCCAAGTCACGTTGTTAATATGCTATCTATCTTTTTTTAGTATAAACTACTAGTATCCTTATTGGATATTAAGCTGGAACAATTCCGTATGAACAAGGTTAATATGTTATCTATCTGTCACTTATGTTTAGTTTAAGGGATATTACCAAAAAATAAATAAAGAAAGATTAAACTGAAATTTCTAATAAATAAAGAGCAACAAATAGATTATGTTTATTGATAAATATTAAACTTATTATTATGTTTATTGATAAATATTAAACTTATTATTATGTTTGTTGTAACTTATGTTTATTTTTTTTAAGTGTTTATTGTAATGTTATGTTTGTAACGATAAAAAAGAAAGAGGAGATGATGATTAAATTATATCTCATCCTTAAATGAAACAAAATTTAGGATTAACAAATTAGTCCAATGAAAACTTCCTAACATTTTGGTCCAATGGAAATTTACTAAAATCTTGGTCCTATGGGAATTTACTAACATCTTGGTCCAATATATTCAACAACCATGTTGGTTGTAACATTTTATTTCTTTGTGCCACGTAGGCTCGCTCTTTTATTAACGGTAATGAGAAGTTAATAGATAGATGAATTTGTCGCATTTTTTTCACTTTCGAAAACTAAAATTTGAATTTTCATCTTTTGAAGATGAATTTGTCAACGTTTTGCGCATTTAATAACGAAAATGGTACTGATTAAATTATAATTTATCCTTAAATGAAAGGAAAGTTAGGGTCTAAAAAATTAGTCAAATGAAAACTTACGAACATTTTGGTGCTATTTAAAGTTAGTGACATTTTGCTCCAATCTATTTAGTAGTCATGTTAATAATCATTTTTGTAATATTTTTGTCCCTCCGTCTCATGCGGACTCTTTGATTAACGATAACCGATAAAAGTTAATAAATGATTGAATTTGTTACATTTTTTTTACTTTTGAGGACTAAAATTTAAATTTGATCTTTAAGAAATAAATTTGTCATATATTCATGAAAGAAAATGATCATATACCCATTTTAAAAACATAATTTAGCATTGATTTTATGGTTCGGAAGTGAAGCGAGAATCGCACCATACAAAATAAAAAATAAAAAAAGAATAAGTTATCCGAAACAGACACACAGAAAGAAAGAAGAAAATGGCGATGTTAGCTTCACCATCTGTGAAACTCTCGCTCCCATTCCCTCTTTCTTCTTCCAAACCCAACCCTCGCAGGCCCTTCACCATCCGAGCCACCGAGCCCGAAACCCCACTCTCCGGTTCGGACCCATCCCAGCCCGAACCGGACCCTTCCGACGACGCCTTCGACGACCGCATCAACCAGCTCCGCCTCCGGTACCGCAGCGGCACCGGTAAGAAGGCGGAGCTCCGAAAGAACAAAAAATCAAAGAAAGGAACCTCCGGATCCGGGTCGGGCATGTACCTGCCGCCGGTGCCGCTGAAGGAACCGGTTTCCGGCGGCGTGAAGGTGGAGCTCGGGTTCAGCCAGTACAGCGAGCGATTGAACGGTCGCATTGCGATTCTAGGTCTGGCGGCGCTGGTGCTGGTGGAGCTCGCGACGGGGAAGGGTGTCATTAACTACCACACGCCGGCTATTATTCTGATTCAGATCTATTTCGTGGCTGCGGTTGGAGCTGTCTTTGTTAAGTATGAGAAGGAGAAGATCAGCGTTTGGCCCCAAACTGATTCTTCAACTAACAAATAAAGAAATGACTTTCAACTACCAGTTATTGCTTGTGGAGCTGAACGTGCTTCTATCTTTGGCTAATATATTGTAAATTATTACTGTTGAAAGGAATGTTGCTTTTTGGGTATGATATGATACTACTCATACTTGTTTGAGATTGAGAGGGTGCGCTTGGTTTAGCATTTCAATCCGTTGGCACGTGTTCTGATGTACTATTTTGTGAGAAGCAACAAATTGTTATTTCTCCTTCAAAATACACTTCAATAGAAAAACAAACACACTAAGAAATTGAAATTCAAGGTCCCTTTATGACTTTCTTCTGAACTAAACTTATGTATCTACCTTCACTTAGGCAGGGTTTTAAATTGCGGACCAATTTATAAAACGTGTGTTTCTGTGTTAGATAAGTATTTGTGCAGTATTTTTGCATGCATGCATTCAAAGTATATAAGTGTTGGATGAAGATTGAACAGAATTAAAAAAAACATAGAGAGAAGATATAAATGAGAATTATTACTATGTGGAGAGAGAGGATTATGGAAAGGCTTGAGCAAGATTGAGGCAACTACCTCACTATGACAGAAATGGCAAGGAGGGTTGATAAGCTTGTCATCTCTCAGACTGGCTTAGTGGCTTGGTAAAGAGAATGAAATCAGAATCATGAATTTTTAGACAAATATTCTACCAGGAAGAGCAAGCACTCTAAGTGATGTTTAATAAATATGTTATAGATAATTTGTTGAAAACTCGGACAAATAAAATTCTATCCATGAAAGATGAACCTTAAAGAAACTACAAATTAATGGATAGCATATGTTCATAGATATAATTAACTTTTTACAATAATCCACCCTTACATATTAAATTTGAAGTTTAATTTTAAAAATAACTCATCATTCTAAGTTTTTCATTTTCAAAAAAAGAAATTGAGCATTCTCTTTTTTACTAAGTGGTGGGCATAGTGTCAAAAAATATGTTGCTACATAATATTGTTAAAATTAGGTGAGGAACGTACATAAATTTAAGGGTGTTTATTGTGTCCGGTTAAATTTTATAATCAATAAGTCATTTGAATCAAACATAAAATAAAAATATAGTTCAATTTGATTTAGTTTAACTATAACATCAAATTTAAATAAAATCAAACCAATCTTTTACCTTTTAGTTTAATTCAATTATGCAGTTTCTTTTTTATCTATCATCATAATTTAAAGTTATCAGCTCAACTTATATAATTATATGTTATGTAATTTTAAAAATATATTTTATTTTTATTAAATTTTGTTTAACATATTTTAGTTAAAAATTATTATCTTCACTTCTATTTAACATTAATATAAAATAATATTACCAATTCTTTTTGTAACATAATAATAATTTGTGTATCACTTGATATTTAATACTTTTTTTTAACAATATTAGTATATATATTTTAACATATGAAAATAAATTATACATCTTGATTATAAAACAAATGAAAAGTAATAAATTATTTAATACATGTTATTAATTATCATAATAAAAATCAATATAATTATAATATGCAATTTATTCAATTTATTATAACATAATCCAAAAACCAAAATAAACCATAAAAAATATGCAATTTTAAATTATTTTGGATCGTTGGAGGGTTTACAAACGATTTGTTTTGATTTTGAACACCTCTACAAAAAAGAACTACCAGGTGTTCTAGGGAAATTTCCAACAAAAAATATTTAAATATCAATATACAATTATTTACCAATTTTTTAGAATTAGAAAGTTTTATTTCCATTGTATTAGTGCAAATATTATTTCGCAAACCTTTAAAGAAATGCTGAAAAATCATTGTGTATAAACCATTTCACTACTCATCTTATAGAAATTTGCAAGTCATCAAAATATATTTACCACTAAAGAAGAATTTAAGAAAATATTACAACACATTAATGTGCTACAAATTCCTAAAATAACGTAAAATTTCATCCAAACTTTAAGTTAGAATTCAATAAAATAATCTACTCATCTTCACAAACTAATCACTCAACATTCCCCATCACTTTTTACTACCTTGGCACTTAGGCTGAGTTCGTCTTGTACTGGCAAATTTACATGTTTATCATTCGCGTTTTGATCATTTGAACTTTGATTAATAGAATCTATCTTCTTGTCATGATCTAAATTTTGACTCCCCTTGTCAATGTTGTTATTCTCAGTAGCCTTCTTAACACTTCCTTGCTCTTCACACACTACTACTGGATTTGCTTTATCTTTTGAAACTTCCTCACCACAACTAATTTTAACAAGAGGTGTGCTCGTCTCTTGACCTTTTTCAAATCTCCCCTTCTCTAGGCTGCTATCAACCTGGCTTCCAGTGGTAACTTTAGGAGGCTCATTTTCTTGTACCTTCTCTTTTGGTGTGGTGCTGGGATCAGAAACTTTTAACTCTTTTGTGGGATTAACAACTTGCTTCAATGGAACTTTATCAGCCAAAGGGGTAACATGTTTGTTCTGTTGAGACAATATAAACAAAAACAGTGAGTGAATTTTCCATTTCAGCTGAAGCAGCTTTTCTTGAACTTGAGCACTATGCAAGAGATACATAGGTTATATTTGAATGAACCTTTGGGTCAGAAGGCAAATTGGTAGAAATGGATGGCTTTATCAAAGAGCTAACAGCAGGCTTAGTATCCACGGCATGTTTTACTTGAGCACCTTTATCAGCCAAAGAGGTAGCATGTTTGTTCTGTTGACAAAATAAAAAAAATAGTTAGTGAATTTTCCATTTTAGGTGAAGCAGATTTTATCGAACTAGTGCGCAATGCAAGAGATACATAAGTTATATTTGAATGAACCTTTGGGTCAGAAGGCAAATTGGTATAAATGGATGGTTTTGTCAAAGAGCTAACTGCTGGCTTGGTATCTGTAGCATTTTTTACTTGAGCAACTTTAATTTGTGATATAGTATTTGAAAGGGGATCAACTCGTGTCCCCAAAGTTGCTGTGGCAGATTTTACCACATGATCTGAAATTAGATTACCCTTCAAGACTGGTTTTTCATCTGCTAATTTGGATTTTGCATGCAAATCAGAGGATCCCAACAAAGCTTGTTGAGATGGCTGTTGAGGTGGTACTAAACTACTGGATACCTTCTCTGTAGTATTTCTAATCTGCGCTTGATTTTTAACTGATGTGGATGGCTTAACTGCAACCATTTAAATAGAAGTTATTCAAATGCCTTTCATATGATTGAAATAACATTACTAGAACAATGAACAATAAATAATGAATTTTCTAGAAGGTTCATGAGTTTTACATATAATTGAAGTAATAACCTTACTACAACAGGCAGCTATAAAACATTTTCTAAAAGATTCATGAGCATACCATCTTGCACTTTTGTCTCTCAATAATACAATTCTCTAACTAGCAATCAAACAAACTGAATAATCAGACAATTCATTATCAATATCAAAATTTAAAAGTCATAAAATAAATTATAAATAAATAAACAAATAAAACCCATCACATAATATATGATAAATTAATAATCTTGAGCAAGAGAACACACATTATAATGGAAAAGTGATAGACACTTGGTATCTTATTAGAAAGAATAAGGGAATTCTCCATAAAGCAATACCTAACTTACAAAACTTCGGGGTTCTGTACATCTCAATGCCCCAAGGCCTCAACTCTCACTATTAGAGTTTCTGAGAGTGAGAGAATTTAGAGAGACAAAAAGAAGGCTAATGTTTATTCATTGCTCAAAAATGAGAAAGAGTTACAGATTGAGCTTATATAGGCTCTTAGTACAGCTGTAACTAACTGTTAGCAGTTGTTAACATTTAGTATCTATACCAACCAACCTAACAGATTCACTAACTAACTGATTCCAGTTGAATAACTGATTATTTACATATATACCCTAATTTCCCCCCTCAAACTCAAGGGGGAGGATTTCTACAAGTGAAATCCTCCACATTGAGTTCACCCCTAAGAAACTCAAAGCGATTAGGAGAAAGCGGCTTGGTCAGTACATCTGCCCATTGATCCAGAGCAGGAATGTGATACACAGTTGCTTGGACAGCAATTGTTCACGAACAAAGAAAACATCAATTTACATATGCTTAGTCTGAGAGTGGAAGAATGGATTATGTGCTATAGCAACAGCACTTTGATTATCATAGAGCAGAATTGGAGTAGGAAAAGGAACATCCAACTCCTTCAACAGAGCTTGAACCCAGGTTAACAGATTCACTAACTAACTAATTCCATTTGAATAACTGATTATTTACATATATACCCTAATACTCACAAATGACAAATTCTCTCTCTCTCAAATCTCGACCACCCCTCTTATTTATAAACAATCTGCCTCAATTCTTCTATCTAAGCCCAACAAACTAACAGATATCAACAATTAACTAACTCTCACTAATATTAACAGACCTAACAATACTCCCCCCACACCTCGGTTCACCTTGTCCTCAAGGTGAATAACTTATAGTGGCTGAACAAGTCTCACTGAGGTTTCAGTTGCTAGCAACATAATGATCAAGCCAAATGCCACTACTACAGAACAAATCCTTCTGGGTCAACCCACTACTGTAGTCCCATAATGATTAAGCTGAGCTTGGTCTGCACACCTGGGAGAAACCGAATCTAGTGGGTCCAGTAGTCGTGATGGGGTGACAATCTTGCTTGGACAGCAAACATTTTGTGTTCCTCCTTCATTCCACCCACAGAATTGGTTTCCTTCTCAATCCTCATTTCCATTTTATTACCTGGATGAAGCTGAGTTTCCTTCTCCATCTCACAACTCAAAAGGGTGGTCATCAATGGTGTCCCTCGTATTGCCCTCTGTTTTCCCTTCATTCTCTCTCTGTTATTGGCCAATCAGTTTCCTCCTCCTCCATATTCAAATCAGTGCTTTTCTTATTCTCAGTCGCCTCTTTCTCTGCAGAGTCACATCTCTTCTCCCTCAATTGATCAATTTTTTTGTCCCTGCCATTATCAAAATGGTTGTTGTTCTCTGTTTCTTTTGTTTCCTCACTATTGCTTCTTTCTCCACCACCTGGATCATGGTTCTTGATCTCTAGATTTGTTGATGGTTGTGGTTCACAATGGTATGTTCTTTTCCTCCATGTTGCTCCATGCTTTCCGCCTCCCTATCAAACATAGGGTTTCCCTCAATTTTAACCTCCTCTTCGCAACCCCAAAAAGACCCATCTTTGTCATCTCAGCCACCATGATTCTTGATATCAAGAATTTCGTTTTTAGTTCTGTTTTCTGATTCTTTGTCCAGGATGTTGTTGGGTTTCTCCCAATTCTTGTGGCTTTCTTATATTTGTTTCTTGCCCTTGAGCAGCAGGGCAAAATGGCTATGTTCTCTTCAAACCTTCATCTCATTTTGTTATGTTTTCTTCCATCCAAGATTCA
Source organism: Glycine soja (assembly GCF_004193775.1). Classification (NCBI taxonomy): domain Eukaryota; kingdom Viridiplantae; phylum Streptophyta; class Magnoliopsida; order Fabales; family Fabaceae; genus Glycine; species Glycine soja. The sequence goes on from NC_041005.1 coordinate 8,412,325, forward strand.
TCATCTTCGGTTACATTTCTTGTCTTCCCATGCCACTGGCTGGTCAAATATCCACTAGGCTGCACTCAGGTTGTGCCATCTCCATGTTAGCCACCAGTTGAGAGCATCACCTCTTAGAGCCTTCACTGCCTCTGATAGCTTCTCTTCCTCATATGCTCTAATGGCTTCAAAATATTGCCCAAACCAAAAATAGGCCTCTTTTCCATCAAATGTCGGAATCATTTTCAAAAACTCAGTACCCACAGCTCCAAGATCGAAATACCAGTTGATAGAAACTTGGTATCTTATTAGAAAGAACAAGGGATTTCTCCCAAATATAATGCCTAACTGGCAGAACTTTGAGGGTCTATACGTCTTAATGCCCAAAGGCCCCACTACTCTTACAAACAACAAGATAATCTCTCTTTCAACCTTATCCGTAGACAATCTGCCTTAATTCCTCTCTATCTCAGCCCAACAAACTAACATATATCAACAACTAACTCTCACTAATATTAACAAGTAACAACTAACAGATATTAACAGACCTAACAAAAATTATTTGATAGTATTGAGAGATGGTAGAAGAAAAGTAGCATTGATGGTATAGAGAAATTACTATGCTCGCCGCACCTTTTCTGGCAATTTTTTCAACTTTTCCAGTGACTTTTCCGACCTCTGCTGCCGGCTGTCAGTAGTTTTTTGGCAGCCACCATTCGCCGGCCATTTTTCCAGCGAGTATTGGGTCAGCCAATACCCAGAGCTGTGCCTTCCCCTGATCTTTTCATCTGCACTAGATGCGTCCCCAAAGTGAACACAGCCGCTCCAGCATGTGTGTTCTTGACACACCAAACAGCCCCTATTCCCCGGCCATCCAGCTGCCGTCTTCGACGACAGGCTCGTCAGACCGAGGTGCACATAGCCCAGTCAAATTCGGGCAATTCCGAGATTGTTTCATGTTCCGGGCCTTATTTTATGCACTTTTTTTAAGTATTGTTCGGTTTGAGTCTTTGGGTCCTATCTCTCTCAACAATGACTTCCATTGGCCCTGTCTTTGCCTACTGCATTGGCCCCGTCATTGTCCTAGATGCTCCGGCCCTTGTCTTTGTCCCCAATGCACTGGCCACTGTCTTTGTCCAAGATGCACTAGTCCTGACTATGTCCAAGATGCACTAGTCCTGACTATGTCCCAAATGCATTAGTTTGAAGTTTAAATAATTTGGATCTCCAAGATGCACTAGTCCTTACTAGCTTCCCAATGTGGTTTCAAGAGAACAGACCAAGACATTCTTTCTAGCAACTTTCTCCAACATCCCTAAGTTGCTTTTCAAACTATTTTTTTGGTGGAGCTCAATTTTTATGTTTTTATTTATTTGTTGGGAATAAATTATTTTCTTGTAACAAGCTAAAGCTTAGTAAGCTTTAGCTTGAAGGGGAGTGTTGAAAATCAAAATTATTATTCTGATTCTATTAATAATTGCAGTTTATAGGAACATAATCTTTGATTTAGAGGAAACAAATATCCTCTATTTATGTGTAATTAATGTAATTAACCTATATAAACACACATCTGTTGTGTACTCATAACACACAGTTTCCAGTTCATTATCCCTTTGTTGATAGCTCATAGAACCCACAGACTCAGTTGATAGTTCAGGACTTACACTTTGTATGGAACCAATGATTTAGGAGAGAGAATTGAGTTGGGAAGAGAACACAATTCAAGAAAATGTTCTCATTTGGAACAGTGAAAAGATGAAGAGAATCAAGAGAAACAAAGAAAATGCTGTGGGAACTGCAAAGAAATAGATCTCCATATATCGAAGAAAAAGGTAAGAGGGGAGAATTTTGATGTAATGACCAAAATACCCTCATTTTGATTTTATTTTAAAATAAAGGTAAAAATGTTATTTAATAAAAGTATTTTTTTTTCTTCTTTCTTTTCTATCCAACCATGTAAGCAGAGAATAAGAACTCAACCATTTTTCTTTCTTAAACTCTTAATGCAAACAACCTAAAAATATCTACCCATTCTCTACTTAGCTTTTCTTTTCTCTCCAATTTCTTTCCTCCCTACTTCTCACATCCAAACAAGGGTGACGAAAATCCGTGGAAAAAAGGGACAAAATCAATGGACAAGTGTGGCAAATCCTGGAATTTGACTAACTAAATTAGCGTACCCCATTGCCCAGAGGCTCTTCGCTATGCGAAGGTATGGGGGAGGGATATTGTACGCAGCCTTACCCTTGCATATGCAAAGAGGCTGTTTCCGGATTCGAACCCATGACCAACAAGTCACCAAGGCACAACTTTACCGCTGCACCAGGGCTCGCCCTCAAAGATAAATCAAAATAAAATAGAAAAAGTTCCAAAGAAAATTACCATCAGTCATTCCAGGAGCAGTTAACTTTTTGAATGGCATATCAAGGGCTAAAGATAAAGAGTGTCGAGTTGCCAGCTGTTCAGCAGTAGTATACTGTGTGCTGGTTATGGTTCCTGTATTTGTACAACCATCTTTCTTTCGTAAAATGCTCCACCTCTGCAAGTATTTGTAGATAACCCATGAGAATATGTAAAATAAAAAGTAAATAACAATAAAGGTAAAATGGTACAGTAAACAGTTATTAAATTACACAAATATTCACAAAGCATCAGTACAAGAAAATATGTATTCACAAGGCTACATTGTAAGATGGTCCACCTCTGCAAATTTATCAAATGACGTTAATATTCACAGAGTAATCAGTACACAAAAATATGTATTCACAAGGATACAAAGATTCATTCATTGAACTGTCACACACGAGAAGTTCTTGAAAGTGTTGGACATAAAAATTTCATTGTTAGGATTTGAACCCGGGAAAACTGGGCGATAGCCAGTCATCTTACCTGACTAAATGACAACAAATAAAAATATACCCAGTGCCATCAATCTTATATAGCAATCTAACATAACCACAGAAAGATGACACCATGTGTGTGCAATAATACACTTTTGTCTTTCCATTGAGAATTTTCCCTTCACCCTTTTAGAATCAAGGGAGGAAGGGATGACACACTTAACCCACAATGTACAGTTGTACACCAAAAATGGTCAGTTTTCAACAGGCCCAAACTCAACAGCTGCACAATCAAGCTAAAGTATCCTCTCCAATATTATAGTTAATGGGTATCGATCTGCTATGTTAGACCAAAAATTGACTGCTTTAAAAGTGTCCATCTAAAAGAGAATGAACTTCCAAACAACTCATTACAAGGAATAAGCACAAGACTAAAACCTTAGGGATCAAACAATAATTTTAACTTATCTGTTTTTGAGTTTCAGGGAAAATCAGGTTGGTGTCCAAATGTAATGGATGACATATGTATAATGAATCTTAGGGATATACAAGGTCTAGGACTAACTAACTGAGATGGATTATATGATCAGAAGGCCAGAATCATCACGCTTCATCCTTTAGAATTACCAAAGGGTGCTGTCTAGAGCTATGACCACCAAGCAAGCTAACACTAAAAACAAACTATAAAAAGTGAGATAATGGAAAATAAAGTTACTGGTTTTAAAATAAAGGAGAACGTGATTTTAAAGAATTTAAACCCATGCTGTCTTTTCTTTCTTACACTTCTTACTCCCTCGATGGACATGACCATTTGAAAAATCTTCTAACTATTAATCAAAAGTTCAAAACAGATTATGATAAACATATTGCCTTAAGTGGACTACCAACAAAATTTTCACATAAATACACTGAGGAAATATATAATACAAGTTGATAACACAATGTAATTTATAAATTTTTAGGATTTGAAAACCACCTGAGCCAACTGTGTAGCACTTCTCTTAATAGGAAAGTCGTCTCCTTTTGCCATGGTTGCCCAATTCCCTTCACCCCATCTTTGAACAGCAGCTCGTAGCTGCATGTCCTCTTCTTCTGACCATGCCTTTCTTTTTCTTTTGGAAGCCATGTTACCACCAACTATTCCCTTGGTTTCTATACCATCTGTCAATGATATAGTTGGCAGTGTCTGTCTCTGAACGGTAACTGGAAAAATAATGCTTGTCCCTTGCATCAAATTAGAGGGTTGTGAATTTTCAATAGGAGTTCTAGATGAATGGCAAACTGGAACATTTATAGTCAATGGAGCCTCTATTGTTGAGCTACTAGGGGCAGATTCACTCAGTGTACGAGAAGCAATCATTACCTGATGAATAAACAGTTCCCAATAACAGGTTGGTCAAAATTGAATAATAAGAAATAACACAATAGAAAGTTTAAACATTGAAACTGTAAAGAGAACTCAATTATTCCTAACTGCATGGGATCATCTACTTGGATCAATCAACATCAATGAGTTCTACCAAATACCAAATTTTCAATAAAATTTATAAAGGTGTTTTTTATTGGTTTCTTCTAATGCGTTCTTAGGTCTTCCCCAACTCAATTTAATAAAACAATCTTTAACTAGCTCTAGTTTTCTCAATGGAGACTCCACTAGTCTTCTCAGTGACCTAACCACCTTTAGCGAGTTTCTATCATCTGTTTATAGGTGCTACATCAACTTCCTCTCATATACGTTGCATTCCAAATACCATCTTTTCTTTCTGAATATTCATTCTCACTTTCACTACACTTATTTTTTTGCTCGTCAGAACTTAAGTGCCTAACATTCACAACCATACAGCATGACTAGCTTTATAGTTGTCAAGTAAAGGCAAGCCAACTAGCAATCATATATTAATCTGACAGAATTCTTTGTAGACAACAAAGGTTGGTTCAGTTGGTAAAGAACAGACTTATATCCCACAAGGGTGTGGGTTCGATTCTCACTGCTGATGTGAAGACTTCATTGGTGGATAATTTAAATACTTTTGGAAGCCCTCATTGAATCTTGAGGCCTGTCCTGACCATGGTGAGCCCTTGGACCCAACTCACCTAAACTTTTTATACCAAAAAAAAAATTCTTTTTGTTACTGCAATTATAAAGCTCCCCGCCATCAGAAACAAATTAGTAAAATTTAAACTTTTGACTCTATAAAAGACATTTTTTATAGATAGACAAAAATTAGAAAACTCTGCCACAAATACTATTTAATTTGAATGAATTTAATCATATCCTCACCCAATGGCATAAGACTTTTGTTATTGCAGAGTCTAATCAAAAGATAATCATATAACTATCTAAGGCATGATATATTGAGATAGAATGTGTAATAATTAAGGCAAGCATATTTACCTTCACACATGCAGCAGCCTCTGATGCACATTCCACACTTACAGGGGGAAATGCTTCTAGCTCACACTCTAGGTCACTATCATCATCCTGGAAATGAGGCTCCAAATAAGTATGAAGATATACAATGTTAGTCCAAGAATCCAGTGAAAAAAAATGCAATACAGTAGATTGTGCAAAACTAATCTGAGATAGCAATTTGTAAAGGTTGTTAAGACTAAAATGATATATAGAATACTGACAAATTCTTTATTTTCTGCAAGAAGTGAATCTTCATGTCATTGACAAACTCAACTATAATCGTTAAATATTTTACTGTTTATTCATTATCAGTAACAGATTAAACGTGTGTAAATTTTGACCCTAAAGGGAACAAACGCTAATATTTATGCATTGAAATTTCAGCCAGAACCTTAATTTTTATGTTTTTAAATATTGACTAAATGTGCTTGGACACGTGTCGCAAACATGTAAAACCATGACCATTTCCTAAATATTTATTGTGTAAGCCCTTTGTTTGTATAATCAAAGAGGAAAGACTGTTAAATCGTTTTCTTACAAGCTCTAAGCTATTTTCATGAATTATCTTAGAGAGCTTAATGAAATAAATCAAAAACATCCCCATCTTGGCACTGTTTCACCTAATAAAAAATTAGCATAACAAAGAGATTTCATAAGGTAAGTGTTACACAGACCAAAGGTTCATCCCCATCTTCGAAAATTTCAGGCAAAGAATGGCGATACGCCAAGTGCCGCCATAGCATTTGATATTCTCTGGCGTTAGAAATCTCAGTCGCGCTTTTCTTCACCAACTCGCACCAATCAATCTTGGGGTGAGGGTAATGCGCCACTTCCTGAAGTAAAGTGAACACCGTAGTTGCGTCGTACCTGCGCAAAATCCCAAATCTTTGAAGCCCCAACACAAATTTATATATAAAATAATAACAATAATAATAAAACAAAAAAAAAAATACCTCTGCATGAGCGTAACAGCATCTTCTTCGGTGAAAGAAACTTTCTTGTTCTTCTTCTCTGGCATTGGTGTGTCTTAGAAGAGAGAAGAAAATTGACTTTGGCTGTTTGGTGCGCGGAAAAGATTAATCCCTAACAGAGACGAAGTGCAGAGAGGGATTTACCGTTGAAGAAAGTGTGTAGCCAGAAAAGGAGATTGAGACGGCGTCAACTGATTGATTACTTATAGAGATGACTGGAATCATCATGTGTAATGAAAAACAGAGAAGTTAAAAGGTAGAATAGAATAAAGACAAAACAATAATACAAAATCGTTAGTCTTAATTATTGTCTTGTTTTTTTATTTATTTGTAGAAGAATAATAGCAAGTCCAATTAAAAATATTAATTTATTTTTGTTTTTATCACAATTTTTTTTATCTATTTTTACTATACTTATTTATTAATATAATATAAGTTAAAATTTCTACTTTGGAAATTTACTTTTATCGCTATCGGTTCATGCTCGCTTTGCTCAAACTTGACTCCAAATCTGAATCTAGATTCGCAGTCCCTAACTTTTTATTTCTTTTTTTAGTGAATTTTGAGATTTGTGTGGTTGATGATTTGCTTGTTGGCAAGTTTTATAGGGTTTCTTTTATTTTAGATTTCGATATTTTTATTGCAAAGATTAAAGGTTGGAAATTGAGTGGCGTCAGTGGCAATTTTTTGCTATGTTAGAGGTAGGGCGACGAGTTGAGGCGCAACACATAAGAGTTTTGTCGGAGGTGGCACGATGGGTTTCACGGAGTGGAGTCAACGATTTTGCTTTTTATTGTTAGGTTCGTTTTGATGGTTAATGATAAGAAAAAAATTGATGATATAGGGGAATCAGGGCTACTGGTTTGTGACCATTTGCATTCTTCATTAGGATATAATGTTAAAGTGTTAAAATAAAAAACCAATTATTAATTGGTCTATTGGTTTGATAATCTGAAAAAGGCAAATTCCATCAATATATATTTCAAATATAATATGAAGTATTGATATATTGGAACAATCAAATACAAAAATACCGTTGATTAATATAATTTATTTGTGTAATAAATTACACATTAATATATTAAATCAATTAAATTCAAAAATACTACTCGTTAAATGTATTATTGACTAATTTTAACCAATCAATTATTTCATTTTAATTTCAAATTTAATTTATATCGTACAAATTTTTAGAAGTAAGAAAATAAGTTTCTAAAATAGAATTATTTATTTAAAAAACTGTTATATAATTTAGTTTTTTCAATTTTATAATCATTTTGTTTTTATAAAAAGGAAAACTTTTATTATAACTTCATTACTTAATTTCTTCTCCTTCAGGAAATAAGATCTAAAGGTAGAAATTGATCAAGAAATGAATGAGTTAGATTACAAAGAATGTATTGAGCCTTAAGTTTGATTTCATTTACTTGCATTAGAGATTCGCAGCCCATAATGATTTAGTAGGTGACTTTGTTACTTAAAAAAAGTAATATATTGGCATTGTGTACATGATAAGCTTTACAACATGAGATAGGATGTCTATAGTTTTGTCATTTGTGATAATTTTATTGTTGTCATATGTGTTATTTATCATATTTAAACTTTATTGATGTTCTTCAATTATAATTTTTTATATTTATAATAATATATAAAGAGAATATTTCTTATATTTGTTAAAATTTAGAATTGACGCACATTAGGATAACGTGACTAAAGTGGACTCAATAGCTTCACACGTCGACTTTGAGATATACCTTTATTAGAAAGATAGAAGGGAAATATGCAAAACAAAAGATTTCGATGTTCAAGTAAGTATATGAGTTACGAGAAAAAGAGAGTATGAAAACACGAGTATGCAAGCAAGTATGCATGCATGTGTGTTCGGGATGTGTTGAGAGGTGTGCATGTGTGTTGGTATGTGTTGAGATTCATAGGAGTGGAGCGGAATTGCGGGTCCTTGTTTGTAGGAACTGTTATAACCTTTACAAACAATGATCGGCTTATAGATAATAGTTGGTAGCTTGTAGATAATGTTATAGATAACATGTAGATTAAAGATAATTGCTAACAGATAAATGTATCGTATAGATAATGTGTAACTTTATAGAAAATTGAATACATAATATTCAAATAATAAGATATTAGAGATAATTTGTCACTTAAAGAGCTCGACTGCTAAAGACTGAGTGTACTGCTTGGTTGATATGGAAGGTTGACACATGTCGAAGTGTCATGTAGAATGTCAAATATATTTTGTGGACCTTAAAAGTATATCTCCTTTTGGTATCTACTTTTATTTAGTCGATTTTATTCCTAATTCTTAATATAACCTACTCATCCTTTCTTTCTCGTTCCATTTATTGTAACTTCCATTTTCAAATATATTATCCATTGAAGTTTTATTCACTCCCCATGTTTCTTTTGTCGGTATTGTCCCATCTCTTCCATAGATAATAACTTTTGAGTGGTGGTGAGTGGTAGGTTACTGAATGAATAATGTACTTATTGTAGTGTGGAGTGAGGCTGCAATTGCAACGATGAAAAACCTGCAAAGGACAATGCATGACAAGTGACTAGAGACGAGGACAACAGGTTGGTATCATATCTCCACTCCAAGACTTCCCCTTCGTTTGCAGGTAAGTAAAATGGTCAAGAATTTCTCTTGCTCTCACTTTATCTTCTATTTTTTCTTCTACTTTGACTGATTTTTTCGTCAACACCAAAGCATAGTTACTAAAGTTTTATCATCTTATTGTAAACATTTTTCTATCAATAAAATTTATATTTATTTGCATAAGCATTCTCTTCTACATGTTTTTTTTCTGTGTAGATATATATTCTTTTACATTCTCTTTTGTTTTCTCTACTCGTGTACCATCCATATTTAATGTTCAAAGGCACTGCTCTCTTTGAAATTAAATAATCGTCCTTATCTTTGAAATGCATTTTCATTTAAGAAAACCATCATTTACCAGCCATTGTTATGCGTAGAACTGACCTTAGCTTGAAATTGAAACCTGGTTACATTATGCTTTCTCAATTGTTGTTGGTGAATATGTCCTGAAATTTAAATTGATTGATTTTTTGCAGCAAAGTGGCGTGCATGTAGAGCAAAGATGGAAAGAGTACGGAGCACAACTACAACTGCTTAATTTTGATTTAAATGTAATTTATGCACCTTTTTTCTCTTCCTCTTTTTGTTTTTAACTTCCCCATTACTCTTTAGATATATATCAGAATGTATGCTGTACATAGAACTAGCACCTATATGTAGTGTTTGTAGTCATATTATTAACTACTATATCTCATCTCATCTAGCTTTGACTGACATATTATTTTGTATTTTCATTTAATTTATTAGTTATATTCTTTTTTTATGATTCCAGCTTCTTAGGTTTTATATCAAATCCCCGATTAAAAAAAAGTAAAAGATTTTTTATTAATTTTTTAGACTATTGAAAGTTTCCTACTTTTATTTAATTTTTATCTTATAAAATACAAAATAGAAAGTTAAAGTTTAGCATTAGTCTTACAACTTTTCATTTGAGTAATATTTATTATTAAGAAAAAATGTAACTACATCAAACCGAAAATCTTATTTAAAAATTACAAAATGCAAACACACAGATTATACAGATATAAAATAAATTATTAGATTAAAAATAATATACACATCAATTTTAACACAATAAAACATGATAGCACGATAAAAATACCGACATATAGACTCAGACACCCTTTTGGAAATAACAATAAACCACAATATTTATGTATCAATCGGGTAACCCACTAAAACCTGCCAACTTAATTTTTAGAATTTTACAAATCCGATTCAAACTACCCCACTATTTTAAACTAGCCACTCTTTTTAAAACTTTGAATTTTATAATTTTAAAAATAAAAACTACCCCAATATATGTTCTCTCTTTAGATTCTTTTTAGCTTTTCTAAGTAGTGCTTATCAAGGATCCTTTATCTGGTGTTGTTTCAAAAATAAATTATGACCTATGAGATAAATTAGAAAAAGAGTAGGAAGCATTGCACTGCGCATGTTCAAGACATAAAGGTTATATTCAAAACAGAAACACAAATGGAGGTCCAGTGCACTATCTACAGAATATAAAATGTGGTTAGATTTTAGAAAAGCGTCAACATTTTCGTAGGCTTAAAATAAGGTGCTCTTAAGATTTAATCAACCAAACCACCATGGAGACTTCAGTTGGTTATATATTATCCGGGTGAAAGAACATGTTCGTTCTCAATAAGGTCCCAAACATGCCACTGAACTGTTCGTAGCAGTCATATATATTTTATCTATACTTTATTTTATTGTATTTTTCTTTCAAGGGGCATATTATTATTGAAGTGGATAAGAACATCTATTATGCTAACAATAATGCAATTTAACTTGGTTGCTTACACCTGCGTTTGGTGTTATTTTTTGTTCCTTTGTCTTCATTCTACCTTCTCCAAAATGGTTCTTTATAGTCATTCTTGAAAGTAAGACCATAAAAAGTATATTGTTAAATAATTTTATGTGTTTCTAAAAACAATTAATTTTTTTCACTTATAATTCAACATATTTATTTAGTAAGATCATAAGAAGGAGTTAAACTTATTTTAGTTAAATTTTATTTTAATCATTATTTTTAAACTATAATTACCAGGCACTCCACGAAAAACTAACCCTTTATAAATGTTAAGAGTTTATGGCCTTTCAAATGATCTATAAAGCGATAAACTTAAATTTATATCATTCTGTATCAATATAACTTACTAAATTCTTCAGTAAAAGACATTATAATTTTAACTTATTAAATTGTTAAATGATATAATATGTTTTTAAAAGGTGTTGACCTTTAGTAAAAACAATAAATTAAATTCAGTAATTTTAATTAAAATCAAACGTAAAAATTAAAATTGCTTTAATTAAATTTAATTTTAATAATTATTTTTAAATGTACGCTACTAGAAAAGCGTTTTTTTAAGTTGATTAGTTTCAACTTTTTAAGATAATTATGAACTGTCGAAGTGTTTGTCGTAAATCGTTGAAGACTTTACGACGAGGGCTCTATAACCGTCTTAGAAAGTCAATGATTGTAAGACGATTTTGTATCATAATCATCTTAAAAAGTTATGCATACTAAGTTATACTATGTCACCACTCATCTCTAGCTATCAGCCTAGCCTTTCTATATTAATATTTACAATTATTAAAATTTTGTTGTCAATATGAAGAGGTTAGTTATTAAGACTAAACAACATCTTCATATTTTATGAAATTCTTTATTCTTTTCAAAGAAACATTTTTTTTCTTTTTAAGAAAGAATGTTGAAATTAGATATTGGTTGCATTTATATAGCTAAACCTTCTCCACGAGGTTAAAAAATGTTGCACCTTCTCGTAATAGAGGTGCCTCTATAGAAATAATTTAATTTATATTTTATTATATTATATTATATGACAAAATCAATTAAATAAAAAAAATGTGATAGAATTACAAATATATAGTTGTGACAGCTCATGTGTTTCCGTTAATAACTAATAAAATTTATTTAATACCTTGCATCACATGTTGCAAAAACAATTTAGTAAGATCTAGTTCAGAAATATTGACACACACAAAATTTATAGGAGTATCAACAAATTTACAACAACAAAAAAAATTGTTAGTGAAATCTCCTTAAATCAATTAGATCATAATTTCAAAGTGAAATATTTATTTTACTAACGGGATAAGTATCAACTAATTTTCCTTATTGCATAATTTTAAACTAATATTACATTATTTTTAACAATAAATAAAATTTAAGAAGTTGCCAGCATATTTTCGTGTATATATAAATTTACACTCCTTACAATTCTCATGTGCATCGCACCTCAAACTTTTATTTATTTATTTAGTAACATTTACTATTCACACCAGTCATTTTGCTTATCTTCCATGGTTTATATGTAATCATACAGACTTTAGAACCATTACTCACCTCTATTTGTGTGTGTTATATGACAACCGAATGAGACACGGATTTACATGTAAATCTAAGCAACTAACAAAAACGACCAGTGCAACAATGTTTTCGTACTGATGTGTTGTATGAAAGGAACCTCCTATTTTCTTTCTCAATCATGTAGATTTCTACACCTACCATTTTTTTGAATTTTTCAAAATTATCCCTACTAATAAATATACAGATTGTAAATCTGTATCAACTCAATTTTTTCAAAAAAATTAAAAAATATATATATTTTTAATGTTTTTAAATAAATTTAATTATAATTTTTTTTATAATTATTACATTAAGTAAATTTCTATTTTTGGTCTTATTACAATTAATTTTGATTTAATAATTAATTTTTTTACATATATAATAAAAATTTATATATGTAAAAAAATTAATTATTAGATCAAAATTAATTGTCACAAAAATTTATTATATAAACTTACTTGTACATTAAATACATATTAGAAATTTTAGTATTATATATAGCAATATTAATTATTTTATAACATAATTGGTTCATTAGCTCATTTGATTAGAGTGTCATGTTAATAACGCGGAAGTCATAGGCTCAGGGATTGTCAATCTATATGTTTATTAGCATGGATAATTTTGGAAAATTCAAAAAAAAATGTTGGGCGTAAAAGAAATCTACACGATGCAGGAAGAAAAGCCAAGGAACATGCATTGAGATTTCACCAATTTTTTTGAGTCAAAACTTAAAACATTATCTTCACCAAAAAAAGTCCAAGGAAGGTTTGGCATTTTAACCAAAAATATGTTTTACGAAATAATTTGAAATTAATGATTTGTGCAAGTCTCTAACATGTGACTTTTGTGTTATTAGCACAACGCTTTAACCAACCAAGCTAATATGTCAATTATATTAAAAAATAATTAATGTCACTATATATAATATTAAAATTTCTAATATATATTTAATACATATACAAGTTTACATAATAAATTTTGATACTACATAGATATGGATCCATTCGGATTACCAATTCGCATGAGTATGGGTCCATATGGATTGACCTTATGAATTGTCATTTCGTACGCTATATTACGAAAAGAAAAAAGGAAGGAATGAAAAAAAAATAAAAAATAAATAAAGTTGAATTTTTTTAAAATATGTTGGGTATAGAATAAATTTGAATAGTGTAAGAATAACCCGAAAGGCTTGAAAACTGAAACACGGCAAATGGCACAAGCTATTAGCGGGTTTAAATTCCCATTTGAAACTTCAACGTCATAATTTAGACATAAGTTACCAGATATAAACTTTTTTTGTTATGTTTCGCTTTGGTTAAGTACATGATTTGACTATAACTCTTAAGATTTCCAGTCTTGTTTCCTTGAGTTAGTTTTTGAAGTTCTATTTCTAAGATGTCCACATCATAATTTGAAGCTTTCCAATACAGTAAATCTTGTAACAAGTTTGAACCAAGGACTTTGGCAGAACCCAAGATTCAGCCCCTCAACATCAAAAGCAAAAAAGTTAACATCTTAGAACAATATGCACGTGTAAGATCAAGATTATGAGGTATTACGTTCAGACTATTTTAAATAAATGTGATCAACACAGACGAAGTTACAGTGTAGAACATCCACAGTATTTTTAAAAAAATACATGTTTCATTAATAAAATAATTATTCGTTACCAATTCCTACACTTAATAATACATGACCATCCACTGTAACCTGTATGTGTTGTTGACCGATTTCTGAGACTAACTATCACAGAGCCCCCCTATAAATAATCCTAGTTCAGAGGGATCCAGCCTATCTTTATAAGAGAATATAAAGATAACAGAAAATAAAAGAAAAAAGGGTAAATGTCCAGAAAAGCATTTCTTCTCAAGGAAACCTGTTTAGCCTCCACTGTTGGTGTCCTAAATTTCCGGAAAGGCAGTGACTAATCTAAAAAATATTCTTCAGCCAATCTTGAATTTAGCATATCAAATAGCAATGATACCACAATCTGAGCAGATGAATGATCAGAAAAATCACCATACGTCCCTTAGGTAACGTCCATCCATCTGAAGTTTTTTCACTATAGCCTCAGCCTTTGTCGAGTCCACATTTTCCTGAAATTGAATGCAGAAACAAGGTCTTTAAGTCAGTTTCATTCCATAGGTTATAGGTATGGAGTGTATATTGGAATGGTGAATCAGAAAAACTAAACACAACATAAATGCAGTCAGAGAGAGCATAAGCACCTATGACTATGTCTCACCCACTCAAGTGGTAAAGGCTAAAGTCAAGTCTAAAGAGGAAAGAAGAAAGAACTAATGATACCCATACACGCATCTGTAACATGCATAAGGATTGAAACGAACTTAATAATGTTTTTTTTCCATATTAATTTTTTAAAACACTTTCTGGTTGGAAGAGAGAATTCCTCCAAATGGCACTGAAAAACAAAAATTGATGCATAAAGTAGGGGAGTCATACTAAGCAATTCAAAAGCTCAAATACAGTTAAATAATTTAGTGTTGAGATTTTCAACAAACACAGCAAATTCTGTGTTTGTACTCCAAAAAGAGAAGGCTTAAAAATCAGTCACACACCTCTTTGATCACATAAATATACTATTATACTTGCTGCTTAGCAATATTATTATATGGCATCTGTTCCTGGTGAGGAGACTAATGCAGAAGATAGAAAAGCTTCTCTTATTTTCTCATACTAATTGGGTTCAGATTTTGAAAATCAATAATTAAGTATTATGCAAAAGGGAGGGTGATGAAAAACAATCAGCACCTGCTGCTGGACAATGGTATGAAGAATTCGATGAACATCTCTGGCCATACCCTTGGCATCACCACAGACGTAAAGATAACCTCCTTGAGAAATCAAACTCCACAGATGTGCAGCCTGCACATAAAAAAAAATTAATGCAGGAAATAATTTATCCGGTTACATTTGATCCCTACTAGGCTGCTATTCGCACTTACTTGATCCATCATCTTGTGTTGAACATATTCCTTTTCAGCCCCCTCTCTAGAGAATGCAACTATCAATTCTGAAAGAGAACCTTGTTCCACAAAATTCTTTAGCTCATCCTCATAAATAAAATCCTATACAAACAACATAATGGAAAATCAGAAATTGCTCGGAAAACCCATTTGGATCTAAAGCACAAAGAGTGATTAATTTACCATTCGACGATTCCTACATCCAAAGAAGAGTATTGCAGGGCCAAGTTGAACACCATCCTCTTTGAGCGCAAATCTTTCCTGGGTAAATCAAAGATAAAGCAAGAATTAAGAACAAGCAGTAATTATCACCACCTGAACTATGCCATGCATGATTGGGCTAACCATTTTGAAATTTTTGGTCTATTAGTTATTTAAGTAAAATGTTTTTACAATAAACTAGATACCTGTTTAACAAGGATGTGCTATTTGTGATTAAAAAAAGTACTTCTTAAAAAACACTTCTTATAAAAGCACTATGAAAAAGAAACAATTGGGATTTAGAAAAAAGAATCAGCTTCCATTTTTGCTTCCTTGGACAAGCACCAATTTCCTGCCGCTTGTTAATAGCAGATTTTCACCTTTTGTCACTTGAAAGCAATTTTAGCCAAGCATCTTGAAAAACTAAAATAAATTCTTGTTTTAGCACTTATAAGTAGGCTTTAGTTGACTCCACAACACAGCAAACAGGCTCAAAAGACGGCAAACTGGAGCTCTCTAATAGTAACAGAATCAAAATTAGGTGCTTTGAATTTTGGTTCATAAATGTAATTGATTATTATATTATTATATAATTATCTATTTGATTCCAATATTTCTCTTCTATATCTTTTTATATTCAACGGTTCAACCACCATCCTATCTTTATTCTATATAGTTGTTATCTAACAAACTAACTTTCATGACAATTTTAAACATACAAACATCTATAACATATTCACATACCTGTAAAAATCCCCTGAAAGGTGCAAGACCAGTACCAGGTCCAACCATAATAATAGGAATTGAATGATCAACTGGTAGCTTGAAATTCGATGGCCTAATAAAAATAGGAGCCCAGCAACAGTCGGGACTTTTTTCTAAGGGAATAGCATTCTGGTCATAAGAGAGATTTAAGTTAGAAACAACATAAAATGATTAGGTATTGCACCCCTCGGGGAGAGATGAAAATCACAAGCATGACAAGTTGAAAAAAGAGAGTCAAGGATTTTGAAACAGGAGCATAAGATTGCAAGTGAAGTGTATCAATTGCATATTGCTACCTTCATCCAGGTTGAACATACTCCTTTGTGAATTCTACCAGTGGGAGTTGGACCATACACCAAGGCACAAGTAACATGTACCCTTTGCGGAGCAAACCTTGACAATCAAGTAATGCGATATTATTTCTTCGTCCATTATCTTATAAAAACTTCATTTGGATACTTTAAATAAGATAAGATAACCACCTAGGAGAGGATGAAATAGAATAATAACGAGGCTGTAAACGAGGGGCTACTGCAGCAAAAAAAACACCAAGGGGAGGTTTGGCTGATGGGAACTCAGCCATCACCTCAAGGAGACTTCTCTGGCTTCCAACCACCCATTTGGAGTACTCATCCTTGAAACCAAAAATTGAAAATCGTCACCAAAAGAGGAAGAGAAAAAAGGAAGAAGAAAATTTCATACTTGCAAACAAAAGACAGAAACAGGACTAAGAATTTTGTTACCTTTCCCTGAGGAGATGAAAGGAACTTTAATCTTTCTGCTTCACTAAGTTCAGAAGCATGAGCAGCTAAAGCAACTAAAGCAGCCTGAAAGAGAAGGAAGTGTAACTATATTTATTCCTTCTGATTAATATAAAACAAACACAAATCCCTATTGAAATGCACTCTTATAATCATTAACCAGTACAACCATATAAGAACATAATACAAAAAACAAAAAAATGGTAAGCACATAAAGCGAAGACAATATAAAAACCTTTCGTGGGGGGTTCAAGAGATCAGCATAGCGTGCTAATGCAGTACGCAGAGTGCAAGGGCCAGGGAAAGGAGGCAGGAGAGAACCGCCTAGGGAAGTGCCATCCTCCTTATCAGTGTGAAGAGAAAACAATAGATCTAAATTCTGACCCAACAACTTCCCAGCTTCTTCAACAGTTTCATTGCAGTTATCAGCATAGACACCGACATGGTCTCCAGTTTCGTATCTGGGAAAAATCAGATGAAAGCCATCAACAGATTTATTGAATACTATCACATAATTGGGGAAGGATATTCTAGTTGCCGTCTGATAAAGTATGACAAAACATAAATCTATAAAGACATATGCTAACAACACACTCTTTCTAGAACACCCTACTATTGGCTAAAATTCGTTAGATATCACAAAATTGTGCGAATACATTCCTTATTTAATGAATCTCACTCATGAATTTGTAGTTTTCAATAAATTTTAACCAATAAGAGAGTGTTGAAAGGAATATGATAGAGATTGTGTTGCTGGCATTCCTCATCCATAAATAACAGCTGATAACTTCACAAATGTTTATGAGTCATACTTTAAGATTGCATATTTTTAAATTTATGAGAAGCTTAAAATTGAATATCTAACAAGCTTCATACTTAAAACCTTTTTGTATCTATTAAACCAACATTTAATCATTTCCTTGGAATTACAATTGAAAACCCTAATGGAAAAACTCTGTAAAACATTATATTCCACCAGGACTCAAATATCGAATAATAATTAAATAATATCCTTAAAGTATAAAATCTATAAAAATAATTATTAGCAAAAAGTATTTCAAGTTAATATAAATAAAACAATTATAATTGACCAATGCGTGTTCTTTGTTTTCTTGTTTACCAAGAAAAAATGATAGGGTGGATTATTTTTCAGGAAGCATAGTCAAACTTACGTTATGCCAGTCCCTGATATATCAAATTCCAAATGTATGCAAGAACGGTCAGACTCAGGTTTGTGAAGCTCCCTCTGTATAGCAACATTCGCCCTTCAAAAACAACAGGTTTAATTTTATAGCCTTGTTTAGTAAGAAAAACAGTATCAGTATGTACAATTCCAAGCACCTGCAAGGATGATGAATATCAAACACAGCATTCCCATTTGCCACGTTTATGTGATTATCATAGGATGATGTGACAGTTGGGTCATGAATCACTACTCGATATTCAAGAATAGCAGCTGTATAGGGGGTAGAGACAGTATTTGCATCATCCTCATTTCGGAGCAACTTATCCAACTCAGGCCACAAAGTTTCTTTCCTGCAAAGCCAAAGAAAATTCATGATGTTTGAAATGCCAAAAAAGTAGAAGACACCTTTCACAAAATTTTATGTACAGCCAAGTGCATATTGTGACAACAATATAATTGGTAGATAAATAGCAGTGGTGAGAGGAATCAGAGGATTATATTTACCAGGCAGAAAAATCATCTTCAATGGATTGATCATCATCACCTAATCCAAGTGTAACAAGACGCTTTGCTCCTGCAGCAAACACAACTCCGTGAAGAAGATATCTATGAAAAGTCAATAACTACTTTAATACCATTCTCAAGTCTTAATGTACAAACTTCAGAACTTATATTAGAACATATTTTTATTAAATATACATCTCACTTCAAAGCATTAATAAAAATCTGCAGAAATATAAAACTTAACAAGACAGTATGCTCCTAGATAGTAAACAAACTGCAATCATGTAATATAATTCCAACAGCACAATGTAAGTGCAGGATGGAGTCTGTGCTTCATATATCTGAAATCCAGAAATTATAATAAGATTGCCTTACAAATGACTTATAGTACTTTCTGAAAGTTTGATTCAAGTATTATACACCCATTAGACTTTTTGGAAGGCTTAATAAATATATTGAATCTAACAATGCCAGGCACCATTCCACTAAGCAAACAAAAAATGAAAGTTGCACTTGTAGATTAACTTTGATGGGGTGGGCAAAATGAACTAAAACAAAAATCAAAAGCACCATTCAAGAAGATTGAGGAACAATTAAACAGATTGGAAGAGACCTCAATAGATAGACAATTGTCCCCCCAAGAGGTGCTAATCAGGAAACAGTTCCAGGAAGACCTATGGGTAGCGGCTCAAGCAAATGAGTCCCTACTAAGACAGAAGGCAAGATCTAAATGGATAAGAGAGGGTGATTGCAATTCTCGCTATTTCCACATGCTGATGAATGCAAGCCGCAGGAGAAATTGCCTATCAGGAATGATTATCAACGAATCTTGGATTGAGGAACCATCCAGAGTTAAAGAGGCAACCAGACATTACTTCTTGCAGCATTTCCAAGAATCAGATCATCAAAGGCCTCGACTGGATGGCATTAGTTTCCGTACCTTGGACAACCCCCAAAATGAATTGTTGGTGAAGCGATTTCAAGAGGATGAGGTTAGGAGAGCTGTATGGAGCTGCGGGAGTGAAAAGAGCCCAGGTCCAGATGGCCTTAATTTCAAATTTATTAAGCAATTTTGGCACATCATTAAACCTGACGTTCTTCGGTTCCAGGATGAATTCTATGTTAGTGGAATTTTTCCTCGGGGTAGCAATGTTTCTTTCATAACCCTTATTCCTAAGGTGACGGATCCTCAATTGCTAAAGGAATACAGACCTATCTCATTAATAGGCTATATGTATAAGATAGTGGTTAAGATCTTGGCTAATCGACTGAAGCAGGTCATGCATCTCATCATAGATGAAAGGCAATCCACATTTATTGAGGGAAGACATTTGCTACATAGTGTGCTGATTGCAAACGAGGTGGTTGAAGAAGCTCGAAGGAACCAAAAGCCATGTATTGTATTCAAGGTCGATTACGAGAAGGCATATGATTCAATTTCATGGGACTTTTTTATCTACATGTTGAGGAGGATGGGCTTTTGCTCAAAATGGATTCAGTGGATTGAAGGGTGTCTAAAATCCGCATCTATCTCTGTCTTGGTTAATGGGAGCCCTTCTTCTGAGTTCCTCCCCCAAAAAGGACTCAAACAAGGGAACCCATTAGCACCTCTACTTTTTAATATTGTAGCTGAGGAACTAAATGGGCTGATGTCACAAGCTATGGGGAAAAACCTATTTCGGGGATTCCCAGTGGGCCTAAATAAGGTGGTAATCAACTTGCTACCATATGCGGATGACACAGTATTCTTTGGAGAGGCATCTAGGGAAAATGTCAGAGTTATCAAAGCGATTTTGAGGACCTTTGAACTCGTGTCAGGTCTTAAAATTAATTTTGTAAAAAGTAGCTTTGGAGCTTTTGGCATGTCAGAAGAGTGGAAGTCTGAGGCAGCAAATTATCTCAACTGCAGCTTGTTGTCTGTTCCTTTTCTTTATCTTGGTATTCCTATTGGAGTGAATCCAAGAAAGTGTCAAACATGGGACCCTGTTATTAGATAATGTGAGAGAAGTCTAGCGAAATGGAAGCAAAGACACCTGTCTTTCAGGGGGAGAGTGACTCTCATACAGTTTGTCCTAACATCCATTCCTATTTGTTTCTTTTCATTTTTTAGGGCTCCAAAAATGGTGGTGGACAAGCTGGTACGGTTACAAAGGAGATTCCTGTGGGGGGAGGTGATGATCAAAATAAGATAGCATGGATCAAATGGGAGACAATGTGTCTTCCAAAGGAGAATGGGGGATTAGGAATCAAGGACATACCCACTTTTAATTTGGCATTACTTGCAAAATGGAAATGGAATATGTTTCAGCATCAAGGGGAATTGTGGGCCAAGGTGCTAGAGTCCAAGTATGGCGGTTGGAGGCAATTGAATAAAGCACCTCGTGACAATAATGAATCCATATGGTGGAGGAACCTAAAGCTGGCTCTCCATCATCCACAACACGGTCAGGCATTACAAAGTGCAATCTCATGAAGGGTTGGATGTGGAGACAAGATTAAGTTCTGGGAGGATAACTGGCTGGGTGGTGACAGCTCCTTACTAACTAAATATCATAGGCTGTACAGTATATCCTGTCAGCAAGACCTACTCATCCAGCAGATGGGATCTCAGCAACACACAAGATGGGTATGGGATTTCATGTGGAGGAGAATGTTGTTTGACAGCGAGATTCATATGGCTGTGTCATTCCTAGAAGATATTGAAGGAAAGTCAATTCAGTCTCACATATCAGATCAGTGGCTGTGGACAGCAGACCCAACTGGGCACTACTCCGCAAAGAGTGCCTATAATCTGCTGCTGGGTGAGACATTGGAGGAGAGTCAGGACAGCAGCTTTGTGGAATTATGGAAACTCAACATCCCATCCAAAGTTTCTGTATTCGCATGGCGGCTACTCAACAAAAGACTCCCGACAAAAGCAAATCTGCAACGGAGACATATAGAGGTAATTGACAGCAGCTGCCCTTTTTGCAGAAGTACGGAAGAGAATGAAGGACATTTGTTCTTTCACTGCAGCAAGATCATACCTGTCTGGTGGGAATCGTTGTCTTGGGTGAACATGGTAGGGGTCTCCCCATTGAACCCAAAACAGCATTTCCTCCAGCACACTGCTGGAGTGAATGAAGGGGTAAGGGCTACTAGATGGAAATGGTGGTGGTTAGCCTTGACATGGTCAGCAGAGGAACAAGATCATCTTTTCCAATGGCATATTTAATGCTACTAAACTGCTAGAGGATGCAGTTTTTCTGCTATGGACGTGGCTTTGAAACTTAGAGAAGGGTTTTGTCATTCATTACAACCAATGGTCTAGCAATCTCACAGTTGGCTTTAAAATATAGTTCAGGGTGTAAAGACAGTTTGATAATAGAATTAGTGTACGAGTTGTATCCAGAAATTGGTTCCTTGCAAGACTACATTAAGTCTACATAGGAACCAAAAATCTGTTCCCTCATTATGTATCTCGTAGTACCACTGGTACTTTATTAATATAATTATCTATTTTTGCTGATAAAAAAAAATGACAAAAAATGAAAAGATATATCAGGCTCTTCAGCTTTGATCAATGACAACGATTCTGTGAAAATGCAATGAGGCAGATAACCAATTTAATAATTTGAAAACAAAGGTGATAGAATTACACACCTTGTTCACTAAGTTCTTCATCAACAACTTTACCTATCTGCATCAAAAGAACAGCATCAGAATCAACTGATATTTTCTATCATTAAATAAAAATATGATAATCTAATATTACCTTATTAAAGTGTTCGTATTGTCTGTTACCCAGGCCAAAAACTCCATATGTGAGCTGTTGAAGCGAGGTTCCCCTCTCATCTTTCCCCTAAAATTAATGCCCACAAAAACTTAGAATCATTTTAAGTAAGGCATGTTATGAAAATGCAAGGAGAGAGTGAGGCCTAAGATGTAGGATTTACTTAAAAGTGATGTAACTACAAACCTCAGTAAACCATTTGTAGAATCTTGCAGCATTATCAGTTGGCTCTCCATCTCCATAACTGTTAAGTCAAATCAAAATGCATCATATTCACCACACATTTCAATAAATAAATGCATTTTTATGTACATAAATCTTACGTTGCCAGCATGAAAAATGCAACAGTCTCTTTCTTCAGCTTCTCCTCATATTGATCATCATCTGCTGCATAGTCATCCTAGTTCAAATTAAATATACGTCAGTCAGACACTAAGCTAAACCTAAATTTTATATTGAAGTTCCTGACTTCCTGTACAATGATACCAAAAGTCTTCTAGAGCTCTCTTAGTGAGGAATCTAACATTTCAAAGAAAATGTTTGACCCACATATCTATGATGACCAGAATGTAGGAATGGCCAAAATTTCATTTGGATCCAACTTACCAGGTCAACAACTTTGACAGCTGCTTTATCATATCTTGCCTTGATCTCCTCTGCCAATGCCTGTAATTAAAAATATATTAAAAAAAAACTAAGTAATTATATAAAACTGGCACATAACTGCCTGCAGATTTAAAGTTGTAGCTGTCCCAGGGGTAACCATTTCAAGCATTATGGAAAAGGGAAAGTTAGTATCATCCTCACATAAAGTATATTCGCATAAGCTGGCAATTATTTTCAAGCTAAATTTAGAATATTCACAATAACCCAACTATGAAGACATGTTACATTAGTGGGAACAGCAAGCCTAGAAAGAGGCACAAAGTTCAGGCTATGCTTCACCCAAAAAAGGCATTAGGAGTAGGAAAAGTAGAAAACGAAAACACTAGTGTTGGACTATTTTGAACTAATCTGTCACATTGATTAACAACTCAAGCATCAATCCATGGTAAAAACAAAATACCAAAATTTTCAATTTACAAAACCCTAAAATATCGACTGAGAACAGTCCCAATAACAGACACTTTTAAAGCTTTTGACTACTTTACCATATCCAATATCACAGTGAGTAAATTGCGGAACCTTTTTGGGTTTTTCATAGGTACTACTATCAATAAGAAAGTCACGCGAAGCATCTCAAGCAACTAGAGAGACTCTGTTACTTGATCCCCGTAGGCAGGCCTTTTGACTATCACAATGAACTATTGTTTTCAAATTGACATTAACAACATAATCATTCCTCATTCCTTGACATTTCCAATAGCAACATGAAAACATCAAACAAATAGTATCACTTATCACTATCATAACCTAGGGTTAACCAAGTCATGGCACAAGTCAAAACTACGATATCTTCTTCCTTCACCAAACTCAAATTCGCAATTATTATACTTCACACGAATCATTTTCTTCTTCTAATTGAAAGATCCAGAACATTCGGTTCAACTCAATTCGATCCAGCGGAAGCAGGGAAAAAGGAAATATAACCTTAGCAAAGCCTTCAGCAGTGCCGGTTTGAGTACCGAAGAAAATCGTGACCTTAGTCTTCCCGTCGGCAACATCGATCTCGTCGTCCTCATCCTTCGGCAAGCCCTTCGGCACGATCACCGGCTTCACCTCCTTGCTCCGATCCGAAGATTTCTTCCAGAGAAACACGAGAAGGCCGATTATGACGGCGGCGGAGGTGGTCGCAATGAGGAGCAAAGAATCGGAGACGGAATCGGCGAGCGAGACGCCGAGGAGCGACTCAACGGCGCGGACCAAATCGGAATTGGAAGCCATCGTGGAGTCAACAACTCGGTCAAAATTCGGAGCGGGAGAAGATGAAGGAGGAGACAGTGACGAGTGCGCGAGAAAGAGAAACCTAACAGGAGGAACTGAGGAAGTAGTAGTTTTAGTGAGTGACTCGTGACTCGTGACTCGTGACTCAACGCGAGAGGGATGGGTGGGTGCAGTGGTGAGAAGGAAGGACCCAGCGGGAGCTAGCTAAACCAGAAACCTTGGGCCACTTCTTTCCATTGATGTCAATGCGTTTTCTTTTACCCTTTTCAGGTTGTGACAATTTGCAAGTTGCCATGCGATAATAATTAATTAAATGCGACACATCTCGCCGGGTTCGCGTTGACAGTTGACAATTTACCCCTACAAAGTTTCCTTTTGTGTTTCTTTTTAGATTTGTCTAATTGTAAATTTTATCATTAAGTTTTCATATTATTTTATGAATTTTATCATTTAAATCTTTTTTTTTTATGAATTTTATCACTTAATTTTTATAATTTTATGGATTTTATTACTTAAATTTTTTTCCATAAATTTTATCATCTAATTTTTAATATTTTGTAAATTTTATCTTTCAATTTTTTTATTTTATATATTTTATTATTATGTTGATAATAGAATGACCTTATTTTGATTTGTTTTTTTACGTGTCAATCCATAAAAATTAAAAATTTAAATGATAAAATTTACAGAAATAAAATTTCAATGCTATAATTTCTAAAATAATAAAAATTAGATGATATTATTTATAATTAAGCCTTTTAGCTTTTACCTGTCCTAGCTTCCTTGCTTTATTTTAGTATGCTTTTATTTTTTTTAATAGAAAGTTATCTTGGTTTTTACTTTTTAGTTCATTATATTTTTTTTAACATGTTCATTATACTACCTGTGACCTTGAATATAAATAATGTTAATTTTAAAAATATTAAATTGACATGGTTAATTTTAAAAAATACTGTTATTTTTAAAATTTTCTGCATTGCAATAAAATAATCATTTAAAATAAAATTATAAATAAATGAGAGTATTTTATGAATATATTATTATAGGGTTGAAATTAATTAAATTTAATTATATTTAAGTTCACTGTACAAAATAATTTTTTGTTTATATTTGAGTTCAAAAAGACTATAAGTCTAACAATATCTATGGTTGAGGACTTCGCATAGAAAATTTTATATTAGCAATCAACAAAAATAGGTAAAAAAAAATAATACATGTGAGACTCACTAATTTAATATTATTTCTTTTGTAAATCATATGTACCAAATTGTAATGCATCATTTTGTCTGATGTATATTAATTATTTTTGTTATATTGAACACAACGTTAATAAAATTTTCCCTTTCAATTACATGTTTCCTCTACAATTCAAATTCAAGATTTTGTATGGAATCTAGAGCAGTTCTTGGTGTGTCCAACAAAGTATAAATTTATAGATTTAGTTGAAATTATTTGAAATAAATTGTGTCAGAAACATATTTTTTTAATAATTTTTTTATTAATATATTTAGAAAATAAAAAAAACATTTATTTTTTCTACAATTAAAAAACAGTTAATTTAGACAAATAAATAACTTATGTTTAAGAAATTGGATTTGGTTCTATTAAAAAAATAGATTTGGTCTCAAAATACGTACCATTATGACATAAATATTCCTAACAAAAAATAATAAACATAAAGGTAATTTGATTTTTTTTACTACACAAAATTATCTAGTTTTCTTTTATCTTTCTGAGTAAAATGGACTGATTAATAAAAAAGAGTATGTTTAACATTTACATTTTCTTAATACGTTTAAATAGTTTTTTTTTCATTTCTTGTTCACTTGGAAGTCAAATAGGAGTAATTAATATAGGAACCGCATTTCTTTAGTTTCAGGCAAATAAGGTCAAGAATTTGCTCAAAGTTTCATTCATGCCAATGTCTCCGTTTTTAATTATAAATTCTATTTACAAATTTGTTTGTCTTTTTTATAAGATTTGTTTAATTTTAAATGTATTAATTATTTTTTTTCTTATATATTCTTATTTAATTATTTTTTCTAAACATTAATGAGATATAATTAAATGTATAAAGAGATAAAAAATAATTATAAAATAATAATACAAATAATTGATAAATTTAATATATTAACTAAAATAATTATTTTTTTAAGTAACATGAATTGAAAGCATCTTGTAAACCAAACTTGGACCTTCATCGTTTAATTATAGTTAACGTGCATTCGCAATAAATAAAATATCAGTCAATGGGAGACTTACGCTACAAAACTGTATTTAAACGCGTCTGTCATCTAAAGAAACATTTAATAGAAAAATATTTAACATATATCTATTCATTATTACATTTTATTTTTACATCATTTGTTTCTTTTTTTCTCTCTCTTTTTTTACTATCGCATTTACTGTTAATTTTCGCTCTATTTCCCCCTTCTAATTCCTCTATTTTCTAATTGCATAAAAAAAAATCTCTCCTTTCTACCCAATCCGCCTCAAAACAGTGAATAAAATACGTTAAAATATAAATCTGATGTTTCTTAAATAGTAGGGAGTAAAATTAATTTTTTTTATATAAGACTGCCTGATATCAAAAGTTTAAAATTTTATAAGGAATAAAATCATTAGAAAATAATTATAAAGACTAAAAACATAAAATGAGTATATATTATAGGAACTGAGAATATGTTTAAGCGTTTCTTAAATTTATGGTATTCAATTTTTAAAACCAAAAAACATCATATGTTTTACATAACAAAGAAAGAAAGTTTTCGTTGAATTTTTTATACCCCATTTTGAGACACTTTAGTAATTTACTTCTTAATAATTTTACTTTTTTATTTATTTAATACATTATATATTTATTACGGGACATTTAATAGGTAGTGATTTTTAATGCACAGTTTATAAAATACTTTAATTTTACTTTTATTAATTAATGATTAATTAATCAAAATAGAATAATATTTTTATAATAAAAAAGATGTTGAGGGACAGAAAAAAAAATGTGTTACGTGTTTGATTTTAAAAATAGTCATGAGATATAATCAAACAGATATTGAGGTGTGTGTATATATATATATATATATATATATATATATATATATATATATAATTTTGTAACCCACTAAATCAAGGGAGAACTTGTTGTCTTCCTCTTCTATAATAAAATAAAAAGTCAAAATATTCCAACTCTTTCGATATAATTTTTACAATGCTTGCTTATCCAATCCAATTCCCTGTAAGATAGTGGATAACCCAATTATTATTTCATTTACCGGCAGTCATACTAAAATATAATAGCAACTGACAAATAGATGAAAAGCAATTCACACAACTTAAGCAAGTTTTGCTTCCAAAAATAAAAACCAGACATGAACAATTAGTGTATGCCCCATTCTTCTCCTAGCTTATCTTTCAGCTGATCTAGTTCTTCATGAGGTAAAGAAACTGTAACAATCCTTCCATTACCATCATGTTCCTTAACTTCTGGTGCTTAACCAAAACAACCCCTTGATCACTCACCCCACGAAATGTACAATTTGCCATAATTGGTTTCTGTTCATTTAGCTTCACCCCATCATAAATATTAGCTTCTTCCAAATTCACAAACGTCAAGTTTAGCCCATAAGCTATAAAATCCTCTCTCCCTTCATCTCCCTCCACCAATTCTTCCATTACATGGTTCTCAACCATCTTGTTCTCAGCAATCAGCTTTACCAATTCGGAAATTTCAAATTTCCCAGTTGAAAAATCTGCTTCAACTTTGCTTAACACTAAGAAGCCATTGGTGGGGAATTCATTTTCTGCACGATTAGATTCACTAGTACATATGGTCACAACATTTGGTCCAAAATGTTGGCCCCTTATGTTTGCTATGCACTTCCAAAGTAGCGCTGAAATAATTTCAAAATAGGTGGTCTTGGCCTCATTGGTATTGTCATTGGTTTGATTAAATGTGGTAGTTACCAAATGGTGAAGTTTTTTGGAAGTGATGTGAAAAGAGTAAGTAGCCACATCGTTGTCATTAGTAGCGAGCCAATACTCTCCTACAATATTTGTCTTTTTAATGGAAATTAGAGGGTTCTCAACAATGGAATTAGGTGAGGTTTTGGGTTGAGGGAGATTTGGCGTGTGAAGAGATTTTGGTGGGGCTTGACCTGATAGTATTTGACTCCACTTGGAGATGAAGTTAAATGCAGAAAAGGCATCTCCAAGAACGTGAGCCCAGCTTAATCCCACAGATAATCCTCCACATTTGAACCAAGTGAACTGAAAAGAGGTAAACATAATAGCATCTCAGAAATTCGGTGCCTTTAAACTTAATAAAAAAATGTTGTGAAAAAATTTAAAGAATAGAAATATAGTTAAATTTAAAATTATAAATTTGTATCTCATTAAATTTATATATCTTTTTAGATTCTTACAGGTGCAGACGTGCAGTTAAGTTTGGTTTTAGTTGTTTATATTATTTTTATGAGTTTCATCTTTTTATAAATTGTAAAAAAAAAATATAACAGCTTTTATTTACATTTTACAATTACATAGATTTTTGTCAGCATTACAAGAAATGTGGTATCTATTTAAATATTTTATATTATACATTATCTTAAAATATTTATTCACCTAACATTATTAAATGAATGTCAAGTTATTATCGAGTACCTTTCACAAAAAAATATTATCGAGTAATAACATAATCATTAAAAAAATTGTTTAAAAAATATTTATTTTTAATTTAAAAATACTTATATTTTTAATAACATTTCAATGTCTGGCCTCTCGGCTCAGTCTGCATTGTTCAGTATCAATAGCAGTGCTAGATCTTGTGTTGGATCATAATTCACTGATTTATGTCAGTGCCTAATATTTGCCCATATGAATCCTAAAATGCCCAATTTGGACACCCTTTCCATACGTGTTCACATATCCCGAGCTCCCCAGCAGAATAGAATCAGAATTTTTTTATAAAAACTAAAAAATAGTTTATGTTTAAAATATCTCAAATGCTTTATTTATACGTCAAAATAAATGTAGTAAAACTCAAATTTGAATAAGTTTCTAAAAATGTGTGAATCTTATGCGTAAACTTAACTGTTTAAATGGAAAAAATAAATTTCATACATAAAAGTAAATATAAATATTTAATAATTTCAATTTCAATTTCTGTAATTTAATTATTAAACTCGAATATAAGTTTTGTTTTCATAAATATATGAAATTTAATTCTTTTAAAATTATAATTTTATATTATGAGTCTGTAAAACAATAAATGTTTCACCAACAAAATTGATAAGTCACAATTTAAATTCAAGTCTAATGGATATTTGGTGCACTATGTAACAGGACAAAATCACAGTTTAAATTGACAACACTTTACGATTTACCCAAGTCTCTAAAAAAATAATAAATGCTTCACCAAAAAAATTGACATTGAATTGACAAGTCACAATTTAAATTCAAGTTTGAAAGTAATAATGGACGTCTAGTGCACCGAGTAGCAAGGTAAAATCACAATCAAAATTGACAACACTATACACTATATCAATAAAAGCGAAATTAGAATAATGACATGTCTCAAATCAACATTGCATTCTGGACATGCCTCTGTCAGAAACAAAATTCTAACCTTATGAGATTCTAATACACATCAATTGGGAAAATATTCAAACAACTATGAATAACACTGAATACCCTCAATACAACCACACACTTTCGGACAACATACCTTCACGAACCAAATTCAATCTCAATACTATGACATTCTTGGAAGAAATAAGCACTCAAATCATTTCTAACTCGAGATTAACATTCATTTTTCCAAGTGGATAAATTATTCATAACCAAACGGGTGTTTATATTTAATGTCTTACTCCAATACCAACGTGAGTTCCTAATGAGAGTTCTTTTGAAACACTCAAGAGTAGAATGCACAACACCCTTCGGCTAACCAATGATCAATTTGTGGATGAAATCTACTATTCATAACCATCCATAAATGCAGGTCAACAATATTTTTTTCAATCTTTGCAATTGAAAAATGGTAATGATGTTTGCACAATTTTTGTGCAATGAGCAATACTCGTGTGTTGACCCTATAGAATTATTATGTACCATCAATGGAACACCCGATGATATACTCAACCTACTTCGATTCACCATCACTCTTATTCATGATGCAATGTTGTATTACAACAACAAGTGGAAGATACCATGACAAGGTGGGTTTTTGGGTTACTCCTTCACTGAAACAAATCTAATAAGATTTGACATTCCTTCGGGATCATCGAAACACTCAAGGATGTCATCAGACCATGCAAAATATTCAAAAAAATTAATCGAATATCTAATAATAGAGTTGAAAAACAACGAAGACGTGTTGAAGGTGTTAGCAGAACTATTAGAAGCGTTTTTGAACAATAGAAATTTTAGCTATTTTCAACAAACCAGTAACCTAACTATTGGAAGAAGACATTCTGTTATTGTCAGTACAACTTTCTAACTATAATTAATTTTGTCATTTTCATGTTTCAATTGTTATTGTTAGTACATTCCGTTGTTTTCATTTTATTATGTTCTGTTTATTATGTTTGTTTATCTAAATATTAGTATTTTCTGTTATTAAAGTGTTTTAATTTCTTCATATAATATCATTAAGATGTGATAATTATATATTCATTGTGTTTTTAATCAATCAATTTTTTAATCACTTTATCTTTTTTTAAGACTATTAATTAATTATTTTAAAATTGTTAAATAATTATTAAACAAAAATATACCCATTATTTAAAAAATAAAAAATGATATTAAAAAAATTAATTATTTTTTAAATTAAAAAATGAAAAGTTTGGAAGTCTGGTATAAAATAATTATAATTAAACCAAAAATATTATCTATTTTTTAAAATTAAATAATAGAAGCAAAAAAAATATTTAATAAAATATTTTTTTAAAATAAAATTTATTTTTAAAAAGTATAATATTAAAAAAAATAAAGTTGGGAAGTCGGGTAGTGAATTCCCGACTTATTAACTTCATTTAAAACATTCTTTTAAAAAATAAAATTTTAAGAAAAAATGCAGCTTGTTTAGTCGGGATGGCCAAATTCAACATCTCACCAATATTAAAAACAGGTGCACTTCAGGTATTTCTTTTGAAAGTGGTGTATTTTGAGAAATTATAGGATAGATAAGGTGTAATTGAAAAAAAAAATCTTGATTCTAGGACAAAGATCTTTGAAGGCCAAGAGTGGGAAAGCCTTTCAGGCTTTTCTTGCACCAACCAAATTTATTCTACACCTAACATTTTTTTCATTAATTCCTAGTTTACCCTTTTTTCATTCTTCTTATTCGTTCATTCCTGTTTCATTTTCTTGTTACACCATTCACTGGTTTGTTGGAGGCTGAGGTCGTGGTTCCGTTGTGATTGGTTTTGTCGGCGTGCATTGTCGTGGTGGTTGGTTACCTATTGCATTGAGGTTGTGATTGTTGTTATAGTGGGTGTTGTGGTGGAAACGGCGGAGGAAAAGTAATTTTTATACATCTGCAACGTATCCATAAGAAATATATGGATTGACAACCATATAGGTTAAAAAAATTTAAAAAAAATACATTTTAATGTATTTTTTTTATAAATTTAGTTATATTTATTAATATATTTGTATAAATATTATTACATTAATTATTTATTCAAGTGCATAAAATATGAAAATTTAGATATAAATTGTTATATATATGTTTATCAATTTCAATGTAATATATTTGTATATGTAGAAAAAACAATGAAATTGTATCATAGTATATGTTGAAAAACATATTTATTGATGTATTTACATAAATATTTTTGTCTAGTGTAGAAGATTTTAAAATAAATTTTAACATTGAAATTTTTTAAAATAAATAGATTTATTTTCAAATAATTAGAATTAGTTAAAAGTTATAACAATTCATATATTCTATTAAGAGATAAATTATTATTATATGTATATAGAGGTATGAATTTTAATATGTCAATTCTTATAGGCTACACATATGGAATTTCACTACTTGTCGTTAGTTTGTCATTTATTTTTTTAATGTTTTGTTAAAATGAACAAAAATCAATGGATATATGGGAGCATTATGTCTGAAGAAATTAATATAAATGAAGACAATGGAGAAAAATCTAGTGTGTTTGAAAATATTGATTGTTCTGATGTCTTCAATACTTTTCAAGTGTTGATATGATTTTGTATTTGGTTAAAGTAATTAAATGAATGTCTTAAGAAGACTAAATATGTATTATCTCTTTTTTAGGTGTTTGTTACTCGTGAGGACGTATTACAATGGACTCGTACCTTTGCATATGATATTTGTTTTGTGGTTGTGATAATGAGGTCATGCACATCAACTAGAAAGAGAGGAAGGACCTCATTTGTTTTAATTGGTTGTGAGAGGAGTGAAAAATATAGAGCATATAAAAAAGATTTAGTATGAACGATGAATAGCACTAGAAAATGTGGGTGTCCCTTTAAGTTGTGAGCAAAATTAGTCTTGGGAGGTGAAAGGTGGATGATCAACTGAATATATGGGACTCATATTCATGCATTGGCCAAGTCATTCACTGGACATTCATATGTTGGTCGACTAACTAAGGATTAGAAGTTTATTATTGGTGATATGAAGAACTCAATGGTCAAACTAAAGAATATTCTTCTCACTTTGAAGGAGCACAATGTCAACAACAAAGCAAGTTTACAATGTAAGATATGTATATCGTTCTTCTATAAAAGGCAATTATAGTGAAATGCAACAATTAATGAAGCTGCTTGAACATGATCAGTATATTCATTAACAAATACTGAAGGATGAAGATGTTATACGTGATAGATTTTGAACACATCTAGATGCAGTAAAATTAAGCAATGTCTATCATTTGGTATTCCCCATAGATAGTACATACAAAACAAATAGATATAGGTTGCCTTTGCTTGACATCATTGGTGTGACACCTACCGGGATGACATTTTTAGTTGCATTTGTCTATTTGGAGGGTGAACATATAAGCAATGTTGTCTAGGCAAACATATAAACAATGGATCAAACGGATTGATAATTTGTGTGTTCCATATGGATTTTCATATGGATCATACGGATTTTCAATCCTTAAGGTCATACGAATTGCAATTTTGCATGCTACATAGGGATTGCAAATCCATATGGATTAAATGGAGTCAAAAAAATAAAAACTCACCGTCAATGACACAACACTACTCATGGTGGCGGAGGAGATGAGTCTTGCGGAGGAAGCATGGAGGAGAAGAAGAGGCAAAAATGTTGGGTGCAAGTAGCAGCTGGTGTATATCAACTTTTAAGTGAAGACCAAATTTGGAATTTCATATAAAATGTTGGGTGTAGAAGAAAAATGTATGGTGCAGTAAGAATGTCCCAAGCCTTTCATGTGTCGGGCTAATAATAACGGATAAGCCCAACCTTGCCCAAGTTTGGAATCCAATAGAGAATTACTATTCTCACTTGAAATTTTATATTCATACCCACATGTGCATTAAAAAACATTCCAAAAATACTTTTTTTTTTTAACAAAATCAAGTTTTTGTTTTATAAAATATACAACAAAAATATGCTTTAGTTATGTAAGAGGAGATGCAAAAAAATACAAATAAAAATAGGTTTTCACACAAATGATTTGTAATTGGTTGATTAATACATCATCATTAAACTCCTCAAACATATGCTTATAACATTATTTATAAATCAACTAAGTTTTTCACACAAAGTTTTTGAATATCAGGTGACAATGGGAATATAGTTTGAAATGTTCATGTGGCTCACACAAAGTCAACTAAGAACACATTATTGGCTCTTTTTTCACCTTCATAATAGTTGAGCATCTCTGTAACGTCTTTGTCATTCAACAAAGTGTTATCCTCCTTTAACTCCACATTGCTAGGCCCATATCATTCCACTACTAGTTAGGCTTTCCCCTCCATTGATCCCATACATTTTATTTTGTACAAGGTCATCGAGAAAGTGGGTGCGAAACAATAATTGGGGTCCATTTCCGTTCACTAAAAAGATGCACTCTTGTGACTTTTCAATGCCAACAGATGCAAAATAAGAAGTTGATACTGAATCTTCTTATAATATATTTATAAAAAATGAAAGAAAAATTAAATGTATTTTGTACTCTTAAAATATTAAACGTATTTTTTAAATTACTTTATAGACTATTAAGAGAGTTAGTAAATAATATGCAACATCTGAAAACTTTAATAAAAAAACAGGGTTCCAATTATTCATCCCTATGATTGATACGGCTGTACCAACAAAAATGCACGTACATATTAACTTAATATACATTAAAATAGTTTAAAACAAAATATTCATTTAAAGTAAAGAGTAATTTAAAAAATTGATAAAAATGATTATTTTGATTCTGGCATAGTGACGTTTTTTATAATTGGTGATTTTGTTCTTCGTCCGAGTATTTAAGTTCCATAAAAAGGAATAAAATTCATCAATTACAATAAAATAGAACCAAAATTAAGAGGCTTAGAAAACATTTTACCTAAATATTAAAGACATGTTTAGTAGGAAATTATTTTATTTTTGTAAATAATTATTAAAATTTTAAAAAGATAATCTTCAATTGAAAACGAGAATTGCATTTAACCACTCATTTAATATTCCTGCTGCTAGGACACTCGAAAAGAAAAATACTTGTGTTGTTAGTGTTGGGGAGAGAAATGTGTGCACATGTATGTATTTTGTATTTGTTGGAAGAGAAATGTTTTTTTTTAACCAGGAAAAAAATGTTACTAACATTTTTGAATGAAAAATTATTAGGTAGTTTAGAATTATCAAAATCTCTATTATTTTCTACCTGATACGTAATAGAACATTATTAATTATTTTTTAAATTGAAAAAATATGAACATATTAGCATGTTTGGATATATGTTTAAAATTAATTAATTCATGCTTGTCTGAAGTTACCATACATAGCTTTTGTGTTTTCTTGTGTATTTGATGTCAAAATTATCATGTCTGTGAGTTTTAAATGGGGGTGCAAACAAATTATACATCATGTAGAGATTAATTGAGAATATTATCACATGTTAGTCTCAAACTCTAATAATTTTTCATCATCAACATATTTTTTTAGCATATTCTTAATTATTTTCAGAAAATGATTGGAAAACATAATATTATGTGCATCTTGTTCTTTATTTAATGAAGTTTATCAACGATTTTATAATTTTTAGTATTTCTAACTAATGAAAAAAAGTAAGAACTAGAAACAGTGAGTTAGATTTTATTTTTGACAAAAAAAAAAAAATGTTAGTGAGTAGGTGTGTTAAGTACTGAGTACTGTTGAAGTTTGCTGGTTAGGGTGCACAAGTTAAATAATGCCAAATTGTTTCTTAACCATTAGATACATTGTTTTTTTTTTTTTAATGGAAGGTATTTTTATTTTATTCCTTCTTTTCCCACATTGTCCTTCTGTCCTCATCTCTCTCTCGGTCTCACCCATCAACAGCAAGCACATCACGTCGTCTCCACCAAGAGCCGCCACCGCCGCGGACACCACTGTAACAACCAGAACGGCGAGGCGAAGGAACCCAAGTAGGGCGATAACAACAGTGAAACCACGGCCACGGCGGAACCACCACGAAGTACCAGAAAATCCACCACCAACCGCGAATCCACAACAAGCACCATCGCGGCGATGAACGACAACGATTCTCCCTCTCTCAGATCTGGATAGATTCGAACTAAACCAACAAGAAGTCACAACACAACATCTCAGATCTGTTGATTGACCACCACCGTCGGCGAGCAGGAGCGGCCTGTTAGCGTCGCGGACGAGTTCGCGGTTGCGAATGTTGGCAGTTGTGGTCGGTGCACCTTTAGATCTGCAAAGGTGGTTGCGGATGTTGACGCCGTTGCTATGATTTGGCCAGAAGAGACTAGGTCATATGAGGGAGAAGAAAGCAACGGAGAGAAGGGGTTTTCAAATGGACAAATTGGGAAAAGAAAGAAAAAAAAAAGAATAAAAACATAAAAGAAAAGAAAATAAATTTTTTAACAGTAAATCTAGTTTAATATATCTAACGGTCCATAAAACTTTGACATGGTGCCCAAGTTGTTTAACTTAGGTACCCTAACCATCACCTTGTTGAAGTATAGAGTATTATGGACCCTGGGATGAAGCAGAAAAGAAAATGAAGAAGAGATGAATCCCATCATATGGTCCTGATGAATGGGCCTTTATCGGGTACGATGCACCCACCCGAAAGAAACGCGTCCCATCCACTTAAATAGAACGAGAGCGGCGCAGATTCTGGCATTGCTTCCAGAGTACACACCATTCTCACACCGTATAAAAGTGCATACATTCACACTCTCCGCACACCGCACCGCACCGCACAGCACAGCACAGCACGCATCAATCAAATACACCGTATAAAATCCACTTAATAAGTCTCAGTAACACTCATTCACTCACCCTCAATTCATACCCTCTCCTTCTCGATTCTTCTCGAACCGTCACCGTCGTGGCTATGCCCACTAACGAAGACTTCCAAAGTATGTATTCTCTATCATTGATTTCTCGCTACTCTGTTCTTTGAGGTGAATCTTGAATGCGTTCTCTGAATTATTCTATTGGTTTGCATGAGGGAGTGAGATTTTAAAAATGCAAGTTGAAGCGAAATGTGTTTTGAGAAGGAATATGTGAACAATTAGGTTTCGTCCAAACGTTTCAATTGACGGCTTATTAAAAAAAAATTAAAATTAAAATTTTCATAGGGCTGGGAGCAATTTGATTCCTCTATTGATGATATTGGTTACTAGATAAATCAAAGATAGGGTAAACATGAAATTGAATATAGATTAGGTCAGGCTTATTTGTGACGCTACTTATATAGTTTGAGTCTTTGAGATATCGCTTCATGCTAATTGTTTTCATGTTTTTTTTTTTGGTTTGATATATATCTGTCAGGTGTTTCAAATTGCTATGTGTTCAAGAGCCGATTGCAGGAGTATGCGCAGAAGGCGGGGCTGCCCACGCCTGTCTATGAAACTATTAAGGAAGGGCCTTCCCATGAACCTTCTTTCAGGTCAACAGTGATAGTGAACGACGTTCGCTATGATTCTTTGCCTGGATTTTTCAACCGCAAGGCGGCAGAGCAGTCGGCCGCAGAAGTTGCTTTGGTGGAGTTGGTCAAATCTAATGCAGTTAATCAGTCCATCACTCAACCTGTTGTAAGTAGTCTTAACCGAGTATAAACTTTTTGTTGTTTGCACGGCGTGGGGGTAGTTGATTATTTTTTACATTGCTTCAGCTGATTGGGATGCTTGATGTTTTTGTTTTGCGGGACAATTTGATTGTATATTATTGCCATCTCTGGTAGTTAGCTAATGGTTTCTTTTCATGGTATGCAGCAAAATTGATGATGCCCATTGCCTTGTTGATATGATTGGTTTTTATTCATCAAGAGGATGCCTTATTTTCCTTCTTCTGTTGTAGTTTGCACCCTTTTGCTGCTCCTCTTCTATAGTAGTCAATAGTGCACTATAGTGGTGCAGCAGAATGGACTGGCCCTGGGCTGCTATGGGATTGAAATACAAAACTGGTTTTCAATAGCAGCCATTGAAGCCAATATTGCTGCTTTTCACATGCTACAGAAACATAATAGGATTTGAACCCTTCTTTCTTGAACATTCTACAAAAAGTTACCTGTTTTGAACTTCATTTCTTCACACTTTACAAGACTATTTTTTTTGCATCTGTTCCAAGTTCACAGTCTACTAATTTTATCTAATTTGTTATTTCCTTTTTCTATTAATTTCACAATCATCTTTCATTTTTTACTTCATTACTATGTTTTGTTTGCTCTTAGATTGATAGTTGCTGTGTGTGTAAGCTGTGACTAATTAGTTATTGTTTACATGAATTTCTTTAACTATGGTTTTCTTAGTATTTGTGTAGTATAAATTATTTAGTTTGCATAGTATTTAAAATGGCTGTCATCCCACTTCTCACCATAGGATTATCAAAGTTGGCTGCTACGCACTGCCAATCCGAGATTGATAACCATGTCTTATTAATTGAATTTCTTCCATTATATTGGAGATCTCTGTCTTAAATTTTCATCTAAAGAATATTTCTGTTTGTTTTCTGATTTTTGTTTATAATCCTGTATTTTTTAGTTATTTATACTGTTGGAAGAATTACTTGGAATGCATGGATTTTGTGAAAAGAAAATGCCAGTTTGAGTGCTGAAGCATTGCCTACCCTGGGATTTAAAGTTACTTTTGTACCACTGTAGTTGAAGTCCTAATGTTCTTTCTCACTCATACACGAATCATCCTCATTCTTTAACCCCATAATAATTTTGTGCAAGGGAATAGAAGAGAAGGGCAATTGATTGAAAACCAGAACTTCAACACTTTGTTCTTGTTTTTTCTCAAACCAAGTTGACCATCCATACTATTTGCCACTCATCACCACCTTGTTTTTGTCCATTTTGACTATGAGCAGAAATATAATTGCTGCATATTTCGAACATGGAAAATCGTAGACAGCCACATTTTTTTGCCATAGTATATGACCTGAATAGTTGAATGCTTATTTACTCTTGGATGCATGATTGATCACTGCCACTTCATCGTGTCCAACAACCACCAATGAATTTATGTGTATTATTGTCAAAATCCTGGCTAACTTTTTTGGCCACGTAGAACTACATTTTGCGGATTACATTTTCACCCACCTTAGTCATTATTTAATTCTTGAAATATGCATAGTTTTCTGATTTAATGTTTGAGAGCTTATAGCTTTGGTGAACAATTTATCTTACACATTCGTGATTGTATTGTCTCTCGACATGTGAGACTTTTATTTCAGCATTGTAGTCTCTTTCAGCTGTACAAGTTATTGTATATTTGCTGCCTCTGACCATGTTAGTGGTGTTGTTTTTTCCAGCATGAAACAGGATTATGCAAGAATTTACTTCAGGAATATGCTCAGAAAATGAACTATGCAATGCCAATGTATCAGTGCAAGAAGGATGAAACACCAGGTCGAGCATCAGTATTTTCATGTACGGTTGACATTGGGGGGATTCTATATATTGGGGGAGCAGCAAAAACAAAGAAGGAAGCAGAGATAAAAGCTGCTAGAACTGCTTTATTAGCTATCCAGTCAAGTGCATCTCATGCTTCCGAAAACCAGGTTGGCCATCCACAGTTGACCGTCCTTCCATGCAGAAAAAGGGCAACAAGTTCTGTTGCCATAGCTGATGAGAATTCAAATCCCCCAAAGCCTAAGAAAGCGCGGTTTAAAAGGAAGTCTTCCAAGAGGAAACCCTCTAGAGATAAGATGGGCCAAATTCATACTGAAAACTTGGGCATTGGAGAAATTATCAATCATGAGGTAGAAACACATGCAAGTGTTAATGGTGAATCTGGCCTCCTTGAAAAGAAAACCGAAACATTCACTTCAGAAGCCACCAACAATTTTGAAAATGGAGTATCAGTTAACTATCAAGAGAAAGAAACATTGGCTGGGGAAAGTTCTTTTGCTGTGAATAGCCAGGAAGGGATTTTTGAAAATGGGAAGTCAACAGAATTATATTCCAAGGAGAACAATCTTGGGACTGTTGTTACAGAACTGTCTTCTGCGTCTAATGGAGGCATACCGGAACCAAGTGTGGAGGTGAACAAACAGCAATGCAATGGAGAAATGGTTTCTGACCATTGTGTTGTGGGGGATTAAGGCTTATTGAATTATTAAAATGGAAGATAAGATTCAAGCAATGCAGTCATTTGTTAGTGTTAGGAACCTTGAGGATTCCAACTGTTTTTCTTTGTTGGGTGTCACTCAATTAGGAAAGTAAAATATAGGATGTGATGATTCTCAAAGCATGTTGATAATTTTTATCAGTTAACTGATGAGGGTGTTTATCACCATTTATTTATATTGTATTAGTATATTTGAGTTATCTGCTCCATTTGTCCGCGACATGGGACATGGATTTGGACGGGTTTGAGTTTAAATAAAAAATGGTGTCTCCTTTGAGAGTTTAAATTTAAATTTGAAACGTGTTTAATATGAATCAATGAATGTATTCGAAGTTGAGAAAATTTAGTGGAGTGTTTGGCTGAATGAAGAAAAATAGGATAGATAGAAATGGAGAAGTGAGAAATAGGGTGAAATAGATGAGAAATATAATAGATTTAATATTATAAGAGAAACGGGGTGAATAATAATACTAATGAGAACTAGAATAGATTTAGCATGATATAAGATGAATTTCCACCTTGGTGTTTTTTTTTTTTTAAAAAAAAAAAACTTGACAACATAACTCCGATGATAAGAGATCTTGCAAGAAGATCTTGAAAGATCTATTATTAGAGCTATCAAGATTTGCATTCATTTTAAAATAATGATTTTTTTTCTTTCTCCCTCTCCAAAATTGTCTTTCTCCCTCTCCAAAATTGATTTGTATTAAATTCTTATAGAACTTACAAAAAATAGTTTGAGATTTATTATTGGAGTAAAAAATGGAAGAGATCTCCAGGGTCATGTAACATTGCATGGTCTATTAAAAAGGTGGCTAAAATCTCAAAATAGATATTCTATTGGAAATGCTCTAAGATAATAATTGTTGTGCATGTGTGAAAAATCTATTATACGGGATTAATAATTTAAATGAAAATTCATGGTATTTTTAAAAGTGACATAAATAATTAAGCGATGAATAATACCATACTCCAACTCCATCTCCAAGTGAAACATCTAATCAGACTCAATATCAGAGTTATTTTTATCAAGTTGTGGAATAAGGCCAAGTTCTAAAAATATATAAAATATAATAATATGAATAAAAAAAATTAGACAAAAACAATTAAACAACAGTAAAAGTTTATAATACAACAAAAAAAAATACTTATTTCAATTCTTTCAATGTCGTCCACGAGCTTTTCAATGTTAGTTGGATCGACACCAATGATGTGTACAAATCAATGCTTCAACTGTCCTTGGGGAGAGAGAACTCTTATAACAATTAAGCACTCTACCTCATGTGCTAAAAGCATACTCTGAAACAATAGTAGAGACACGCATGACCAACAAATCCCTAGCAATTTGACTAAGAATAGGATATATGCTAGAATTAACTTTCCACCACATCAAGATGTCTAAAATATTACTTTTCTTCTTCAAACTCTCCATGAGATACAAATCTATTTCATTTTTAAGATTATTGATATTAAAATTCATGTCTTTCTTAAATTCTATAGCAAAAGAAATTTCAGGTGCATCAAATTCATCAATCTTCATATCAAGAGTGGGTTGTGTAGAATTTTCAGCTTCCTATCCATTTCTATTTCTAGTAGAAAGCACATACACATCTAACAAAGCATATAATGTGTCATTCACCTTAGTACACAAAATTCAGCTTCTTCCTTCTCATAAAATTTATTTAAGCCCCACTAAACAAACAAACTGAAATTTAATATGAGGATCAAACATTGTAGCACCAAAGATCAACTCCTTATCCATTTCTGAAATGCTTGTAATATCTTGCAATGTTTAATGAAATATTAAGAAGTTACAAAATTAGTCACTGAGTAATATCAAAAAATACTTTCAAGAATCTAATAAAGCATCTTGCATTTTCCCAATCCTCATTATTTGGAATACCACCATTCAACATCACATATTCAAAACACTTTTCACTCTATCTCTTAAATGCTTTATGAAATTTCAATGCACTTTCAAGCATTATGTAGGTGGAGTTGCACCTAGTGAAAAAAATCCAATTGCACAATAGATTTTTCAATTATCCTAGCTTCCTTGATGCAAATTTTGAACCTATCCATGCGACCAGCTGATGCAAGGACATATCTAACAACATTCCTAATTTTGCTTATTGAAGAATGATACTCCTTCAATCCATCATTGACCACAAGATTTAAAATATGTGCACAACACCTAACATGCAAGTGTTCTCCTTTCATTCTATTTTTCTAGTAAGACATTGCAACATCATTTGAGCTAGCATTTCTCAAATTTTTACCAATGGTTTCCCCTTTGTGATTCGTCAATGGACAAGAATTGAGATGCAACTTCCAATTTCCATCAATGAAATGTGCAGTAAGACAAGGATAACTCAAAATTTGAACAGAAGTCCAACAATCAATTGTGAAACTTACACCTTGATTTGAATTAGTAAACATATTTTTCAACTTCTGTTTTTCATTGATGTAAAGACTCCAACAATCCCTAGCAATTGTAATCCTTCTCAGAATTGGAAATTTAGGTTGCAAGACACTAATAAAAAGTGAAATCCCCTCCCTCAACAAACTTAAAAGAAAATTCATCCATAATTATCATTCTAGCTAAAGATTGTCTACATGCATCAACATCAAAATGAACAACATTAAGAACACTACCACTTCCTTTCCCATCTTTTTTCATTTGTTGAAATGCAAGAGTTTGTTGAGAGGAACCAAGAGACTCTTTGGGAAAATTTTTACATTTATTCAAAAAATGATTTATAAGATTACTTGTGTCATTTTTATCTGAATCAACAACATAATCTTTTGTGCACCAATTACATTTAGCTATACCGATGTCCTTAATTTTTTCAAAATGATCCCAACACCAAGATCTAGGCCTACAAGGCTTTCTGTTACTTGGATCTCCAACATTATCAGGTGTTGGTTCTTCTACAACTTATCTTTTCTTTTGAGTGTTTCCAACATTTGATTTGGAGACTCTTACTTTGATCGAAGCATCTTGCTCATCCTCCAGATTTATTGGTTCATTTGAAGCCTTGCTAGACTGAGTATTTGTAGTTTGCTCTCTATCACTACTTTAAGTGTTTTCAACCTGCAAAACATGTTGACAAAATGTCACCTTCATACATATTTTAAATAATAAAAGAAATATTAATCATGTGATAGGGGAAGGGACTACCTCCATGGTGTGATGGTGGATTAATGGATTTTGATAACTTGATAAATCTATTACACCCACAAGGAAAACTAAAAAAAAAGAATTATTAATTGTTGACAAAAATTGAAACATAAAAGAATTATTAAATCTATTACACCCGCAATTCCACAATGCAAACTAGACGAATTCTTGTTAATCATTGACAAAAAAATGCATTTAAGTATAAGATAACAAAGTATAGTGTACTAGTGTAACCGTGTAGGGTCTTGTTCTTTATTTTTGTTCACAATATGTATGGTTACTTATTCTATATTGCTATTGGTACATGTATATAGCTATGCACTTAATTATGCCTACTCTGTTATCTCACTGCTTCTCTTTCATTCTATTTAGTTGTTAACAAATTCTCAATGCTAATTAAATGTGCTTAAGGACAAACATATCCTACATGATAGTAACAATGAACCTAAGATCGAATATGATACTTTAAAAGGACTATAGTTGGTTCCAAAACAATCAAACTTAACATCTAGTCTAAGCAATTTGGTTTGTAGATGGTGTTTAAGAAAGATGTTTATCAATCACTTCACAATAGATTCAAAGAATAGGCAATAATAATTCAAAAGAATAACAAGCAAAAGGAACCTAGGGTTGTGACTTTGATTATGCTTTAAATTCCCCCAATTTTTATTTCTATTGACTCCCAATTTAACTTCAGCTAACAATTAGCTCTCTTAAAATTATCAACAGAAATTGGTCAAGTTCTAGCTATCATTTTTTCTCCAATTAAACGTCTAGCTTATAATATAGGATTAATTTGAAATTAGGGAAAAACAAGAAGCACTTAGAGGATGATATGATTAACAATTTTTAGTCCAACTGAAGGTTAACACAATACTGCTCAAGAGATAGTATATAATTAATTAAGCATTAGAGTGATCAATTCTATGATATAGATCAATGCAATGAAATAATTCTAGAATGAATAAAATAGGAATCCGATTAAATGGAGAATTGGGGTTCACAAACACAACCTAGCTACATCACAACCCTAACTGAAGAAAATTAGCTAGCCATATGGGTACAAATCATAAAGCATAAAATTATGTTAAGAAGCATAAAGAGCTAGTACAAGGGAAAAGAAAACAATTACAATTAAAAACCCTCGTGATGCTCCTCAT
Organism: Glycine soja; assembly: GCF_004193775.1. Lineage (NCBI taxonomy): Eukaryota > Viridiplantae > Streptophyta > Magnoliopsida > Fabales > Fabaceae > Glycine > Glycine soja. Next base: position 8,456,726 of record NC_041005.1, read on the forward strand.
ACACATATTTGCGAAAGCCAAGACTTGTGAGTTGCGAGAGTGATGTGATCCTTATTAGGGGCAGATCACTTGGTACAGGTCACGAAATCGAATGATACCACTTTCCAAGAGATGGAAGATAAGTCAGGGATAGACGCCATAAGGGTTCAACCTTGATAAGTCTGGAATTTGTTCGACAAGGAACCAGAGAGAAGCTCTCACGAATACACAAGGTACTTTCTGAAAAAATGCTAAAGAGTCCCCTTCCTTCAAATAAGTTGAATACATATAGTGTAGCATTAAATTAATAAATTAACTGAAATTGGTGCAGCAGAAAAGACATAGAATTTAGCTACTAATTTATTTAATTACAATTACAATTACAAATAGAAAATATTGGATATGAGCCTTCAAATTAGTTTCGGGCCTTCAACAATCAAGATTTTTAAGAGTGCCTTTGGACCTTCGTCCTTCTCCACTTGGGCCTTGTCAAGTATGACTGCTATCATTTGTTGGAGGGTATCCTTTAACTGTTTGATTCTATCCTTGGTCATAGGTCCTTGTATTTGGGCAACTTTGAGATTCTCATCAATGAATGGTGGCTTTGGCTTAGAAAACAAATTAGTGAGAAAGGCTGAGACTTGCGAGAGACGAAAATGGTGGTTCAACTCTAGCTCACGGTGACTAAGGTAGCAGATCTGTAAAATGGTCGAGACTTGCAAGAGTGATGCTCATGGTGGTTCGAGCTCATAGTGGCTAAGGTAGCAGATATGTAAAAAGATCGAACCACTCGATTCACTAAATAAAAAAAATCAAAAAATCCAAAGACACTTCGATTTTGATCATTCATTGGTTTTTTGATCGATTTTCGATTATTTTTTTTGGATCATTTTAGTTATGAACACCCCTAGATTTGATGGTGTCCTGAATATAATTTAATAAAATGTAATTATTTTCTTTTATTAATAAATGGCTTTAGGGGATTAACAAAAAGTAAAAGTATTAAATAAAATTATTATTTAAATGTTTAAATTAAAAAAAATGTTATTTTGATTTAACATTTTAATTATTTAACAAAAATGTGTTAATTACCAATGAGTTTGTTTTATTGTACTTAGTGAATGTTTGATTTGATGTTAAATTTTTTAAAATTATATTGAAATATCCTTAAGGTAGTTTAAGGTAAATTTTGTTTTGTTCGATTCCATGTTAAGGAGTTAATTTTATGTTTAAAATTGATTTTGATTAAAGAAACTTTAAATAACTTTTATGTTGGATAATTTTTTTTAAGTTTAACTACTAATTTTACTTTTATAATAAAAACATTTAAAAATAAATTACATTAACCGAGTTAAATACTTGGATGGAATGCGTTGGATAAATTTTTTCTTATAGAGTTTAATTAATAATTTTACTTTAATAATAAAAATATTTAAAAATAAATCGTGGATGATATTCTTGTTTGGAAAGGAAAAGAGAAATAAAGTGATTTTGGAAAATCTCACCACACTATTTACTCTTCAGCGTGGTAGTGTGAATTACGTTTGAAAATGCACGGTCGGCCTCGCAAAGCGTTGAAGCAAGAAGATGAAGCCGCTTCAGCAGCCAAAGCTGAAAAGCTTCGTTCACTCCAAGCTCAGTTCCTCGCCAATCACCACAATCACATGTTGCTTTTTCTTCCTTCAAATTTCTCTCTCTCTCTTGTCTCTTCTTTCGATTTATTCCAATTGCGCAAATCTGGTTGGTTGCAGTTATAGCAAGGAAGCGTTAGATGTGAGCGCGAAGCTTCTAGAAGTGAATCCTGAGTGCTACACAGCTTGGAATTACAGAAAGCTCGCCGTTCAACATCTTCTCTCTAACTCCGATTCCGATCCTCACTCTATCTTCGATGACGAGCTCAAACTCGTGTGTTCTGACTCTCGTCGGCTAATTTAATTCAATATAATACTTTCGATAAATAATTACTTTGTTTTGTTTTTTCTATGAATTGAATGAATTACTATGCTTGATTATTTATTTATTTTGAATTGTTTAGGTGGAGATTGCGCTGAGGAAGAATTTCAAGTCTTACGGCGCGTGGCATCATAGAAAATGGGTACTCAGCAAGGGGCATTCGTCCATAGACAACGAAATGCGCCTTCTGAATGGTTTTCAGAAGATGGATCCTCGGAATTTTCACGCCTGGAATTACCGAAGGTTAAACACTGCAGAGATTTTTTTTTTGCCACTGTGTTTTTTACAGTTAAAAAATCAATTCTCGCATTTGAAAAAAATAAAATAAACACATGTTTCCAATGTAGTATTTAAATCTAGTTCAATCTTTAAACCGAATTGGCTAAGTTGGTGTCCTTTTTTGTGTTGATTTTACTTCCAGGTTTGTTGCTGAACTGATGAAACGATCGGATGAGGATGAGTTGAAATACACAGAGGAAGTGATAGGGACTAATTTCAGTAATTACTCTGCTTGGCACAATCGTAGGTTGGTATAGCTAGCTTGAAGCTTACTTATTCAAAGGGACATTCTGGTGCTTGCTGGCTGTGCGCCTTTTCTGTATGGTTTCGCTCATTTTATTGCCTAGTATCTTTTTCAGAACTTGTGAATTGACAATAGACTGCTTCGCTTGTGTGTGCACGCGTCTCTGAGAAGGCATGAAATTGCAATGTTAGGAATGATGTTGTATATTGTATCACACGTTTTGCTGACATATTGGTAGTCAAGATTGATTTGTCTACTTATGTTTGTATTATTATTATTATTATGTTATGTTCTTGAAACAAGCATTGCCATCTATCAACCTTACATATTTAAATGTTTTCAATGTGAACCTTGGAGGTGTACCTTTGGTGTCTATTGTTGATCAATTGTGGTCGAGAACAGTGGTTGAATTTCATGTTTACTCCCCATCTGGTTATTTGGCAAATAGTTGTTTCAGTATTGTCAATAATAATCAATTAGCTACTACTTTGAAGCATTCTACAAGATTCTCATGTAGATAAACAAACTGAAAGTATATTATTGCATGTACTTTATAAATGAACCGGGTAGTAGGTCCCCTTTCCATTAACCCTGTAAACCATTTCTCCCAATTCTGTGATGGTTTTGGGGCAAATGTGAACCATAGTACAAGATGTGGGTGGTGGATTGCCTTAACTAGCTCTATATGGCAGCATAGGAATCATTTGATTTTCCAAGGAAAACCTTTTGATCCCTATAAAGTCATGGACCATGCTATTTTTTTAGCTTGGTCATGGTTAAAGGCTAATGATAAAGATTTTAGTACTAGTTTCAACCACTGGTCTTCTAATATAACGAATTTCGTTGCCTAGTTAGGGTTGGGCTTGTATGTTTTTGCTGCTTAGGTTGGATGGTTTTTTTGGAGGGTAGCACCTTGGTGCCTTGTAATCTTTACCTCTGGTACCACTGGTACTGGCTTACATATTAATAATAATATATATATTTTTTGCCTTCCAAAAAAAAAAAGAAACTTTATAAATGAACCCTTTTGGTGCTTGATATGGTGACATGCCATGTTCTATGGATATATAAACCTGCCCATTTCCCACATCTTAAATGATCATCATGCATGATGCATTGACTTTTATCATTTGAGCATGAGAGATTATTTTGATGTTGTAGGAAAAAGTTTCATGTATTTGTATGCACTAGGTAGTAGTACTACTCTTCATTAGAATAGTGGGAAAACCTTATTTTCTATTTGGTTTTCCTTCAGTGTTTCTTTTTGGGTGGGTTCAAACCAACACCATTCTTTAGGACTTTTTCATTGGGTAAAATGCGATGCTTCTTGATTAACCAATTTTATTAATCTAAACCAAAAGGCCAAGAAAGGTGTATTAACTAATTTTATTAATACATATTGCATTGAGAATTTTTCAGTGTGCTTTTGTCTAATTTGCTGAAAAGAAAGGCTGAAGGATATTTCCCTAAAGAAAAAGTTTTGGAAGGGGAGTTTGAGCATGTCCACAATGCTATTTTTACCGATCCAGATGATCAGAGTGGCTGGTTTTATCATCTTTGGCTTATTGATCAAACAGTGAAAACTGATGCTCCTCTACTTGTTTCGTCTTGGCCTTCACATGGATCTAATATAACTCTAATTGGGGACAACGACCTTCGTGGTTGTGGTTTGTCTCTGCTGAATGGTACACTATCAGACACTGAAACACTTCCAATCATTCTTTATTTCAATCAAGCTGTCGAAGGAATAAACTCATCCACAGTGGCTATTAAATCTGAACTTTTAAAGGAGGAACTTGTTTGGAAACCACTTTCAATGAAAATTTTAAATACTGCACAGGTTTGGGTTGTATATCTAAACCTTGGAAATATGGAGCTTCAACCATCAAAAACTTACTCTGTAGAGATCAACATTGGACATTCTAAGGGTGTTGTATCTTCAAATGGAAATCACTATGGTGATCCTTCCCAAATTTCCTTTGAAGTGTTTGTACAGACTGCCTCTACTGAACCTACTGAAGGACAGGGTGGGAAAAGGACTACATGGAAGGATACAAATTTCCAAAAAATTGATCATTTTCAGGAATCAGATTCCATTCTTCCTGCTGATCAAAATCCCCATATTCCGACAACTTCCAATTGGTGCACTGAGGAAATTGGTGAAGAAATAACTAAATTTCAGGACTTATTGTCCGAGTATGATTGGTAAGGTTGATTTGTTAAATGGATAACTTTATGATTTGAAATTTCACCTTGGAAGTTTTATTCCCATGTTTTTATCCCCGTTTTATTAGATGATAATGTGTGCCCTTTTCTTTTTGTAGTAAAATTGGAAAACTTACACTTGCTAGACTTTTGACTGCTCTTGACTTGTTATCATCTCAACATGATGGAAGAAAATCTAACACCGAAGAAGTTCTTCAACTTTACACGGATCTGATGAAGTTGGATCCAACACATTCTCTTTACTACAAAGACGAGCATAGTCTAATATCACTAAAGCGGGTAGTTTACTTTTATTCAGTATTAAATATCTATCGTAACATGATCCTGTTTGCCATTCACTTTTATTGATAAAGATATCAAATACTTGTGTGTGAATATCTATCAGCATATGTTAAAAAATGTGATGCCAGCTAGAATAAAAGGACCTTTCATTCTTGTATCTGTTCTCAAATGAGCATGTTTACTTTTCTGTTTTCAAATTGAAAACAGAAAATGTGACTAGGAATGTATTTATTTGTGTTTGACTGAAAAAGATTTCCTTGGATTCCCATTTGAGGTGTGGGAAAAAAGTGGAAGCTGAACATATTTTCGGAACCAAACTTGCACTTTGTAGAAAAATCAGTTGACTGGAGAAAAGGCATTTAGAAAATACAAGAATCTTCTAATTTCTATTTTTTTTTTCTTTCATTCTGCTGGTTTTCCTATAAAATTGTGCTAGTCTTTGGAAGCTTTTATATGGCCATGCTGGTGTATTTTTATACTTACTATTAGGATTACACTAGTGCAAATTTTCTGTTTCTTCCACAGTAAATCATTTTTCTCTTTTTTATATTTTTGATGATTCTGCAGATAACTTCAACTAGGGACTCTTTACTACCATACTGCCACTACTATAAAGATGCAACAGAAACAATCACTGGTTATTTTTGTCTAAAATTACAAAATCTATCATTATCACGGATGGGATCCATTGAGAATTTATTGTGGGTGCAAATGCTAGACCTTAGCCACAACGAACTTCAATCCATCGAAGGTAGAACTTGCATATCTGATAATTTTACTGTAACTTAGCTTTTCCCTCCCTTAAAATACAACAAGAATCTATCCTTATTCCTTCTTAGTGGGGTCAGCAACATGTATTCTAGTATGCCATCGTGCTTAATCCTGTATCATAGATTCATGCACCCCATTGTTTTTTTATACTTATAAACTGAATGATATTATGCTCTCCTATTTTCTTTTAACTTTCTAAACAGGATGTTTTGCTTGTATTAGCAAACCACTAGTCTTCTCTGCTCCTGTTTCTATCCATGTTTAGCTAACCCCAATTCTTTCCTATGCTAATGAAGCATAAGCTGTCCTCCTTTTGAATCTATATAGCTTCAGCTGGACTACTGATGTTAATAGTTTAATAAAATTTAATAAAATAATATTAATGATTTAAATATTTTTTTGTTTCTTGCAATATCTATTACCCAACTATAACAAACATGATTTTCAAGTTGTTATGCAGAGAAACTGAATCCTGAAAGGTTGTAGCTTAGGTTGAAATCTTGAATCACTTTTGGAAAGTTTAGCTTTTGACGTATCCAAATATGGAAATTAAATCCCTCATACTGAATCTTTTGACAGGGTTGGAGGCCATGCAACTTCTATCTTGCTTAAATCTGAGTCATAATAAATTTGGTAGTTTTACTGCTTTGGGGCCTGTGAGATTGCTTAAGTCACTTAAAGTGTTGAATATTTCATACAATGAGTTAGGCTCTCACTCGATTGACACCACGAGATACTTATGCTCTTCTCCTGTATCACATACTGAAGAATTTGCCTGGGACCGTTTTGAAATCCTCACTGGCAGCATTAATGCCACAAAATTTTGGGAAGCTTTCTTGATATTTGGAAGCTTGACATTGACAGAGTTAAACATAACAGGGAATGAAGTAGCTGATGAGAACTTCAGGTCATTTCTCGTTAAAGTTTTGCCAACACTCAGGTGGCTAGATGATGAAGAATTATCTTGACAAAGGACATGTTTTAACCCAGTTCTCATTTGGTCCTCATTGGCATCAGATGCTAGATTGCTACTATGGATTGTGCTAATAATAGTGGGTAACATATTTTACTGTCCATACAAAATATCAAATGACGTCCTTGATGAGTAATACAAGCTCCTTTTTCAAATCTCAGTGCTTCGCCTTAGTCATGGAGAAGGTGCAGTGTATTTATACAGTCCTTAAACATGTACACGATCTATGATATTAGCCTTGTTAGGCTTGAATTACTCCCAGTTTATATAATTTTTGGTGCACTGACACATGGTGTAATCAATCTCTCTCATTTTTCCTTGATCTTATACTCGTAGTTTTGAACATTGCATGCTTGAAACGGTGATTGTGATTTGTTGCCTTGTTAGGAGTAAATAGATTTAAAATAGAAAAGACAACTAGACAAGTTTAGGAATCATATTTACACCCAATCATCTCTAATTTATTAACACTCCCAAATAATCTCGGTCATTTTTTAAACAAATCCTATCCCTTAGTTTTAGAGTTAATCTTCTTAAAACCTGCAAAAAAATCCTAACAGCTGAAAAATGCTGTGGTTTGATAGAATCCTTGGTGAATTATGATGAGGGCAGAACTGGCTTGACATCTGAAGAAGGTTGTTGGGTTGTCACAGTTGAGGAAGTTCTAGAAAATGGCACTCTCCAAAGTAGAGAAAACATGTTGTAGTGCTTTTGACAAAGTGCAAAAGTGAGCCATGTAAATACAGGGAACCAACCAATCCTTAGAAACGATGTCATTGAGAGAGGTCTCCTTCAGTCAAAAGCACACACCCTTTTGCAGTTACTAAGAGAGTCTCCTTATCCAGAATATAGACTCTTTTGAAATCCTCTCTTTCTCTATCCACATACGTCGAGTTGTCAGATAAAAATTTCCATATAAAAAAGAAAACAAACTTAAAACGAAAAAGGAATAATAATACATTTTTTTAGTATGGAAACCTGGCCATTGTGGAGGTATCGAGTGACTGGTATTTGTGCCAATAAACTAAAAGTTGTCAAAAAAAAAAGCTTGATTTTTGTAGTTGGTTTGTAAAATTCTACTTTTTGTTGTATAAAAGGCAATACAAGTAAGTAGCAAAGGATCTCTCTTCAATTCTTCCTTTTTTACAGTGGCTTGAAAGTGAGCTTCAATGAAAGTAGGACTGTATCTGCATGGTCCAGTGGCAGAAGGAGGTCCCCCAAGAAATACAAGTAAGAAATTTTTGTTTCCCTTTCTATTGCTAAGATCTCGCATTTTAACGTAGTGTAGAATTATAATCCTTTGGTGAAAATCATTTATTGCTTGCTCAAACTCAACATCCAATTACTCTATCCATAATCGTAGATTAGAAACAACAACACTTATAAATTAAAAGCGATCTCATCTTAAACCTCACATCATTCGATAGCTCGGTTACGATGATCCCAACCTGCTGAGCGCTTCTTGAGCCACATTCGACTGTGGCTCCAACTCCAAAGCCTCTTTATAAGCCTTCTTCGCTTCTTCTCCCATTTTGTTTCCTTCGTAGCACTCCCCCAGCATGCACCACGCCTTCGCGTTTCGCGGACTCAGCTTCACCGACTCGGTCAAATCGGCCAGCACCGAGTCAACGCGCCGCTCGCTCATCGCGATCTTGAGCTCCGCCCTCTTCAGCAGCGCGTCGCCCCTCTCTTCCTCGGCGAGGGACCCCGCGGCGAGAGGGGACAACGCGGCGTCGAGCGCGTCGAGCGCGTTGGTGCGGAAGCCCTGGAGGTCGAGCGCCATGGACTTGAGGAGGTGCGAGGCGGCGTCCTTGGGGTCGAGCGCGAGGGCCTTCTCGGCCTCGGCTAGGGCCTGTTTGGCGAGGGAGGTTGCGGCGGAAGCGCTTTTGGATCTTCTGGCTTGGGCGAGGAGCTGTGCGCCTTGGACGAAGTGGCGCTTGGCTTGGACGGCGCGAGAGTTTGGAGGACGGTGGCGGAGCTTGGCGTAGAGGTTTTGAGGGAGGCCGTGCATCCAGAGGAAGCTGAAAATAGTGAGGGAAATGAAAACGACTTGTAGCGCTACGTCGCGGATCATTGCTTTCTTCTCGTCGGCCTCCATTTTTTGGCTTCTCGTCTTGCTCACGGATCTGCGGATAGATTGATAGAGATATAAATAGATGATTTCAGAACCTCTGCTTCTGGTTTTGCTCTTCTTCTTGTTTTGTCAGAGACTTTATGCGTACCGTAGCCGCCGTGCTTCCTTTGACTTGTCTCCTTTTTTCTTCTTGTTATAATAATAATAATTGAGGTTAAAGAATGTATTTGTAGGTTTAATATATAAGTATTCCACATTTCACTCCCTTTTAAAAAAAATATATGCGGTTATTTAAGTTTTTAGTTGTCTATGGGTTTTGAATTTTTTATTCTTAAATTATTTTTAAAAATAATTTGATTTCTAAATAATTTTTCGTTATTATAAATAGTTATGAGTATTGTTTAGAGCGTTATTCAGTAATGACTTCTCTCTTTTTCTTTCGTAATTTAATAACATATTATTCTAATTATGTCCATGTATGTGTTATACATATATCATTTAATTTTTATTGTTTCAAGATACTTTATCATTTTGACATTAATGTTAAGAATTATTTATAATAACGAAAAATTCTTTAAACACCAATTTTTTTTTTATAAATAATATAGGGACCCAAAATTTAAAATCTCATAATTTAACATTTTATATATATATATATATATATATATATATATATATATATATATATATATATATATCCACTTGGATGGTGTGATCAGAGTAAATGAAGAGATTCATAATTTATATATTGAAAAACATTTATTTATTATAAACTTTAGCTATATGAAATAAACTTTTATCCTGTATTTGTTTCTTCTATTTTATCTTTTTATAGGAGAGAAAGTATCGAAAACAATTATACTATTTTTTTCTAAACGAGTGCTTTGATGGAGCATGCTTTCATATGGTCTAAGACTCTACGATGGACCATAATTACTAATTGTTGGATTAGTTTCATCTTCAGATCACAACGATGCACCCTCCACACCCTCCATTGCCGTGTCGGATTGGAAATTTGTTGCTTCAACAATGGTATTACGAAGCTCCACCTCACTACATCAAGTACCAATGTACCCTCTAAATTAACAAAAGTTGAAAAAAGATATATTTTTTTTAAAAAAATATGTTAATGTAAAAAAACTTAAATAAATAAATCAAATAAAGATTAGAAGAAAACATTATCAAAATTTAAATAAAATTTTAATAATCAGAAATGAAAATTATGATTTTACCTTTTTTACAAGAGAGAAAACCCGATGTCGAGGATTAAAGATAACTTTAAGGCTTTCTAAGCCCATATTTGATTAAATAAATTTTGAAAGGAAAAAAAAGATTATTTTACTAAAAGATAAATTGAATGCACTAAATAAAGTGGGTTAAAGTGCTTTTTTTGACAGCCTATTTAACAATTGTTATGTCTCGACCCCTTTTGGGAGACCACAGCTCAAATAATAATTATAATTTTTTCCCACTCTAATTTGTGCACTAAAGGTATATATATCCTAAGAAATTTGGAAAGAAATATTTTTTGCTCAAATAATACACAAGTACGACAAAAAAAAATTACACTTGTTAATTGTTAATTATCGTTTCCATAAAATGCCCGACAAGTTTCGGGCGCAAGAAAACCCAATAATGGGCTGCGGCGTATCTCTATGAATCCGCCATCTTTATCACCTCTGCTGGAGATTTTACCAGCTTCTTTAGTGAGTCCACTATGCTACCAAAAGATGGGCGTTCACTAGGGTCACTGCCAAGTTAAATATAGCAAGCATCAGCAACTTTAGGAACATAGAAAAGGTACTAGTTAACTTAGCAAAATAACACGTGAATTATGCAGATTTTTCTGAAATTGGTAAGGAAGATTCCCACCTTCTAAGGCAATAAAAAAATCAATGATGTTGACAGCTTAGCATGAATATGGAGATCCAAAATTCATGTTGGCCATGAAAACTCCGTCTCTCTACATTAAAGCCAGGACTGACGAATAGGTTTTCCAAAATTATGAATTCCATTTTTAAGAAATCGTATCCAGATTATATAATCACAGAACCATATCACAGTTTCCTGGTCAAATCCTGATTAATAATACTTATGCTACCCAAAAACAAATGCATGCAACTTTCTAATAAAATTGGACTAAGTGGCACAAAGATGTCAACAATTTACAAATAAATGGCATGAATAAGACTTACTCTGCCCAACAAGATTCCATGAGGGAGGCCAAAGCCGGGGAGATGTTTGGAGGGATAGCAAGCCTCCTATTCTGGAAAGCAACAGCTCCAACCACCTGAGAGTTCACATGATGATGATGATATTATTTTACAATCTATTATGGAGGTTTCATTATGCCAAGCAGTCGTTTGAAATATGCAAGTTGGCATGTATACCTTTACATTATATGTCCTTTTTAAATTAACAAATTCTTGCAAATGGTCCCTACTACTGTATAAATAAACACATGAGTAAAAATAATTGGCTTCAAATATTTAACATTTAGAGCATATATATTCATCGAGTTTACCTGGGCAGGGCTAAGTCCATTCCATGGTTGTTGCATGGTCACAAGTTCCCACAGGATAACTCCAAAACTGAATACGTCAGATTTCTCATTGGAGGGTTCACCGCGAAGAAATTCTGGAGCCATCCACTCAGGCTAAAAATAAACTCAAGAGAGTTACAGTTATTGAGAGGTAGCATGAAGTAAAATTTCAACCTGTTAGATATTAAAAGAATGACCCAAAACCCAAGTGCAAACACAGGAAACCAAGTCCCTTGTTCACATGCGCATACTTCCCATCCAAAAGATTGGACCAACATAACATGACTGTATCATTGATCGCGGTACCATGTATCTGAAAGGCTAATCAGAACTGACGGGGAATCAACATGCATTCATATGTAGCTACAACAGTTCAAGTTTTGAAGTTTTTTTTTCAAACTTGAAAGTGCTACTCCAAAAGATGAGGAAAGAAGTGGACTTTTATTCACAAGATAAATCGGAAGAGTTATAACAAGAAATTAATATGATTAAGTTTACAGTGAGAGACTGGAGGGAGAAACTTACTGTTCCAGCAACAGATTTGGACGGTATGAAAGTGTTTGCCTTAAACCTGGACAATCCAAAATCACAAACCTGAACATGAAAAGAAAAGAAAAAATTATCTCCTTGCATAAAATGTTTAAAATCCCATAATAAACTGCTAAATCAGTTTCATTCTACCTTCGCAGTCCAATTTTTATCCACTAGCAAGTTTGGGGATTTGAGATCCCAGTGCACAATTGGAGGTTTCAGACAGTGGAGATAATTGATTCCTTTAGCCTGCAATCAAACAAATGATATGTTATATACAAGATAATTATTCAGTGTAAAAATAATAATATCTGGCACATACCACATCCAAAGCCATCCGTAATCTCCTCCTCTTATCCAGAATTTCACCAGATGCTGGTCTGTGTATCAGGCGGTATAAACTACCCCTGTCACCAAATTGTACAGCATAGTAAGACAATCAATTCTTTATGCAAGAATGTGAAATGTTTTGATTAAGGATATAAGCAGTTGCTTGTCTTACCTAGGCAAATACTCTGTCACTATTGATAGATGGGGGCGTTTTGTAACAGACCCCATAAAGAGCACCACATTTGGATGACGAACTCGTTTCATTATTGCAACCTAAAGCAATGCAAATAACAACTTTTCAACATAACTAGCTTCTGCTTTACCCCATTGATAGAGAAAGTAAATAGAAGAGGCTTTCATAGACCAAGTTCTAAATCTTATTGTGCACAACTAGAATTGTGCATAAAAATACGAAAGTTTTAAGCATGTTTGTGCAACAGAGAATTCACCATTGTACCCCACAAGTCATGCAACTAACTTGAATAATTAGAGTTTATGACACGCAGTGGTATTATTCTAGTGGGAGAAATGAGGTGTCTGTAAATACCAGAGGGGTGATTTTTACACACCAAGAATCTGACTGACTGAAAAGAGGTGTGCATATTTGAACTGAAAACAGAAATACAAGAGGCTTACTAGAGAAATACAAGAGGTGCGCCCAATTGAAATGAAATGCTGCCATACATGAACAAGTGGAAGACATGTGTGTATTTAGTTGTGCAAGAAGCATAAATCTTGCATTCAATAACAAAGGCAGGGCTTAATAAATGTACATAATTTCCACCCATCAAGATAAGGAAAAAACTTGGAACAAGCATTCAAAACTGAAAAAACAAGGTATGCCTGGTCTTCAGTACCATATTTATACTATTTAGCTAATATAATCCAAATCATAAGCAATGCAATGAAGAGGCACCCTGATATATTTGTCTCATGAATACATACCTCTCTCAGAAACTCCTTCAACTGATCATCATGGAAATCCTGAACTGTTAAAACCTTGACTGCAACATCCTGCAATTTATCAAATAAATAGAATCTCCAAAACATAAATAAATAAATAAATATATTCATAGAGCCAACATAAGACACGTCAATAGTTAAATATAATATGATAAAATCAACTCATTTATGTGGCTAAGTGTCATTCATCCAATTGCAATCAGACGAACTAAGAAAGTAAACAGTATGTACGAATCAGAAAGCTGCATATATATACTCAAATGATAAAAAGAAGTGTGTATTAGCACTTACTGATCCATGCCATTCAGCACGGTACACTGTCCCAAATGAGCCTGCAAAGTGAAAAAGGCAGCAGCATTTAGAGTCACGTAAAGGGGAAACAAGTTCACGGTACCAAAGTTACGTGGATTAAAGAAGAAAAATCAGGGGAAGCAGAAAAAGTACCAGCACCAACACGCTCTTTAATTCTTAAATCATCCCATGATATCTCAAGCCAATCCATTGCAAGTGACGGTTCAAGATTTACATATCTTGGAATATTCCCAGCAGCAGGTAAACAACCCTGGTTTTCAATTCTAATGCCTACCTGTTTCAGTTCTGACTGGCAGGATGAACCAAGCATAGATTGCTGGAAAGTACTTTTCACCACAGAACTTCCATTTACAATTATCTCGTTGTGGGAAGTTTCTTGCACTACATCTTCACTAAGCCTTGGATATTCATGTAATGATGCTTCAATGGCTGGATGAAGAGATTTTGAAACATCTTCATGGATGGTAGGCAAAACTGAACTAAGAACTGCACATTCCTCATCATTCCCTTCTAAACCAAAAGGAATTAGAGATGGTTCTGTTCCTTCACAGATTTGATCAACTGAAGCATAAATGGAGCCCTTGTGACTTTTCAGCAAATCAGTTTCATTAAGTTGTTGATCATTCTGTTCAGAGCCTGCAGATCATTGAATAATGGCTAAGACCAACTTTAAACTAGATTACTAGAAATCCTCATTGCATGTTATAAGATTTACTATCAACAGAACTGCAAAAGCATAAGTTACCCTGTGCCCAAAGGATTAAAGTTTCAAAAACATACATGCTTCACAAGCTTGAGAAGGTGGCAAAAAGCTTAAAGAAACTTTAACATGTAGTATTTATTATGGAGTATGAAAAGAGAGGACTTGAATACAGGTAAGTATAAAAGATAGACCAGTTTTGTGGTGAAAGAAAAAATGAAATATCTGGCTCAAACTTGATTCAATGACCTGAATAGCTCAAGGAAATATAAGCACCTATGATGGTTATGGCACGTACTTCAACAATTAATTCATTTTAGAAACTATAATAATTGATACGAAAGAAAATGTGTGGAAATATTGAGACCATACTGCAAATGAGCAAGTAATATTCATCTTGAGGTTCCAAGTATATATTGATGGCTACACAGATTAATCCCTTGAAGTTAAAATACTAACAAGCAATTTGAAGATCAATTTTCCAGGTGTGTAAAACACAGGATTAGGATTGCCTACAGTTTTATAAAGAACTGCATCAATCTAGTCCATTGATTTAATTTATTAACTGGTAATTTTATCTTTAAAAATTTAATTTAGTAAATTTTAAGGGTGAGATTTAGAACCGCACATTCTGCAGTTCATTTTGAAACTGCAGAGGATCCTAATCTGCAAAACGCAACATACCTGAATATGGAAGACTTTCAGGATTAACAGGTCTGTGATTGGAACTTATAGAACTTGCTGTGTCATCCATATAGGGTGATTGTGATTCTTTTAAATGAGAAATTTGAAACGGGGAAGGCATTGAAGAAACATATGCTCCATTAATTGAGGAGTCTGGCCCATGGACATTTCCTGGTTCCCCAACTAGGTCAACCACATATTCCCTGTTAAATGATAAAACATAACATGATACATTGGAAAGTATGAAGTAAATGTCAGATGCCTCTGATAAAGAAACTTATCTACAAGTTAGCAGTTCCATGCCAAAGTCCTGGTATGCAAGTAATAAAGGTAGATGCAATTATGCAAAATATGGATCAACATAGCTTGTTGATGATGCCTAAGGACCTTGAAATCAAGATGAACACAAACAATAACAAGAAAATTCAAGGGGGAAACAGGAAAAATGATCAAAACTACTGACAGAAAACCTGCATCTTGTTTTTGATTTACAAATGTTCACATTGCCATTACTGTGAAAACATAAAAGACAGAGCAAAAATGAGGACCAATGCCAGTGTCGTGCTAACCTTGAGAGCTGCTTGTCATCTTTAATTTTGACTAGGCAAGAAGATCTATGATCTGCAACACAGTACTTGCAACCTCGAGCTATGCGACAGGGCAACCCAATATAATCTGCCAATCTCTGCGTTCATAAAACCCAAGTAAAGAGTAAATAATAACTAATCTGTAACAAGGTTATCAAGACACATTAATGCATCCAACTCGGTCCAAAACAACCCCAAGCAACACTAATAATGCAGCCTCTTCATACAGCCAAGCACACTCGGCAATATAATTACTCAGCTCAGCAATATTCTTACTCAAGTAACTCAACTAAAACGTTCTTTGATAATAGATACCACAAATAAATTCAGGAAACACATGAACACTTCACCTTAAAAAGAACAGCCCGATGCCTACAAAGCCCACTAGACAGGCTGCCAATGGGAAGCACAACACACTTGTGAAAATTTCTCAACTTCTTACTAACCAACTTCCAGCGCTTGTGAAGATCCCCTTGCTCAACCGGGAACATACCCCTTCACACATTCAAAAACCACAATAAATAAAACGGAAAAACAATATCAGCATTAAAGCACTTCACGCTCCCTCTCGAAGAAGAGATACAGTACTACACCTCATTCTTACCCCATATAAATAGCAACAAGTTTCCCTAGTTGTTCCACCAACAGCAACGTGTTCTCAGAAGCACA
This sequence comes from Glycine soja, assembly GCF_004193775.1. Lineage (NCBI taxonomy): Eukaryota > Viridiplantae > Streptophyta > Magnoliopsida > Fabales > Fabaceae > Glycine > Glycine soja. The sequence continues at coordinate 8,472,825 of NC_041005.1, forward strand.
ATACAACTCTTGCGCTTTATCCTGAAGCAGCTTCAAGCGAGAATCCTCGCGTCTATCAACAAGCACCACCTCCATACAAGTGTCGCTGGGCTCAACCGCTTTTAGCGCCATCAAAGTAGGTATTCTTCTACCTTCCTCCACATCATTGCACATCACCCACAGATACGGATTCATCCCCAATATGTTATAAAACCCATCAGATATCTTGTCCGTATACGATAAACACCCACTCACCTAAACCCAACAAAAAATAAAATCATAATAACAATTAGACTTCAGCTTTGAATATAATCCAACATTGGACAAAACTTAAGATGAAGCATTCTTATATGCTTTTAAAGTTATTCTCCAATTAGAATTAGAATTTGATTTGGATAATTCATGTAATAAATATTTATATATTAAATGTGAACATGGTTTTGAAAGTGAAACTCTAATTCTGATTGAAAAACTGCAACATAAACATATAGAAAGTTGCATCAAAGTTTTGTGTTAACAATGAGGTGAGTTTTGTACCCATAGGCGATAAGAAACGGATTCGGCATCCCAGGTTTCGGTTCCAGGAGTGAGAACAGGTTCGGTGACGAGGGTAGCCAAGCAAGTGAGCCTCTTCGCTAACGTGAGTTGCAAGATGTAGCTTTCTTTCGACTTCTTCGCCAACTTCTTGGTGCTCTGTTCCTCCTCCTCCTCCTCATTCTTGTGCCTCGGCGCGGGAATAGTAGTGAGCGTGCGAGACGACGACGTTTCCTCCTTAATGTCGCTGGAGAAATTGCAATCCAACGTCGTCCCCGAAAACAAGCTCCCCGCATAGCTGCTCCCGCTCGATAGCCGCGGAAGCGAAACCTGACGGTCAAAGCTCTGGTCAACGGCGGCATCCTTGACGGTGGTTTCCGGCGGAAGAAGTAGGTCGCGGTCGTGGTGGCGGGGGCTGCACTGGCTGCTTGCTTTCTTGTCGGTCAGCCAATCGGAGAACGCGGCGATTTGCTTGTGCTTTGTTCGGAACTTGTCGCCGGCAGCGAAGAGGTAGGAGACGGCGGAGTGCTTGGCGGAGGAGAGAACGACAACGTCGTTGTCTTTGGTTGGAGGTGACTTTTTGGGAGGGTCGCTTTCGGCGGTAAACGTGTCATGTTTGATTGAGTTGACGATCTTTTTTTTCTCGTGATCTAATAGCTGTTTGGAAGATTCATCCAACCCTCCTCGCTCCGGAAACTGACGCGGGAAAATGTATGTGGTTCTGTGAGGCATTTTCGCTCTCACGAGTCACGAGCTTCTCGCACCTAACCGTATTTGCACGCACTTACGTGCAAATCACAAACTAACCCTACTTTCCGTCTTCGCCGTTTACCTACGTTCTCCGTCTAGCTAATTAACCTTCCGATCCACCTCAACGCAAAAACTCTATATGCTCTTCAACCGATTCCACGGTTAACCATGGATGATATAGTAGTGTGGAGAGTTATTAAATTGCACTGAACTCTTTCCGAATCTGAAAACCACGTTGGAAATGATGAAACTGCGATCGAGCACTTGAAAGTCGTGGATTCAATGCACGATTTCCCCAACAGCGTGCGCAGTGGTTTGTATGAATTTGTTGTTGTGAAATTGAAGAGGAAGCGTAGTAATATGATGAGAGCAAGGTTTTAAATATGGATTGCACGCACAAATATTATTAATGCATGCAGTCGCAAACAATTAAACAATCTTGCAGTTTTTTAAAACCTTGCCTGAGAGAAAGACGTGGGAGTGGGAGATTGAAGAAGAGACAAATGTGAGCTATGGTTGTGACGTTAGTTGTGGTTTTAAGCAGCAACAAAGATAAGTTGTAGTTGTAGGGAATGGGGAGTGGGAAATGGAAATAATATATAGTAGGTATGCTAACCTGCGCTTGGGAATGAGTGCGCACCATTATTACTTAGTTGACACGTCAAATTTATGATCAGTAGGGGGATTTTCCGCCGCGGGTTCTAAAATTGGGACTCATGCATGCACTTTTCTTTAGTTCAGCCAAGAGATGAGAGATAAGAAAAGAAAAACCACCTCGCCTAAAGTAATTGATTTCTCGTTCATGAATTTGTTTTTATTTAATTTTTTAATATATTTTTTCTATTATGCATTGCAAATACGACTCTATTTAATCGTGTTATATTAGTAATTATTTTGAGCAAGCATATTTAGATGTATAGCATCACATTAGTTCTTAAAATTTTAAAAAATCTTGAAGAAGCAATTTAAGTATATATGTGTATATATATATATATATATATATATATATATATATATATATATATATATATTGAAAAATCAAACTAATAGTAAACTTAGATGAAAACAGCTAAAAATTTGAAAACTTGTTTAAAATTTCTTTAAAATTAAAAGCTAATATAACATCGTAATAAAATTTCATGAACCATAATAATAGTTCACTCGTCTTATTTTTAATTTTTTTTATCCCATTCCGTACTTCCTCTAAACAAAGTGCCAAGATAAAAATGATCCACAGAAGCGAGCGACCAAGAGCTAGCAAAGAACCTACGCAGCTCATCTTCTGGCGTCATATTTTCCTTAAAAAATTAGCGCAACTGTGATGACGTAAATTTCTTGGCTAAACAAATGCATTTGGAACTAATACAAGATTCTAGATCTCTTACATTTTTTACTATTTTTTAAATAACAGCATGTGATGACTGTTGGGAGTTTGGAGTTTGGACTGTGATATTGATTGAAGTCATATATGAACATGCTGTAAAGGCAGATTGCTTGGTATTTTTTGTGTAAAGAACTCAATTTTTTTTTCCTTTGGTCCATTTTCACTTGGCATGCGTGATCCTGTCTAAATCTTTATTTGATCAAAGCTTTCCTTTTTTTCCTCCTCGCTAGTCAGTAGTCACTAGTCATGTGCTCGTTTATACGTAGATTTTGTGTCCCTTTTTGTATAGTTTGCATTAATGTCCTATCTTGTTTTAAGTTTGACTGCCAAAGATTGGAAAAACTGATCCAACTTTGATTTTTTTGTTCATTTAAAAATTATCAAATAATTTCGATGATATGATTTTGATGTGCACCTCCGAAACTAATTGTATTTTGTCACACTTTGTATGTGGTTTTCACTTTTTATTATGGTTAATTTCTAGGAATCTCCTTAATTGTTACATTCCCCCCTCTTCTTTTTTTATAAATGTTATTTTTCAATCAAAATGTATTGAAAATGTTCCATTTTAAAAATGTTCTTTCTATATTGTAAAATTTGTTGGGAAATTCAGTGCGTTTGATGGCAACTCGATATTGTTGTCATGAATATGTAAAGAGGATATTCATGCTCAATGGTCAAGTTCTTCTACTGTTACAGATACTTAAAGGAATACGAAGACAAAAGAGAGGCTACAAATAACCAAATACCAACAGTTGGTTTTATTTGTACTGGTGTTTGGGATAGGGTAATACACTGCTCTGATTGGGAGGATATTTACTATACTTGGTGGGTTAACTAGTATGTATTTCCATGTATATTCCATTCTCGGTTGTATTTACTTTGTAAAAATTAAATGATATATTCGACCGAGTTTCATTATAAATGACATTATGGTATTTGTTTATGATTGTGGTTCTCTATGTAATACGAAAGTTTGTTTTATTTTCTCCTATCATTCTCAAGTTTTGTATCATAAATTAGAACTTTATTCATATTTTTGTATGCGTATGCCTGAATGAAGGGCACCGGTTAATGAACATTAAATGCTTATTGAAAATAACCAAACTAATAAATTATTTACAGCATTTGATTAATTTTACAAGTATTAATACTTACTGTTACCTAAATGACCAGATTACTCATTGACTTTCTTTTCCTTATCATTAATGTGGCCCATTTAACTTTTCTAAATTATAATAAATCATTTTTAATATTTTTAATAATTTAAAACTAGCAAATATTTGCACTTAAACAGAAGGGTTTCATGATTATTAATTTTACGCAACTTACGCTGTCGAATTTTAGCGGATAATTACCAATATAGTAAAACTTCAAATATGGATAACCAGCCACACGGGAAAGTTTTAAAATCCTGTATGTGAACAGCCAAAACATGAAAAGAAAAACAATTCACATCTAAATTTTTAACACTGGATTCAAATTAATCTTTCAAAAAGAAAAAAACACTATAATAAAAAAAAACTTTCAACATTTTTCTTCATGCACGTGTCTTTAATTAATTAGCTTCATTCATCTTATAGTGAGAACATTCCTGTGAGAAAAAAGGAGGAAACAAAATAAATATTTCTAATTAACAAACAAACATAATCCAAAAGTATATAAAACAAAAATTTTAAAAGATTTAATACAGAAAATGAAGAATAAATTACCTAGAATTTTAGATGAAATATAGGATTTAAACTTGCTTCGTCACAAGTTTTTTTCTTCTAGTTTTTTTTTGTGAGCAGGAAGTTGAATATTTTCTTTTAGAGAACATGCATGTAGTAATATTATGTCCCACACCTTTGCATAATCCACAAGCATTCTTGTCCTGAGATAGTTCTTTCCCACCTTCTATACGCCTTCGCTTGGGAGGACCTATTGGAGGACAATGGACTACATCATTATCATTGAAATTTATTTTTTCTTGTTCTTCATTGACTTGGAGTTGTACTTCACCATTACCATTTGATGCTTGAAGCCGTCATCGTGATGACAAATAGTTAGAAGGGATTTCATGACAATCTTATGCAGAAAAATTCTCAGAATTGAATATGACGACATAATATCCCCCAAAACTCAAAGTTCTTACAACTACAGGTTGTTGTTTTACCATCCCAAAACACTTCATGTTTTTTACTATTTGCATCCTAGCTTATACCATTGTAACACAAATACATTACCATTTTCATGATGAACTGAATATTGGACTGACCTTTCAAACTCCTCTTGAAACTTTTGAAAAACAAATTGTGTAAGAACAGTATGAGCTTGTTTTTGTAAGGGTGACATCAACTTCATATTAAGCTTTTTGCATTTTACTAACATTATTCATGCATTTCTTTTTGCTTAATATCTTCAATTGCATTATTAACCTGAAATTGATTTGAATTGATTAAAAAATAATGAGTAGTAATATACTTGAAAAAAATACATAATACTTCATTACCTATCTGCTTTGTAACGTCTCTTAAACTAGCTAGTGTGAGAATTGATGAATCTCTTGATAAATGCATTAATACTCTCTGATCTTCCAGTGGTTGTCATCCCCCCAAAGAAATAATCACTGAGATAAGAAAGTGCTCAATAATTCTTGATTTCATACAATCCTTTCACATGTTTATTTGACTCCAACTTATACTCGATCGGCAATAACCTCTGGCCATTGGCACTCAAATTCTTCACGTGACTCCAACTTATACTGCTCATAAAAATCAGCATATATACCATTTTGGATATTTCTCACGAAGTGTAGCATTAAACCAACCACTAAACTTGAAAATAATTAATTTGCCATATGCAGAAACTATGTTTTGTAGATGACAAGTCTTTGGGGATTGCTTCTGCCATCCATGGATCTTGATCTGTCAATATAGTCTTGGGTGGATTCTTCATCAATGAAATAAAAGTCTATAAAAAATAAAGAAGCATTATAATTTAATTTTAACTAATAATGAGAATATATATACATAAAAAGAACAAATCATGATCACATGATATAAATTACCTTCATCATCAACCAACGAAAAGCAGATGTTGTTTCATTTCGTAAGAGTGCACATCCAAAAAGTATAGTCTTTCCATGGTTATTCATACCCACAAAAATTCCCAATGGCATTTCATAAGAATTGACCTTGTAGGTAGTATCAAACACAACAACATCATCATATTTTTGGTACCAATCAAAACAAGAAACAGGTGACCAAAAAATATGCTCTAACCTTCTTTCTTCATCAAGTGTGTATGCATACTGAAATTTAAAGCAACTCTTTTTTGCATCCTCACAATACTTAAGAAGATTCACAACATATCACTTCTTTCGAATTTTTTGTTGGCTTTCAAAAATAAATTGCAGATATATTTTTCAAGAAATGGCAGATAACCATGCTTCACATTTTTCTCAAGTTCTATGACACGTGTTAATTTTCTAAATGAAAGCCCAACTTCTTTTAATAAGAAAATATGCTCATAATCATCTTCTGAAATGGTTCGATTAGCCAGTAAAAAATGCATCTCTGATTGAGTCGATAAAACATGGTTATGATCAGCTACAAACTTTGTAACCCGCCACTCGCTTGGGAATATGTCATGGAACTTCTGCAATGTAATTCGTAAATGAGCTTTACATTCACATTTTGAAGACTTTTTGTTTCTTTGATCTTTGGATGACTATGATTTTCAATGTGACCCTACCTTGATGATAACAAAAAAAGTTACGCCCGCTCATAATTCCATTTTGTTTAATAAAATGCCTTTCCAAATTGAGAATCCATGTTGATATGCATATCTCTTGTAAAAGGCAAATGCTTCTTCCTACTAAGAAAAGTTTGACCAACAAAAGAAACAAAATTTGTCTCCTGAGAATTTCCATCTTTATCAACTTCTTCTAATAATTCTTTCATCCCAAGATTTTGATTAGAAAGCATAAAGTTTGCTTCCTCAAAACTTCTAACATGATCACCTATTTCTAGACAAGCATTCTCAGGATTTCCAATTCTATCAACCTCTAAAAATTCTTTGGTCCCACTATTTTGACCAAATGGTATAATATTTGCAACTTCAAACTTTCCCAAACTCTTATCAACTATATCTAGACACACATTCTCTGAAAAATATCTTCTGCAGAACATATATTCAAATCAAAAGTTCTTTGTTTTTTGCTCATATCTCTACAATTGAGGTCATCCATTGTGCTGTCAATCATCTATGATGGAAACAAAGAAAAAATTTATTATAATGCTATAGTAAATGTTAAAAATTAGAAGGAACAACTATGTTGAATACACAACAAAATAATACTTAAACAATTAATAATAGAATAGCATACAAATGGTATATAGTGGATTAATTTTACAGAATAAGAGCATGAAACATACCTCATGCTTTGTATCATGTGTTGACTCTGACTTTCTCTTAATATCTTATCAATGTCCTGTTCAGCAAATATTATTCTCGTAAAAAACCACTTGAGGAAATGAGTGAAAGACCACACTTGGCTTTTAAACAAAAAAAAGGTAGAGTGGTCAACACAGGTTTAAGTACCTAAATATTACCTAAATGCAGGAAAAAGTTCTTTAGAATTAATCTTATAATCAATGAAAGAAAAAAGATAAAATGGTACTCTACATATTGCCTTTTTGCATTTGCAGAGAAGAACAACTTTTTATTATGGGATTTAAGTTTATTATCGTGAACGTTAACAAAGATTTTGGGGAGGCAAAAAGACAATATTAATCGTAAGAAAGAGATTTAACTGAAAGAGGATATATAATCTTATGAAAGTTTAATGTACTTACCGAAATCTGGAGCAGACTGACGTCAGGGTTGACATAGTCAAGGTGGAATCCTCGACCTCCCACGTCAGATTTACAGGTGTCCTCCACTAGGGGAACGAAAAGAGGGGCCTGCAAAAAATGACTCTAACGCTCAAGTAAGTATGTGAATGAGTTGAGAATGAGATGAAAAGTAAAATTAGAATGTGGTATTTATAACGTTGGACGGGAGCCATGGGTCCTTGATTGTCGGGGTTGTTATAGTAGCGTAACAACCCTGTAGATAAGTCAATACTACTAGATAAGTAAGTACCTGCAATTTGATAATAGGATAATAACATTATCATTAGAATTCAAATATATTAACAGCTTATCGGCCCAATAGCTTAGCTGCTAAGTAAGTAGTGTTCGCGCTCTTATACTAGGACTGAGAATGAGGGCTGGCGTGTATATTTTGACACCACATTACTTGCCACGTCAATTTGTGGACCCCGAACAGTACATAAGCCCTCCAAGCTCTGAATCTAATATGTAGGTGAAAGAGATTGTTAGGTGTCAAGGGTGGTAACCCTAACAATTTTTGGGGTTGCGGGCTTGTCAAAATTGACAGATTGTATAGGGTGAGCATGTTTTTGTTCCTTCAGGTAGAGTTAGGTGTTATTTTATGAGAAGCCCCTATATTTGACAATATTGACTGTTAGAAAACGCATTGAAGACAGTTGTTTCGTTTTACTTCGAGGTGGGCACGTGTGATGCAAGCTCATTGCTTTTGTATACATGTCACTCTATGATAGGGCATGTCTTAAAGATGTGTTAGGTGATTTAGTGGGGGTCTCATCGTGGTGCAGGTTTTTAATACATCATTTTAACTCCCGCCAGTTATCGAAAAGTCACGTCCACATTTAAATGGGGGTGTACGCTAGGTTTTGGTCACCGTCACATTTGAGTACTCCTTCATCTCCCTCTTTATCATTTCTTTGCAACTCGTTGTTGTGTTCATCACGCTCGAAATTGTCGATTTTGCCTCTGTATTTCTTCTTTTCTCCAATCATAATCAAGGTACATTCACATTTTCCACCATGTCTTCTGTTTTGGATTTTGCTTTGGGCATGGGTGCAAGCGATTCTGGGGGCTCCATCCATCAAACCTTGGTGGAATGGGAGGTCATTCCAATAGGCAACTCCTCGTCGGAGGAGGTACGCCATGAAGCTTCCAACAGTGGGTCCTCCTCCTTCGAGAGGTTGATGGACCTGTGCCATGCCGACGAGGGTAGCTCTCGACCTTGTGAGAGGGTAAGGCCTTCTACTTCTCCTCTAGACAAAAAACCTATCCTTGTCACTATAATTCTTCCTTCTTCCCTTTTGGTGGCAACGGGAAAGAGTGACGATGGTGACGTTAGGGTTTCGCCCCATAACAAGCGTAGCCATAATGCCGGAACGCCCTCATCTCATTCCTTCATTGTTGGTTACGAATGGGTGAAGGACGATGTCCTGAAGTACTGCTCTTCGATAACGTCCTCTATAGGCGTCGGGGCTCTATGGTGCCAATTGGGGATTGCTAAAGTGGGCGACTCCCACAAGATGACTATCCAAGCTTGTGGGAAGGATGAATTTTCATTCCTACACGCTGCTTCTGACTGTCCACCCTTCTTCTATGTCTATCGTTGCCTGTTCAAGGTTTTGAATCTGACCTTTTCGTTGAACACCTTCCAATGTGCCCTATTGAGGTGCCTTATCCACTTCATCCCAACAACTGGGCAATGGTGAGGGCCTTTGAGGTCCTGTGTCCATTCTTCAAAATCAGATCCAGCATGTTTGTGTTCCTTTACTTCTTTCAGATGAAGCTGGCAAGGAAGATTGGTTGGTTGGATGTCGCTTAATAGTGTGTACAAGAAGATGTTCGAGTTTGACTCGAGCGTGTTTTGTAGATTTAAGGACCATTTCTTCAAGGTCAAGGCAACCAATGTCGTTGATGACGGGTTGTTGTTGATGCATGATGGGAATGGGGAACCTCGCTTCCTCTTTTACTAGCAGTTGAACCCCACAAGGTTCAAATCCTTTGATGAGCATTTGATGTCCATAGAGGAGAGGGCGAACAAGGATATTTTGGAGCGATTTCCAGTCTTGTTGGACGCACAAGCCATCCTATCCCTACCTTCGTCAAGTGACCCTCTTATTGTTTTGGATGGTAAAGCGTTTTGTCTTTCCCTTTTTCATGTTCATTTTGGTATGATGTCATCTAAGTTGACCTTTGTTATGTTTTCATTTGTCTTTACAGGTATAATGGGTATTTTGAATGGTGACCCTTGGTGAAGCAGGTTAGTACTGCTGGTGATGACATGCCTCCTGCCCCTGTTATCATTCCTGAGTCCTCAGGTGGGGAAAGAGGTCAAGTTAGAGTTGATCTTCCTCAAGCTTCTGAAGCCGGTGAGGATGAATTTTTTGACGTTACACTTGACATGCTTCCACCTTCCGTGACCTAGAGAAAGCACAGTGAAGGGATTGAGGGTCAGGTCAATGCAAGAAGTACAGGGCCCCTTTCAGTCTTCGGGCTCTAAAGGTAGGCTATCGGGTTGATGTCCGGCTCTAGTCATCCTTCCCCTGCTAGCTCCTAAGGTCCACCTTTATCCCCCTTGATTGCTCAAGTTGTTGTTGCTTCCGCGAATGTTTCTGATTCTTCTGTGCCTCCTTCTCCATATATTGAGGAAATTCCTACCCCTTCTTCCACTTCTCTAGTTGCATCAACTTCCTTGTCAGTTCTTGTTTTTGTTTCTCGTTCTTCTACTATGATGTCATTGCTAAGTGTTGGTGTGATGACGACAGTGCCTTGACGAGCTTGCCTCCTCCTTCCCCGATCTTGTTGCCTTCAGCTCCAATTGTCTTACCTTCAACAATGCCTTCCTCCTCTTCACGTCCAAGTGAACAGTGATAAGCCCAAAATATGTTGGGGAGTTCCTCCTTCCATAGACCCTTATACTTGTCGAGTCTTGTGCATAGGGCTTTAAGGATAACCCTATTTGCGGTCTCCACCTGGCCGTTTGTCTGGGGATGTTCAATAAAAGTCACGAGGTACTTAACACCTAGCCTTGATAGAAATTCTTCATAGGCTTGGGCTTTGAATTGGGTACCATTTTCAGTAAAAATGACGTAAAGAAGACCATATATGCATATGAGGTGTTTCTAGGTAAACTTCTCTACCTTGCTGGCTGAAATTTCTTGCAATGGCATTGTCTCGATCCACTTAGTGAAATAGTCAATGGCGACCAATAAGAACTTGACTTGTCCTGAAGCTTTTGGCAATGGTCCTAGTATGTCCATCCTCCACATGGAAAAAGGCCAAATGGAGCTCAAGCTATGGAGGTTATCGGGGTGTATGCGTGGAACACCTACAAATTCTAGGCATCATTTGCACCTCCTCGTGAAGTCGAGGGCATCTACCTTGAGTGTCGGCCAATAGTAGTCGGTGTGCACTATCTTAGTTGCCAAGGAGCATCCTCCGGTATGAAGGTCACAGATTCCCTCATGCAACTTTTGCATGACATAGTGTGCTTGTTGGTTGTTTAGGCATTTAAGCAAATGTGTTGTCAACCCTCTTTTGAATAGTTAACCGTCAAGGATGACATAATAAATAACATTCCTTTTCAGGTGTCGGGCTTCATTTTCGTTTGATGGTAACACCCCCTGGGTCCTCCAATTTGTTCTTCCTTTTCTTTTGCCATGCCCTCTTTGGTATCTATGGTTGGTGCTTGGAGTGCCTCCTGGATGATGGTCTTGAGGCGTCTAGTCTTCTTAGTGCTTGCCAACTTAGAGAGCAAGTCGACCTTAGTATTGCTTTCCCTTGGTATGTGGTACATCTCGAAACAATCAAAATCCTCAACAAAGATCTTTACGGCATGATAGTATCTGAGCAGCACTGCCTCCCTGGCTTGATATATGTTTGAAACATGTCCCTAGACAAGCTGCGAGTCATTGTAGCACCTGAGTTTTCTTGCTCCCACTTCTTTTGCTAGCTTTAGTGCTACTATGAGTGCTTCATATTCGGCATGGTTGTTTAATGCCCTAAAATTATATTTGAGGGCCTACTTAAAGGCAACGTTGTTGGGCGCCTCTAGAATGATACCTACCTCATTTCTCTTCTTATTGGATGCACTGTCCATGTAAAGATTCCATCAGTCTGGGGTGGCCTGATCGTTTCCAGCAAACTTTGCTAGAAAGTCTGTCATGTACTAGGTTTTCATAGGGCTACGAGGCTCATATTGGAGATCAAACTCTGACAACTCTACAAACCATGCTACCATTCTTCTTGCCAGCTCAGACTTTCTCAACACTTGTCTGATGGTGTGGTCCGTCTTGACAATGATCAAATGACTCTAAAAGTATGGCCTAAGGTATTGAGCAGAGGTCATAAGTGTTAGTGCTACCTTCTCAATCATCTAGTATCGCTTCTTAGCATCATGAAGGACATGAATAATGAAATAGATAGGTATTTGATGCTTTCCATCTTCCTGGACGAGGGCTGAGCTTATAGCCTCTTCAACTACTAAAAGATAAAGGAGCAGGGGTGCTCCTGGCATTGGTCGAGTTAGGACTGACGATGTGGCAATAGTTTTCTTAAAGGCTAAGAAGGCTTGCTCACATGCCTCCTCCCATAGGAATAGCTCAGTTTTCCAAAATAGCTTGTAGAATGGCCTAGCCTTCTATGCTAGCTTTGGGAGGAACCTGGACAAAGACGCTAGTCTACCATTCAGTTTTTGGACTTCTATAACATTGGTAGGACTATGCATCTCTAGTATCACCTTACACTTGTCAGGGTTGGCTTCGATTCCACTATGGGTGATCATGAAGCCCAAGAACTTTCCTTCGCCAACCCCAAAGGTGCATTTCTCAGGATTAAGGCACATGTCATACTTGCATATCTCTCCAAACATTTCTTCCAAATCAATTACATGTTTGGCCACGCTGTGAGACTTTACAACCATGTCATCCACATAGACTTTAACGTTTCAGCCTATTTGCCATTTAAAGACTAGATGCATGAGTCTTTGGTATGTAGCTCTTGTGTTCTTCAGTTTGAAGGGCATGCCTCTATAATAGAAATTGGTGTCTTTTGTTATAAAGGCGATCTTTTCTTCGTCTAGAGTGCATCCATATTTGGTTGTACCATGAATAAGCATCTAGGAAGCTCAATAATTGGAAGTCGGACGCATTATCCACAAGCCTGTCAATGTTGGACAATGGATATGTGTCCTTAAGGCATGCCTTGTTGACGTCGATGTAGTCAATGCACATTTGCCATTTTCCATTGGCCTTCTTTATCATGACAACATTGGCTAGCCAAGTTGAGTATCTAATATCTCTAATAAACTGAAACTTGAGTAACTTGTCAATCTCTTCTCTAATCGTTTTTCGTCACTTTTCTCCCACTTTTCTCTTCTTCTGTGAGACTGGTTTGGCTTGAGGACATATGACCAATTTGTGGCATATGATACTAGGATGGATACCTGACATATTAGATGGTTGCCATACAAATAAATCCGCATTCCTTCGTAGGATTTTAGCTATATGTCTGTATTCATGACTAGCGAGGTCCATGATGAGCTAAAGGCACTGTCCAAGTTTCAGTCCAAGCTGCAGCTTGACAAGCTCTTCGATTGGTTTTGGACTTCTGCCGATAGTGTCATCGCGGAAGTCTACATCGACTACATCATCTTAATTCCCCCTCGTTGTTTCGTAAACGACCAGGGTCTTTATTGGGGGCTCTTCGTCCATACTCATGACTTGACTGTCGCAGCCACCAGAGGTGGGATGAGGCCTGTTTGGCTCTCTAATAGGAGGATAAGGAGTCACATTTAAGCTTTCAGTGTAGCATTGTCAGGCCTGCTTTTGGTCTGCCTTGACAATTATGATTTCTCCTGTTAAGGTCGGGAATTTCATCTTTAGGTGTGGTGTAGAGACAATGGCTTCCAACTCATTTAACTTTTTCCTGCTAATCAAAGCAAAATAAGAAGTATCTACATCAACAATTAAGTACCTTACAGTGAAACTCTGTGAGGGCTTGCCCTTACCAAAGGTGGTCATTAGGTCTACATAACCTCTGGTTTCCATTCTCTCTCCATAGTGTGGTTGAATTGTGTCAAGTGAGACTTCGAGCCTTTGAAATGTCTTCCAATAAAGTATATACGTGAAACTCCCTTGGTTGATAAGGACCTTGGACACCATGAAATTAGTGATGACTATGGAGATGACCATGGGGTCATCCTGGTTGATGAGGTTGATGCCTTTGAAATCTCTGTCGGTGAATGTTACGGGAGGAAGGCTTTTCGATAACTGTGTGTCAACACAGTTGACGTCAATATCTCTGATGGCGTGGAAATGACGCTTTTGGGACTGGCTGGAAAACCCTCCATAAGAAAATCCGCTCGCAATGTGTTGATTACACCTCTAATTTGTTGGGCGAGTTTGTCTTTTTGCTCTTGCTGAGGTTGACGTTCATGCCTTTGTAGGTGACGCCTATGTCTTCCTCTATTCTCTGTTCAGTCCCTTCTTCTATCAGTATCTCGGCTCCTAGAATGGTTGTCCTGGTGCCCCTCTAACCTACCTCTAGTTCAGTTGTCATCAGGCTTTTTTTACGAAGTGGGCTAGGTATTCAGCCTATATGAGTTCTTCTATCTTGTCTTTGAGGGCCCAACAGTCTTCAGTATTTTGGCCATGGTTGCGATGGATCTACAGTGCTTGGTTCTGTCCAATTCGGGTCTGGGGGAGGTGTGGGGGGTAACTGTATGCGTATTTTCACATTGAATGCTTCTTCAAGAATGGTGGCTCGATTTGCTGTCAAGGGCGTGTAATGCTCGTACTTTGGTCCCTTCAGAATAGGTTGACGTTTGTCTAGTTTGTGTTGCTTATCCAACTTGTATGAGTCGGTCCTTTCACTACTTTTTCCTTTCTCTCTCTTGTGTCAAGCCTGTTGGACTTCATTTCAGAACATCGACATTTCTTCCATTTGAATGTTCCTTTTGGCTTGTTCGTGTAGCTCGTCCATGTTGCTATAAGGTTTTTTGCACCAAATATCAGTAAACTTGTTAGGTCGCAAGGCCAACAACATGAAGTGTAAAGCCACCTCAGGATTGAGATTCCTGATTTGGACAACGATTTGACTGAACCTATCCATAAATTTGTGGAGTGACTCATCGTCTGCCTGGTGTAAACTAGCCAAGGTTGTAGATGTAATGCGATGCGATTAGCTAGTCGCATACTGGGAACTAAAGCATTCGACAAGGGTGTCAAAGTTGACGATGGATTGGGGAGGGAGCCATCCATACCACATCAATGTTACCCCCTTAAGGGATGTGGGAAAGACTCGATACAGGATCACGTCGTCGTTGGTGTAAAGATTAACCTGAATGAGGAGTGCATCCAGATGTTCGTCTGTCGTCCATCCTTCTTGACAATGTATGTGCGAGATGTTGTGGTCATCTAGGGTATTGTTGGTCGAATGGGGATGCGATTCACCCTGGGTGCGCTCGTTGATCATGTGGGCAGAATGTTTGTCTCCTTGGAGCATCTTACATGAGCCTCCAACTCTTTGTGGTCGGCCTTCAATTTTCTCAATCCCTCTTCATAGCGGTGTTCCATCTTTGCGATGCGGGTTTGAAGTTGATAGAGGACATTGTTGTTCATCATGGTCGTTGTCCAAGGAGGATTGAAATTTTCTTGGGGTGGCTCTAGTTGAAGGCCAAAGTGTGTGCTAACCATGAATGCAGGTGGCTACGAGGTGTTACCACGGTCCCACGATGAATGCCAAATGTACTTATCAAAATCTGGAGCATATCAATGTCAGGGTTGACGTAGTCAAGGTGGGCTCCTCAATCTCTCATATGGGATTTACAGGTGTCCTCCACTAGGGGAACGAAGGGGGGGGGGGAGACCTACAAAAAAGGACTCTAACAATTAAGTAAGTATGTGAGTGAGTTGATAATGAAATTGAAAGTGAAAGTAGAACCTAGTATTTATAACGTTGGATGGGAGCCATGAGTTCTTGATTGTTGAGGTTGTAACAATAGCGTAACAACCTTGTAGATAAGCGGGTACCTGCAATTTGATAATAGGATAATAATATTATCATTAGAATTTAAATATATTAACAATTTATTGGTCCAACTACCCGACTGTTAAGCGAGTAGTGTCCGCGCTCTTGTATTAGGACTGACAAGGAAGACTGATGTGTATATTTTGACGCCACGTCACCTACCACGTCAATTTGTAGGCCCCGGATAATACATTCAACATATACAATTTTTATATTTTAATTATCACAATTAATTATCAATTGTTCCAAAGTAAAATTAGTGGGACCTACAATAATTAATTATTCCTACCGTAACTTGTTGGCATTTGTCATTTTGTATTAGCAAAAAAAGTAAATAAATGAGTATAACATGTTACATGTCTATTTGTAACTAACTTTGATGACAACATGCTTTTACAAGTTGGATCAATTTGTACACTTACCTATGCATGCAAGTATTTAATCAATTATCATGACATTTCTATTTTTTTAGATTTGCATTGTTGTCACACAAAATATGTTTTTTAAATGTCATTTCTTAAATATTTTCAAATTCCTACATTTTCCTTCTTTTTTTTCTTAATAGTTTTACAAAGACTTCTTAAACCACTAACTAGCATAGACTAAACACTCCAATCTCATTTTACGTTTCATTCTAATATCAATACATCACATTCACCATTACAATCATTCATAATGTGTGTTTAATAATTTAAAGTTAATTTTCTTAATGTGTTTAAAAGAGATTATTTGACAAACTAAATGTTGTGGAACGGTGAATAGAGCCGGTTACTATTATGATAATTTTTATGTTAAATATTTAATTGTTTAGTAAATATGGAATAGCTTTAGCCATTAACTAGTTGTTTTAGCTTATTGTCAAACATAATCTAAAAGTTTTTATTGCAAAATAAAGACTTTTTGAAGTGAATTAAATCAATTAATGATCTTTGTTTTCTTTTTTTAACGAGATATAGATCAATCTCAAAAGGACATATTAATTTTTTTTTTATTTCTTATATTTGACAAAAACTTTCTAATGTCGCTAGGATGAGTAACATTACATATTAAGAAAATTATATATATATATATATATATGAAAATTATAAAAATATAGGTGATGTTGAATTTTAATTGTAAATATAATATTAAGAAGTTCATGATTATATTTTACATCTATTATTGTATTGGAAATTCAAATGTATAAGTTGGAGTATTGAACACATTTTTTTACTTTCTCAAAACAATTTTAATATTTTTTGTTTCTTTTATTTAGATATGTATTATAACATCTTGAGCACTAACTAGGGTAGAGAGTAATCGCCAGTGCAAAAATGATGAGACATGAATAAATAGTGGCTCCTAAATTTTTTGATAGTAGAGATTTATGAATGAATCAAATACACACTCGAATGAAAGTAATTTAGAGATAGTAAAAATATAAAATTGTACATTTAAGAATGATTTGAAGAAATTGATTAATATTATCATTACTTTACCAACAAAATGTATCTACTTTTGGTAATATATTATTTAAGAATTCTATCATTAGAAATGTTTGAATTAGAATAATTTTATATTAATTTATCTCCCTAAAAGTTTTTTGAAAAACATATAAGTGATTTCAAAACATGATGTTATTGGTTAGTGAATGATTTTGAAAATAATTGGGTTACATGTATTTCACTCATTATTCCTATAAAAATTAAAATACTATTCCTCTCGATCATTTAAATCATTATTATTTTATTTTAACGTGTATACTTAACTAGAGTTCTCTCCTACTGATGTTCAATTTTCTTTTCTTTTTAATCTATTTTTAAAATATAAACAATTCTTCATAAGAAAAATACATAAAACTTAAAAAGAATATATATATATATATATATATATATATATATATATATAAAATATTTTTCAGTAGTTAAACTTCTTTAAAAAAATTACAATTTTTTAAATTTAATTTGTTTTTTCACTCCTAAAATTGTAACATATCACTTGACTTGCATTAATTGTTTGTCTTATTTTTTGTCATGTTACAAAAAGTTGTCCCATTTTTTTATTGCACTGATATTTACTTAATAATAACAATTAGCACAAACTAATAAAGACTACTTAGTGGGATTAAGGTTATTTTGTACTCTTAATGTGAAAATGAATAATCATAAGAAATAGTAGTTTAGTAATATTGTTGAATAAATGAGAAAATAAATTAAAAGTAAACTTACTTTCAAACAAATTTATATTTTTTTGAAACACTTCTTTATAATTAATATTTTTGGTAGTTGAGATTCTTCAATTTTCTTGATTGCACATAAAACTTTGAAGGCTTAATATCACTTTTGATCCATTATATTTTATAGTTATTTCAGTTTGATACATTAAATTTTAAAAGTTTCATTATATTCTTTTATGTTTTTGAAATGTATTATTTTGATAGTTTTTTAATATATGTTAGAAATGTTAGTGTTATGTTAACTTTTAAATTTTTAAAAAAGACCAAAATAATACATTTTGAAAACGTAAACATAATGTACTAAAGTGAAACAACGGTGAAATATAATAGACCAAAATGACATTAAATCTTTTAAAATAATAAACTTTACATAGTGACGCCTAAAAATCACCACTATCTTTATTTTATTTTTTTAGAAAATAAACAACTAAAAAATTGTCATTTCCTTCAACCTCTTTCAAATCTGAAAAGATAAAAAATACAACACTACAAAAATCGAGCAATGTCAAAACATAATCTCGTTGGAACCACAAAAAATTATGGCCACATAGGGATGTTGTGGTAGAGACAGGAGCAAGAATCTTTTTGGGTCAACAATGAGAATACTACTAATAATAAAGTTGAATGGAGCACGGAGGGATATTGTGATATGTGATTGACAACAATTGGTAAATGGAGTTATTGTCATTATTACTTAAAGTTATTGTTGTTCATGATTTTAGATCCATATTTTCTTTATTTACTTAGTAATTTTTTATTTTTTAAATAGAAAAGATAGTGATGATTTTTAGTTGTTACTATGTTAACTCAACTATTCTAAAATTATTTAAAACACTGACCAACACTAAGCTTCTAACAAAAAAATTGAAAAAAAGACCAAAATCATATATTTCGAAAACATAAATGAGTAAAATGAAACTTTTAAAACATAATATATCAAAGCGAAACAATTGTAAAATATAATGACCTAAAAGTGACATTAAATCATTTTAAAATTTAAAAGTTAACATAACACTAGTATTTTTAACATTTTTTTAAAAAAGAAAAAAATGATACATTTTATTATAATAAAATTTTTAAAACTTAATGTATCAAATTAAAATAACCGTAAAAATATAATAAATCAAAAGACATTAAGTTTGTTTTAAAGTTGTTTTCTCTTTACACTTATGAGTCTTCAACATATAATTCTTTCTTAAAAGCTAAGGTTTTGTTAACAACAACATATTATAGGCCCAAAAAATCTAACACTAAACATATATGCACTTTTTTTTAAAAAAAAAGTTAAGGTTTTATTTTACAAAATAATTTTATCATGTAATCAAAAAATAATATTATATATTATCTAAGCAACACAATTTCATTGAAAAAATAATGAAAAACTAATACTAAAATACATATTACATACAATAAATCACTACATAATTAACGGGTTATATTTTTAAAATAGCGACAAATATTTGAGTTTATTGTGTAAAAAAAAAACCAAGAGTAACATTCTAAAAAACAATGTAAAACAAAACTAATTTTTTTAATTAAATTAACAATTCTAAGATAGTAGACCAATTTTCATATTGGGAATACATAGCACACTAAACTTAAGAAGAAGGAAATTATAAAATAAAATTTAATAATTTTTATATAATAAATAAAGAGCATACACATATGAAACTTATTATTTGTATTTCTAATTAGCTAATATATCACAATATTAAAATAAGATACATGGAAAACTAATTGTACAATACATGAAAAAAAATTCTAAACAATAAAATTTCACAAAATGATTTTATCGTGTAATTAAAAATAATATTACATATTATATAAGAAACAAAATTTTTAATTATAGCTAAACATATTTCCAAAAAATATCATTTCCATTAAATGTTAGTTTTTAAAAAATAAACTAAACATGAGAAATGAAGGGTCAATTTGGGATTATTACCAGTTTTTGATTTTTAGTTTTGAAATGTAATTTTTAAAATAAAATTCGTTTGACAAAAATAAAGTTAAAATGATTTTTATATCATTTTTGAAACATTCTTACATCCATTTTCAAAACCAAGAAAAAAAGTTTTGTGAGTTTGATTTTTAATTTTTTTTTTAAAACATACACATTTCCTCTATTTGATCTTGACACTTTCACTTTTCCGCGATCATCAGTATCGTTATTGTCACCACTACCATTATTGTTATAATTACTATCATTGCCGCCACCAATGACACCTTTGTCATTGTCACTACCATACCACCTTTGTCATCATCGTTGTTGTCACCACTGGTTCTACTGATATCACCATCATCACCAGCATTGGTGGTACCACCACTGACACCGTTATTGTCACCGCCAACACCATTAATGCCATCATCATGACTATTGTCATTGTCATCACCATTACGAACAATACCACCTCCATCACTGCTATTACAACCACCACCAACCTTGTCCCAACCACCATGACCATCACTTGTTGCCATCACCAACACCAGTATCACCCCATTATCGTCATTGTTACCACCTCTGTTGCCATCGTCACCACTACTATCATCTTCGTCACCACCAACACCTCTATTGCTATCATCATCGACATCGTCACCACCAACAATGACACCTCCACCACTCCAACTATCTTGGTATCTTTGTTGCCGCTATCATTGGTGACGTCACCACCATACAATCACTCTTAAACTAATTTTAATATGACATGATACTTTTAAAATGAATTTATTTGAAACTAATCATATTTTAAAAACTAAAACTAAAAATTTATTGTTATTTTAAAAATTTTTGAAACTCAAAACTAAAAACCATCCCAAATTAGATCGAAATATTAAATTTCAGATTATCAGAAAAACTAGAAAAAATTTGTGAATCAAATACCCATGCATATTTCAATACTTAGTAAAATTGCGTAATTGCAATTTGCTAACCCATAAGATTGATGTAATTACCTAAGATATGTAAGATTCCATTACCTTCAGACTTGAAGAATAATATATGTAGTGATAGAATATATATTTTATTCTCTTTGTGTGAAATTTAAAATTTTCTTAAACCAATAATCATGTATCATAAGTGAAATTTTTGGACACAATAAAAATTTGCTGGGGACATCTTTGGAAGAAGAACATCATCTTATGTGCTCGAGAGAGATGATTTGTGATCACTCTTGACGGAAACTATACAATATAATGGTAAAAAAAAAAAAACCTGGAGTCTGTTCATTATTAATTAATAATTTCTTTTTTCCATACATTCTTACAGCAATGGAAAATAAAAAGAAGATGGAAAAGAAAAAAAAAAAACCAGAAGAAGGGCAACGTGGAAATTAAACGAGTAATATAGTGCTCTCCTCTCTCTCACGCTTTCCTCAATCTAGCATATCGTATATTCTCTCAACGGTGACAATTTCATTAAAGTAGCTCCGACCAGGGAAAAAAAGGGGGGGGGGGGGGGTGCTTTATTATTGAAGCTCCCACAATCGCTATTTCCGATCTCTATTCGGAAACCCTAGAACTCTTGATTCTTCATACTATTCAGGTATATATACTCCGTCTCGATTTTTATCTTCGATGTTTAATTGAGTATTTTCTGTTTTCGATAATGGCGCGTGTCTTTTACATTGAATTCTCTAGATTCTTGTAATGTTCATAATCCTGTGTTAATTAGCGAGTGGAATGATCTTCGACTGAGCTAATTTAATCCTTTAATTTTATGTCTGATTAGTGAGCTGAAAAAGGGACGGTTGAAGTTAGTGTGTGAAATTTTTGGTTATTTTCTAAAGTTCTTTTTTGATGAGTAAGTGGTTTCACCTCTTTTTTTTGTCATCGGTGATCATTGTCCAACACTCAACTTTATTGTGTAATCTTACTAGTGGTGATTGGTTTCTTTTAGCTAGAAAGTTAGTTTCACGAGTGTGATGGGTGGAACTGTTGATTGGTCCGTGAACTCTCAACGCTGAGCTGATTTTGGCGAGGAAGGATGAATATCGTTAAGGGTGTTGCTGACCTTATCAGAAGAACTTCTGCTGGGCATACTGGCGAATCTTATAGTTTACAAGCTCAAAAGTTCTCTCCTCCTGGGCCCAGGATTCGCTTTAGGTAATGATTTTTTTTTTCAAACGGTTTTTATTATGGAATCAAATAATAAAGCTCCATATTTCACATGTGCAAAGTATGTTATTTCACATGTATGGAAGAAGCACAAGTTATCATCAAGTGTCCTCAGAGTGTTTGGCAAGTCGCCAAGGCTGCTACTGCCAGCCTTCTTCTATAATTGAGTAGAGTTTTAGGAAAGGGAGTTTTATCACATATCTAATGATTCATTTAATGTTCTGGTGCATAAAGAATAAATTATGTTAGACAAATTCTTGGGGGCTATTAATATCATATTTTACTAAAACGTATCATATTTTACTAAAAGTTTTGGACACATTGCTTTATTAACATTATTATTTTGTTATTGCTTTATGAGAATAAATGATAAATATAATGTTTAAATCTTGTTGAGTTTGTACTGAAGAAGGAACCCTGAGTAGTGATTATTGTCTTTTGGAACAATACTACTCTCGGTTATCTCATCCTTTTTGGACTTTCTTGCATTCTGTCATTGTATGGCATATGATCTGTTTGGGGAAGACCCCGATGAGACATGCCTTATTTTTCATGCTATTATTTGTGAAATGCCTTCCATGTTAGAGCTTTGAAAGTCAATAGAGTGCTTATATATATAAGCCTTCAACATTTTTGATATCTATGGTGAACTATATCGGTGTAACATCCATGTTGCTGGTGGTCATAGAAGAGAATGTTGTTAGATGCTGTAAGCTGTTAAGACATGTGAATTACTTTTTATGCAAATTTATATTTCCTAAGTGCAAGATATGATGACATTTATCTTATTTTTTTGTTTATTTAATGGGAACATGACTATGTAGACTTGCCAAACAATGTCTGAAGTTTTATGTGATATTTTTTATGGGTGGTGGTGGTGTATATAAAAATGTATAGTTAAGGGCTGAAAGTGCTATTGGGGTTGGGTGACAATAAGGTGATTAAGAGCTAGAAGATTTTAAGGCAAAACAAACCAAAACAAGACACAAATTACAAAGGAACTAGGAAGGCTGTGAGGCTGTCCTATTCCTTTGCATGTCATCAGCATTGGCTGGTCTCTTGAAACAAACTTTTCAGAATACCAGAGAAGCTGGCACTACAAACCTATCCCAAAGCAAGTTTTTTGGGCAAGGTGACACCCTTAAAGATGTGTGCATTTTATTCTAGATTTCTGCACCAAATAATAGCAAATTAAAAGAGGGATTGAGTGAGGAATTAAAAGCGGGATTTTACAAGAAAACAAGTGGGCAGGGGAGATAAATTTAGATTTTGGGAGGATCGATGGCTGGAATCTGAAGCACTGTTAATGGAGAAATACCCAAGGCTGTACCAGATCTCGTGTCAGCAAAACCAAACCATCATGCAGTTGAGGAGTAACTCGAGTAGCGGATGGGAATGGAGTTTTAATTGGAGGAGACCCCTTTTTGACAGTGAAGTGGCAATGGCGGATTCCTTTATTGGAGAGATATCGCAGCAGCAACTACACCCTCAAAAGGAGGACATGTGGATATGGAAACACGACTCAAGTGGACATTACTCAACAAAATCAGGGTATGACCTAATAAGGAGAGGAGTAGTTGGGGCAGATCAGACTTCAGATTTTGTGGAGCTATGGAAACTCAAAATTCCAGCTAAGTCTGCGGTGTTTGCCTGGAGGCTAATTAGGGATAGATTACCAACAAAGTAAAACCTAAGAAGGAGACAAGTCATGTTAACAGATACACTATGCCCTTTTTGTAGATCTGAAGAGGAGGAGGCTACTCACCTATTCTTCAACTGTACCAACATCCTCCCTCTATGGTGGGAGTCATTGTCTTGGGTTAATCTAACTACAGCCCTACCTCAAAACCCAAGGGATCACTTCTTGCAACATGGAATTGGGAAAAATCAGGGAAAGAAGGCTACAAGATGGAAATGCTGGTGGATTGCTCTCACAAGAACAATATGGCAGCATAGAAACAGAATAGTTTTCCAAAACAGAAGTTTTGATGGAAGCAAATTGATGGATGATGCTGTCCTCTTAATGTGGACGTGGGTCAAATCCATGGAGAAGGATTTTGTAATACACTTTAATCAATGGTCTACTAATTTAAAGGAAGGGTTTAGTAACTAGTAGGGGCTATCAGATGATGAATCTATGTAATTCTGATAGGTGTATCTTCTCTGTTTCTGTAATTAATGGAACTAGATGGATCCCTACAGCCTACTGTAATTATAGTACCACTGGTACTTCCTCATATTAATAGCAATCCTATTTTTGCTGAGCAAAAAAAAAAAAAACAAGAAAACTAGTCACAAAAATCATGTGTTAGTAGTTGTTACTTACTATCCCTTTTTCTTGAGTTTTGTTTAATTTTCAATTCTTTCCAGTGATGTTGGTGATGAGGCAATTGTAAATACTCTTTGGGAGCGATATGAGAAAGTTGATGATAAGGTACGACTGGATTTATACTTATTGAATATTTAATTTTCTGAAGCTTGATGGCTTCATATGAACTATTTATTGATAATTTCATATATGCATTTAAGTCATGTAGATATGTTGTCTGTTGGTGTCGTATAGCTATTAATTAACATGCTTTCTTAGTTTTTTTTTCTGCATTTGTTCAGAATGTTGCTAAATGCATTGCTTAATATCTTTTCGTCACAAAAGTAGTTGTCTATTTAGTAAATTTGCTGAATATAAGAAAATGACCTTGATGATTTAGGTGGAGAAAATGAGGCTGCTTCATGTTTTCATCAAGCAATTTGTAATTGCCTACAAGGATTGGGAACCTGTGAATTCAGGCATATTATTGGAGTCTACTTCTGTTGAGAGTTTATCATCTGCCGATGATGTGGTTGTTGGCTGCTCAGCTGGACATCCTGTTGAAGTCATTCGGGTTTTAATTGAAGAGGTCACACAGTTAAGCTCACTAGTTACTGAGTGTAAGTTGCAAATCATTGCCATCATCATTATTATGGTTACCTTCTTTCCTCTTAAGTGTTAAGTAACTTCCACTACAAGGAAGTCCAAATAAGTTTATGAATGCAATTAAAATTGGAGGTAGGGACCATCTATATGTGAAACAGATGCAAGAAGGGAGTCCATATACTTATTCAAAATTCTTCTGTTGGTATCAACTGGTTCATTTACTTCTAAATTTTCATTTGTTATGTTCTATAATGAGTCAGACTTTTTCTCAGAATACAAGATGTTTAACCTAAAAATCTAGAAATGGTAATTTTGGTCATTTGTACCAAAATTGTCACTGCTTACATCAGTTACATGTAATTTGCAGTAATTTGTGTTTTCCTTTCTTTTCAGTGAACACCGACATGGGGCAATCCTCAACAGATTTATCTGGGGCTTCTGCAAAATTGTTTATCACTTCTGAAGGATTTTTTATTTTGGATGCACTGAAAATTATCACTCGTTCATTATATAATTGCAGAGTTTTTGGATACTATGGTGGAATTCAAAAACTTACAGCCTTAATGAAAGGTATAATCAATACTATTTGACTAATAAATAATACTTTTGCTTATCAAAAAAAAAAAAAAACTATTTGACTAATGATTTTCTTCTTTTGTTCCTGATGTTGATTGCTTCTATGGATGATATTTGCAGAAAACTGTAATATGTTTTATCTTTTATGATCTGCATATAGTTTCTTTATAATCCTTTAGTATTCTCTCATGTTGCTAAAGGCTTTAGACCTATGTGTTTCACTGTTATAGCTTAACAAATGCTCATTGTTCTTTATTTTTGTTTCTCAGTCTCACTTTAAAGGATATACCGCTATGCATTTTGTTCTAACCAGATTTTATTTATGAACAAAATATGTAACGAATTCCTGAATTTTGATAGGATTTAATTCCCAAATCTTATTTTCCACTCTTCATATGAATTATAAGCTTATGTTTTGGAAATTTACCTTTGATGCTTTAATTAGTTGCCTTTTGTTGTTCTCTAATGTGCGTGTCCTTCATGATGGGAAAATAACAGAACTGTTTTTTCTATGTTCAATTTGTCACAGGGGCTGTTGTTGAACTTAAAACCATAAGTGGTGCCCTTTCTGCTGATGAAAGTTTGTCTGACTCTGCTGTTGAGAAAATCAAGCTGCTCCAACAAATTCTTACATATGTTGTATCAATAATTTATATTTTCATTGATTTAGGTTCAAATATAGACAAAAAGGATGAGTTATTCTGCAGTCTTGTAGGCTTTATTTCACATGCTGATGCTCCAATCATCTCTTCAAATAGTTCAAAGGTTTTGTCTACTGAAGCAAGGTTACATTGGCGTCAGAAAGCAATTGTTTCTGTGATGGAAGCCGGTGGCCTAAATTGGTTAGTAGGTAAGGTACGCATCTGTTATCATTGTATATTTAGAGGTTATTAGTCATTTGTTGTTTTTAGTTACTGATTTTCTAATTTTGGCAAAAATATGTTCTCTAGGTAAATACAGATACATGATGGGGTATAATTAATTCAGCAAATATATTATTAAATGCTGGCTAAAAAATTTATCCTTAGGTTACTATAGTTTCACTAACTTAAAATTAGGTTCCTATAGTTTTAAAAAGTTTTTATTTAGGCCCCTATAAAAATTTTAAGTAGTCATTTGGGTTGACGACCATTTAGACTTCATTATATGTTTGCCATTCTGCAGCTGTGTTACTGTTACAGGTTTCCATGAATCAACTATAAAATTTCATAATTAGTTAGGTCCTAAGTAAAAACTTTTAGGGTCCTATTTTTTTTTTTGATCAGCCAAAATAATCTATATATATATTATGTGAGTACCAGGGGTACTGAAAAGGTACATGAAGAAGATTATAAGTGTTACATATCTGTGATCAGCCCATTTATCCTACCTCCCCATGATGGGGTACAAAACAGGTCCTAATACTAGTAAATGCCCTGCCACTCCTAACGCTTACTACATAAAAAACCTTGAGTCAGATTTGAAGACCACTGATTGTAGTGAGTGGTGAAATCCTTCTCAAAGTTTTTCATCCACGTCCAAACCAAAAACAGTGCATCCTCCATCACTCTGTTTGCGTTGAAACTACTATTGGAAAAAACTATGTCATTTCTATGCTTCCAAATTGTCCAAGTCAGTGCTATCCACCATCCTTTCCATCTGGATGCAGCCATTCCTTCCACAATATACGACACATGCTGAATAAAATGATCTCTTGGGTGTATAGGGTCCTATTTGAATGTTTTCGTAAAAAATTTCTGAACTTTAGGGACCTTTTAAAAAATTTAATGGAACTACTGTACCGGGACCTAGAGTTGTGTAACCTGAAATGATGATTCGTTGGTTATGTGATAATACTCAAACCCACTGATGGAAATTAAGGCCAGAGTATGTAATGGCTCCTTTATCCCCTATTTTTTTTGTTTTTTTTTTCAGAAAAAAGAAAGAAGCGACTTGGACTTAACTTTGTTTCCTACTTGAATGTGAAGATAAGTTAATTATTAAGGGTGCATTTGATACGCTCTAGAGTACAGTACAAGAAGAACAACACTAGACAAACACTGAGTTACAGGACAATTGTTTCATCTGTGAATTGTTTGATAGCCAATGAATAGCACAAACAAAATCTTAAAAATTACTGACATAACCTTTTTAATATTAATTATTTTAATATAATTCATATTACTATTGTTATTATTGTCATTATTATATATTTAAAGATAATATATATTATGTGTTTGGATTCAATGATTCAAGTCACTCATCTTATGCAATTATGTGAGCTATTAGGAAGGACTTCAATTCAATTGAAGATTTTTTAAAGCGTGAACAGGGCTGAGATTTAAGAAAATTAATTGTAAGTAGTAGGGCTTCAATTCAATTGAGGAAATTGGTACAACTTTTTTGCAATTGAAAAAACTCCATTCAATTGAATATTTAATCCTTCAAATCACGGAGGCATGTGATGGTTTTGCTGCTTCGAGTAACCACAGTAGGCGGGGCATGTGGTGGATTGCTCTATCTATTACAATATGGCAGCATAGGAACTCTCTCCTGTTTCAAGGCACTCTTTTTGAGCCACAGAAAGTCTTGGAGGATGCATTATTTTTAGTTTGGTCTTGGCTAAAAGTTGGAGACAAAGGTTTCAATACATCTTATAACCACTGGTCTACCAATCTTGTGGAGGCCTTTGGTTAAATGATATCTGTATTGGTGTCCTTTGTGTGGGGCTCTGTTGGGGTTTTGTTATTTCTGTTTTTGGAAGGTGGCACCTAGTGGCTTGTAATTGCTATCTTCAGTACCCCTGGTACTGTTTAGTTTATTAATAATATTACTAATTTTGCCTTCCAAAAAAAAAAATCACGGATTAAATTTCTGCAGTTGGCACGAAAAAACTCCATGCAATTGAATATTTATTTCTTCAATTGAATATTTGGTAGGGCTTCAATTATTGTTTCACGCCATTGGCAGAGAAAGATGTCAACGGTGGAAAGTGGCACAGCTCTTCCAAATTCCGATTCTTCAAATCACGGAGAAACACAAAAACAAAAGCTTGAGCGTTTCTGTTTCTTTTTTGATACAGTTGTTAAAAAGAGAGAAGAGAGCGAAAGTAGGGGGAGGGATAATTGGTTGGGGGAGGGATACATGGGTGAGAGATATGAGAGAGGTGGGGGTATGTATGTCTTTTTAATACTTTGTACTAGGAACAAAAAGTTGTCCTATGATTTTTTAAGTAACAAAAATTGAACTTTTTGTCCTGTCCATGTTTGTTTATTTGTGCTGACCCACGAACCTTTTTCAAAACAAACGTAGAACAAATATAATTTGTCCTGTCCAATACCATGTTTTTAAACCAATCCAACCGTTCCTAAAAGATAAAACATTTATTGGTGTTCTTCTAAATACCTTGGACTTCTAGGTTAAATTGGTTCTTGAGATTGTATTTGGTGCTCTTTCTTCATTCTTTTAATTAAACTAAATTTTAGCTTAATTTAGGGACCAATCTAGGTTTATATCCTCCTTTCATTACAGAAGGATATTTGTTTGGGGGGGATATGTAGGGACATAAATAAAGAATCATTTATGGACTTTCATCATGAAAAAACTAGTTTTTTGACAGAGCCTAGTAGCTTAAGTGTATTTGATAAAACTGAGTGATAAAGTGTTTGAGAAGGTGAGAAAGTGTTTGAGAAGATGAGAAAATTGAGAGAAAAGACTTATACTATTACTAGACTGAAAAGTTAATCTGAGTTGGTTACAATGAGAGGTATATATAGACCTCTGAACCTTTACACTAGCAGTAACAAAATCTAACTAGCAGCAAAGACTAACTGAATTAACTAGCAGCAAAGACTAACTGAATTAACTAACAAACTTTTTTTTTAATCAGCCAAAATAATATTTTATTATATATAAAGCAGTACAAGTTGTACTGTGAAATTTACACATGGGGGCCAAATTGAGCAGAAATATGGTGCCCTAATACAAGGTATATAACATGAATTAAGAAACCATAATTCTGACAGTATACTTGGCCCAAAGCTACCCACAGTTATAGAGTTATCCCATCCTAATCACAAAAGTGCCTCACTCATATTACTAGACCATTGATGAAAATGTATGTCGAAACCTTTATCCAATTTTTTTAACCAAGTCCAGCATAGGAAAATAGCATCCTCCAACAGCTTACTAGCATTAAAACTTTCATCTGCAAAAACGATCCTATTTTGATGCTGCCAGATGCTCCATGTCAAGGAGATCCACCAGCACTTCCATTTCTGAAATCTGATCCCAGTATCCCTTCCAAACACATGCTGGAGAAAGTGCTGTCTCGGGTTTTGCGGAAATACTCCTGAAGTGTTTATCTACAATATTGATTCCCACCAAAGCGGCAAAATTTTGCTGCAACTAAAGAAAAGGTGTGCTGCATCCTCTTCTTTATTTTTGCAGTATGGGCAGGTGGGATCTTTTATTTCCACATTTCTCTTGCGCAGATTTATTTTAGTTGGCAGTCTGTCCCTGATTAGTCTCCCTGCGAAGAAAGAAGCTTTACTAGGGACCTTTACCTTCCACAACACAGTAAAAACACCATCCTGATTTTCATCAGTGTGGTCTGTCATAAGCATCTTATATGCGTTCCCCACTGTGTATACACCAGATGCGTCTTCCTTCCAAATCCACTTATCTTCTCGATCTAGGTGAATGCTAATACCTTCTAATTCTTCCAAGAACTTTGCAGCCATATCTATCTCGTCGTCAAAACTTGTCGTCTCCATTGAAAATCCCATTCCCATCCTGCAGCTGTGAAAACTCCCATCTGCTGTATGACATGTTGCTGATAGGACATAGAATAAAGTGTAGGGTACTTCAACTTAAGTGATACTCCATCCTCCCAAAATTTGGCCTTTGCTCCACACCACACTGATCATTTTATCCCTTTATCTAACCAGCGGCCATCTTCACCGGAATGTGCTATGAGATTGATGTCCTTCCACCATGCTGATTCACTGCTGCCCCTTCTTTCCCCATCCAGAGTCCGCCATCCACCATATTTTGAAATCAGTATCCTAGCCCACAAGTCTCCTTGGTTATGAAATAAGTTCCATCTCCACTTTTCGAGAAGTGTATAATTAAACTTCCTTAGATCCCTGATTCCCATTCCCCCTTTCTCCTTTGGTAGACACATTAACTCCCACTTTACTCACGCTATCTAATTCTGCTCCTTACCACCCCCCACAGAAACTGCCTCTGTATCGACACTAGCTTATCCAAAACTTTATTGGGAACCCTGAAAAAAAAGAAGAAATAGATAGGAATAGAATTTAGAACAGACTTTATGAGAGTGACCCTTCCCCCAAATGATAGTAGCTTTTGTTTCCATTTCGCCAACTTTCTCTCACATTTCTTGACAATAGGATCCCATACGTAACTACGCCTTGGGTTTGCCCCAGTCGGAATACCTAGGTAAAGGAAAGGTATGACCGATAGACTGCAATTTAAATACCTAGCAGCATCCACCTTCCATCTCTCTGACATCCTAATTGCCCCAAAACTACTTTTTGAGAAATTAATTGAGGCCTGAGACAAGTTCAAAACTTCTCAAGATCACCTTGATTGCTTTGACATTTTTCATGGATGCTTTCCCAAAGAAAATTGTATCATCTGCGTACTATAGGATGCTAAATTCCACCTCATTTCTTCCCACTAGGAAACCTTGGAACAAGTTTTTCTCCATTGCTTCTCTCAACAGTCCATTGAGTCACTCCACAACAACATTTAATAAAAGGGGAGCTAGTGGGTCCACTTGTCTTAAACCTCTTTGGGGAATGAACTCAGATGAAGGGCTATCATTTACCAATATGGAGATAGAGGCAGATTTTAGGCAGCCCTCAATCCATGATAGCCATCTATTGCAGAATCCCATCCTTCTTAACACGTACAACAAGAAATTCCAGGAGATTGAATCATAAGCCTTTTCATAATCTACTTTAAACACCAAGCACGGCTTGTTACTTCTCTTTGCTTCATGAATTACTTCTCTTTGCAATTAGGGTGCTGTGTAACAAATGTCTGCCCTTGATGAATGCTGTTTGTCTCTCATCTATTAATATTGGCAGCACCTCCTTCATCCTCCTCGCTAGTACCTTGGCTACAATTTTATATATGCTACCTATTAAAGAAATAGGCCTATATTCATTTAGGTTCTGCGGATCGTTTACCTTAGGAATGAGAGCAAGGAATGAGGCATTGCACCCCTTCGGGAACGTTCCATGTGCAAAAAATTCATCCATGAAACGAAGCACATCAGCCTTGATAACTTCCCAAAACTCCTTAATAAATTTGAAATTAAGGCCGTTTGGTCTGGGGCTCTTGTCGCTCCCGCATTCCCACACATCAACCTTTATTTCTTTTTCATTAAACTAACAGACTAACTGAACTAACTAATCTGTTATCAAATATCTAATGCTAGAGAAGTGCTGTTCACAAAGGCTAGCAACCCTTACAAGTACACAAAATTACAAAACTGTATATACAGTTATACAACACATGCTCTAATATTCTAATAAAGTGGTGTAGAGTTTGGTCCCCAACTTGCCTATTCTTCTTAGTAAAATAAGTTTCAGCACAAGGTAAGGTCTGGTTTTTGCTGTCATTATTTTTACTCTAGATTAATTTTTTAGGATGATTGGTCCTCACAATAATCAATCAATGCCTGTTGACATGAAGTTTTTTTTTTTTTGCACAGCAAAAATCGATGTAGAATTTTATATATAATGTAGTACTAGGTGTACTGCATACAGGATACAGAGTACAAGGCAAAATTGCCTAACCCATCTGGAAATTACAAGATAACATTAGCTGAAGCCAAAAAGAAACAACCCCTGTTGACATGAAGTTATGTTTTCTAAATTATGGTAGTGGTTGACCTAGAGAAATTATATATTGGTTGAATGTGTTCACTTTGCAGATTTCTACATTACTGCTGCTGCTTATAATTATGACTATCACTTTTATTTTACTTCTTTTACTTATTTAAGTTTTCCCTCTGATGCTTGCTCAGAATCTGTTCTTCACCTGTTCTTCATTGTTTTGGTTGCTGTGGTCTCTGTATATCACCCATTATTTATTATTTTGGCAAATATTGGCTGTGTCTCATGTCTCTGGACAAATTCTTGATTATTATTTTTCATGTTGAGGGATATTTAAGGAGGCTTCTTTGGCACATCACTTAGATTGGTGTAAAACACATGCCATTTAATGGGGTTTCAGTAGCAGATATGTTAAGGGATTAGGAAGCACTTTTTCATCGATTTTTCTTATTTTTCTTGCTTGTTTTCTATTTTGTTTTTCATTTAGGAAGATTCCTTGTCATCCTTTCTGTTTAGAATTCATTTTCTTTGTCTAAATAAATTTCTTCTTTCATATTAAAAATTAATGAAAATTATCTTGGTCTCCTTAAGTTGAGAGGTTGGCTTCACATTCTCCTTAGCCCTAATTTTGCATCACAACAATCCTTTTGTTAAATAGCTCAACTACCACTCCTTTCTTTGGCCATCCCGTGTTTATTGAATTTCACATAATGTTTATAATCCATGCTGCTTAGATTTTTAAACTTATTTTATATCTTTTGTTCAATTATCATCCATTTTCTACTCACCAAATTTAAATTTTTCACAGAGCTCTTGCGTGTCATTAGAAGATTTAGCTTGAAAGAACTGTTGATGGATGATTCACTTCACTATTTGTGCTTGAAAATCCTTTCTTTGGCCTTATCTGCAAATTCTCGGGGTCAGAATCATTTTAAAAGTATTGGAGGGCTGGAAGTGCTGCTGGATGGTTTTGGATTTCCCTCAAATTATGCGAAAAATTACAGCAATTTTGTTTTGGCTGATGGATTCAGGTATTGTTTGGTGTATCTCAAGCCAATTATTCTATATTTGATCAAGGGGCAGGATATGATGGTTCTTTTAAGCTTGTTGTATCTGCAATATTCTTTTTTGAGGGATCAATGCATGCCTTGAAGTTTGAGTTTGTGGAAAATAATTTCATGACTAGCCTGATGTTGGTGAATCTCCTTATTTCATTCATCATAATTTGAGTTTGCTGTCTGTTTTACAAATATTTGGGCTTAACATGTACTTGTTTCTCTCCAGAGAATACTATGTTATCTACATTGTTATATTATACAGCCTGTCTTGCATTCCTTGATAAATTTGTCTGCTTGGTTTTTGCAGGGATGATAAACCATTGCAAAAAATCTTTCAACTTCATATTCTTTCTCTGGAAGTTTTGAGGGAGGCTGTGTATCCTTCATAATTTGCTCATGGTGTAATTTCAGAAGATTCCACTTTTCATTCAGTGAACATGGTCACTTTGACAAGTTCTTTGATGTGAACTGTTATATGATAATTATAAAAAAAAATGAAAACATAAAACAAAAAAATTGCATCAACATCATTGCCTATTGACATTCTGAAACATATCATGTGTATTCACTAGAGATGTATTTGCTTGTCATTCTTAGGTATTCCTCTCTGAATTTTTATTCCTGTGGCAGTTAGGACAGTGTCGTCCTTTTTTGCATTTAACTTGAGTTTTTTTTTTGATTGATTGCTACTTGAATCTCGTTCAAATTTAGTGAAGAAGTTATTGATGCTTGAGACCTTGACATTGATACAGCTTTGGGAATGTGAACAACTTACAATTTCTTTGTGAAAATGGTAGGGTGCATAAATTTGCAAATAGTTTTTGTTCGCCGGCTTTTCTGCTTCAAGATTTGGGACGGGAGAAGGATTTTGCTGGACGGCATGCTGTTGGTATGCCTGGTCTTGACATTCAAGAAAATGAGAATCACACAAAGCCTGATCCAGTGGTGGTTTCTGATAGCCTTCCATCACGTGCTTCTTTTTCTGATTTTTGGAATAATTATGTTGTTATGCTGAGCAGAGGTCTCTGTTCATTTCTGTTAGTTCCCGAGGGTTCAAAATCTCTTAATGTTCAAGTATCTTCTGGTCGAGTTGCATTGCCTGTTTCCTCAGCGTATTATGAACTTTCAATCAAATGGGTCATGAGGGTTTTATTTACAATATTTCCTTGCATCAAAACTTGCTCAAGTCAGAATGAGTTGCCAGGCTATTTAAGGTGAAATTTGCCAATGGCTCGCTGTGTCTTTCCTTGTTATAAACTGAAAAGTCTAATTAACTATCAAAAACAGTATTGCAAAGTATTTCTTTTAATATGGCTCTCAAGTAGGACCTTCGTGTATTGAACTGATTTTTTATATGTTGTTTTTCTTTCCATTTTGCAGGGTCTTTGTCTCAACTCTACAGAACACAGTTCTTAATGCATTTAGAAACCTTCTTTCTTCTTCTCCCATGTCACTTGAAATTTTTCACGAAGAGGGAATATGGGATCTTATATTTTCAGAAAATTTCTTTTATTTCGAATCAGGTTCAGATGAATCTGCTGGACAGATATTTGCATACACCGAGAAGTCTGAAATATCGTCTGCTTCAAGGAGCACTGGTAATACAGAAGAAGTTAATGGGGTTAATAGTCTACAGATGCAAGTAATTTCATTTGTTGAATTTGCTTCAACTAGTAATGGGAACACACAGAACATGGTTGGTTCTTTTATTTCCCTCTTCTTGCATTTATATTTTCTTGTTTTTCTTTTTTAATTTGCTTGAGCTTATATTCATATTCACAATCACATATCACAATTTATGCATCTCTAAATTTTAGGGGTTGGATATGTTCATGTTTTGTTTGAATTAACTTCTCTATAAACACTTATAGGAGAAGAAATTAAGAAGGTAAAACGAATTGAGCTTCTTCCATAAGCTAAAATTAACTTGTGCACTTCAACTTTCAGGTAAGTTAGATAATAGTAGAGTTGAGAGAATTTGAGAGAAGAGAGAAAATTCTGATTGAGAAATCTGAAATTATTCAACCCAACAATAATCAGATTGCAATTCTGTTTTAAGAGAGTTGAGAGAAGAGAGAAAATTGAGATTGAGAAATCTGATATTATTCAACCCAACTAACATCAGATTACAATACTGTTTATATAGTTGGATAACTACCAACTACCCTAACTGACAACTAACCTTACTAACTACCCTAACTGAAAACTAACCTGAGTTAGTTGATACAGCTGTCACAAAGCTGTCAGCACTAACAGGCTAAACTACTAACTAGAGTAGTTAGAATAACAGCTAAGTAAAAATCAGTGAGGAATGAATACTCTTATACTCCCCCGCAAGCTCATGAGGCGGTTGTAAGAATGTCTTTCAACTACTCTGAGCTTGGATCTGAACAGAAGAAATAAAGGAGATAAAGCCTTGGTCAAGATATCAGCCAGTTGATCAATGGCAGGAACACGGACAACATTAAGTTGTTTTGTTAGAACTTTCTCTTTGGCAAAGAGTAGATCAGCTCCATGTTCTAGGTTGAAGAACAGGGTTAGGAGCCAAAGAGACAGTGCTGGTATTGCCACAAAGAATAAGGGAAGTGGTATGAGTAACTTGAAGTTCAGAAAGAAGAGACTGAATCCAAGTTACTTCTGCTGTAATAAGAGCCATACTCCTGTACACTGCCTCGGTGCTGGATCTTGCCACAACTGATTGCTTCTTAGACCACCAGGAGATGAGATTAGGTCCAAGAAAAATAGCAGCACCAGAGGTTGACCTCCTATCATCAGGGTCAGAAGCCCAATCTGCATCATATAGTTGGATAACTACCAACTATCCTAACTGTCAACTAACCTGAGTTAGTTGATTCAGCTGTCACAAAGCTGTCAGAACTAAAGGTCTAAACTACTAACTATAAACTGACTAACTGCTAACTACTAGTTAGAATAACAGCTAAGTAAAAAATACACTGCGAGTAATGTATACTTTTATACTCCCCTGCAAGCTCATGAGGGGTTGGAAGAATGTCTTTCAACTACTCTGAGCTTGGGTCTGAACAAAAGAAATGAAGGAGATAAACCTTGGTCAGAATATCAGCCAGTTGATCTATGGCAGGAACGTGAACAACATTAAGCTGTTTGGTGAGAACTTTCTCTCTGACAAAGAACAGATCCAGCTCCATGTGCTTGGTTCTAGAGTGAATAACAGGATTATGAGCCAAAGAGACAGTGCTGGTATTGTCACACAGAATAATTGGAGTGGTACAAGTAACTTGAAGTTCAGAAAGAAGAGACTGAATCCAAGTTATTTCTGCTGCAATAAGAGCCATACTCTTGTACTCTGCCTCAGTGCTGGATCTTGCCACAACTGATTGCTTCTTAGACCACCAAGAGATGAGATTGGTGCCCAAGAAAGATAGCACCAGAAGTTGACCTCCTATCATCAGGATCAGAAGCACAATCTGCATCACAGTATGCATGAAGAGAGAAGGGATGCTGAAGAGAAGCAACCTGAAAGTGTAATCCCTAAGAGACAGAGTACCCTTAAGATTTTTTTTGCTCAGCAAAAATATCATATAAATATTAATAAGTACCAGAGGTACTAAAGCAATACATGTTTTAGAAATACACTCAAGAGCTGGTTCACAAACAGGCACTGTAATTACAGAACCTGGTATAAACCACAATAAGAGAAAAGTACAGGAGTGAATCCTAGATTCCTATCTTCATGTCCGAAGAAAACTTTCTTTGAGATTTGAAGACCACTGATTGTAATGGGAAGTGAAATCCTTTTCTAAGTGTCTAAGCCATGTCCAAATTAGAAACACTGCGTCATCCATTACTTTGTAAGCGTTGAAATTAGCATTGGAGAAGATAATGCTATTTTTGTGCTTCCAAATAGTCCAAGTGAGTGCTAATCACCACCATGTCCATTTGTTCCCCTGCAGTCCTTGATAAACTCGCTGACTGTGCTGAAGAAAATGGTGTCTTGGGTGGTGTGGGAAAGCCCCCCACCAATTTCACCCAAGACAACGATTCCCACCATATTGGGAGAATTTTGCTACAGTGAAAGAATAAATGACTTGCGCTCTCATCCGTTGATCTGCATAAAGGACACATATTCGTGCAATTCTACCCGTTTCCTTCTCCAATTATCTCTGGTTGGCAATCTGTCTTTGAGTAACCTCCATGCGAACATAGCCACTTTCATTGGGACCTTGAGCTTCCATAATTCCTTGAATTCTCCATCCTGTTCCTCTTCTGGTATGGCTTCTCTAATCACTCTGTATGCACTCCTAGCCGAATAACTACCACTTGACTCTGCCGCCCACACCCACTGATCCTCAATGTCAGACCTGATCTTGTGCCCATCAACTTGTATGAATGCGACCGCCATCTTTATCTCACTATTAAACAATGGTCTCCTCCACTCAAATTGCCACTCCCACCCTGCTTCATTGAAAACTCCTAATTGCTGAACAAATTGATGTTGCTGATCCGATATGTTGTACAGCCTTGGGTATTTTTCTGCTAATTGCCTGTCTCCACCTGTCCACTTATCCTCCTAAAATTTAAACTTATCCCCACGCCCAACCTTCCATAATGTCAATTTGTTCAACTGCTGTCCCTGCTGAGGATGTTGAGATACCTTCTTCAGATCACTCCACCACATGGAATCGCTACTAGTCCTCTGAGCTCCATCCAGATTCCTCCAACCGCCATACTTTGATTGTAGTACCCTTGCCCATGTCTTCCCTTGATTCTGAAACAAATCCCATTTCCACTTTCCCAGCAATGATATATTAAACGAGGTTATGTCCTTGGCTCCTAATCCTCCTTCTTCCTTTGGCATACACACCGTATCCCATCTGATCCACGCAATCTTGTTTTGCTCGGATGACCCACCCCATAGAAAATTCCTTTGTAACCTGACCAATTTGTCGATCACCTGTTTAGGAACCATTTAGTGATTATGGGTTCCCATGTCTGACATCTTCTGGGATTGGCACCTATAGGGATGCCCAAATATGTGAAAGGAAAGGACATCAGGCTACAATTGAGGTACTTGGATGCTCCATAGGTCCACTGATCCGACACCCCAAAAGCCCCGCAACTACTTTTAGCAAAATTTATTTTTAGCCCCGATGCAAGTTCAAAAGCACGCAGTATAGCTTTGATAGCTTTGACATTCTCCATAGTTTGCCTCACCCAAGAATATTGTGTCATCTGCATACTGGAGTAGGCTAACTTCAACCTTATCTATATCCACTAAAAAACCTTTATAGAGCCTTCTCTCTATAGCCTTTGACATTAGACTGCTCAATCCTTCGGCAACAATATTGAATAGAAGAGGTGATAGTGGGTCTCCCTGTCTGAGTCCTTTCTGTGGTAAGAACTCAGATGAGGGGCTTCCATTTACCAATACCGAGATTGAAGCTGATTTTAAGCAACCGAGTATCCATAAAATCCACTTTGAACAAAAACCCATTCTCCTCATCATGTAAATCAAAAACTCCCAAGACACCGAATCATACGCCTTCTCATAATCCACCTTGAAAACTATACAAGGTTTTTGGCGTCTTTTAGCCTCTTCGACTACCTCATTGGCGATCAACACACTATGGAGCATATGTCTGCCTTCTATGAATGCTGACTGTCATTCATTGATGATGCAATGCATAACCTTCTTCAGTCTATTAGCCAACACCTTAGCAAGAATCTTATAAGTACATCCTATTAGTGAGATAGGCATGTATTCATTCAACACTTGAGGGTCCGCTCCCTTCGGGATCAAGGCAATAAAAGATGCATTCAATCCCCTCGGAATGACTCCGTTAGCATAGAACTCATCAAAAAATCTGAGGAAGTCTGGTTTGATGACATCCCAAAATTTCTTGATGAATTTAAAATTAATTCCATTCGGGCCCGAGCTTTTATCACTACTGCAGCTCCATACAGCCCTTCTCACCTCCTTCTCACCTCCTTCTCCTGAAAATGCTCCACTAGCAAGTCATTCTGATGCATATCAATGGTCTTGAAACTAATACCATCTAGTCTTGGTCTATCAAAATCATCTTGCCTGAACCTCTGTGAAAAGAACCTTCTGACTTCCTCTTTGACTATTTTCGGCTCATCCTTCCATGATCCATCAACCAACACTCCATTCAAACAATTTGATCTCCGCTTGGAATTAATCATCAGATGGAAATATCTCGAGTTACAATCTCCTTCCTTGATCCATCTAGATCTGGCCTTCTGTCTCAGTAACGACTCATGAGCTTGAGCGGCCTCCCACAGCTCCTGTTGTAGCTGCTTTCTGAGGGCCCGCTCGTTGTCTTCCAACTGCCTATCTGTTAACTCCTCTTCCATTTTATTTAAATCTTCTTCTATCTTCTTGAATTTTCTGAAAGTGTCTCCAAATTGTTCTTTGTTCCACACCTTGATCTTCTGTTTGAGGGCTTTGATTTTCTCTTTTAACACGAAGCCCCCCCACCCACTCTGAGGATTGGATGACCAGCTGTCAAAAACCACTTTCTTGAAGGACTTATCTGATAACCAACAGTCTAGTATTCTAAAAGGTTTTGGGCCCCAATTGACACTCTTGGATGAAAGTAAGACGGGGCAATGATCCGAGAAGTTCTTGACCAGCGTAGATTGAGTGGACCCAGGCCATTTTGAAAGCCAATCTGGGGAAACCATGAATCTATCCAACTTACTTTTAGCTATACCATTTGGTCTAAACCACGTGAATCTCTTTCCCACCCAAGGCGCTTCTTCTACCTCCATGTCGTCAATCCAATCATTGAATTCCGCTATGGTTCCGTCCATCTGCCCCCTCTGAGACGATCCTATTATCTCTGTAGAAGTCCTAATGTTATTGAAATCCCCTAAAATACACCAATATCCACTCGCATTTTGATTTTTCAGTTGAGATACACTGTCCCAAAGCACCCTTTTTTCTTGAAGATTGCATGGAGAGTATATATTAACAATATGCACTGGTTGCGACTCCTGACCCCTCTTTCCTGACAGCAATATAAAGCCAGCTCCAATGAATCTGCTCTCAACCTTAAATTCTCTCTCATTCCAGATACAAAGAATACCACCAGTTGAATTAACTGATGGATATGCCTCCCATACAATTTCGGAATCCCCCCATAAGGCCTGACACAAAGACTTGTCAATATTCTCCTTTTTTGTTTCTTGCAAACACAGAAGATCAATATGATGCTCTTTGACCATCCTTCTGATTGCCGGCCACTTAACCCCCTCCCTAACCCTCTTACATTGTATGAAATAATATTCATGGGATCCGTCTCGTAGCTCCCAATCTAGCTGCCTCTTCTCCATCTCTTTTCTCCAATTCCAGCGGCTGTTGAACAAAGTTCCTCTGTGAATTACCTGTTGTCAGCCCCAAATCAGTGACCATGCTCCAAACACTTTCTGCAAGTTGTTCATGGTTTTCTGATTGACAGTACCCTTAAGATACCTCAGAATTCGCTTTACAGCTAACCAATGCTGCTCCGAAGGCTTCGACATGAATTGACACGCCTTATTTACAGAAAAACTAATCTCTGGTCTTGTTATGGTAGCATACTGCAAGACCCCAACAATGGACCTGTATAAGGTAGGATCAGAAAAATCTTCAAAACCAAGCTTGGTTAATTTACACCCTCCAACCATAGGGGAAGAAATAGGATTAGCCTCATCCATTTTAGTCTTGACCAAGAGATCTCTGATCTACTTAGACTGAGTTTGAATGAGTGATCCATCCTTTTGTCTTTGAACTTCAATTCCCAAAAAATAATCCAAGTCACCAAGATCTTTGAGAGAAAATACAAAATTCAGTTGTGACACAAGTGAATGAATCGATTTGATGTTGTTACCAGTAATAATAATATCATCTACATAGACTAAAATGTAGACTACAAAACCATTTTCAAAAAATACATAGAGCGATGGATCACATTTACTAGAAGAGAATTTAAAACTAAGAAGAGTAGCCTTGAGCTTGTCAAACAAGGTTCTAGGTGCCTGCTTTAAGCTATAGATGGCTTTGTGTAATCTGCACACTCAATGTTTGTTTGAGGAAACAAATCCAGGGGGTTGAGATATATACACTTCGTCTTCAAGGATGCCATTGAGGAAGGCATTGTTGACATCTAGTTGTTGAAGAGGCCATTTGTGAGAAATGGAAAAAGAGAGAATAAGTCTAATAGACACAGGAGAAAAAATTTCTTTTAATTAAATCCCAACTGCTGATGAAACCCTTTTGCAACCAGCCTGGGTTTGTACTTGTCTATAGAGCCATCTGGATTTTCTTTCACCCTAAAACCCCACTTACTCCCAATAGCAATTCTGGAGGATGGAAGATCAATTAAAGTCCATGTTCCATTTTTAATGAGAGCATCATAGTCTGCTTGCATAACTGATTGCCAAGAGCAATTTGTCGAGGCAGCTTTGGTTGATTTTGGCTCAAGATGAACAAGGAGAAGAGTAGGATTTATTCTGTATTTAGCTATCCCAGATTTAGCACGAGTGCACATAGGGTGAGTATTGAGTGGTCTTTCTGAAGTAGGGCCAGTGTCAGATGATATGACAGTACAATCTTGATCAATATCGATGTTAATATTGGGTTGGATGAGTGGAGAAGCATTTTATTTAGAATGAACAGATAAAGGAGATGGCAAATGTTTAGATTCTTAGAATGTGGGTTTGGGCCTAACTCAACCCCAAAAGTTAACTCATAGGGTTAGGGTTGTCCCCACTTATATACTCTATCTTGGTACTATCTTTAGTGGGACTTATTTTTTCCCCAATACACCCCATCATGCCCAACACTTTTGGGCTTGGTGTGTGGATAACTTGGTGGGTGACCCTTTTAATGGATCTAGGTTAGGTTCTGATACTATCTTAAAATGTGAGTTTGGGCTCAACTCAATTTTAAAAGTTAGCTCATAGGGTTATGGTTGCCCCCACTTATATACTCTATCTTGGCACTATCTCTAGTCAATGTGGGACTTGGATTTTTTCCAATAGAGATGAATTGAATGAAATAGAGGTGTTACTTGGGATGGAAGGTGTGGATGAAGGTAGAGGTGTAGGATTAGGTGCAAGTGAAGGTTGAGTATTTGATAAAACAGTAAGGGTGGATGTAGTGTCAGAAACATCAGAAGTGATTAATGATGGTTCAGGAAACAAAGTTGGGTAAGGAAAACTTAGTTCATTTAAAAGAACATCTTTGGAACATATCATTACAAAATGGGAGTGAAACAGAGAAAGCGAGGTAGAGAGAGAAACAAAGAGTGGGTGGGAGAGAGAAACAAAGAGAACGTGAGTGATAGGCCTTGCCTCAACTATGCCAGGAAGGAGAATGTGCAACATGGTGCGACGGCAACAACGACCAGATGGGGGAAGGGAAGGAGCAAAAATTGGAGGGATGCACCGGACATACTGTCGTTCTACTTCACAAAGTTTCCAAATGACATGGGAGAAAAGGTACTATGGATCGAGTTCAAGAAGTGGAGTGACGTTAGGGAGGTATTCATCTCAAGGAATTGAAATAGGAGTGGCCGTAAATATGGCTTCGTGAGATTCAAATGGGTTGAAAATGCAAGGAAACTAGAGAGACAATTGGATAACCTGGTTCTTGGAGGATTGAAGCTACACGTGAACATCCCGATGCATGGAAGGGAATGGAATCCGATAGAGACAGTCAACAAGAAACACCAGGAAAAGGAGGAGGTAGCCATAGAAAAGGTGGAAGAGAGAGACAAAGGTAAAGGAAAGGGGACAACAGAACATATGACACTGAATACAGGATTACAACAGCAGAATCCCCAACGAGAGGCAACTTTCAGATCATATCCGAATGTGGTTGCAGCAGACAGTATGCATGTGGTGAAACGGTGGACATTGAAGTATGCGCAGGCATCAAGTATGACCTCTCGCTCGTCTATCCAACTAACACTATCAATGAATAAGAAGGCATGGCTAACCAAAGCTTGGATAGGTAGACTGAGGAACCTAATGGCGTTTGATAGACTTGATGAAGTACTTATGTGGGATGGAGGTGAAGAATTAAACCAAAATACATTGGCGGTGACATGGTGCTTCTCATGTGGCTCAATGACACAAGAGCAGAAGAGCTGTGCAGAGAAGGAGTCGAAAGTGGTTTATCTATGTTCCATACTCTAGAGAAATGGAGTCCAAGCTTGAGGCCTGGTTTCAGGTTGGTATGGGTGATGTGCTTGGGGATTCTGTTACACGCATGGGATGCGGAAAACATCGCAAGGATCGCGAAGGGGATCGGGGAGGTGGTTGATGTGGACGAAGACGTAGATGATCTTTAGAGGCTAGATAGGGCAAGAGTTTTAATCAAAACACCATGGCCTCTTACAATTAACCACACAGTAACTGCGTCCATTAATGGGGTCGATTATGTGGTTACGATTGTAGAAGAGCTGTGTTACAATTATTGTAGATGCAATTGTAACAGAGGGGGCTATGTAGGATCTTCTGATGAATTGGGAGTGAGGTTAGGATGGATATTCTGTCGGAGGAAGCACAGGTTGGCGGCGAGCTTCCGGGAACCAACACAGCAGCGGGTGTAGAGGGAGACGAACCTGACAGAATCATCGGGTTGCAGCAATTTCCTGTTGGTTATTATACAAACTTTGTAACCACGGTCAACAATGATGCCAGGAGGTCGTACTCACCAAATGGTGACCCCACTCAATTCGGGTTAGGTGAGGAAAGAACTGAACAAAAAGCT
This sequence comes from Glycine soja, assembly GCF_004193775.1. Classification (NCBI taxonomy): domain Eukaryota; kingdom Viridiplantae; phylum Streptophyta; class Magnoliopsida; order Fabales; family Fabaceae; genus Glycine; species Glycine soja. The sequence continues at coordinate 8,516,854 of NC_041005.1, forward strand.
GACGAGATCAGTGCTTCAGGCGGAAGTCAGCTAATGATCAGATGATTTTTTTAGCAACACAGTGATTGCATTCTGAAACTAGATGTTGTTATGTCACTCATGTTGGATATTTGTTTTAAATTATGCACTACCTGTCTAGTTAATTTGGCTTTATTCATTATTATTTTGCTGAACTAAGAGTTCTGATGTGTATATATTATCCATTTGCATGCTTGTGTTATTTATTCGTGATCTTAATTTCCTGAATATCTTTTTTTTCTTTTTTAATTTTTTAGATACTTGTGCATGCATTGTATAATTGAAGTAAATTATTTGACAATTGTCTAAGTATTTATACCTTGTTTTAATTACAGAGAGAATTGTCTGCTTTGCTGGATGCACTTGAACATTCTGCCTGTAATCCGGAAATTGCATGTGTTCTTGTGGGGAGTTTGGTTCGCATCTTGCAGCTTTCTCCTGAGAGAACAATTGCTTCCTTTAAGAACTTGAATGCAGTCTCTCGTGTTCTACAAGTTGCCTGTGTTCAAGCACAAGAGTCTAGAAGGCCAGGAAGTATGGAGCCCTCCAATGAGAATAGTGGCATGGAAGCATTGGTATCAGTGCAAGATCAAAATACATGCAATTCACCTAAGATTATACAAAGTTGTTTTAATTGCATGAAAATGTGCATGGAGTTCTTTGCCAAGTTTATAGCAGCTGCTGAAGATACTAGGAGTTTGATATTACATAGTTTTACATGCATTGATTGCTTGTTTGATTTATTTTGGGTGGAGGGTTTGAGAGATGATGTGCTTAGACACATACTCGATCTCATGAAGGTATTCTTTATGTGCTTTTTGCTTGAATTTTGCTGTTATAATGTAATTGGGGAAATGATTTTCTGTGTTACCAGTTTTAACATGGCTATTTTTTTGGTCAGATTATGCCATTCTCCGAGGAAGATAAAAAAGCGAAGTTGCAGTTATGCTCTAAGTATTTAGAAATGTTTACTCAATTAAAAGAACGTGAGAAAAGTTTTGTTGATCTATCTGTTGATTTGTTGGTAGGAATGAGAGATATGCTTCAGGCTAACCAAGCAGTATGTGTCCAATATTGATTTATTTCTTTACTCTTTGCTTAAATGTCTTCAAATGCTTTTGGCAATTTTACTGAAGGCTTGACTTTAATGCTTTATTGCTTCAGTACTATCAGACTCTATTTCGGGATGGGGAATGCTTTTTGCATGTTGTATCATTACTGAACAGCAACCTTGATGAGGCAAATGGGGAGAAATTGGTTCTGAATGTACTCCAAACACTTACTTGTCTGCTTGCAAGTAATGATACCTCAAAGGTACTTATCTTCATTGTTTTTTCCCCTTTTTTCTTCCCTAATGTTGTTACTTTTTTTTTTTTACAAACGTTTTGTTTCGATTAAGCACATTTATGAATTGTATCTTACTGTTTTTCCATAGGCTCCATAAGTTCTTTCTTTTGTTGTCCTTTAGCTGTTTTTTGATTGTGGCAAACCAATTACGGCAAAAACTTAAGTTGTTGGACTAAAACTCATGCATAAAATTATTTCTTTATCACACCTTATACAAGAGCCTATGGGCTTATGGCATGAACAAAACACTGGCTCGTTTTTATCATATACTTGAATTCAATTTTTATTAAGAAGAATATAAGGTAGACAAGGATCAAATTCTTAACTACTTAGACAAAGGGGCTTTGGAACTATGTTTTTTTTTATCAGCAAATATATATATATATATATATATATATATATAAATAATTGAAGTACCAGAGGTGCTTAATACATGGGTAGGGAAGCCATACAAATGGTTCCATAGTCAGACAAACACTGTCTGAATAGGAACCAGACTATGACTACATATGAAATGTACATCTGCTGTTTAGCCTATTTATACTACCCTCTGTTAATACAAAAAGCCCTGTCGGAGGTTACTTGACCAATGATTAAAGTGGATTGAGAAATCTTTCTCCATTCTTCTAAGCCAAGTCCATAGTAGGAATGTTGCATCCTCAAACAGTTTGTTACCATTGAAAGTTGCATTGGAGAATAATATTCTGTTTCGAAGCTGCCAAGTGGACCATGTTACAGCCAACCATCAATACTGTCACCTCTTGACCCTTATGCCGTCAGCCTGAACAAATGAATGTTGAAGGAAATGATGTTTTGGATTTAAAAGGAAAGCACCTTTAATATTCAACCAAGACATGGTATCCCACCAAATAGGTTGGATTTTGTGGCAGTGGATGAACAAGTGGGATGCGTCCTCCTCCACCCTTCTGCAGAAAGGGCATGACATGTCTGAAATCTGCACTTGTCTCCTCTGCAAGTTTTTTCTTGTTGGCAGTCTGTCCCTAAATAATCTCCATGCGAAAATCGCAATTTTGCTTGGGATCTTGATTTTTCATAACTCCTCAAAACATTCCTCCTGGCTCCCATCTGCTATCTCCTCCCATATCATGTTATAAGCACTGTGTGTAGAGTATGTACCTGATGGTTCTCCTAACCACTCCCATCCATCAGATCCCTGTTGCTGTATAGACTTGCCTTTAACCTCTCTTAGGAAACTAACAGCCGAATCAATTTCAATATCAAACAGCGGTCTTCTCCATATAAAATTCCACTCCCAACCATTGTCCTTGTGAGTACCCAACTGTCTAATAAGCTGGTTCTGCTGTGATGAAACCAAGTATAGTCTAGGATATTTTTCTGCTAATGATTCCTCCCGACAGATCCACCTATCCTCCCAAAATTTGATTCTATCCCCCCTCCTACCTTCCATTTTAATCCATCTTGGATAACCCTACCCTGATGTGAGTGATGAAGAGCCCTTTTTAAATCCCTCCACCAAATTGATTCAGGGCCTACCCTACCTGCTTCATCCATATTCCTCCATCCACCATATTTGGACTCCAATACTCTAGCCCATAATTCCCCTTGGTGCTGTAAAAGATGCCACTTCCATTTGTCGAGAAGAGCAATATTAAAAGTGTTGATGTCCTTGAGGCCCAGACCCTCCTTTTCTTTTGGTAAATACACTGTCTGTCACCTAATCCATGCAATCTTGTTTTGGTCAGGTCCTCCTGCCACAAAAATCTACGTTGTAATTTTACTAGCTTATCCACCACTAATTGAAGCACCCTGAAAAAAGAAAAGAAATAAATAGGAATTGATGTTAGCACTGACTGTATTAGTGTCACTCTCCCCCCAAAGGATATGTGTCTTTGTTTCCATTTTGCCAATTTTCTCTCACATTTGTGGATAATGGGATCCCACATTTGACATCGCCTCTGGTTGGCCCCTATGGGTATGCCAAGGTAAACAAAAGGAAAAGCCAGCATACTACAATTCAGGTAATTGGCTGCAGATTGCTTCCACTGATCTGTTACCCCAAATGCTCCAAAACAGCTCTTTGCAAAGTTGATTTTTAGACCTGATACTAGTTCGAATGTCAGTAGGATAGCTTTTATTGCTTTGACATTCTCCTTAGATGCTTCCCCAAAAAAGATTGTATCATCCGCATATTATAAGATGCTAATGCTCACATTATTGGAGCCAACTAAGAAACCTTTGTATAGATTTTCCTCCATAGCTCTCCTCATCAGCCCATTCAAAGCTTCAGCTACAACATTAAATAGGAAGGGTGTTAATGGATCCCCTTGCCTAAATCCCCTTTGAGGAAGGAACTCAGCTGTGGGGCTGCCATTCACCAAAACTGAAATAGATGCAGATTTCATACACCCCTCAATCCATTTGACCCATTTGGAACTGAAACCTATTCTCCTTAGCATGTACAACAGAAAATCCCATGAAACTGAGTCATATGCCTTCTCATAATCTACTTTGAATACAAGGCATGATTTGTTGCTCCTTTTGGCTTCTTCAATCACCTCATTGGCAATGAGTGCACTATGTAGTAAATGTCTACCTTCAATGAAGGCAGATTGGGCTTCATCTATGATAGATGGCATTACCTTCTTCATTCTTTTAGCCAACAACTTCGCCACGATCTTATACATGCAACCTATTAGTGAGATAGGTCTATAGTCATTCAAGAGATGCGGGTCAGCCACCTTGGGAATTAATGCTATGAAGGATGCATTACAGCCTCTAGGAAAAGCACCATTAACATGAAATTCATCTAGAAAACGAAGAACATCAGGTTTAAACATCTGCCAGAATTTCTTAATAAATTTAAAGTTCAGCCCATCAGGACCTGGGCTTTTCTCACTCCCGCAATCGCAGACAGCCTGTTTTACTTCCTTCTTTTGAAATGGAGCCGTCAGCATGTTATTCTGATGCTGATTGATAGTTTGAAAACTGATGCCATCAAGCCTAGGCTTGTAATAATCTGGTTCATGGAATCTTTGTGAGAAAAAAGATCTAACTTCCTCCTTCACCTTATGTGGGTCGTCAGTCCATGTTCCATCAATCATGACCCCCTTTAGGGAGTTATTCCTACGATTGGCATTCATCAGCAAATGGAAGTACCGTGAATTGCAATCTCCCTCCTTGAGCCATCTCGATCTCGCCTTCTGCCGCAACAAAGATTCATGAGCTTGGGCAGCTACCCATAGTGCTTCTTGTAATTGTTTCCTTTTCATGACTTCTTGGGAGGATAGCTCTCTTTGGATTGTGTCTTCCTCCAATTTATTTATTCAGCCTCAACTTTCTGGACCTTTTTGAGGGTATCTCCAAACTGTTCTTGATTCCAAATCTTCAGCCTTTGCTTTAATCTCTTTATTTTTTCTTTGAGAACATAACCTCCCCAACCTGATTGCTGGTGAGAAGTCCAACAGTGGTGTACAGTTGCCTTGAAGGAATTGTCTGATAGCCAGCAATCTAGAATCCTAAAAGGTTTAGGACCCCAATCTACGACCTTGGACCGAAGCAAGATTGGACAGTGATCTGAGAAGTTCCTTGCGAGAGTAGCTTGACAGCTACCAGGCCATCTGCCAAGTCACTCATGGGATATCAGGAACCTGTCAAGCCTGCTCCTAGATGCTCCATTTGGTCTATACCAGGTGAACTTTTTTCCCAACCATGGTACCTCAATAACCTCCAGATCATTTATCCAGTCATTGAATTCTTCGATGCTGCTCTCCCCAGATAGTCTTTGACATGTGCCAAATCTTTCAGCTGTGTCCCTGATGTTGTTGAAGTCACCCAGGATACACCATAGCCCTCCAGACAATGAATCTTTCAACTGCTTTACAGTATCGCATAGTATTCTCTTATTATGAATGTCACATGGTGAATAGATAGCAACTATATTGATTTGGAGTGCCTCTTTGATCCATTCCCCTACCAAGAGAATAAATCCATTGCTAATGACTTTCCTCTGTAACCTGAATGTTTTTTCGCTCCATAGACATAATATGCCTCCTGCTGTATTATTAGCAGGCTGCATCTCCCAACAAACCTCAACATCTCCCTATAAAGCCTGACACATAGCTTTGTCAATCACTTCTTTCTTTGTCTCTTGGAGGCATAACATATCCGCACCCTCCTTCTTGATCAATCTTCTAATTGCTGCCCACTTTACCCCCTCCCTAAACCTCTGACATTGTATGAAATTATATTCATTGATTCCTTCTGTTGTCTCCCCACCTCTCACATTCTATCTTGTCCCTTCCTTCCGTAGACTTAATTTTTTCAATGATTGTATTCTGCTCATCTCCTCCTGTAGCCCCCATTTGTTTAGCCATGCTCCATATGTTAGCTGCCTCTTGAATGTGCTGTAGCTCTGTATTTGCTTCTTGACCTCCATTGTGTGTAGCTGTTTCAGTGGTAGGGGTATTAATGGCAGTACACGCAGTCCCAATTTGTGCCAGGTTCTGTGGTTGTATTCTGCTTCTATCTATTTCTGCCACTGTAGTAGATAAAGAATGACCCATTTGGGATTTCTTTTGACACCTCCTTTGTCTTGAATACACGTGCCAGGTATTTTCAGCTCCTGCTTTGTTATTTTCTGGGCTAAGGCCCAAGTTGTATGTTTTCTCAGTGGGGGTGTAAGTTAAACAACCCATCCTTTTATTTGGCCCACTTATATCCACGACACTACTCCCCCCTGCTCACGTGCTGCTTCTTCAATTACAGCTTCACCACACTCCTGTCTTTTAAGATTGTCATGTGCACAAAAGCTGTCTTGTGCCTCTGCCTCGTCACGTGTTGCAACTACTAATATCTTCTGGGCCTCTGCCATGCCACATGTCTCCCCCTTTTCTTTGTTACCATTTCCGTGAAATGTCTGCTCCCCTGCTGCATGGTTGGTGAACCCGTCACTGAGTGGCTGCCCCTGTTTGGCTGATTCGTCATGGTGGTAGGTGATCTGTGCCTGCCGCCTGTGATTGTCTTCCTATACAGCCGTAGGTACTCGCTGGTTTCCGCCAAACACCTGCGGACTATTGCTAGTATCCAGTGGGTAATTGTAGCCACTTTGACCGCTGGATAATAGAGTCATCTCGTGATCTACGACGCCGGCACTGGGCCTAGTAGTGATGTAGCATGGTGCGGGTCGCGTTTCCGGTGCCGACAGGTGTTGCATGTCATCTTCGTACACCATGTTTTCCGTCGATGTCAGAGTGGGGTTGCCGAGATAGCTTTCGTCGGAGTCGATCTCCTCCGACGAACCCCTGAAGCTTCGTCCCCTCCTCAGGCAGTCACAAGTACCACTGCCGCACTCCTCGACAACATACACCTTGAAGGTTTCGCCACCAATATGGACGTTGATGGTGTGTTGGATTGTCGGCCTCCAAGGGGTCTTAATGAGCACTCTTGCTCTATCCAGCCTCCGTTTTTCCTCAACCTCGTCATCCATATCCACCATTTCTCCCATAACAGCCAAAATCTGGTGGATATAACCTAGGCCAGCCTACTCCCTGTGCGTAAGTTCGGACTCCATCGTTCCATTGAATAGAACATAGATGTGCCTCCGTCTTGTCCACCATTCATGATTTGTTCTGCACCGGCGTCATTGAGGCCAAGTAACAAGACTAAGTCATCTCCTATGTATTTGGGAGTTATATCCAGTCCTATCTCCCACCATAAATCGTCCTCCATTCTTTCAAACATAGCTGCGTTTTTTAGACGCCCTACCCACGCATCCTTCAGCCATTTGATGTCTTCTGGTCCGATGTCAATGTGAACCGAGGAAGTTGAAGTTTCACGGCTGTGGGTTGGGCTGTTGAGGGCCATTCGTTGTCCCGAAACCCTGTTATTTCTTGTCAGCACATCCATGTATGAAACTGGGTTTGTTTGACATGCTTGTCTTGCTCAATTAGCTTCTATTTGAGTGCTTCCTCATACCCCTGTGGTTTGATCCCTGCAACTACCTTTCTTGGCATCTCCCTTCCATGCTTGGGGATGTTGACATATAATTTCATCCCGCCAATAACGATCCTATCTAGCTGCCTTGCCAAGTAGGGAATGTCGCGTGCCCCTTTAAATCTGACGAATCCATACCTCCTTCCACTGTAGTTTCTACGATTGGGTATGAAAATTTCCTTTACATCACCCCACTTCTTGAAATGATGCCACAGCTCCTTCTCTGTAATGTCTTCACCAAAACGAGTGAAGTAAAAGGATGTGATATCCTTGTGGTCCCTCCAGTTTGTCACAGTGCAGAGTTGTTGGGCTCTTTCCTTGTTTCCGGCATAGTCCCGTCGGGGTGCCTCCCTGAAGCTCGCTCTGTCTCTCTCAGCTACCTTACCTCTAAACCTATCTCTCCCCCACCCAGTGTTTCTCTCTGTAAACCTATTCATTCTCTCTCGGTGGCGTATTTTCCTATTTCACAGTTTGTGAAAACAAAAAATTGACACAAATGATGTTATAACCAATTCTCCTGAAGCTGTAAAGGCATATGAATGTGTTTATTACATCACTTCTAAGGATAAATCCTTTTTTTTTCCTTTCTTTAATATCGCTTGCTCTTTAAATCAATTGATCTTTCATGAAATATTTTTTTTTCTCAAATTGAAGTAAAAAGATATGGAAGCTTGGTCCGAAAACTTTTCTTTGTCTACAAAGTGGCTATGGAACTTTCTTCATTCTCTATGCCCAAAGATGATTAAGAGCAAATTTTGTCTATGGATTCAAAGGGTTTTTACTTGAGTAGGAGCTAGACAGATATGCTGAAATTTTAGGGCTTGTTTGGGGTGGTTTTTAGTTGTAAGTTTCCAAAATTTTAAAAACAACCAGTTTTTAGTTTTAGTTTAAAAAAATTTATAAACCAGACACTAGGTCTTGAACTGCCCTTAATTTTTCTATTTTCTGTATTTTGGTTGCATACGAATTTGAGTATAGGCTGAGTGCCTTTTGACAACAATCACGCTCTTTCCTTTAAAGTGTTATCCTTTTTGCTTTGCAACTAGATCATATTTTTATATTCTTTTTCCTGTACCTGCTTATATTGTACCAATGCATTCCAATTCAATAACTTCTTGTATTATTATCTCTTGCAGGCAGCATTTAGAGCTCTGGCTGGAAAGGGCTACCAGACGCTGCAGAGTCTGCTATTGGATTTTTGCCAATTGCATTCAAGTGAAATCCTTTTAGATGCTTTGCTCGATATGCTTGTTGATGGAAAATTCAATGTCAAAATGAGTCCTATGATAAAGGTGATGTACCAGTACATAGGCCTAGCTTTCAAAAATTGTTTGATCCACTTGCATTGTTTCATTTTCTATTCCAGGAAACTGAAGAAAGTGGTATTTGGTGGACCTGATGCTATATCTTATTTAGTACTGTGAAATCTTCATTTAATAAATCTTGTTTTCATGTTTTCTTATTTTTCTGCTTTTCTTTTTTTATTTCAGAATGAAGATGTAATAATATTATATCTTATTGTACTGCAAAAGGTTTGCAATTCATTTCCCCATGTTTTTTCTGATCAATTATTTTCTTTAATGATTATTTTAGTAGTTTTGCTAAAGTTTGTTTTAAGAAAATAATGCCATTTGTTTTATTGCTTGTTATCTTTTGATTGGGCAGAGCAGTGAGTCATTGCAGCATCACGGGCTAGACATTTTTCAGCAGCTTCTAAGAGACTCCATTTCTAATAGAGCTTCTTGTGTCAGAGCAGGAATGCTTGATTTTCTTCTTAATTGGTTTTCTCAAGAAGATAATGACAGCGTGATCTTTCAGATTGCACAGTTAATTCAAGCCATTGGTGGGCATAGCATATCAGGGAAGGATATCCGCAAAATCTTTGCTTTACTCCGAAGTGAGAAAGTTGGGATGAGGAGGCAGTACTGCTCTGTTTTGTTAACAAGTCTCTTGTCAATGCTACATGAGAAGGGGCCAACTGCCTTTTTTGATCTTGATGGAATTGATTCTGTAAGTCCTGAAGCCATTATAGATATATCTCTAGAACTCCATGTTCTTCTTTAGTTACTTTTGAAGTATTTGGCATCAACAGTACTTTTTCTTCCATCCTAGATATATTCAGTATATAATTATAATTGGTGTGACTAGCTGACATTAATGGAAGAAAAGAAGAGTCATATTTGAATAATAAACATCTTTTATTAATACAGTTTTTAAGAAAACTGAGGATATAATACCCTCTGAGAATGTTTACCGAGAAGACTGTTGATGAAAAAGATATATATGGAAACCATTAGCTTAGAAGAGCTATCTGATCCCTTTGCCAAGTTGATAAGGGAATCTCTCCTCTCCCTAACTGGAAAATGAGCCTTTATTCTTAATGAAGCCCAAAAAACTAGTCCATCCTCAGAGATTGTAAAAGCTGGTGGCATTATTTTCTACCCTTACTTTAACTGCAACATATGTGCATGCCTCAACAGAATATGTGTTTGTCTTCCTAAAAGTCTGAAATGTGGAAATAGGAGTTCCAAGCGTTCTACTTAGGTAACAGGTACGCTGTACGCCCATTGCTCCTAAAATATAATAGAATGTGTATTACAAAGCTGCCAGACAATTCAGTGTTAAAATGGTGGCTACTAATCTCTGCTATGAGACACGTCAAACAAATGCAAGGATACAAGTATACAACCTAATGTGGTCTACTCAGGATATCATTTATATGTTCAAGTTCTATTTAGTTTTGTCAAAACTAAGACTTTAACTTTGGTGAGAGCTTAATGCTTCTAAGAAAGAATTAGCAAGGACTAAATTCTTGCTGGAAGGATTTTGAATCAAGTAACTGAAGAACTTATCTGAGTTATAATAATGAAGGAACGTAGTAATCCATCAATTCCAACGAAGCTCACTTGGAAACCTCTTTAGCTGAACCAATGAATATATTAAGGAGTATGGATACTTGTGAACTGTTGTTATATGGGATGATTGGGTTATGATGTATCTTTGATAGAAGTTATTACTTATGACAAATACCATCAAAACTGGCTATGCCAGATCATAATGAGCAGCTGACAGAAGTATTACCTGACCATGTCAATCTTGACTTAAGTAGCATTGAGTTATTTTGACTTAATTGTGGTTTATGAATCGGAACATTTCTTATTTCTTAATGAGCTTTAGGTTAAATTACAAATACTCTTGGGTGTATAGGATACATTCTTTATGTTAGTTGTTAATGGATGTCGTATGATGCTTGTAAAAGTATTGTTTTTTGTTCCCTGCTTATAGTTCTTGTAGAAGCAGTTTTTCATTGCCAAACTACTGCTTCATTCTTGTATTCCATCGATTATCTCATTCTTTTCAAATTCTTGTAGGGTATCATTCTGAAAACCCCTCTGCAGTGGCCCCTCAATAAGGGTTTTTCTTTTTCCTGTTGGCTTAGGGTTGAGAACTTCCCTAGAAATGGATCAATGGGTCTTTTCAGTTTCCTTACAGAAAATGGAAGAGGGTCCTTGGCTGTGCTTGCAAAGGAGAAGCTCACTTATGAGGTTAGAAATAAATCTTCTGAAAAATTAGTTCTTTTATTCAACTTGTGTGTTGTTCCTCAACATTTTTTTGTTCTTATTTTTAAATGCAAGTTTTTGCTGGCTTGATTTTTCTTGTCCCTTGCAGTCAATTAATCTGAAGAGACAGCGCATGGACCTGCATGTTAGTTTAGTCAGGAGGAGATGGCATTTTCTTTGCATAACTCATAGCATAGGAAGAGCCTTTTCTGCCGGTAGCTTGTTGAGATGTTACTTGGATGGTGATCTTGTCTCATCTGAAAGATGCAGGTTCATACCTTCATATTTTTTCCTTTCTATTTCTGTGATTTTATTTTTTGTGATTAATTGCTAAATTGCTAGTTGTGACATTCTGATTTGATTGTATGCTTTGTTTATTCAGGTATGCAAAAGTCAGTGAATCATTAACAAGTTGCATGATTGGTGCTAAACTCAAGATGCCTCACTATGAAGACAATGTGCTCACATTCGAATCCATCGCAGATTCATCCCCTTTTTTTGGCCAAATTGGTCCTGTTTATTTATTTAATGATGCCATTTCTGCTGAACAAGTACAGAGTATCTACTCTCTTGGACCAAGTTATATGTATTCTTTCCTTGACAATGAATCTTTGCCTCTTTCTGGTGACAAAGTACCAAGTGGGATTCTTGATGCTAAAGATGGTCTGGCATCAAGAATTATCTTTGGACTCAATGCCCAGGTCCATGAATTTTTTGTCCTCTATATGCCTATACATGCATGTTTATTTAGTATTTGTTTGTTTTCATAGAAGAGGTATGTTTGAGCCATATTTCATCAACATCTAAACTCAAGCATGTTTCTTATTTTTTTCAGGCAAGCGTTAGTAGAATGCTGTTTAATGTTTCACCGATAACAAGTCATCAATTGGATAAGAATTCTTTTGAAGCAGCTGTCATTGGTGGTACTCAGTTATGTTCAAGACGTTTACTGCAGCAGATAATATACTGTGTTGGTGGTGTATCTGTGCTTTTCCCTCTTATTACCCAGTGTTGTAAATTTGAAAACGAAGAAGTTGGAGTATCTGAAATGGGCGCACCACTAACACAGACAATGAGGGAGTGTGTGACAACAGAAGTTATTGAGCTTATTGCATCTCTTTTAGATGAGAATTTAGCAAATCAACAACAGATGCATATTGTCTCTGGATTTTCTGTCCTGGGATTCTTGTTACAATCAGTTCCTCGACGACAACTTAATTTGGAAACCCTTTCTGCATTGAAGCATCTTTTTAATGTTGTTTCCAATTCTGGTGTGTAATTTGTTCCCATGTCTTCTACATGTAATTTTCATTTGATGATATTTTCTTTTGCCATAAATTTGTTTTTTTCTATTTCCTTTTCAATGCTTCTCAGGACTGGCAGAGCTACTTGTGGAAGAGGCTATGTCTAACATATTTCTTAATCCTCTTATCTGGGTTTATGCTGTTTACAAGGTGCAACGTGAATTGTACATGTTTCTCATCCAACAATTTGACAATGATCCTAGATTACTGAAGAGCCTATGCCGACTTCCGCGTGTCCTTGATATAATTCACCAATTCTATCGTGATAATGTAAAGTCTCAATCATTTGTTGAAAGTAACCCCCTTCAACATTCTGTTTCTGAGCAAGTTACGGGGGAAAGACCTAGTAAAGACGAAATGCATAAGATCCGTCTTCTTTTGTTGAGTCTTGGTGAAATGAGTCTCAGGTACAGTTTCATGTTTCCCCTTTTCCACTTGACATTTAATATTTATTATTCATAGTCTACATACTCTGTTCAATTTTTCATTCCAAATTTTTGGGGATACGCAGGCAGAACATTGCTGCTGGAGACATAAAAGCTCTGATAGCATTTTTTGAGAAAAGTCAGGATATGACCTGCATTGAAGATGTCTTGCACATGGTTATTCGTGCTGTTTCTCAGATATCATTATTGGCTTCTTTCCTTGAACAAGTTAATATAGTTGGTGGTTGTCAGGTTTTTGTCAATCTTCTCCAGCGGTATGCCCATCTTTACATGAATTCGCTCAGTGTTAAATAGCGGCTGTAGTTGCATTATGGCATTGTGGATTTTGAAGAATCTGCTATGTATTCCATGAAACAGTAGCAGCCACAATAGTGGTCACATGTAATAATAATTAAAAAAAAGTGGTCACATGCATCGCGGAAGACATGACTGTTTTAGTTTTGTTTTTTAAATGAATAGTCACATTGGGTGTGACTGACTGTTTTCATCACCCTTTGCACATGTATGCACTGTCAGTCTCACACCCACTAACTAAATTGGTAACCCTTTGCTATCATAAAAGATTCCCCCACTCTTCAATCTGTTTCCATTCATGCCCTCGTCCATCCTTCTGTCATTTGCAGCAGCCGGCAAGTCTCTAGTGAGTCTTACCCACTTTTAAGTAAGATTTTCTATTTATTTTTCCTTTCTCTCTTTTTTGTTCTGTCCTCCCTTTTCTTCCTTCTCTGTTTTACACTTGTTTCACTTTCTCCTTCTGTCTCTTTTCTGTACTTGTGTTTCATCCTCTGTTCTTTCCCTTCGTCTGTCTTTTTCCTCTTTACTTTTTTCCTATCCCTTTTTCTTTTTTTGTTCTTTATCTTCCTCCCTTTTCTGTTGTATTTTCAAATTCTGTATGTCTAATTCTAATCATACTTTGTTCTTGTAGAAACTAGGATTGTCTGAGAGAGAGAGAAATAAGGTTTTCTGAAATGAAAATCTGAAATCTATCATTATTATGAATCTGGGTATAACAGACTATATTATTGTTGCTGAACAGCTTGTTAAGCAAGCTTAGCCTATCATATTACGGTTATAACTAATTCTAACAAACTTATATATTCTATCTTTGCTTTATCTCTAGCCAATATGGGACTTGGGTTTTTTCCGATACATCCCATCACACCCAACACTTTTGGGCTTGGTGCGTGGATAATATTTACAGTACTAAACTCTAGTTGTTGATTAAAATACTTAAACCAATTCAAGAGTATACAATACACTAATACCCTCTGCAAGCTCAAGATGGGAGTGATGCAAAATTTTCACGCACTTTGAGCTTCGATCTAAAGGCAGTAAAAGAGGCAGGGGACAGAGCCTTGGTGAGGATATCAGCACATTGCTCCGTAGATGGAATGGAACATGCTGAGCATGAAACTTCTTGCTGAGAACCTTTTCTTGGACAAAGAACAGATCCAATTCAACGTGCTTATTGCGGGCATGGATGACCAGATTTAAGCAAGAGCAACTGAACTTGAAACCTTATTGCTAGAGGAGGAAGTTTGCTGGAGGAAAAATTCTAGAGTCCTATGGGCCAAGGAAGGGGATGCTAATTCAAAGTTTTTTCTCAGGATGGTGTAAGGGAAAAGAAGGAAGAATTCTATTGAAATGGATCTGGAAGATGGAGTCTATTTAGGGATTCTGGGGTTATTGCTTTTGAAATTTCCAGAATTTATATGGAGATTTTTTGTAGGAGGGATCCTCTAGACCATTTTTAGAGGGGCTGGATAGAAATCCCATTTTTTCAGAAAAGGCCACATCGTTAGAAAGACCTTTGTGAGGCTGTTTTACTTTTGGATAAAGATAAAGATAACGCTCCTGGTCCGGATGTCTTTTCATTAACCTTTTTATTTTTCCTGCTCATGATCTTCTTAGAGGTGTTTTTTGACTTGTGAGAAATTGACATCCTTTGTTACATTTTTTTTTTATCAGCAAAGATAAGTATATATATAGATAATAGAGTACCAGAGGTACTAAATTACAGTTGTTTTGTTGCCCAAGCTGGTGGTTCGAGAAGATAAGTATATATATATCCTTTGTTACATGATTCAATTTCATAGATTCTGGTTCATTTGTTTTCTTGAGAGGTTGTCTTTGTGCTCTTTCTTTGTACTATTCAAAAGCTTGGATCATATAAACAATATACACACTCCAGCTTTAGGGGAGTGTAGAAATAAAATCCATGTACAGTGTACAGATTACTAGGCTCATTACATTATCCTTTACTAGGTTCCTTATTTATGCTCTTTTCATATTTCTGTAAAAATTAAGTGTATCTTACTGTAAAGCTTAAATATAAATGGAAGTTCAGAGTTCAGTGTTTTTCTGTACAATCCAAACAAAATCCATTATCATATCCTTTGCACTCTTCTACCTTTATAATTTGTTTTCTATGAAAACAAATGTTTCTTTTACTATAAAGAAATTATAAAAGATAATTGCATTGTTTTCTAAATATTTTAGGCTGTACAACTGACATGTAGATTGGAGGTTAAAGAAATAGTTTTATGATATCAGTAACTAGATATCTGGGTCTGATGCCTTCTTGTGTTTTTTTTGGTTTGTCCTAGGGGATCTGAGTCTACTAGATTGTTGAGCTTACAGTTCATAGGGAGGCTTTTGGTTGGCCTTCCTGCTGAGAAGAAGGGGTCAAGATTCTTTAATCTCCCAATGGGAAGATCCAGATCAATTTCAGATAACCAGAGGAAAATCAGAATGCAACCAATTTTCTTAGCTATATCTAATAGACTGTTCTGTTTTCCACAGACCGAGAATCTGTGTGCCACTTTATTTGATGTTCTTCTTGGTGGTGCTAGCCCCAAACAGGTAATATGACATATAGACCCCTCATGTTTCCCCCCCTGCTAGTTTAAATTACAAGGTTTAAATTGTGTGCTTGATAATGAGTTAAAGTGAATTAAGTTGCCAAGACAAAGTCTTTTACATTATGATGCTTATTGATGGTTACGCGCCTGAAATTTCTAAAGGAAGTTTTCTTTACAGGTTTTACAAAGACATAACCACCTGGAGAGGGTGAGAAGCAAGGGTAGTCATTTTTTACTTCCTCAAATGTTGCCTCTGATTTTCAGATATCTGTCTGGCTGTAAGGATGCACCTGCAAGAATGAAAATAGTCAGAGATTTACTTGACCTTCTTGATTCAAATGCTTCTAATATTGAAGCTTTTATGGTATGGCTCTTGAAAGCTCTTCTTTGTTTACAGGTGATGAATTGTTTTTTTAATTGATAATATTGTTAACAGGAATATGGGTGGAATGCCTGGTTAACATCATCTCTGAAGCTGGATGTGTTAAAAGAGTACAATGCCAAATTACCTGATAAAGGTGACTGTGGGATGGATGAGCTGCTCTTGGTGAGGAATTTGTTTTCCCTAGTTCTCTGTCACTATTTGCATTCTGTAAAAGGTGGCTGGCAACAGATGGAAGAGACAGTCAATTTTATTCTTATGCACTTTGAGGAAGTATGTTGGGAATCTGACTACACCTTGACATTATTCATTTTAATGATGCAAGAATGTGTTTATGATAGTTATTCTAGCCTAGCTATTATAGTCAGCATATATCATGTAATTCAAGTGATGATTTTGTGTCGAATTTTTGTTGTAGGGTGGCAATTCGTATAGATTTTTTCTTCGTGATATATACGAGGATTTGATTCAGAATCTGGTAGAGCTGTCAGCTATGGACAATATTTTCATTTCACAGCCCTGTCGAGACAATACGTTATACCTTCTGAGATTGATTGATGAGATGCTAATTTCTGAAATTGATAAAGAACTCCCGGTATTGCATTTACTAGCAATTTTTTTGTATGGATTTTTCATTTTTCCTTTATAAAGTTCAATGTTACGAGGAAAGAAAATTATGTGTGGAAGATGCAATATCCTTATATCAAATGTGGACATCCTTGTGACATAATACCCAAGTTTTATTGAAACTGCTATTATCTTACCAACATATAGATGCTAACAAAAGAATTGTATCTCATGGATGCTAAGTATTCAACAAGGTTTGGTGGACCAGTCCTAAAAATAACTAAGGGTTCTTCTCTAAATGTTTGAAGCTAAGAAATAAAGTAAAAACAAGTTTTCTCCAAACTTTATTATCATATCACTTGTACATCAGGAGATAATACTCTATAAAAGCCTTTGAGCCTACAATATGATAATGTCATGTGTTTAATGGTATTATATCATGCTTTTATTTCTGTATATAATTAATTAATGAAGGGTATCGCGGCATAGATATAGACCTATGGTTGCCTAATATTTGCTTTCAAATGCTAATATTAGGTTACCGTAGCTCAATGTAGGATAAAACCTGGGATGTACATATCACAGTACCTCTTGTACGGATTTATATCTTTTAATATATATATATATATATATATATATATATATGTAATGTTTTTAGCCCATTTAATACGTTATTCAAGACGTGCCATTTTTTTTCTTACAGTTTCTCGGAAGTGACTTTGATTGTCATGTTGATTTTGAAATGGAGTGTCACAAGGAGTATAGTTCTGCCTTAAAGGAAGTATTGGTAGAAGAAGCTGACGTGCAAACATCTAGGTATGAAAATGCAGAACCCTGCTACCCATGACACTACTTATGACAATGAAAACAAATATTAGTTGATGCTTGAGATAACTCTTTACAATTTGATTCTGTGCACTTTCAGAAAATCACAGAATTCTAAGCAGCCAATACCAAATGATGATACAATTGAGGAGAAATGGTGGAATCTATATGACAAATTGTGGGTTGTTATTAGCAAGATGAATGGTAAAGGACCCAGCAATATGTTACCCAAGTCATCGTCATTTGCAGGACCGTCTCTTGGTCAAAGGGCTCGTGGTTTAGTTGAGTCATTAAACATTCCTGCTGCTGAAGTCGCTGCAGTTGTTGTAGCAGGAGGGATTGGCACTGCTTTAGCTGCAAAACCTAACAAAAATGTTGATAAGGCTATGGTTTTACGAGGAGAGAGGTGTCCAAGAATTATTTATCGCCTTGTTATTCTGTATTTATGTAAATCCTCTCTAGAAAGAGCATCACAGTGTGTCCACCAGTTCATCTCACTTTTACCTTGCCTTTTGAATGCTGATGATGAGCAAAGCAAGAGCAGGCTACAACTTATTATCTGGTAACATTTCTACTAAATACATAAGAGCAAGTATATAAATTTAAAAGTTTATTCAACATGGATTATAGTTTTTGTCCCCTCTCCTCTCCCAATTAAAGAATGTGATTTTACATGGTGGGAAGTATCCCAATTGGTGATTTGACCACAGGAAGAAATATTTCCCTCTGACAGAAATGCCACAGATGTGTTTATGGGCACAAAAACCTATAACAAGCAGGCTCAAAGTCAATTCTCATTTTTGAGATTAAATTGTCAGAAACTAACTTTTGGTTTGGATGTTGGTAGGACACTGCTTTTTGTTAGGTCACAGTACGGAATATTGGATGATGGTGTTCGTTTTCATCTTTTATCACATTTGATACGGGAGACTGTCAATATTGGAAAATCAATGCTTGCTACTAGCATTGCGAGTCGAGATGATGCCTTTGATCCTAGCTACAATTCAAAAGATGCAGGGTCCATTCAAAATTTAATTCAAAAGGATCGAGTTCTGACAGCAGTATGTCTGAAAATATATTGTTGAATACATATATGTCTTCTTTCTTTGTTTTTTTTTCAGGGGGGGGGGGGGGGGTAATCTCCAATATCATTGAGAGAATTTAATAAGTTGATCACCTGATATTTCCAATTATTTGAAATGTTATATGTTAACTTTTAAGACATTTCTAAGCCATGGGTTCACAATTAATCCATAATGTGAAACTTCTGTCCATTTTGTAAGAAAAATATCCTATATTAAGTTATCAGCATGTGAGCCCATGCTGCCCCCTGCATAGGATTGAAGTTACTTGATGACTGTCAGTTATAAAACTAATTAAGATCATCACATGAACTGAAATTTATTGCAAAACCTTTGGTCAAACAATGCATAAAATGTTTTCATACTTGTTAATCTTACTCATCAATTTAGTTTTTTCATTCCCTGCTAGACTATTTCCATTCTATATGAATGATCATGGAGGCATCTTAAATATGAATGATCATGGAGGCATCTTAAATATGAATGAAATTATTATTATTTACCTCTTTGGCTATGGTTAATGCAATGTTTTGTTGTATGACACATGTTTATACCTTACCTTTTCTACAACCCTTGTGTTTCTGTCTACCACTGGTGCTATTTTGTGTTTTTCACTGATGCCTTTCACTTTTCAGGTCAGTGATGAGGCTAAATACATGAAGACATCTAAAATTGACCGCACCCAGCAGATACAGGAGCTTCATTCTAGAATAGATGAAAACTCCTTGGCAGAATCTAGCAGTAAGAAAGCTTTTGAAGACGATATACTAAGTAGCTTGAACTCTGTTCTTGCTACAGATGATAGCAGAAGAGCTGAATTCCAGCTTGCTTATGAGGAAAAGCAGCAAAATGTTGCTGTAAGCATAACATTATTTTATATATTTATTTATTTGTTAACCCTGCTTTTTAATCATAAAAGAGGTGAAATTTAATATCAGTATGTTTGTTAACAACCAGGGTTGCTTTTTTACAGGAAAAATGGATACACATGTTTCGTTCTTTAATTGATGAGAGGGGTCCGTGGTCTACTAACCCTTTTCCAAATTCTGTTGTAACACACTGGAAACTTGATAAGACAGAAGACACATGGCGGCGCAGGCCAAAACTAAGGCAAAATTACCATTTTGATGAAAATCTGTGTAGTCCTCCTGCCATTGGTAGTGGGGTTGCTACTCCTGTCAATGAAAGTAATCCTGGTTTTGTGGGTTATGTACCTGAACAAATGAAGCAGCTCTTGCTGAAAGGGATGAGAAAAATAACTGATGAGGGAACTTTGGACATTAGTGAAACCAATACTGTAATAAGTGGACAAAATTCTCAAATTCCCACTGATTATTCAGAATGTCAATCCTCAGACTTACTAAAGGATGCCAGTGACAGAAAGGATATTGTGCAAGAACGAAAAGATACTTCCTCTTCTCCTGAAACAGAAGCTAGTGAGGTATGTGGTATGAAGGAATATGATCTCTTGATATTTAAAGGGTGTCTGAAACAGTAATGTTGATGTTGTGCCTAATTTCAATTTTCAGGTGCTTGTATCAGTTCCATGCGTTCTTGTGACCCCAAAGAGAAAATTAGCTGGTCATTTGGCAGTGATGAAAAATGTTTTGCATTTCTTTGCTCAATTCTTGGTAGAGGGTACTGGTGGATCATCTGTTTTTAGAAACTTTGATGCCTCAATTAATTCTGATCTGACCAAGTCTGATCTAAAACAAAGATCATTGAAGTGGCCTGTTTCTGGTATGGATCCTCAGAAGGGAACTGCAGTCGGTAACATAGAGCTAATAAATGGAAATGGATCTGTTAAACTTATGAGATGTGTTAAACGCCATCGAAGATGGAGTGTGGCCAAGGTTGGTTTACTGGTTTCATTTTCTTAATTTCTTCACATATTCTTTTTTACAGATTGAAATTTGATTGTCCCTTTTTCTTTCTTTTCTTTTGGGTGACTCTTTGTCTGATTATCATTTTAGATAAAAGCTGTTCATTGGACGCGATATTTGCTCAGATATACTGCAATAGAGATATTCTTTAGTGATTCAGTTGCCCCAGTATTTTTAAACTTTGCATCGCAGAAGGATGCAAAAGATATAGGAAACTTGATAGTTACTACAAGAAATGAATATTCATTTCCCAAAGGAAGTGGAAAGGATAAGAGTGGATCTATTAGTTTTGTTGATCGACGAGTGGCACAAGAAATGGCAGAAACTGCCAGAGAAAGCTGGAGGAGAAGGGATATAACAAACTTTGAGTATTTAATGATTCTCAATACACTTGCTGGAAGATCTTATAATGATCTGACACAATATCCCGTTTTTCCATGGGTCTTGGCTGACCACTCATCAGAGGTTCTTGATTTTAACAAATCATCTACATTTCGAGATCTCTCAAAGCCTGTTGGAGCGCTTGATACTAAACGATTTGAGGTTTGTTTGTTCTATTATTATTTAAAATGTGGATGGATTGGTCTTTTTTTTCTCTTCTTTTTTAATTATCATTCTTAGTGTACGCTTCTTAAATTTAGGTATTTGAAGATAGATACCGTAACTTCTGTGATCCTGATATACCCAGGTAATTTGGTCAGGCTTGGTTTAGGATTTCCAGTGATCCTTTATTTATCTCTCACACACACACAGATAGATAGATAATTTTCTGTCATGTAATGGTGTTTGTCTATTGATGCAGTTTCTACTATGGATCTCATTACTCAAGTATGGGCATTGTGCTTTATTACCTTCTTAGATTGGAGCCCTTTACCTCTCTTCACCGTAATCTGCAGGTATTGGAATTCACAACATATTTTCAAAATTTATTACCTGATTTGTATTTTATATTCAATTAGATGGTAGATATGGTGTTCTTTCTACTATTAGTCTAGCATGAAATGTCTTGCAATGAATGTACCACAGTTTTTTAGCGACTGTTTTCCTTTACCCCCTTTTTTCTGGTAAATAATTTTTACAAAAGATAATAATTGTTGAAGTCTAGGGTGAACCCTAGCATAGTGGTAAAGTTGTGCCTTGGTGACTGGTTGATCATGGGTTTGAATCCGGAAACAACTTCTTTGCATATGCAAGGGTAAGGTTGCATACGATGACCCTCCCTCATACCTTTGCATAGCGAGGAGGCTCTGGGCACACTGGGGTAGTTAGTTTTTTTTCTAATAATAATTGAAATTATAATGTTTTGGTATGGAAGGACAAATGGAATTCGGTATATTAGAGATAAATGTGTAGGATGTTACTTTTCCTTGTATGCTAGCTCTCTATGGGCCAAGTCTTTTTGCTGGCCCACTGTTAGTTAGGTCTGTCTATATATAAAATAGACAGTTATCCCTCTTGTATCATTTGTAATTGAGTCATAATAATAGTTACATTTTAGTTATGATTTTTTTTTCTCTCTCACTATTCGTTATTGTATCAAGAGCATTAGACCGTAATGAATTGGAATTTTTCTCCCACCTTGATCCATGCTCAACTATTGTGATCAGTCTATTGGCCTCACCTAGATGGCATTCATTTCCAGTCTATTGGCCAGCAGCACAATGACACGTTGACAGGGAGATTTCTGGAGGAGGAAATAAAGGATGCAGTTTGGGGATGTGGAAGTGACAAAAGTCCGGGACCAGATGGCATTAATTTTAAGTTCATCAAGAGATTCTGGAATTTAGTGAAACCAGATGTTCTACGGTTCTTGGATGAATTCCATGTTAATGGATCTTTCCTAAAGGGATGTAATGCTTCCTTCATAGTCTTAATCCCTAAGGTGACAAATCCACAGTCTTTGGATGAGTACAGACCAATATCGCTCATTGGATGTATGTACAAGATAGTAGCTAAGTTATTGGCAAACAGACTGAAGAAGATTATGCCAATCTTGATTGATGAAAGACAATCCGCTTTTATAGAAGGGAGACATTTGCTACAAAGTGTGTTGATAGCAAATGAGGTGGTGGAAGAGGCTAAAAGGAGTAAGAAGACATGTCTAGTTTTTAAAGTTGACTATAAGAAGGCATACGACTCGGTTTCATGGGATTTTCTCGTGTACATGCTAAGAAGAATGGGCTTCTGTGATAAATGGATCCAGTGGATAGTGGCATGTTTAAAATCTGCATCTATTTCGGTTCTAGTTAACGGCAGCCCCTCGGCGGAGTTCTTTCCACAGAGAGGCCTTCGTCAAGGGGACCCACTAGCACCTGTTCTCTTCAATATTGTGGCGGAGGCATTAAATGGACTGGTAAGAGAAGCTACTCAGAGAGACCTGTATCGGGGGTTTGTAGTGGGAGCAAACAGAGTTGAGATAAGCATCCTTCAATACGCGGATGACACAATCTTTTTTGGAGAGGCATCGCAGGAGAACATTAGGGCGATTAAGGCCATTCTCAGAATTTTTGAACTTGCATCAGGCCTTGAGATTAATTTTGCAAAGAGTAGTTGTGGAGCAATTGGAATGCCAGAGAGTTGGAAGTCTGAAGCAGCCAGTTGGCTGAACTGTAGCTTGTTGTCCTTTCCATTTGTCTACCTAGGAATACCTATTGGTGCAAATCCGAGGAGGGGCCAAATGTGGGATCCTATTATAAAAAAGTGTGAGAGAGCATTATCCAAGTGGAAACAAAGACACCTGTCTTTTGGGGGGAGAATAACCCTTATTCAGTCAGTCCTAAATTCTATTCCCATTTATTTTCTGTCATTTTTCAGGATACCGAAGAAGGTGGAGGATAAGCTAGTTGGATTGCAACGAAGATTCTTATGGGGAGGCGGTCCAGAAAATAACAAGATTGCGTGGATTAAATGGGACAAAGTTTGCCTACCAAAAGAAAAGGGGGGACTGGGGGTGAAGGACATAAACACCTTCAATCTTGCCTTACTAGGCAAGTGGAGGTGGAATCTATTCCAGCAGGAGGGACAGCTATGGTCAAGGATATTGGAGTCAAAATATGGTGGTTGTAGGGGATTGGATGAAGCACCGGGGTGTACTAAAGAATCAATGTGGTGGAGGGACCTAAAGATAGCTTTTCAGTCTTCACAACAGAGACAAGAGCTAAAAAGAGGGATACAGTGGAGGGTGGGAAGTGGAGATAGGATTGAATTCTGGGAGGATGAGTGGATAGATGGTGATGTATCATTGATAACAAAGTACCCCAGATTGTACCTAATCTCGTGCCAACAGAATCAACTAATTCAGCAGATGGGAGGTTTTAGGGATGAGGAATGGGAGTGGAACTTATCATGGAGGCGGACATTGTTTGACAATGAGATACCAATGGCCACTAACTTCCTAAGAGACATTGATAGTAGGACTATACAGCTGAATAGAAGGGATGAATGGGTGTGGTTGGCAGATAATACAGGGCAATACACGGCGCAAAATGCTTATAATCTAATGAGGGGGATAGAAGTTGATGGGATACAGGATGAGGCCTTTGAGGAGCTGTGAAAACTAAAGGTGCCATCTAAATATGCAGTGTTTGCGTGGAGATTACTCAGGAACAGGCTGCCTACTAAAATAAATTTGCATAGGAGACAAATCGAGGTTGTGGATAGGAGCTGCCCATTTTGTAGAAATATGGAAGAGGATGCAGGACACTTGTTCTTTCATTGCAGGAAAATCATTCCTATCTGGTGGGAATCAATATCATGGCTGAACATCTCTGCAGTTTTCCCGAATGATCCAAAGCAACATTTCCTCCAACATGGGTTGATACTGGCTGGGGGGATTAGAACTGCTAGATGGAGATGCTGGTGGCTGGCAGTAACTTGGAGTATTTGGCAGAAGAGGAATAAGACTATATTCTCTAATGACTCCTTCGACGCCAACAAAGTGATTGACGACGCGGCTTTTCTATTGTGGACATGGTTATCCAACTTGGAGAAGGACTTCTCACTACCTTTCAATCAGTGGTCTAGTAACATTAGAGAAGGGTTTTTGTATTAATATTGAAAAGATACTTACATTAGTAACATTTCCTATCATGCTGTAGCCTGCTTGGTTCTTTCATAGACTCTATTTAGTCTGTTTTGGAACCATTTGCACGGCCATCTACCTATATGTATTTCAGTATCTCTGGTACTCTTTAATATATATATAAATACCTATCTTTGTTGATAAAAAAAAAAACTATTGTGATCAGTCAGTCCCTTTCCCTTCTCATTTGTCTTCAATGGCTGCATCATCTTCTGCACTGATGACGTTCTTACATACAATCTCAAAGAAACTCAACATGAAGAATTATCTCATGGAGTCATCAAATAATCAAAGTCTTGTCTTCGGTGAATTTCTTGAAGCAAGTCTTGTCTTCGGTAAATTTCTTGCTTGGTAGCAACAAAATCAATTCAATTGCTGCTCTCATTGCTTCAATCCTCCATTTCTTATGGAATGCTAGCTTGTGTCATTGGCTATCCATGCCTTTGATTTAAGTAATGTTCTCTCTCTCTCTCTTACTAAACTTTGTCATGCTGCAATTAAGGCCAGCTAAGGGTGACCACAACTTGGGAGACTTTCAACACCCTTTCATGCCAATGTCTATGGGGAGAGGTAGAGAGAGGCCAAGAAGGACATTGGAGAAAGTATTAAAAGAAATCCCATGGTAAATACTATCCTTGAGAATATTTCTATCAATGAGCAAAATGTGTATAGTTAGGGGAGAGAGAATGAGTAGAGAGAGAAACAGGGGGTGGGAGAGAGTTAGGACTAGAGGCAAGACAATAGTGAGAGATAGAGTGAGCTTTCACGTGGATCCTCGACGGACATACTCCAGCAACAGGGATGGTCAACAGCAAAACTACAAACGAGAAAACTGGAGGGATAAGCTGGATGTTTCGACCTTCTACTTCACAAGATTTTCAGACGACATCACAGAACAGGACCTGTGGTATCGCTTCAGGAAGTGGGGTGATTTGAGGGAGATTTTCATCTCAAAGCAAAAAAAACAGGAATGGCAGGAGATATGGTTTCGCTAGATTCAAGGGAGTGAAGGATGCGCATGAGTTAGCTAGGCAACTGGACCAAATTGTCATCGGAGGCTTGAAGTTGTACGTTAACATACCTAAATATGAGAGGGACAAGGCAATGAAGGCAGCGACAATACCAGTACCAAACAGGCATTAGGGGAAGCAACAAAAAGAAGGACCACATCGAGGTCAGCATCAAGCAACAAGGTTTTCAACCTCGTATGTGGAGGTAGTGGCCAGAGACAGCTACAAACATGGCCAGCCAAAGGGATCATACAAGGAAGCTACCTAGCGAGCTGAGTCTTGATCATCGTTACACCTAGACATCCCAATGAATGACAAGCAGTGGTTCAGACAAGCTTAGGTCGGGTGTCTGAAAGACCTGAGGTGGTACGATAGACTTGAAGAAGACCCATTATGGGACTTCAGAGCATAAATAACCCCAAAGTACATGGGGGATGACATGGTGCTTTTACTCGGGTTTACGAACGCTTCAGCTGAACGCATGGCGAAGGAGGCAATGGAGGAAGAACATTCCATGTTTTACTCGCTGGAGAAATGGCACCCGAGCCTAAGAACGGGACAAAGAGTAGCTTGGGTTCACTGCTGGGGCATTCCACTCGTAGCCTGGGATAGGAAGTATATTCAGCAGATTGTGGCTGCAATAGGGGAATTGGTGGATGTCGACGACGTTATAAAGGAGGCTCGAAGGGTGGACCGTGCTAGGGTGCTCATCCGTACGCCATGGTGCCCGACCATCCATCACATCGTAAATCTCGACATCGGGGAGGAAGTGTACCAAGTGCAGGGGGTGGAGGAACTTAGTTGAGGCTTGGACACGTGTAATTGCCGGCGACGGAGGGAGACGTGGTCGTCAGAAGAAATCGACTCTGACGACAGTTGCTTGGGCTCACCGACAAAGGATACCACGGGAGCATCCAGCGACGACGAGACGACAGAGATGAATGGTACGAAAGCACAGAAATCGTGGGCTACACCAAGCGTCAACAAGGCACGGAGTGTCGAAGTATCGGCACCGCCGGCGACGAAGATCCACGATGGTGTTTTAACCAACAGTCAACCCGCTGGCATTGGATCGATGGACGCTCACTCTGTCCAGCGGATAAAGTCGCACAGTCCGACACCTAGTGTAAGGGACACCTGCGATGTCGTCACTGCCTGCCACGTGGCACAACAGGAATTGATGGAAGGATTATTGGACTTGCGATTTGAACGAAATTAGAAGAGGGAAGGGGAGCAGGTGGGGGTGGTCAAGAAAATCGAGGGGGTAGAAATAGAACACAAAAAAGGAAAGCTAGAAGCTGTAAGTGATGGTGCCGTGGAAAGGAAGTTTACTTATGCGGGAGAAGTAGCACGTGAGTGCCAGTTGGAAAAAGAAGTTGGGGGCAATGGGTTGGGCTTTTCTACCCACACCCCCATTGTTAACAAGACCAAGTGCGGAACAGCCCACAAACATTATTTTCCGCCCTCAACAGCAACTTCAAACGTTACTCTCGAACAAGGAGGAATCAAAGGCAAAAAAACAATGGGTTGTCTAAAGGAACAAAATTTGCTAGTGAACACACATCAGCAGCAAATTTTAGAAAATGACAAAGGTGCTTCTCCCAATAGTGGGCACTCGGGACAGAAAGAAGGCACACCAGTTACGAAAGACATACAGCTTGCAAATAGTAATTTCACTTCTCAGCCAGTGGAGGCAAAAGATATTTTGAAAATGGCTAAGGTGTTGGGGATGACAGGTGAAACAGACCAAGAAAGGCTGATCAACAAAATTGAGGAAATGGAGGAAAGGGATTTGAAGGAGGCAGAGAGATTGGGTGCAAGAACACAAAACCCATGAATATTATTTCCTACAATGGAAGAGGCTTAGGGAGGGGGGTAAAATGGGCCGCAATCAGGAGAATGGTCCGTAAAGAGAAAATTGACTTGTTGTATATTCAAGAGACTAAGAAAGAAAACATTGATGTGAGCTTGTGCCAAGCTTTGTGGGGGGACAAGGAGGTAGGGTGGGAATGGCAGCCAGCAGCAAGTACAACAGGCGGGTTATTGTGTATATGGAGTGAAGAAGTTTTCAAGTTACAAAACAAAGTCATTGGTAGTGGCTTCATCTTGTTGGTAGGCCAATGGCTTAAGGAGGCTCAACAAGTCCATATTGTAAACATATATTCACCATGTGATGTTCAGAGCAAGAGAAATCTTTGGGAGACAATAAAGCAGCTGAAAAGTGCATATACTGGAGGACTGTGGTGCATTCTGGTGGATTTCAACAATGTCAGAAACAATTCAGAAAGACTAGGCAGCTGTCACAGAGGAGAGGGGGACAATAGTATAAGGGAGTTTATTGAGTGGATTGAGGATTTGGAGGTAGAGGATGCACCATGGATGGGAAGAAAGTTCACCTGGTAACAGCCAAAAGCAAGCTTGATAGATTTCTGCTGTCACCTGATTGGATTACCAAATGGCCAGCAACCACGCAATGCACTTTGGTCAGAAATTACTCAGATCATTGTCTGATTATCCTCAGGTCGAAATCTATTGATTGGGGACCTAAACCTTTTAGGGTTCTGGATTCTTAGCTCTAGACAAATCCTTTGCCAGAGTTGTGCAGGATTGCTGGTCATCTACCCAACATAGTGGGTGGGGGGCCTACGTACTCAAAGAAAAGATAAAACTACTCAAAAATAGATTGAAAATATGGAATAAGGAGCAATATGGGGACACATACAAGAAGGTAAAGCAGATCCAGGATGAGCTAAACAACCTTGAAGAGATGACAATGGATAGGCAATTATCACCTCAGGAGGCAATCTTTAGAAAGCAGCTACAGGAAAAACTGTGGGTGGCTGCCCCCTCACATGAGTCCTTACTTAGGCAAAAGACAAGAACAAGATGGATTAAAGAGGGAGATTGCAATTCAAGGTACTTTCACCTCATGATCAACTCGTCTCGTAGAAGCAGCCTATTGAAGGGAATCATGATTGAGGGATCCTGGGTTGACGAACCTCATAGGCTGAAAGAGGCAGTTAGAGAGTTTTTTCTACAAAGATTTAAAGAGCCAGAGCTTCTCAGACCCAAACTTGATGGAATACGGTTCCAGGTACTCAACCATCATCAGAATGTTTCACTGATAGCTAGATTTTCGGAGGAGGTAAAAGAGGCGGTTTGGGAGTGTGGAAGTGAGAAAAGCCCGGGTCCAGATGGCCTTAATTTCAAGTTCATTAAGAAGTTCTGGCAAACCTTCAAGCCTGACATCCTTCGTTTCCTAGATGAATTCTATGTGAATGGGATCTTCCCAAAGGGTTGAAATGCGTTGTTCATAGCCTTAATCCCTAAAGTTTCTGATCCGCAAGGATTGTCGGATTACAGACCTATTTCACTGATTGGATGTATATATAAGATCGTCAGCAAGCTTCTGGCCAAAAGATTAAAGAAGGTGATGCCGATCATTATAGATGGAAGACAATTAGCGTTCATAGAAGGTAGACACTTACTACATGGAGTGCTAGTTACAAATGAGGTGGTGGAAGAGGCTAAGAGAAAGCAAAAGCCATGCCTTGTGTTTAAAGTAGACTATGAGAAGACATACGACTCAGTCTCATGGAATTTTTTGTTCTATATGATGAAAAGGATGGGTTTTGGTCTAGATGGATCAAATGGATCGAGGGCTGCTTATCATCTGCGTCCGTTTCAATTTTGGTGAATGGAGTGATGGACAAGTTGGTATGCATTCAAAGAAGGTTTCTCTGGGGTGGTGGAGTCGATCAACACAAGATTGCATGGGTCAAGTGGGAGACAGTATGCCTCCCTAAAGACAAAGGAGTTTTGGGAATTAAGGACATCAACAAATTCAATCTTGCATTACTTACCAAATGGAAGTGGAACCTATTCAATCATGGTGGAGAGCTATGGGCAAGGGTTTTGGAATCAAAGTATGGCGAATGGAGGGGTTTTGATGAAGCATCAAGTGATAGTAATATCTCGTTATGGTGGAGAGATCTAAAATTGGTCATCCATATTCCGCATCATGAGACCGCTCTTTAGGGAGGGATAGTGTGGAAGGTGGGGAAGGGTGACAAGATCAAATTTTGGGAGGACACGTGGCTTGATGGCGACACAACACTACTTGCAAAATATCCTAGGTTGTATCTAATTTCATGCCAACAGAATCAGACAATTCAGGAGATGGGAGCTCAGGAGGGTAATGGATGGGAGTGGAAATTCAACTGGAGAAGACACTTGTTCGACAGTGAACTTCAGATGGCTGATTGCTTCCTCAAGGATGTGAATGGAGCTATTATTCAACCTCACAGAAGGGACGCTTGGATTTGGAAACCAGACCCGAGTGGACAGTTTTCAGTAAGAAGTGTCTACCATGTGTTGAGAGGAGAGGAGCTTGAGGGGGACGATGTAAAGGTATTTGAAGAGATATGGAAGCTAAGGATCCCACCTAAATTTGCTGTTTTTGCATGGAGATTACTTAAAGAAAGATTGTCATCCAAAGAGAATTTGAGAAGGAGACGTGGAAATTATTGATGCATCTTGCCCTTTTTGTAGGAATTCCAATGAGAATGAAGCACACTTGTTTTTTCTCTGTGACAAAATCCTCCCGTTATGGTGGGAATCGATGTCGTGGGTGAGCATTCAAGGTGCTTTCCCTCTGAACCCAACGCAACATTTGTCCCAACATGTGAATTGTTTGGCCAAGGACATTAGGGATACAAGGTGGAGGTGTTGGTGGCTGGCCCTTACATGGGCAGTGTGGCAGCAGAGGAACAATATAATTTTTTCAAATGGAACTTTTGACGGCAACAAGGTGATGGAGGATGCTATTTTTACTCTATGGACGTGGTTGAAGGGTTTTGAGAAGGACTTCGATATTCCCTACTACCATTGGTCGTCTAACATGTCATTGGCTTTTGTGTATTAGGTGGGGTAGAAAGCAGAGGATCGGGTAGAGTTTTAACATTGTATTTTCCCAGCTTTGGTTCCTGTCGAGACTGTTTATAGTCTGATTTTGGAACCATCTGCCTGGAAGCTTATTTTCATGTATTCACTGTACCTCTGGTACTTGATTATTTATATATATTTATCTTTGCCGAGCAAAAAACAAATGTCTATGGGCCTAGAGCATGGCAATGCAGGTGACCCAAAAATGGATCTAGAATAGACTCTGAAATCATTTTAGAATTTGGGCTTAGGGAAAGGGCCTAACTCATCCCATAAAACCGACTTGTAGGGTGAGGATTGCTCAAACTTTATAAGCTCTATTTAAGTTATATCTCTAGACTATGTGGGACTAAATACTCTCCCTCGAGGCTGCAATTAAAGCAACCCACAAAGAAACCATAATTAAGGCAGGCTAGGGGCGATCACTATTAAGGTGGCTCTTGTGTAAGAGGGTATGTAATGATTAGAGATACAAAATCTTTCAGGAGTCTCCACACTGCAGCTTAAGTTTTTAGGTGAATTGGTCTTTAACATTTATTTTTGGTATATTATGTGGGACTAATTTTAATTCTTTCACAGGAAAGTATTCTATCTAGGTAGGGCCTTAGCCTGTTGTATGAACTGAAATTGAATTCATAAACGTATGTGTATGCCCTTTAATTATTCATCTTCTATTTCAAGGTACTTAACTATGACTAGCCCTGTCCTTCTCCATTTGGTATCATAGAAACGCCATGCTTTTCAAGAACCAGCCGTTCACTCCTGAAAAGGTCATGGATGATGCCTTATTCCATACCTGGTCCTGGCTAAAATGTGTGGAGGACTTCAACATGCACTTTACTTTTTGGTCAACCAATCTAAAGGATGCTTTTTCCTAGAGGGGATGGGTTTGTACTTTGGTGGGCTGACTTCGGTCTCTCCTAATGGGGTGCAGACTGTATTTGTATTGCTTTTATCTTTGTATTTTCAGTACACCTAGTACTGGATTTCATATATAATATATTGATTTTTGCTGTGCAAAAAAAAAAAAACTATGACTAGCCAAGAGCTAGTTTCTTGGCCTTCTGTGTGTATTGTCCATTGCTTTGTATTGTCTTTCTTCTGTTTTTATCTTTTTTTTCCCTGATATTCACAGTACACCACAAATCATTTTTGCTAATGCTTTTTCTTTGTTGTTGTCAGGGTGGTAAATTTGATCATGCTGACCGTCTTTTTCAAGGTATTGAGGGTACCTACAGAAATTGCCTTACAAATACTAGTGATGTGAAGGAGTTAATACCCGAGTTCTTTTACATGCCTGAGTTTCTTGTCAATTCAAACTCTTATCATCTAGGAGTTAAACAGGATGGTGAACCTATTGGGGATGTTTGCCTGCCTCCTTGGGCTAAGGTACATCAACTATATGCAAAACAGAGTAGCATACTGGTGGCAATTATTAATTTATGATCTTTTACTGAACCATTTTATTTGAGGCTCAATAAAACCTGAGTTCATTTTCTCTACTCAAATCTAAATAAATAGACAGGACTTCATTAGAAATTGTTTACACAGGGTTCACCTGAAGAATTCATTAGGAGAAATCGGGAGGCCCTTGAAAGTGAATATGTTAGCTCAAATCTTCATCACTGGATAGATTTGGTATTTGGTTACAAGCAACGTGGAAAACCTGCTGTAGAGGTATACATCAAGATCACATTTTTTTTCAATGACCATTTATGCAAATTAGAATTGGCTAAACTTTAAAAACTCAGGTTTGTTGAGTTGTTAAAATTTGAACATTGAATATAGGCAGCAAACATCTTCTACTACTTGACTTATGAAGGTGCTGTTGATCTGGAAACAATGGAAGATGATTTGCAAAGAGCAGCTATCGAAGACCAGATAGCCAACTTTGGTCAGACTCCAATCCAGATATTTCGTAAGAAACACCCGAGAAGAGGGCCACCTATTCCAATTGCACATCCTTTGTACTTTGCTCCTGATTCTATTAGTTTGACTTCCATTGTTTGTAATACAAGTCAATATTCATCTGCTATGCTTTATGTTGGTCTGATGGACTCGAATATTGTCCTTGTGGACGAGGGTCTCAACTTGTCTGTAAAGATGTGGTTGACAACTCAACTACAGTCTGGTGGAAATTTTACATTTTCTGGTTCCCAGGTTAGGCTTGGTTTCATCAGACACTGAAAAATACATTTGGATATTTATTTGGTGTATTTTTATTAGAATTATGTTTGGTTTCATAAGTAATGAAACAAACTCTAACTTTCAGCAGGATCCATTCTTTGGAGTTGGTTCTGACATACTTTCTCCACGCAAAATTGGGATTCCTGTGCCTGAAAATGTTGAACTTGGAGCTCAATCTTTTGCAACAATGCAATCACCCTCTGAGAATTTCTTAATATCATGTGGC
Organism: Glycine soja; assembly: GCF_004193775.1. Classification (NCBI taxonomy): domain Eukaryota; kingdom Viridiplantae; phylum Streptophyta; class Magnoliopsida; order Fabales; family Fabaceae; genus Glycine; species Glycine soja. Next base: position 8,549,550 of record NC_041005.1, read on the forward strand.
AATTGGGAAAATAGTTTTCAGGTCATATCATTAAGCGATGGCAGAATGGTACAGAGTATCCGACAGCACAAGGATGTGGTGAGCTGTGTTGCAGGTATGTTTAATGGTTCAGAAAGGATTCCTAATATGGTGACTACATAATTACCATTAATGCCCTGCAATATACGGTCTTGTTTGTTTAAGAGTGGCATCCATTCCTTAAATCTGTTTTTTTTTTCTTGTGATCTTCCCTATTCAATGAAGTGATAAAGATTTTTTTTTTTAAGCCTAGAGCCCTAAATGCAATCATTATGGTCATTGTTAGAATATATGAAAAATATCCTATAATATCTTTATCAGATAGTGTTGGAAAAGCCACCTAAATTATGGTCACCCCTAGATAGAAGGGTGTGTTGAAAGTCTGATATGGTGGGTAGCCGTCGGCAAAAGCGGGACATGTTGAAGTCTCACATTGACTAAAGATAGTGTCAAGATAGACTATATAAGTGGGGAGCAATCCTCACCATATAAGCCAGTTTTGTAGGGTTGAGTAAGACTCAACTCACTTTCTTACAAATAGCATGTTTAATACATGCTAACTATAGAAACCTCACGATAGAAGATTGATGTAGCACCCATTGAGAAAATCGGTTAAGGTGGTTTGGGCATGTACAAAGAAGGCCACAAGAGGTGTCAGTTAGAAGAGTAGATTGCATGATTTTTAGCCCAGGAAAAATGAGAAGAGGGGGACCAAAAAGGACGTTTGAAGAAATCATCAAGGGAGATCTCAGATTTCATAATATTTATGAAACTTTGGTTTTTAACCTTGTTGAATGATGTCGTGTGATCCCTGTAGCCGATCTCACTTAGTGGGATAAGGCTTTGTTGTTGTTGTTGTTGTTGTTTTATTGTACTCTAATGATGTAATTATATATAAGATGCACGTGTGGACATACGACGCACAACATTCAGATATATTATATCTTGGAATAATTTAGAGTTTCTTAAGATTGGTTTCTTTATTACCTTATTATCTCATTATTTATATCCATATTTATTTAGATTAAGTGTCTAGTACAAATATATAAATAGGAATTGGTGGTTTTTCTTTTGTAATCATATTGTAACATGTCTAACAATTGTATATTTGAGTCAATATCAATTTCAGAATAGTCCTTCTCTATTCTCTTCATTTCAACCATCATTTTATTCTTAGATGTTTTCTTTGCTGTTGGTTGAAAGATTGAATTGCCAGTTTTGTATATCCGAAGGTTGCTAGTGATACTTGTTATTTCTTTCCCATATATAAATGTCTCATTTGACAGCTTTCAGTGAGTGTTTTGTTAACATATAGTTTTGCATTGTGATGTTCAACCTTGAACCTTCTATTTCCTGCTCCTGTCTGACTAGAGAATGATATCTGAGCTGCAGTTACATCTGATGGAAGTATCCTTGCAACTGGAAGCTATGATACTACAGTAATGGTTTGGGAAGTTTTTCGTGGTAAAACTGCAGAAAAGAGAATTCGTAACAGTCAATCTGAGTTGCCCCGTAAGAATTATGTGATAATTGAAACTCCATGCCACATCCTTTGTGGGCATGATGATATAATAACTTGTTTATATGTTAGTCATGAACTTGATATTATAATCAGTGGATCAAAAGATGGAACTTGTGTATTCCACACCCTGCGAGAAGGTAGATATGTTAGATCCTTACGGCATCCGTCAGGCAGTCCAATCACAAAGCTAGTTGTCTCTCAGTGTGGCCAGATTGTGATTTATGCTGATGATGATCTTAGTTTGCACCTGTATTCAATTAATGGAAAGTATCTTGCTGCCTCTGAATCCAATGGACGCCTTAATGCTGTTCAATTGAGCAGATGTGGAAAGTTTTTGGTAGGCGCAGGTGACCAGGGACAGATTTTTGTTCGCTCTATGAACACCCTTGAAGTTGTTAAGAAATATCAAGGAGTTGGAAAGGTTTTGACATCTCTGGCAGTAACCCCAGAAGAATGCTTCTTAGCTGGCACAAAAGATGGAAGCCTCCTAGTGTACTCAATAGAAAATCCTCAGATTCGTAAAACTAGCCACAGCAAAAGTACAAAATCAAAACTGACATAACAGAAAATATAACAATACATGCAGAAGGTGCATGTGGAATTTTGAAAGTTAGAGGTGTTCCATGATGACTGTTTCAGGTAAAATGCCGTCAATTTTATGACTACTTGCTTCCTTTTCTTTTTTCTCTCTTGTATCAATACTTAGGATTGTGCTTGATTGCAGATTGCAGATTGCTTAATGCTTATCACATAAGAATTCCGATAGATTACTTCCCATGCACTTTAGTTATCCATGATTAACAATGTCTGTACCCTATTGTTCCTTACGGAAATTTGCCAGTCATTTCTTCTGTTAAAGATAAAAAAGGGAAACATATAGAAATTACTAAAATTATTCAAATAATACCTGAGGTTTTTTTCATAATTATCCTTTAAGCATGATTGTTGGGGAACGCTTTTGAAGGTATCGGACTATCCTTCAAAGTACTATTGTTGACTTCTTGCTGACTATATTGCAAGTAACAAAGATGCATACTTTGGCTTTTTTTTCCATATAAAATGTGTAGAAATTATTATTTGAGAGTTGACAATGTTGAGTGAAGACATGTTTTAGGAATGCCAGTCCGCATTTGTTTAAATTTATCTTGCAATGGTATTATATTAATAATAATTAATAATTACTACTGTTCTACAGGTTTACATTTCTGATGCTAATCTCAGTAGTAATGTTAAATGTTAATCACATTTGACTTTTAAATAATCAATTTCACTTTCACATTCTTAGAATGTGGATTTGGGTCTAATTTCACCCCAAAGTTAGCTCATAACTGATGTGGGACTTAGGTTTTTCCCAATACACCCCTTCACTCCTAGCACTTTTGGGTTTGATGCGTAGATAACATGGTGTGTGACCCGTTTAATGGATCTAAGATAATCTCTAATATCATCTTAGAATGTGGGTTTGAGTTTAAATCCCAAAAACTAACTCATAGAGTGAGGGTTGCCTTCCACTAATATACTCTATCTAGCTGATGTCCCAATACACATTTACAACAACAACAACAACAACAACAACGCCTTATCCCACTAGGTGGGGTCGGCTACATGGATCAACTTCCGCCATAATGTTCTATCAAGTACCATACTTCTATCCAAATCATTAAGTTCGAGATCCTTTTTGATAACCTCTCTTATAGTCTTTTTGGGTCTTCCTCTACCTCGAATTGTTTGTCTTCTCTCCATCTGGTCTACTCTCCTCACTACAGAGTCTACTGGTCTTCTCTCTACATGTCCAAACCACCTAAGTCTATTTTCCACCATCTTCTCTACAATAGGCGCTACTCCAACCCTCTCTCTAATAGTTTCGTTTCTAATTTTATCCTGTCGAGTCTTACCACACATCCACCGCAACATCCTCATCTCCGCTACACCTACTTTATTCTCATGTTGGCTCTTGACCGCCCAACATTCTGTTCCGTACAAAATCGCCGGTCTTACCGCAGTCCGATAAAACTTTCCCTTTAGCTTGATCGGTACCTTTGCATCACATAACACCCCCGATGCTTTTCTCCATTTCATCCATCCTGCTTGAATGCGATGATTCACATCCCCTTCAATTTCCCCATCATCCTGTATTACAGACCCAAGATATTTAAACCGTGTGACTTGAGGGATAATATGGTCTCCTATTTTCACCTCTGAGTTAGAAACCCTCCTTCTTTTGTTGAACTTACATTCCATATACTTCGATTTGCTTCTGCTTAGGCGAAAGCCATGTGTTTCTAGAGCTCGTCTCCAAGTTTCCAACCTCTCATTCAACTCCTCCCTCGACTCTCCAAGGAGGACTATGTCATCTGCAAAAAGCATGCATCTCGGCGCTATCTCTTGGATTTGTTCCGTGAGGACATCCAGAATTAAGGTAAAAAGGTAGGGGCTAAGGGTTGACCCTTGATGCAAACCAATTGTGATGGGAAAATCGTCTGACTCTCCACCCTGTGTCCTAACACTAGTCGATACCCTATCATACATATCTTGGATAGCTCGAATATATGCAACCCTAACCCCTTTCTTCTCTAGAGCTTTCCACAAAATCTCTCTAGGCACTCTATCATACGCTTTCTCCAAGTCAATAAAAATCAAGTGCAAGTCTTGTTGGGCCATGCGATATTGCTCCATCACCCGCCGTAATAAATAAATCGCTTCCATGGTCGACCTTCCCGGCATGAAACCAAATTGATTCTCAGTAACTTGAGTCTCCTTTCTTAATCTCCGTTCGATCACTCTTTCCCATAATTTCATGGTATGACTCATGAGCTTGATTCCCCTATAATTTGCACAATTTTGTATATCCCCCTTGTTCTTATAGATTGGCACTAACGTGCTTCTCCTCCATTCCTCCGACATGCGTTTTGACCTCATAATTTTGTTAAAGAGTTCGGTGAGCCACTCAAGACCTCTATCTCCAAGAGTTTTCCACACTTCAATAGGTATGTTGTCTGGCCCCACCGCCTTACCGTTACTCATTCTTTTCAACGCTTCCTTTACTTCCTGTTTCTGAATCCGACGATAGTACTTATAGTTCTGGTCCTCTTCTCTTGTGTCTAGACTGCTAGAGTCATATCCATATCCATCATTAAATAAGTTGTGGAAATACGCCTTCCACCTTTCCTTGATATCTTTTTCATGCACTAAGACTTTGCCTTCTTCATCCTTAACACACTTTACTTGATCCAAATCTCTAGTCTTCCTCTCTCTACCCTTAGCAAGCCTATATATAGATCTTTCTCCGTCCCTGGTTCCTAGAGCTTGGTATAGTCCGTCAAAAGCTTGGGCTCTTGCCTCACTCACCGCCTTTTTGGTTTCATTTCTAGCTATCTTATACTTATTCCAAGTTTCAGAATTTCTACACCTAGACCACTCCTTGAAACACTCCTTTTTTACTCTAACTTTGCTCTGAACATTTTCATTCCACCACCACGATTCTTTACCCCTAGGTCCAAAACCTCTAGATTCACCCAACGTCTCTTTAGCCACTTTAATAATCTCTTGGGACATCTTGTTCCACATATCATTTGCACTTCCTTGTGATTGTCCACACCATCCCTCCCATATCTTTTGTTGGAAGATTCCTTGTTTCTCACCCTTCAAGTGCCACCATTTGATCCTTGGTGCTACCATAGGACTTCTTCTCTTTGCCCTATCTCTAATTCTTACATCCATAACCAAAACTCTATGTTGGGTAGTCAAGCTCTCTCCCGGGATAACTTTACAGTTCAAGCAATACTTCCTATCAGACTTCCTGATAAGGAAGAAATCTATCTGAGAACATGTCCCTCCACTTTTGTAAGTGATAAGATGTTCCTCTCTTTTCTTAAACCATGTATTGGCTATAGAAAGATCCAAAGCCTCCGAAAACTCCAAGATGGATTTACCCTCCCCATTCATCTCCCCTAGGCCAAAACCCCCATGCACCCCCTCAAAACCTCTAGCCACGCTACCTACATGTCCATTGAGATCCCCTCCTAGGAAAACTTTCTCTCCTTGGGGTATATCCTGAAGTACCCCTTCTTGATCCTCCCAAAATTTTACCTTAAAGTGTTCTGCTAACCCAACCTGAGGTGCGTACCCACTAATAACATTAAAGGTGTCCTGTCCCACTACCAATTTTAAGGCTATGATACGATCTCCTACTCTTCTTACATCCACGACATCCTTCTTCCACTCCTTGTCCACAATAATCCCTACCCCATTTCTTGATCTGATTTTTCCCGTATACCACAGCTTAAATCCCGAGTTGTCTAATTCTTTCGCTTTTTCACCTGTCCACTTAGTTTCTTGTAGGCACATAAAATTGATCTTCCTCCTCACCATAACATCCACTATTTCCATAGATTTTCCAGTAAGTGTGCCTATATTCCATGTACCAAAGCGAATCCTCCTGTCATGAACTAGCTTCTTTACCCACACCCGTTCACGAAAATGTGGGAACCCTTGCTTACTTTTCACTACATCCGGACGGCGATGCAGCGGCTCTTGCTCTTTTGACACTGTACTCGAGCCATACAGCGCGTTGCTTCCGGGCAACGACCTAGCATTCACATTATTACGTAATTGATCCATGTCATAGAGATTCGACAAAGTTTAACGTTGGCTGTCGAAAGCCTAACACAACCCTCTCCTTTTATCCGGGCTTGGGACCGGCTAAGAATAGCAAAGCTAACCTAGGCAGGATTACACATTTACCACATAAGAAAACCATTTATCAATTGAATTATTGTAATTAACCATTTATTTATTATACATTATAATTGGTTAATGCAAGTTGTCTCAAAACTTGTAAGTAAACGTTAAAATCAGAGGTGACATCAATACTACTCACAATGCAAGTTTTGTCTTAGAACTCATAATTTTTCTTCAAGATATATATATTTGGAGCCGAACAACTCTGGTAATTTTAATAAATGGGTGACAGTTTGCCCTTGAATGTCTCTTTTCTGAACTTATCTTTCTCTATAGTGTTGATAATTTAAACTTGTCTTTTGAAAGTGGGTATGTTCAAAACGTGAGCCTTTCTTTTTATTGTTCTTACCACACTTTTGTATTGCTCTGTGTATGTTAATCTGTAGATAATATGAATAATCCACAATATTTGTTGATTGTACTTAGAAAAGTTACATCCAAAACGTACTATGATGTTTCTTCTTCTACAGATGTTACAGGTGCACCCACTGACAATTGACAACATATTTGGGGTTATATGCTAAATTGCTGATATCACTTACGTGGTGATCTTCTCATTTTCTTCCTTTGGCTGTTTTGTGTATCATCCCCGTGAAGTGCTTGTGGATACTGTGAGATCAGAGATGAGATGAGTGAGTACCAGCTTTACCTGAATATAGAAAGCAGCATATCGACTTCTTTCGTACTGTGGAATAGAAGAACTGGGTGGAGTATCATCTACTTTCTAAGCTCCTGGAATTAGGGAGGTAAAGACTTGGCGGGTTTGGTCATACATGTACATTATATTCGTTAATTCTTCAATAGGATTCTTGTGAACTAAAATTGTAGCTGTGCTATTATTTTTGGTTTTCTCTGTTAACACTTGGATTGTACAGACAGACAGGCCCTAATGGCTTATCATACAGGCGAAGGATAACTCTCCGCCCATGTCTTGTATCTGCTGATGTTGCTCACTTTAAGGTCTATGAAATGAAATTTAAGGATACTAAGAACAATTGACTGGGAATATCGGCAACGGAGAATTATCACTCGTAAAACAGAATATCTTAGTTTCTTTGATTAAAACAGTATATTCTAACCTCTTAATTTACTTCCGCTTTGACCTTCTGCTTCTTTCATACCCTTGCCAATACAACCCTCAGTTTTTCTTGTTTATGCAATGGAACTATGCCAGGTTTGTGTTAAAATTTGGGCTTCACGATTATCAGCAACTTGTGTAGCTAAACAATCTCACGTAATAAAGCGGTTATCATTGAAAAATAAATAAAAAAAAGTGATTCTTAGATATAAGTCCATTCTTTGTAATAATCACGTGGCAAAAATTAAGTTTTAATATCATTGTTACAAAAAAAAAAAATTTATTTTTTTTATCGACAAATATTAGTTTTGTTAGTAGGATCAATCTCGCAACTTTTTTTTTCTTAATTATCCGATTTATCTTATATCTTCATTTATATTAGTTGTGTAAAAAAAATTATATGACAATAAATAGATTTTACTAGCTCTTTTCTTAGATATAATACTTTTTTCAATTGTTTGTTTTTTTACATGACTTTTGTTAAGTTATCTTTATTTTTTATTAAAATAAACATGTATTATATCTTATAAGATTGAAGAAAAAGATTGACATACATTAGTTAATTAGATAGAAAGAGAGAGATGATGAGTGTTAATAATTATGACAAATTTTGGAAAAAAAAATACAAATTTAAGGTTATTAATTAAATTAATTAATTTTCTAAAAGAGTGTGAAATATTTAAGAGTCTTATATATATGGACAAAAGTAATATTTTTTAGGGGCATAAGGGTTAAGGGTTAGAATGATAAAAAAAAAATCATGGATTCAAATTTTTTCACTAACATAACATGTTTGTCTATAAAAAAATATTTTTTAATGCAAACAAGAAAACTAAACATTAGATGTTAGTGTGCTATTACTTACTAAGTATTATTTCCTCCATACTGAATCGAAGGGAAAAAAAAACATTGTGTATTGGATTAAAAAGTAATTCTTAAGTAATTTTTTATTATTTAATGATTGTTTAATTATGGTTTTAGTGTCTCAATTTAGGTTATATGTTTTTTAGTCCCTAAAATTTAAAATATTTTTTTTAGTCCCTGAATTTTGATAAATTATTATTTTTAGTTCCTAACATAATAAATTAATATTTTATGTCAATATTTAACATTTTGTGACGGTTTTTTAGCACTTAATAATAATTTTAAAATGTAAATTCAAAATAAATTAACATTATGACTTAATTTCAAAATCAATCCATTTTCTTTGCTAAATTAGTTTCAATAAATTTTAAAATAAGTATAAAAAATGATCTTTGGTATCAAAATTAGTTTAAAACAAGGTTTAATTACTGTTTTAGTTTCTGAATTTGAGATGTGTATTTTTTTTAGTCCCTAAAATTTAAAATTATTTCTTTTTGCTCTTGAATTTTGACAAATTGCTCATTTTAGTCTTTAGTATAATAAATTAATATTTTTGTGACAGTTTTTAATTTTCATAAATTAGTTTTTATTTTTTAACCGCTTGAATTTTCATTTTAAAAATGTCATAGTGCTAAATCGTCACAAAGTGCTAAAAATGTCATAAAGTGTCAATTTATTGTGTGAAGAACTAAAAAAAGTAAATTGTCAAAATTTCTAAAAAATCATTTTTAGATTTCAGGAAGTAAAAAAGCATATTCCCAAATTTAGAGACTAAAGCAATAATTAAGTCTTTAGTGATTAAATATCTAAAATATCTTTTATCTAATTAAAGTTTTATTTTTAATAACTTTCTCTTTATGCAATTAATGTAGATGATATTTTTGGAAATGAATTACTCCAACAACTTTTTTTATTGAGACTATCAAAATTAAATGATGACTATTTCTTCCACTTTTTTATTGTAGGGTTTTTGGAGAAATCATGTTCCTATTTATTTATTTTTTGTAAAGTTTAACATCATATTAATTACTATCTTATCAATTATAATTCCTATCTTATCAATTATAATTCTTATTTGTATTCTTATTTTTGATTAATTTACACATGTATTTGTTATGGAGTGGAAAAAGGAAAGGAAAGGAATAGGAAATTTTATAGGTATTTTATTAGAATTAAGAAAATTGATTGTAGTTTTTGGTTTCCATTAAACAACCTAAAGATAAATAAAAAGAAATTTGAGATAATAATTTTCTTCATGAATGTAATTCAACTTTTATTTTCTTCTTATATTTTATTCCTTTAGAGTGTGTTTGGATGGAAAAATTTAAAATTCTGATAAATTTCAAATACTTTAATTGAAATTCTTTTATTTTTAAAATTTTGTGTTTGGATAAAAAAAATTAAAATTATGAGGATGAAAAAAATGAATGAAAGGAGAGAAGAAATAATTGGTGTGCTAGTTAGACGTGTTCCTCGATATGTTAGGAGCTCAGACGGTGTGTCTTGACGAAGACGGTAAAAAGAGAATTTCAACTTCTCACCTTTTAGTTGTTTAAAATTCTGTTTTAAAATTTCAAAATTTTAATTTCTTTATAAAAAGCATCCAAACAATAAATTCTAAGTTACAAAAATTCAAATTCTCTTATAAATTATTTTATTCAGTTAAAATTCTATATTCAAACGCGAATAGTATTAAAGAGCGGCAGCCTGCTAAATATTGGCAGCATTGGGGACACTTTAGAAGTATGCTCTCTCTCTTGAGTCTCTTCACTCCGACATTGCTCGCCTTCACACCCCCACAAACACAACACGTTCTGAGACGTATTTATAGTTATCCCCATTGTCGTTATTTTCTTTCTTACTCCCTCTCAATTAAACGGTGTTAGGGTTAGAAGTAGGATTAGGGTTAGGGTTCCTCTTTACTTTACCCGCGTAATTCTACCTTCCTTCCAACAATAACAACAATAATGTTCGGCTCCATCAACCAGATCGTCTCCGCCGAAGACACCGACGGCCCCGTCTCCGACCACCACATCCATTACAGTTCCCACACCATCGAAGACGACGGCGCCGCCTCCGATCACCACATCCATTACAGTTCCCACACCATCGAAGAAGACGGCACCGCCTCCGACCACCACATCCATTACAGTTCCCACACCATCGAAGACGATGGCGCCGCTGTCGAAGACGTTTCCGCCGTTCCGGGCCCTGAAATCTCTATCGACAATTCTAGCCAGCTCACGCTCTCGTTTCGCGGCCAAGTCTATGTCTTCGATGCTGTTACACCTGATAAGGCACTTTTTTTTCTTCTGTTTTCACTTTTTCCCTTTTTTAATCACTGTCTCTTCTGAGACTGAACTAATTTATGCTTCTTCTTTTTGTCACTATTACGACGCCGTTTCAGGTTCAAGCAGTGTTGTTGCTGCTGGGAGGAAATGAACTAACTTCGGGTTCGCAATGTGCGGAGCTATCATCTCGAAATCAGACTGTATGTTTGGATGCTTAGAGAATTTTAGGTTTAAACATCTCCGAAAATAAGAAGGAAAAATGAATTGAACTTATTCGGAAGTTAAAATTAACGTATCACCCTAATATTTAGAGAAGTTATATGAGAAAGCTTCTGTAGAACTTAATATATAAGTTGATTTTAACTTATGAGAGAAGCTCAATTCATTTTACTTTCTTATATTTTTTATTCTCCTGTAAGTGCTTGGAGAAGTTTATTCAAACGGATCTTTGTGAAGGTATTTTCTAATTATTTGTTTGTTGGTGATGGATGCAGGGTGAGGAGGAATATCCTGCAAAATGTAGTCTACCACATCGAGCAGCGTCATTGAATAGGTTCCGTCAGAAGAGGAAAGAGCGGTGCTTTGATAAGAAAGTTAGATATAGTGTACGTCAAGAAGTTGCACTCAGGTCTGAATCTGATAGTAAGCTTTCTATTTGCAGTTGGAATGTTGAACTTTTTTTAATATTAAGTTATTTTGCATTTCTTTGTTTCTCAAACCAATTCCGTCTTAAGTGTTTACTAGGTATATTATATTATTGATCAGTATGGTAAAGAGCCAAGAATAATACGTGCTTTGTAAAAAGCATCATCTCATCATGAATGTATAGATTTTGTAGTTTTACTGTGTGAAGAACTCAGATCACTCTACGATGTATATTTTGAAGGATTGGGTTGATGAGGAGTAATCCCTAAACTGCACTATACTACAGCCAGCACTTTTGTATTGTGGAAGTTGTAGGACTGGTTCCTGATTTATGTTTCATTTTGTTATGCTATGCAGCAATAATAATGGTAACTGATACCTAGCGAACTTTAAATCGACAAAGAAGATGGTTAAATATTTGATAGATTTAATGCTGTCCATTATTTTTCACTCTAATTTCATTTGTTTTTGTATAAATTTAAGCATGTTGTGGATTCCTGTAATTCATTTCTGTCAGAAACCTGGATTATTTATTTATTTATTTATTTTATTTAGGTCATATTGTTTGTGTTATTTTTAAAGAAAAAAGTGGTTTTTGAGTAAAAGAAATTTTAAAAATATAAAAATTAGGCAACCTTTATCTCAAAAAAGGTGTTTTAATTCTTTGGACATAACTTAGAAATAACAGCACCTCTAAAAACTGTTCTAAACAGAAAGCTATATCATAAAATAATTTTTCTTCAAAGTTGAAACAAGTGTATCGGTTCTGAGTTATATGCCAAATCAATTCCATTGTACTTTAAATGTGTGGTTTTTACATGAAGGTAGTTCAAAATCGGAGGATTGAAAGGGTTTTGTTTCAAGCTATGTTGCATGTGTACCGGTACAAGTATCCAATACCAATACGACATGCAAGTAAAATAATTTTTTTAAAAATTAAGATATGGGTGTGACAGGATCTATCAAATAAAATATATAATAATGTATACAATTCGTCTGCGTAACATTGTTGCCATACAAATCCCATGTGTTCTAATTCTTCCCTCCTCATGTAATAAGGAGAAACTTTACATTATATGAATAATTTTAGTTAGATATGATTTCAAGAGTGGAAATATGATTTTGAGAGTGGTAATTAGTGAGAACAGCAGTTGAATCTGTATCTTAGATTTTTTTTATACCAAAACCTTGCAGGTAGTGAACACATTTAAATAAAAAAATAGAGATGTCAGATATATGAATGCTGTTATATTGATAAGTATTGGTATTGGATAGTAAAACTGTACAGATACATCACTAATTTTGGAGTATCCATGCATAATAGGTTTCCAAAGTAGTTAATAGTGGCTGGTGTGTCTGTAATTGCACTACCAGAGTGGAGCCTCTCCCAAATGCTGGTATCGGAGTGTTTTGCTGTTATGGTGCAGAGTGCCACAATAGCTCTTGGTAGCTGAAACACATGGCACTCCTTCCTCTGATTTGCACCACACTGTCTTCTGAACTTTTTCTTTCTGCTTTCTACCTTCCAAGTAGACAGCAACCGCAAGGGAAAAGATGTGTTATTTACATTACTGTTTTTTGTGTTTGGTAATTGACTACACTGTCCCTTTTTTAGGGGATAATAAGTGTATTTCCTTTTATTTAATTCTGCTTGGTAGACTTTCATTATTGTATTTTATGTTTCTTTTTATAACTTATTCACTAGGATAATTGATAAGTGCTTTAAATTTTGAGAATTGAAACTTTGTTCACTGTTTTTTTTTCCCGGTTTAAAGGATAAAATTATTTGCAGCTGCTATGTTTGCTGTAGCGGCCATTCTATAGTCAACAATTCCAATACAGCATTTTCGGGGGTAGTCACTCGACTCACTCCCAGCCATCTTCCTTCATTAACTACTTTATTTGTTTCTTACTTTGTTACTATTGTGTGACAAATTTTGACCTTTTAATACATTTAAGATGAAATTGACATTAGTGCTTTTATGTTTTTGCTTCCCCTTCCCATATGACAAATTGTGTACAACAAGATTTCAAATATAAGGCATGCTTCAACAGCATCCTCTGCCAGCAAGTTGGATATATATGCTCAAGTGAATGGCTAATTTTGGACATTGAGATTTTTGTTGCTATAGCCATGGGTATGCGTGTGTGTGTGTGTGTATTGGTATGTACATGGTTGCATTGTTTTAACAAATTGCTTTGTTTTTATCAGCAAGAACCTTTTTGGGCATTTGTTATTTCATATGTAATTAATGCTATCAAATGAAGAAGTTCATATCTTCCCACGGACTATTGCACATCATCTATGTTCCACATTTTATTCTTATTGCTCACCATTTTAGGTGTTTGATTTAATTTGCATCAATGTATATTTCTTATTTGATTTTTAAATGTAGGATGCATCGAAATAAGGGTCAATTTACTTCATCAAAGAATCAGGATGGAACTAATAGTTGGGGTTCAGATCAAGAGTCAGGGCAGGATGCTGTTCAATCAGAAACCTTGTAAGTTTCATCATGTTACCCTTGCAATCATGTGGCCAGAATCTTTCTTTCATCCTAATATTGTTCGGTGACTGATTGTGGGTTTCTGGTGGTGCAATTTGGGTTGAGGATATGCCTATTCATCTCTTTGTATTGCATGATTATGAATGTATAGGTGCTGCACACATTGTGGAATAAGTTCAAAATCCACTCCAATGATGCGTAAGGGGCCATCTGGTCCAAGGTCACTTTGCAATGCTTGTGGGCTTTTTTGGGCAAATAGGGTAAGTATTTCTCCATTTTTTTTTGCCAAGGGGGGAGGGGGGTTGGTAATCGGTTCATGTTTTTTATTTTCTATACTTGTAAGTTAATCTATCTAAAGCTATTGAAATTAAAAAAATACAAAATTTACTCTTCTAACTCGACGACGCTCACTTTTGGCTATCTTTTGCATCTCCTTCCTATTCTTTCCTCTATTTCTCAAGTGCCATAGGTTAAACCCTTGGTATTAGAGATTGGCTTGTCCACCTGCAGTGTGGACCAGCGGACCACTCTTTCTTGCCATATGGGATTGATGTAGGAGTTAGTCCCATATCAGCTGTGTGAGACCCAGAATTCATTTAAAGCCAAGACTCTGCCTTGTCTGCTTGTTATGACTTAGGAGTGGACTCTACATCAAGTCCTATTCTTCTACACTGATCTCTCTCCCAATTCTTTTGTTCTTTTGCGCTATAGTATTATACTATTTTCTTCTTAGAGACATCCGATATTAATTTAATTTCCTTTCCCTCCCATTTCAAAGCATGCCAAGGAAGGTGTGACTATATTCTTGTGAGCATTATATTAAAATTTGCCCAACTGTGTATCTGAAATTTGCTAAATTCAGTAATTCTGAATTTGATGTTCTTTAGTCCCTCTGACACTGCAATTCTGCAGGGCACTTTGAGGGATCTTTCTAAGAGAAACCTGGAACACTCTCTTACACCACCTGAGCAGGTATGTTTTCATTTATTAATTATTATCAGGTTATCTTTTACTCTGTATGGTAACAAAAGCATCCTTTTTTTTTTTCTTTTGCACCTGATGACTAGGTTGATGAGGGCAGTAATAATAATGACTTGGACATTCGGAGTGGCATCCCTGCACAGCATAACAATCTTGTTAATGATAGCAAAGCTTTGGTATCTGATCGTTGAGTTTTCCACTCACAGGAAATGCAAGTCCTTGACTGTGACATTCGCAGGTTTATAGTAATTCCATTCAGTTTGACCTATAGAATGTACAGTATATAGCAAAGTTCTCGTCAATACAAGAGCTCTATTTCTATACTCTCTGATCAGATTAAAATGTTTATCTATGACTGTACAAACTGGAATTTGGAATGACTTGATCTCATACAAGAGATCTATTGCTTTACTCTCGGACAGTTGCATTAACTGTTTTATCTATGAATGTATAAACTGGAATTTGAAACGAACTTGATCCTCATACAGTGGTCGGTGGTTTTAGTTTAGTCTAGTGAAAAATGTGCGCAACAACATGCAATAGTTCTGGTGGAAAATTTTTCCACTTCCCTATTTTTATTTTATTTTATTTTAGAGGGGTATTGGCATGTGTATACGTTGGGATCGAGCCCTGCTTCTCCGTACAATTTTGAACTTTTTAACCAAAGCTTAGGCGAAGTGTTAGCGATGGAATTGATGTTTTCAAAACCAAATTTTAAGATTGAACAATAGACAGTTTTTTTTAGATAGTTTGAATAGTTTTTTTTTCTTTAGAAATATGATAAATCTTATGCATCATGGGAGAAAAAAGACGTAAATTTATCAATATAATTTTGTTTTAGAAAAATTGACAATAATTTTGGGTTATAGTGATTATTTTTTACAATTTTTAATTTATAAATTTACAGTGATATTTGCAGCATGTGTCTGGATCTTACAAAATAATTTTGTTGATTTATTTTTTAGAAAATATCCATGAATATCCATAGATGTTTTTGATACTCCTGGATAATTTATAAACAAATTATCTAGGTTGGGCGGGGGACATATTTCTATCTATTGGGATGGGTAGAAGGTAGCTACTATATGTGTTCGAGTGTTGCTAGGTACACTAGTTTTATTGCTTGTGCATCAAATATTTTTTGTTAATTTTAAAATTATCCTGTATCGAAGGTAAACGAATTCGTGGTTGATCCGTATGTTTAAATTAAACTTATGGATTACATGATCCGTATAAATATACAGATCATATAATTCGTAAGAATAATTTAAACATATGGATCAAGTTGATTCGTTTGATTTGTATGGATGAATTTGATCCGTATGAGTCATACGAATCAACTTGAGCGAAAGGTATTTTCGCCCATTCACTTAAAACGTTGAGTGCATCTAGCATCATCCTCAGTGTTCACTTTGCCTTGTTGCTATTACAATGTATATAAATGAATTCTTTATCATATAATTACATGTGAATAACTACGTTCCTTACAAAAAAGTAAAGATTATAGTGGTTAAAAATAATCTTGACCATTTAATTTAATCATATAGTCAAGATTACCCCTTTTCATGCTCTCATCTGATTAAGCTAGTATTTCAATGTAATAGTGAAGATTGTGTTACTTATTTTTATTTATTTAAAAAACATACATTTTATATAAAATATAAATTTTTAGGGCTTATTTTAAACTATTTTAAATAGAAATTTTTTATGCATAATATATTTACAATGTGGGAATTAAATGTAGTGTTTTTTTTTTCAAACTAATATAATGATTTTGTAAAGGACACTTTGAACTTTCTCTGCTGGACTGTCCAAAGTCCAAACAAAAGATGCTATTTTGTACGGCTACTATATCGACAAATTGCCGGTAAAGTGATGCAGCTATTAATAAAATAAAGGATAAAATATTTTGTTATCCTGGTAATATTGAAATGTTCGCATTGGTTTCTCTAAAAAAATTTAGTGTATTTTTCATAAAATGTCAGTTTTTGGTTATGGATGGATACAGCTGTACATACTGTAGCGATAATTTTTTTACATTAGATATGTATATAAAATTAATAAATATAATATTTTTTTATATTAATTATACATGTAATCGATGTGAATATGATGATTTTACAATATATATATATATATATATATATATATATATATAAAATAAATATAAAAAATAATACAAAGTAGAATTTGATATCTAAATCTTATTTTGAACAAATCTTAATTTTATAAAAATAAAAAATGTATTGAAATTTTTTGTAAGGATAAATTTTAAATATTTTTATATTTTAAAATAAAAAATATATTTTAACCTGAAATAAAATACACTCTTATAGTCTTATTATTATTCATTTATGGATACATTTTTTTTTTGGTGGAATCTTAATATTAGCTGATACATTTGTTAATTTACATTAATACATATTGTAATCTAATTATAAATCGTTCTACCTTTTTATTTATTTACTTATTTATATGTTATAATTTTTCTACATGCCTATGATTATATCTTCGGATGTAACAAAAATATCTTAAGATGTCAGTTGTGTTTCATAAGTGCAAAAAGCATAATTGTAGCAAACATCTAAAATAGTAAGTGCATTAATTTTAGGATTTTTAATCAAGAGAAAATGACACAAACAAAATCCAAGAGACCAATGAACCAGAACGCAGATTCCAATCCAACATCATAATATTCATCCCACGAACTATCTATAAAATGGTTGGTTCCCACTTCCAATAATGCTCAGAACAGACTGTCTCCCGTTACATCATCACTGAAATTCACTACTATAAAAATGATAGCACCGCAGTTTTCACTTTTCAACACTGTTTTTAATGTTGTTTTAGAATCTTACTATCAAACACATTTCGTCAAGGATATTTGTCAATGGATTAAATATTAAAAACATTTAATATGTAAAAAAAATTATTCATGAATATTTTAGGTGAATAAAAATGATTTAATATATTTAAAACTTAATTTTTTTAAAATTATTAACAAAGAATTTAAAACATTTTGTAATATTTGTTAATTTAAAGTGTTTCATTTTAATTTTTAGCAAATCTTCTTGGTAAATGTTCTTTACTATTCATTCATTTTTTATCATCAAGTAAACTTTACTACCGAATGGATTAAAAATATAGGATAAGGAATATTAACAAATACATTTCTTAATGCATCCTTCTGAATATAATTTTTTATTATTAGTTACAGTTACAATTATACTTTATCAAGAGTTTCAAAAGAGATAAATCCCATTGAGCAATGGTCAAACCTATCAGCAGACGTTAGATGGCTGCAAGACCCTTCTGACTCTGAGAACCGTTAACTTGAGAAGTAGTACCTACACTCTATAACCGTACACCTTTTCACGATAACTAACTACCACTACTATCTCAAAGGAGAAAGAAAATTCACGACGCTCTGACGCCGTCAAACCAGATTTCACTCTCATTTTGAGTGCGTTCCAGGAATTGCAAACACAACCCCTGCTCTCCACAACATAACGCATCTTCACTTCACTTCATTCAATCCTCTCTCCCCTATCCTTCTCGTACCCTCCACCAATTCCGAAACTTATTTTCAATGCTTCCAATTTCCGTCACTTGGGTCATGCTCCGAAATTAGGGTTTCCGACAGGCGCGTGGGGGGAATCGATGGCGACCGTGAATCCGCAGCCTCTGCAGTTCGAGGACCCAGCGATACCCGTCGACGAAGACGATGACGACGACGACGACGGTGGTGATGATGACGCTATGGATGAGTTGGAGGATGCGAATGTTAACTCAGTGAACGTTACTAATGCCGCGAGTGTAAATTATGAAGCGGTAGTGGCTATGCCTTCCAGAACTAGCGAGCTCACTCTTTCTTTCGAGGGAGAAGTTTATGTCTTTCCCGCTGTCACTCCTCAGAAGGTAATTTTACTTTCTTGGAGAGTTCAAGTTTTTTGTTTTGTTTTGTCTTATTATGCTATGATTGGTGTAGCTCGTCGTTTTGTTAGCATGTTTCGTTGCAATTGGCTTGGGAC
Organism: Glycine soja; assembly: GCF_004193775.1. Taxonomy (NCBI): domain Eukaryota; kingdom Viridiplantae; phylum Streptophyta; class Magnoliopsida; order Fabales; family Fabaceae; genus Glycine; species Glycine soja. Next base: position 8,568,227 of record NC_041005.1, read on the forward strand.
TAGTAGGTTTCGTTAAATTTAACAAATTGAGTTTGAGGGGGAAGGGGAATGCTGTTAAGCGTTAAGAAAATAACACAAGTTTGTATTATCATTCCAAGATTATCCTTTTCATATCTCTATATCTACTTAATTGTTTTTCATCAAGGTTTGAAGAAAAAATAATTAACCAACGATATGAAGAAAAAAAATAATTAATGAATCTAGAAATTAGAAAAAGGTCTTATAAAAAGGAATAAACAAATTTTTGAAAATGATGTTATAATTAGGGACGGAGGGAGTATAGATTAAATGCAAAGTGGCATGCTGATTGCCGATATATTCAAAGCAGAGATGATTAATGAAGCCGTATAATGCAAAATGAATGATACTCTGCCGGGCATGCGGGCTTTGTCTCTATGTCTTGGTTTTTTACTTAATTAAAAGAAAGATATACTCCCTCTATCCCAAATTGACTGTTGTTTAAGGTTTATTCACACAAATTAAGAAAACAAGTATTCAAGAGAATTAGTATTTATTAGGGAAACAAATTTACTAAATATTCTTATTCTTTCTCTTACTTTCAATAAATATATTGTTAAACCTTTCAAAACAAAAACATTTAATAGGAGTGTTGGAAGCATGGGTTTGATTTGGTAAGGCTTAATAATAGGAACAATAAGTGTAGCCTACTAAGCCTATGCTTTCATCTTATGACTGAGGCAATATAAAATAAATTAAGCTTAGAAGAAATGATAGCAACACACTATCAGATTAAATTCATGTAAGTCTCATTAATTGATGTGAGTCCCAATAGATCTCACTTCTTATTTAGTGGGTCCCACATGAATTTTAACCAATAAAATAATATGTTAGAAAATGTGTTACTAATATTCTTCTTGACTCTTGAGCATAATTAGTCTCTGCAATCCAAGTCAGAAAAGTTATCAGCAAACCTTTGACATTAGAAATGAAGTTACCAATTATAAATTAGTTCAAATTTCTGATTAGTTAAAACAGATTGATAGAACATAGAAAATTAACCAATATTATGGAATAAAGTTACAAAGTAACCTGCATTTAAATTAGACCTATCTACTTCTCAATTATTGAAAAAGGAAGATAACTGAGGAATGCTTGGTGATTAAATTTAACATTGCAGGTGCAAGCTGTCTTGCTGCTTTTGGGAGGACGTGATGTGCAGGCAAGTGTGCCAGCAGTTGAACCACCATTTGATCAAAGTAACAGGGTAATGTATACATCTACTTAACGAGATCAGTTTTATAACTTGTAATGCCTTTTTATGCTTGCATTTGAGCACTCTACTAAAATCTCTAGGACATGGGTGATACTCCAAAGCGTTCAAACCTTTCACGAAGAATAGCATCCTTGGTCAGGTTCCGCGAGAAACGCAAGGAAAGATGTTTTGACAAGAAAATTAGGTATTCCGTCAGAAAAGAGGTAGCACAGAGGTAAATAAAATTCCATATTGCACAATTTCACCCAAATAGTTGATGACTTTTGTCCAATGGAAGTTAACTTGCCAGTGAAAACAATATGGACGCTCAATTGTCTCACCATTTATGCTCTTGATAATTGTGGTTGTGTTAGAATATAAGGAGAAGGGAAAGTTAGTTAACATAGTTAGACTATTAATAGGTTAGTTACTCCAGTTAGGATATTGATTAGTTAGTTAAGGGGTTAGTTAGAGGGGTTTATTAGATATAAATAGGGAAAGAAGGATAGGAGAGAGGGAGATCTTATCATTTGTAGATTGAGTGTTAGCTCTTTGTGAAAGGAGAAATCCTTTGTGAAGGGGAAACCCTTGGAGGAGAGTTTTCTTTCCTATTTTCTGCTATTTTCTTACTAGTCAATAAAATCCTTTTGTTCTTTCTCTTTTCAATTCTTTGTTCCTATCAGATTGATATTTGAAAGTCATTTGTATGTTTTGCCTCTAAGTATTAGAGTATTATACAGAGAGTTGCAGTATTCAACTGAACTCTCAGGAGTTAGTTTTATGTTCTCAGTTAGTTAGTCATAACTAACTATCTAAGCCTATATATACTGAGTTGTAACTCAAAGTTCAGTGGTTAATAATGATTTTCACTTCTTCTTTCTGAAGTTTTTCCCTCTCAAAATATCTTCTATTATGATCTGTTAGAACATATTTATGGTATCAAGAGCTTGGTAAGGTCGTCAATGGCGGCACAAAGCAACGTGTTTCTTACTCCTTTTCCTCATTCAATTGCGCCATAAGCTTGATGATTCGACTTTCCTTTTATGGCGTTAACACGTTGAGTCAGTCATCAAATCACATCACCTTCAACGTTTCGTTGTCAATCCTCAAATTCCTCTCTGTTTTCTTTCTGCAGAAGAATGTGAAGCTGGACTGGTTGCCAAAGGTTTTAATCAAGTTAAAGGCTTTGATTTTTCAGAAACTTTTTCTCCAGTTGTGAAGCCTATTTGTATGTATAAAATTGTAGCTAAATTATTGGCTAACAGGTTAAGGAGAGTAATGCCTGCCCTCATTGATGAGAGACAAACAGCCTTCATAAAGGATAGGCACATCCTTCATGGAACTTTAATTCTCAATGAGGTATTGGAGGAAGCTAAAAGATGCAAGAAGCCAGCCCTGGTGTTTAAGGTGGATTTTGCAAAGGCTTACGACACTGTTTCATGGTCCTTCTTGGACTATATGCTGGACAGAATGGGGTTCTGCCTCAAATGGAGAAGATGGATCAAGGCATGCAACCAATCAGCTACTATTTCCATTCTTATAAATGGTAGTCCCTCAAAGGAATTTGCCCCAACTAGAGGCTTGAGGCAAGGGGACCCTTTAGCCCCTTTACTCTTTAATATCGTGGCAGAGGGCTTGAATGGCATGATGAGGACAGCTCTAAATAAAGGCCTTTACAGTAGTTACCTAGTAGGTAAACAGAAGGTGCCAGTAAATATTCTGCAATATGCAGATGACACTATCTTTGTGGGTGAAGCTATTTGGGACAATGTAATTGTCATGAAGACCATGCTTAGGGGCTTTGAAATGGCATCCGGGCTGAAGATTAACTTCTCCAAGAGCAGTGTGGGTATCTTTGGGGATCACCTTAACTGGGTTCATGATGCAGCTCTTTTTCTTAAGTGCAGACTCATGGAGATCCCTTTTCAGCACTTGGGGATTCCTCTAGGGGCTAAGCACTCTAGCTGGTTGCTATGGGAACCTCTCATTAAAAAATTCGAATCAAAGCTGTCTAAGTGGAATCAGAGATTCTTATCAATGGCTGGGAAGATCACTTTGATAAACTCAGTCCTCACTGCCCTACCAATATACCTCCTATCTTTTTTCAAAATCCCCCAAAAAGTTGTCCGGAAAGTGATCTCCTTGCAAAGGAATTTTTTGGGGGGGGGGGGGGGGGGATCATGACCATAAGAAAATTCCGTGGGTAAAATGGGACACCATTTGCCTTCCCAAGGAGTTCAGGGGCCTTGGGATCAAGGATATTAATAATTTCAATGCAGCATTGTTGGGAAGATGGATATGGGATCTATCCTCTAACCAAAATCAGCTTTGGGTTCGAATTATATCATCCAAGTATGGGGGCTGGGCAGACCTTATTAATGGAAGAGATAGGCTGTGGCATTCTCAATGGTGGAAGGACCTCCGAAAGCTAGTTAAACAGCCTGATTTCAACCCCATTATCCAGCACATGGAATGGAAGGTTGGGGATGGGACTTTAATAAATTTCTGGAAGGACAAATGGTTAGGGACTGCTTCTAACCTGGAACAGCAGTTTAATCAGATGTTTCTCATCAGCAGGCAGCAGAATTGTAATATCCGCAGTATGGGTAGTTTATCCCAAGGTAGCTGGTGTTGGGATTTAAAATGGAGAAGAAACCTCTTTGATCATGAACAGGTAGAAGCTGTGACATTTATGAATCTAATTAGCAATGTTCATATTCAGCCTCATATGAAGGATACCATGAGTTGGTTAGCAGATCCTTCGGGCCTATACTCAACTAAGTCAGCCTACAGACTGCTAATCAATGTCAATAGAAATCTCCCTCACCCAAATATTTACAATTCGCTGTGGAAACTTAACATACCCCCAAGAGCTGCGGTATTTGCTTGGAGAATTTTAAAAAACAGATTACCCACTAGACACAATCTTTTAAAAAGAAACGTATCCATTCCAGACCACACTTGTCCTCTTTGTAGATCCCATCAAGAGGAGGCTGGTCACCTGTTTTTCAACTGCAAGGTCACTATTGCTTTATGGTGGGAATCCATGAGCTGGAATAGGATGGTTGGCCCCCTAGCAGACTCCCTAGCAAATCATTATATTCAATTCTGTGAGGGCTTTGGAGCTGGCAAAAAGCAAAACCGTTGGCGTTGTTGGTGGATTGCCTTAACAAGTTCTATATGGCAGCATAGGAATTCTATGCTATTCCAAGGCAAGAGCTTTGAGCCTCTGAAAGTGATGGAAGATGCCTTATTCCTTATGTGGTCATGGCTAAAAACCAGAGACAAAAGCTTTTGTGAATCCTTCAACTTTTGGTCGTCCAATATAGTGCAATTTTTTGGTTAACTGATCTCTCAGTTCTGTTGGGGATGGGATGTAACTGATTTTCTCAGTTTGTTTTTGGGGGGCTTGATTTCTTTTTCTGTGTTTCACATATGTATCAATCACCAGTAGTACCTCTGGTGCTGCTGTGTTTCAGTTTGATTAATATATATATATATATTATTTTTGGCCCTTCAAAAAAAAAAAAAAACTCTAGCAATCACAAATCAATGGGTGCTTGCTCAGCTAGATGCAAATAATGCCTTTCTTAATGGCTTGCTTAAATGAGACTGTCTACATGTCTCAACTCCCTGGTTTCCAACAATCAAATCCTTCTCTAGTCTGTAAACTAAATAAAGCCTTGTATGGGTTCAAACAAGCCCCAAGACAATGGTTTGAGAGGCTGCAATCTGCTCTAACTTAGTTTGGTTTTGTGGCTAGTAAGTGTGATCCCTCGCTCTTTGTTTTCAAGACTTCATCTCACTGTGTATCTTTTAGTTTATGTGGATGATATCATCCTTACTAGCAGTTCCACTCAGTTGATTCAGCACCTGACATCTCAACTTAATTCAAAGTTTTTTCTTAAACAACTCGGTCTGCTAGACTCTTCCTGACAAGTCATTACTCCTCACTCAGAGTAAATATATCAGAGATTTGTTGCAGAAAACTAATATGGCAGAGGCTCAACCTATTTCCTCTCCTGTGGCTTCCAGCTGCAAACTTACTAAAACATACTCAGATCTCTTTTCTGATCCTACTTTGTATCGGTCTGTAGTGGGTGTCTTACAATACTTGACTATCACTAGACCTGAGATCAGCTACTCAGCAAATAAAGTTTGTCAATTTATGGCTAATCCTTTAGATTCTCATTGAATTGCAGTGAAAAGAATCCTAAGATACTTGAAAGGTATAGTGCTGCTTGTTCTTCATCTTAGACCTACTGTTTTGGGGAAACCATATCCTTTTCGTTGCAGGAAAAGTTACAGGAAGACCTGTGGGTGGCCGCCCACTCTCATCAATCCTTGTTATGGCAAAAAGCTCGATCCAGATGGCTCAAAGAAGGTGACTGCAACTCAACGTATTTTCACCTCATGATGAATGCATCCCGCAGACATAATCTCCTAAAAGGCATCATGATTGAAGGTGCATGGGTGGATGAGCCTAGGAAGGTGAAAGAGGCAGTTAGAGTTTTCTTCCAACAGAGATTTCATGAACCAGAACCTAGTAGACCAACTCTTGACGGTATCCGATTTCAGTCAATTAACCAACAGCAAAATGACATGTTGGTAGGGAGATTTCAGGAGGAGGAGGTGAGGGAGGCTATTTGGGACTGTGGAAGCGACAAAAGCCCTGGTCCGGACGGTCTTAATTTCAAATTCATTAAGAAATTTTGGGACATTATGAAGCCTGACATCCTTCGCTTCCTTGATGAATTCTACGTGAATGGAATTTTTCTGAAGGGTGGTAATGCATCATTCATAGCATTAATTCCGAAGGTGAGTGACCCACAAGAGATATCGGAATACAGGCCTATTTCATTAATTGGATGTATCTATAAGATCATCAACAAGCTTTTGGCTAAAAGAATTCAGAAGGTGATGCCGTCCATTATAGATGGAAGACAGTCTGCATTCATTGAAGGTAGACACTTATTACATGGTGTACTAATAGCAAACGAGGTGGTGGAGGAAGCTAGGAGAAAGCAAAACCCATGCCTTGTGTTCAAGGTTGATTATGAGAAGGCCTATGACTCAGTATCATGGAATTTTTTAATGTACATGATGACAAGGATGGGTTTTAGTCCTAGATGGATTCGGTGGATTGAGGGATGTCTAGCCTCAGTGTCTGTCTCGATACTGGTTAATGGGAGCCCAACCAAGGAGTTTTCCCCCAAAAGAGGTCTACGACAAGGAGATCCTCTTGTGCCGTTTCTCTTCAACATAGTAGCAGAAGGCCTAAATGGTTTGGTGAAGGAAGCTGTTGATAGAAAATTCTATACAGGATTTTCAGTGGGGAGAGATAAAGTGGATGTTACCATTCTGCAGTATGCGGATGATACGATATTCTTTGGGGAGGCGTCAATGGAGAACATTAAAGCAATTAAGACCATTTTGAGGACATTTGAATTGGTGTCAGGACTTAAAATAAATTTTGCAAAAGCAGCTTTGGAGCTATTGGCATGTCTGATTCGTGGAAGCAAAACGTGGCAATTTTCTTGAATTGTAGCTTATTGGTCATTCCTTTTGTTTACCTGGGGATACCTATAGGGGCAAACTCAAGGAAGTATCATTTATGGGATCCAATCATTCAAAAGTGTGAGAGGAGACTAGCAAAATGGAAACAGAAACACATATCCTGGGGGGGGAAAGTCACTCTTATTCAGTCAATCCTAACTTCTATTCCTATTTATTTCTTGTCTTTTTTTAGGGTTCCTAGAAGGGTGGTGAAAAAGTTGGTTTGCATACAAAGAAGCTTTCTTTGGGGTGGTGGTGATGACCAACACAAGATTGCTTGGGTCAAGTGGGAGACGGTATGTCTCCCTAAAGACAAAGGAGGCTTAGGAATAAAGGATATCACCAAGTTTAACCTTGCATTGCTTGCCAAATGGAAATGGAATTTATTCCATCACAATGGTGAGCTATGGGCAAGGATTCTAGAATCAAAGTACGGCGGGTGGAGGGGCCTTGATGCAGTAACAAGAGACAATAATGTCTCCTTGTGGTGGGAAGATCTTAAATTAGCTCTTCATAATCCTCAATATGAGAATGCACTGCAGGGAGGGATAGCATGGAAGGTGGGGAATGGAGAGAAAATCAAGTTTTGGGAGGACAAGTGGAGCCATGGTGATACAACACTTCTAGCAAAATACCCCAGATTATATTTGATATCATGCCAACAGAATCAGACTATACAGGAGATGGGAAAGCAGGCCAGCATTGGGTGGGAATGGAACTTTAAATGGAGAAGAAATCTGTTTGATAGTGAGATTGGTATGGCTGATTGTTTCTTAAACGATGTTGCTGGCAGTTGCATTCAGCCTCACAGAAAAGATGAGTGGATTTGGACATTAGAACCTAGCGGCCAATATTCAGCCAGCAGCGCCTATACAGTGCTCTCAGCAGAGGAAATTGAAGGGGAGGAGGCGCGGGTGTATGAGGAGTTATGGAAGATACGAATTCCACCTAAAATAGCAATCTTTGCGTGGAGGCTAATAAAAGAAAGACTGCAAACAAAGTCAAACTTGAGGAGGAGACGGGTGGAACTCAATGATACATTATGCCCATTCTGTGGGAGCCATGAGGAGAATGAAGCACATCTATTCTTTCTATGTGACAGAATTATCCCGCTATGGTGGGAATCTATGTCATGGGTCAACATCCATGGTGCTCTTCCGCAGAAACTGTGGCAGCATTTCTCCCAGCATGTGATCTGTTTGCCTAATCGTATTTGTGCTAATAGATGGAGGTGTTGGTGGCTGGCCCTCACATGGTCAGTGTGGCAGCAACGGAATAAAATAATCTTCTCAAATGTCACTTTTGATGGTAACAAGGTGATGGAGGATGCTATTTTCACACTCTGGACATGGCTGAAGAGTTTTGAGAAGGATTTCGCAATCCCATATACTTACTGGGCATCTAACATCTCAACAGGCTTTGTCTCTTCAGGGGGGTAGAAAATATAGGAAGTGGGAGCAACTTATCACTGTATTTCCCTGCCTTCCTGCCTCTGCAGCTAATGGTTCCTTTCGAGACTGCTCTTTGTCTGATTTTGGAACCATGATGCTTGCAGTTTATTTACATGTATTGTTTGTACCTCTGGTACTCATTATATATATATATATTATCTTTGCCGATAAAAAAAAAATCCTTTTCGTTGCCCTCTGTGATGCAGATTGGGCTTCTGATATTGAAGACAGAAGATCCACTTCTGGTTCAGCTATCTACTTTGGTCCCAATCTCATTTCATGGTGGTCCTGAAAGCAGCAGGTTGTTGCAAGGTCTAGTACAGAGGCAGAATATCTTGGATTCAGACCCTTTTAACTGAGTTAAAAGTTCCTTTCAAAACTCCCATTGTCTTCTACGATAATCAATGTGCAGTTGCTATAGCTCATAATCCTGTTCTTCATGCTCAGACCAAGCACATGGAGATTGATGTCTTCTTTGTTAGAGAAAAAGTCTCAACCAAGCAGCTGGTTGTTCATCATATTCCTGCTCTTGATCAGTGGGCAGATGCTCTCACCAAGCCCCTCTCTCCAACCAGATTCATGTTTCTAAGGGCCAAACTCAATGGGCTTTGAGACTCCTTCAAAGTCTCACCCACCTTGAGTTTGAGGGGGGTATTAAAGTATTATACAGAGAGTTGCAGTATTTAACTGCACTCTCAAAGTTCAGTGGCTAATAATCATTTTCGCTTCTTCTTTCTAAATTTTTTCCCTCGCTAAATATCTTCTATTGTGATCTGTTAGAACTCTTTTACTAGGACACTATCATGTCTACACCATATTTGTGTCGCTGGCATCTGAATAATATTCCTGAGAAGACTGTTGCTTATGTGTTTTATTTTAGAGAAAGAAATGAACTAACTTAATAGACTTTCCCTGTCCCCCTTCAACAAAACTATCAAGGAAGTTTGTTGAGAAAAGCAATGTGCTTTAATCCATAAGGAGGTCAAGAAAATAAGCACTTGCTTATTATATTCCCTAGCATTATGCTCCAGTGATAAACTTTTTAGCACTAATACCATTGAAATGCCACAAAAAAAGATTAAAATAGAAAGCTTGCTTTTTTCTGATCTTGTCATCTCTAACATTATACGTTCCTGTGGTAAGCAAGTTATAAAAAAGTTATTCAGACTAACGGGACAAACCTAATACATTTGAACTTGATTGTCATATGTAGAATTTATAATGTAAAAGAGGGTCTGTGTCTGGTCTGACTAAAATTGTTTTTACATTGAAATTTTTTATCATGAAATATTAGGCCTGAGTTGTTATCAGGTAAAGTCAAATCAGTGAGCATATTTCCCAACAGCTAAGGACTGAGGAACATAATGTGTTGTGTTGATAGTTGGTACTTGAGTGCCATTTTGAGGGATTCTTGTAGGTTTTGTTTGATTGCAGGTTGTTTTTGAAGTTTAATTTGTTCTTCTATATTTATAATTTTTTTTTCTGTTCTGTTTTTGCTGTCTTTTATTCTTGCTAGGATGCATCGGAAGAATGGGCAGTTTGCTTCCTTGAAGGAAAGCCCAGGTTCATCTAATTGGGATTCTGCACAGAGTTCTGGTCAAGTTGGCACTTCTCATTCTGAATCTGTGTGAGTTTTAAAGCTTGAATTTCCTACATATATTATTTTATCCTAATGTTGCGGTTCTTTTGCATGTATGATTTAATTGCATTTCTGTAAATATTATCCACATTGCTTTTTCATGCTTTCTAGACGTAGATGTCACCATTGTGGTGTCGGTGAAAATAATACTCCTGCAATGCGTCGGGGGCCAGCTGGACCAAGGACTTTATGTAATGCATGCGGCCTTATGTGGGCTAACAAGGTTAGTCATTGTGCTTATAAGTTTGGATGTGATGAAATGCTTGCTGTGAACTTGAACTTCTATATTTCATTTGAAGTACAACAACAACAAAAGTATTTTCCTCTGCTAAATGGAGTCAGCTACATGGTTGAAATGATACCATCGTGTTATGTCAAAATTCTAGTCTTCAGGAAGGCCATATAAAACTTAAAGTAGAATTATCAAAATCTGACGTACAATATTTATTTTTCCCTTTCATATAATTCCCTCCAAAAGATAATTGGCAACTACTTTGGACTATGGTCCCAATGGTATAGCCATACAGGAACTGGTTGGAGCTTTATAGTAAATGCCCTTTTACCTTAGCAGTGGCTAGTTTCTAACTTTATGATATGCTGGTCAGAATATTAATTTGTGTTTCTTTTACCTTACATTCCAGTTTATGCACTGCATCTTCAATCTCATTAACTGTTTGCACCTTGTAAATATCTTCAGTTACCCTGAATCCACTTCTTAACTCTGACAGGGCACACTCAGAGATCTCAGTAAGGGTGGAAGGAATCTTTCTGTTGAGCAAAGTGATCTGGTATGTAAGACAGAGAGCTTAATGTTTTTCCAGATTTATTCCCTGATTGGAAGCCAATTGTAAATGCGAAGGGGGATAAGTTCTACTTATATTTTTAATTATCAGTTCCCAATGAAATGGTTTCGGTGATGGATCTGTTATAACTTGTAAATTCTTGAGTGTGCAATATCTTAAGTTTTTTTTTTCTGGATAGGAAAAGAAAAATAATTCCATATTTTTGTGATGGGAAAATTAAATTTATTAGAATAAGATAATAATTTAGTCATAAGTCAAGTTGTTGATGTTCTAATTACGATTCAGTTACTCCCCTTTCTTAACAAAGTCAAAGATCACAGATCAAAATCCCATTCAATAAGGTATCTGGATGAAACTTACTAGTTAAAGAATTCTGACAGGCATGGATAATTCATACAACACTAATATCAAATAATATATCTGTAGCTAAACAAAATGCTTTTTTTATCAACATTTTCAATTAAATTTCAGCGAAAATGATACTAATAAATAAATTCACCACTTTAGATTTCTGATTGTCATAAACAGATGGAAACAGTATACGTTGACATGATAATAAATTTCATTTAGTTCTTTGTAAAAGATTTATTATTGAACACTGTAGTTCAATATGAAGATTTGGATTAAAATTATTTCTAACCAGAACCAGAATCAGAACCAATTCTTTTTCAAAATCCAAAACAACCTAAACCCCAAAAAGGGTGAAAAGCAAATAAACCAACTTTATAGTTTGAGTTGGGTTGTTTGAATTGATTTGGGAGCCTCGCCTGAAAATCTTTGTGGTGCATATTGTTAGGTCCTTTTAATTACATCATAGTCCTATATACATTGGTGGTTTACCTATCAACCTCAATGGAATTTGCAGGACACTCCTATTGATGTCAAGCCTACTTCTGTTCTTGAAGGGGAATTGCCTGGCATCCATGATGAGCAAGTAGAATCTTTTACATGTTGCAAATTCATTTTCAGCAGTGCAAATGTATTTTCATTTTCATGAAACCTTTTGTGGGGTATGCAGGGTAGTTCTGAAGATCCTTCCAAGTCCAATGCAGCGGATGGTTCTAGTAATCATGCTGTAAACCCCAGTGATGAGGTAGTTTTAATCTCACTCTCTCTCTCTCTCTCTGCACACACACACATTCTTTTACAGATAATTTGGAGTATTCCAACATATTTCCTCTGGTATTGAGAAATTGAAAGCTTCTCATTAATGAATTGTTATGATACTTGTCTGATGGGTATTGGGGTGATTTTCTTGTTCAGGAATTGCCTGAAACTGCAGAACACTTTACGAACGTTCTGCCACTGGGAATTGGTCATTCTTCAACAAATGACAGTGAACAGGTATTCCTATTTGAGTAATCTTAACTACACAACTCTTGTATTCACGACTCTGACTGTACAGGCGGCTTCATCTGAGTTTAAATGGCCCCACTTTACCAATGAAACTTAAAATGGAGCCAACTGTACACTTGTAAATACAATGATTATGTAGGTAACACAATTCTTTATAAGATGCATATGAGTAGTTACCTCTTACGTGGGGTTTATTTGATCATCAGGAACCTCTGGTTGAGCTTTCTAATCCTTCAGATACAGATATTGACATTCCAGGAAACTTTGATTAGAAGGTACTAAGTGATTCATTAAGTTGAGGGGTTTTATAAAATGGTCCCTCTGTAGTATATTGTCGGTGTACTAATCAGATGCAGATCTAGAAGCAGTGATACATACCCGAGACAATTAGGAAATTCGGGGTTATGACTGATAGTAGCCCTCGGAAATGGAAATGATTACTGATTAGCAAGTGTCAAGAAGCACTGCTGTTCCGGTCTAACATTAAATAGTAGTCTGCAATATTGATGCTGGTATAAGTGCCAAGACATTGTTTGTGTATATGTTATCAGATGATCTTCCTTCAGTGTTTATATCATAAAATATTCATTAGTATGGGGCCTGTGTTGTAAGAATGCTGTCTGCTTGTCCCTGACTGTAATAATTTCATTGAGATCAAAGCTCTGCTACCCTGATTTTAGAGATGAATTTTAGGTGATATGCTATGCCACTCAAGGATGGGTTGCTAATTTGAATATCAACGTAGCGGTGTGCTAATCTCGACCTCTGATGAAGTTTAGGCTTGTGCTGCTGTGCTCTGGTGAGAACATTTGGAATATGTTAATTAGTACAGATAGACTTGTTCCAAATGTACATATACTTACAAATAAATATTAGTTGTCGTCTTCTGTGTTGTTTCATGCATATTATCATTCTTGTTGTGGTGTGTAACACCCTCTCTTTTGTAAAATAAAAAAAAATTATGTAAAAATTAATAGAGTTTTTTAGAAATTAAATAAATAAGAGAAAAGGGTTTTTGTTAATTAAGATAAGGGTTTCATAGTATTAGAAAATAAATAGAGTAAAATGATGTTTTAAAAAATAAAGAGATGTTTTAATTGGTTATTTATTTAATAAAAGAGTAAAATATAGTTCCTTTTTATAAAATAATAAAATAAAGAAAAATAGAATAAATAATAGGCTCAGAGTACTATAAATAAAGACATATTAGATCAGTTTTTACATTTACGATATGTTTTCACACTATCTCTTCCTCTCAAATTCATACTCTCTTATTCTTCTCTTAAAACTCTTTTTTTTAGCATATACCTAAACTTGTCATAATAAAACTATGATTTCAGACTTATTAACCGTTGGATCGTCTTGAAATTTGAATAACACCTTTGGAACTCATTTTTGCACATTCTCACAGTTGGGATTTGTGAAATAATGTCTAAGGAGAGAGATATTCCCCTCACACAAAGACAATGAAATTGAGACTTCAATCATTTCTCCTTCTTTCTAACGTTTGGAAACTCTAGTAGAGCAACTAGAGGAAAAACTTGAAAAATCTTATGGAATCGCTAGAGATGTTGTTATCACTGTTGAGCTACACACGTGAGTCTGCTTAGAGGTAAGAGATAAGTTACTCACGCTTGAGGATTAGACTGAACATGTGTATAGTTCCATAAAGAATCAATTTCGGGTTATTTTGAGTTGTTTTATGAAATTTAATTTCGTTCTTATGTTTTTAATCATGAATTGACTGTGTTTGATGAATCGGTTAATGTCCTGATGTGAAATTATTGTGAATTTGATGTGTTCTATTCCCTTGTTTTGTGCTTTAAAAAAATAAATAAATTAGTAATTAATAGTCCAAATAATAAAATTAAATTGAAGGAAATTAATATATTAAGATTAAATGATAAATATTGTTAATGCATATTTATTTTAATTATTTATTAACTCTTTTTAATTGAAAATAGTATAGTTCGATTTAATATATACATGTTTTGTATCATGGAAATATTAATACTAAGTGATATGTATATGATTCATGAGATGTGATAACATATTGGGTTAAGATTATAACATTGTGATTGAGATTGAGTATATGTGATAAATTAAGGATGTGTTGAACTATAAGATATATGTATTGAGATTTTGTACGCATTGAGTTGTGAGCTATGAACTGTACAATTATACAATTGTAAGACCTTTTAAGGACGATGAGTTAATGCACAACGGGTTTTATGATGGGCTCCATTATGGGAACCCAACAAATGTAATCACTTTGAGATGCAACGAGTTAAAATGATTTTGAAAACAATTGAATAGTTGTGTGTATTACATAGTTCAAACTCCAGCGGCACATATATGATTTTAAATGTCTGTTTTAATGAGATGATTAATCATATGAACATAACATATTAATATTATTATTGTATGATATGTATATGATTAATGAGGTATGATAACGTGATGTCTTGGGATTATGAATGTGTGATGAACTGTGTGTAAGTGACAAGTTGGGTATGTGTTAAATTGTGAGACTACATGGTTGGATCATTCTTGCAAAACAATTTGACTTTGACTGATCTTCCTATGATTTTACCTAGTGAGAGTGATGTGACTTACTAGTGTGTGGTCTGTCTTGTCATGTACTCCTGGGCGCTTGACGAGGTTTTTCATTAACATAGTACTACATTGTATATAAGATTGAGTCTTAGTGTATCTGTTGTATAACGCTCGTGTAATGATCATTGTGACTTGTTATGTGATGGTATGTAATGAATTGTGTAAGTGTGTGATGCGGTATTGCATTAGAGATATGTTGTCTTAAATATGTGATTAATCATGAAGGCATGGAATGTGATTTGTGATTAAATTCTAGAACAAGTGAGGTTATGTCTTGAGTGTTGAAATGATGCGAACTTTGTCAAAGTTGAGTCTTGTTATACCTATATTGTTGCTATAATTATATTATCGTTATATTTATATCATACATGTATGCTTCCGTTTGCCTCTATTCGTTGAGGAATGTGATGACTTACTCCTCGTGTGTTGTTTATGTTTGGATTGTGATGATCTCGAATCTTGTGTTCGTGGGAGTAGATGACTAGGTGGATTGCTTTAAGGAACCTTCTATTGGAGGACGCCAAGACACAATGTTCTGATAGGATGTGATATTGGAACATGAGTTTCTGTTTTAATTGCATGATATTCTTGAATATGTTATTTTATTTTATTCTGCTACTTAACTTGGACTTTTTGTAAACTTGAACGACCTTGTTCTGAGCCGAAAATATTCCTAAGAAGTTATACTTGATAACAATGAAACGAATGTGGATATTTTACCCACATGAATTTACTTACAATTTTATTGAATAAAATTGATTTAATTAAATTTCATGTTTTATATGTTTTTTTTCATTTATATGCATGTTGGGGTAGAAGGTGTCACATGGTGGCTCAAAAATAATTGTCATTCTTGTTATCATTATATCCCAATATTATGATATTATACTAAGCATAGTTATAATTAAATAAAATTGTTAGAATTTTTACGCTACCTTCAAGTCTATTATTAACTTATGTTCATGTTAGTTACAACTAATTGTTGCCGGACTATTTGCAACTTCAAGTTGAATTTATTGTTTACGAGTATAATAATATCACTTTTTTTTGGGAAAAACTATTATTTAAGAAGTTTTATTTTTCCCAAATTTTTAAATTTGTTTCAGTATTTGTCAATTACAGAATGTTAGCCAAATGGAACACCTCATGTTTCATTGGAGTCAGACAATCCATTGGGTTAGAAAAAATTAAGTTACAACAATATTATCTCCAATTTTATATATAAGAAATATAATATAACATTTTTTATTTCTAATTATAAGAAACAAAAAATTATTTTATCTTTAAATTTTTTTTATCCTTAATAATTACACTTATTTTTCCATTAAAGTCGTGTATTTGCAAAACCGGAAATAGTATCATTTTGTCATTTGTGTTATATGCAACTAATTTTGTCTTCGTACTTCTACATTCATTTTTTTCCTTCTAATTGCTGAGTCTTCTTTTGCCATACACATACCGTGAATGAAGACACACCCAAAAGTAGTAAAGTGATATAAAACGGATAGGTGCCAAAAAGTGCTCAAAGTCAAAGACACTGTAACCTCAATGAGGCATTTGTTGACGTTCGTTAACAATATTAACTATCGATTCATTTGATACTCAATTCTCTTCCGATTGTCCTTTTTCTTTTAATTTTTCATCCAAAACCTGTCTGTTAGAGATCCACTATGATATCTAGCATCCTTGTACATAAGGTGGGAAAAAAGAAAAAAGACTACGTAGAAATACAAATTATCCAGCTGCACTGGGGCAAGAAGCTTACCCATACTATATCGTATTAAAATCTTTTCTTTTTATTTTATAATGAAAATGAAGACGAACCCTGACACAATATAACGATAAAGTTATATCTTGCTGATTGGTTGATTGTAAATATGAATTTGAAAACAATCTCTTTACATATGTAAGATGGGGTATAATATTAATAACCTTCATTCATACCTTCACATAGTCAGGAACTTCTGGACATTGGAGTACGTTAGTTTATTTTTTTTATAATGAAAATAAGTAGTGTATCTTTTAATATATTATGAAAATTAATTTCCGTAATGTAGTAAAATATAACTATGTTATAGAAACTAGTTCATGTAAAATATGCAAAAGTTAAAAAGTGGAAGCATAAAGGTGAGAGAAGATAAGATATTTTTAAAATATATAAAAAAAATATAAAAAGTAAGCTCTCCACCCTTCCTCCATCTCTAAGAATAAAATAACCAACATGCAAGTACTCTTTCACATGCAACCTTTTGATAAGATATAAAAAAATAGAGATATAAGATTGATTTAAAGGTAAAAAAAAATAAAATCAGAAGAGACTGTGGGTCTGAATTCTCTCATTAACAAAAATTAACAATTCTAATAACTAATATTTGTCGATAAAAAAATATGAGGGTGTGAAGGTAAGAGAGAATAAAAATATTTTGAAAATATTAAGAAAAAAGGTAATGGTGAGAAGAGGGAAAAAAGGTAATGATAAGAAAAGGGGAAAAAAAAAGGAACAAAAATCAATAACACCAATTAAAAGTCGATCCAATAATCCACTTAAACTGTTACTAAAATAATTGATTAGTTGAATTAGTTAAGTCATTTATTTTCATAACATTGTCCATACACATAAATTGAAAAAAAAATCATAAAAATATGTTAAATTATTTCATAGATTCTTTGAAATGAATGTTTGACGTTAGGTCATTAAATTATTATTATTTTTTAATTGTGTAATTGAACTGACATTTATTTTTTAATCAGATTCTCATGTCTAATTGTTATGACAAAAAATTAATCACATACTTAATTGTATAAATTTAATATTCTCACATCTCATTCTCATCTCTACCGATTATATCAAACAAGTTCTTCAATCAGTGTTCTCTCACATTTGCTGGTTGACTCAATCTGAATATTGTTTCACAAGTATTTTCATGTTTCACCTTATAACTGCGCATTTACACAATTGACTTGGACAATTAATTTTGCACTCAACCTTAATATTATTTCAAAAGCCTCTTCATATTTCACCCTATAATAAATTTATACAATTGACTCACACAATTAATTTTCTATAACGATAATGATATGGAAGGATCAATTAAAAAAAATAAAAATTCAAGAATTCAGTTGAAAAAAATACTGAAATCTAATTAAAAATTGTAAAATATATAATTTAGGTCCCATGGAGTAATCTTTGTTTACAAAATTTTAATGCTCACAGGGCATCTTAGGTCAAGTAACTTGTTTATTTAATTAAAACAAATGGACATTTTAAGTAACTGCTCGCCAATTTTGTATTTTTATTTTTTATAAATACTTGAAAGTTTACTACTTGACTGATTAAAAATGAAGTAACTTATTAGAATCGGTCTAACAGTGAAAGTTTAAGTGACACGTATAAGGTTTTAGGTTCAATTTTGGTTTAAAAAAATAAAATAATAAACAAGTTGAAGTTGAACCCACCCCGAAACTTAATTTATTTATTTTTGGTAACACCCTGAAACTTGATTTAACTTAACGCATATGCAGTCTTAAGACCCCACCCGTCCGCGCGAAATCAAAACCATCAACCCTCCAAAACCTGAAAACGAAACGATTGCTATCCGCTTCTCACACTACTACGCGTTCCTTCCTTACCAACACAAACCAGGGTTCATAACACCTCCATTTCACTCCCAACTCAATGCATATTGGAAGTGCTGCGAGAGGCATTTCAATGCAAATACAACGGATGGAAACAAAATGAACGCAAAAATATAGTTCTTCAAACTTAATTTTGCAACGGATTCCAAACATGCTCTCAACCGTAGCAGGTATTCCTAATTTCTCGTTTCCATTTCCCTATTTCTTTCACGCTTAGATTCTTCTCCGAACGCGCGTAATCTATCGCACGAGACAGTGTTTGATTCTCCTAAGATGAAACGGAGAAAGCGCAGCAACGGCCAGAGCAGAAACGATTGCGTTCTCCTCCACATACTAACATTCCTGAACGCCAAACACGGCGTAAGAACCTGCGTCTTGTCGACGCGATGGAAGGACCTCTTGAAGCGTCTTCCAAGCCTCATTCTCCACTTAAGTGAAACATCTGGGGTCTCATTTGACAAATGACAATCAACCTTACTGAGTACAATCTCCATTTTAAACATGAATTCTAATATGCAGGTCGAACCACTTACCGGGAGTGTCCTTCATATGCTAAATTCTAACGTACGAATCATGTGCTCTGTCATTTGTATGTGTGCTTCTCTGCATATGCATGGGCCCCTTTTGTTTTTGGGGAGCCTTCATGAATCATTTAGTTTCTACTAGACATGTATATTGATGGCTATTTTCTTTTTGGCTATGATTTTTGTTTTGTATCGAGATTATTCCACTTTTTCGCGTTGATATATAGAGCAACATTGTGTTTATTTGTATTTCATTGATATGGTATCATTTCTAACCAAATATGAAGCTCAAAATTGCATATTTATCAGAAGCTACAAGTATATTCGAGCAGAAAATTTGATGGACAATAGATGAAAGCACACTGAAGCGAATAGTAGAGAGGTTGGTTGATAATGTAAGTTGTAAGAATATTAAATTGAAATGTAAGTAAATGATTCGCAATGTAAAGACTTTTATTGAAAGAAGTGGTTGGAAATATACACTCAACTCAAAGAACCAACAGTCATTGATATGAGACCTGATAGGTGTTACAGGGTGTTTGGTATAAATGTTTCAACAACAAAAAATAAATACAAGAGTCTTATAGATTTTTAACTCTTAGTGGTTGAATCATGCTATACAGACATGTGTAAAATAGGCTTGATGAAAATCTGTCGTCTATCTTGATTTACTTATTGAGATTTGTGTGCGAACTAGTATAGAAATCACAAATGAATCAAACTTGAGTTTCATTTTCAATTCATCATTCTTTCTAACATATATCTTGATAATTTGATAAAACATTAGATAATGTATAAACATGTAAAAAAATACATTCATTCTTATAACGTTTAATTTATTGACTTGATTGCTGCAAATTAAAAACGGTGATATCCAACACAACTATCTCTTTCAAGGCAATTTTTAATTATACCTACATTCTAATATTGTTAGATGATATCAAAGGGTGATATCTAATATCGTCATTAAAAGTGAATGAACGCATCTGATGCTGCCCCAATTGCCCAAAGCAAGAAGTAAAATAGCCGTCTATTTGGATTCCGGTTTGAAAAATTATACACGGAGACTTTCATGTTGTGACACCTTAAAGAAAAAGAAAGGAGAAAGAAATAAAAATATGACAAGTAACGTGATAAAGTTATAAGATTAACTTTGTAATGGTAATCGAAGGAAAAATGAGAGAGGCAGTAAAAAATTTCACTAATAAAAATTAATAAATTAACGTTTTGCTTGCTGATTAAAAAATGGAAAATAACAATTTAATTAAGAAAAAAAATCTGTCAAAATAAGTATTTATAATATATAAATTCCCACTTTTTAATAAAAGTAAATCTACACATGATGGTGATTAGTGATGGAATTTCAAAATATATAAAAAAGTTAAAATATATTTTTTTCACTCATCTTATTTTTGTTAGTTTTTTTTATGCTATTAATATTGATTTTGATTGACATGATAAATATCTATTTGATGTGATATTTGTAATAATATTGAACCGTTCTTCAAATTACTCTCTGAAAATTAATAAAATATATTAAATAGGAAATAAATTAATAGATATTCAATATTTTAAGAATGATCTGTATAATATTATTATTTTTAGAGGGAGTGTAATACTCGAACAACAAATTCATGGTTTATATACTGATAAAAAAACAAAAAAAATAAATTGATGTTGTATATTTATGTTTACATATCTTGCTAACAAGTGTTTTCGCCGATACAACTTGTAGCATCTTTCGAAATTCTGCTCTCAAAGCAAAGCATTCGGTTCTTTTTCCATACTTTAATCTTAGCGGTGGCGCTCAACCTGGAAAATGGTCCTTCCAATCTTTCTGTCCTGTCTGCAGCATCTCTTCACACATAAAACATTTTTTTTTAAAAAAAGGATCGTATAAAGGAAATTGGTAGCTATAAAAATTGAAACTCAATCTTCTTTTTCCATTTTTCGTTTTCGTTGCGAACAAAAACATAAACAGTAGCTATGGCGCCATCTGGGTCAAGCAACAATGCCATGGCTCCTCGTGTTCTTCATTTTGATCTAATTGAAGGAATGCAATTTGCGGTACAAGGCTTCTCTTGAGTCATTAATTATAATTTTAGCTAACTTGAGATATAATAAATCGTATATCATTAATACTTTTTTTGTTTGTTGAATCTTCCTAGATTATTATATCCGGATCATTGGAGAATCGCAACGTGCGAATTGAATTTCAACTCAAAAATTGTACAGGGACTTGGATCCTTCACTGGGGTTTTGTCTTCAATGGGAATAAGTAAATAAATACTACTACCTCCGTTACTTTTTGTTTTTTTAGAAATTAAAAAATATAATAAATTTTCTTCATTTTATTAAAATAATTGTATGATTTCCTATTTTATTCCATTTTTTTCTCATTCCATAATAAATGTATTGTAAATTAATTAAATAATAAAAGATAAAATAAGGATCTTATTGATGAAATAATATTACATTTGTCCTTAAATATGAGCTGCAACACTCTAAACAAAATGTATTTATTGTTCGGTAGTCTATCACTTAAAGAACATTATAGTTAAATATGTTTAATTTGAATGAGTTATGAGATGAATAATTTTATAGAAAATTTTTCAGAAAACGTGTGAGTGAAAACAAAACATACTAAAAAAAATTTTGTGCTAGTAAATGGGGATTGACAATGATCCTGAAGTCGAATGGTGTAAGAGCTTGTTGTCAAGATCTTAGAAATGACTACATGCGAAGAGTTTTGACCATTAAGAATGATGAGTGACGTGTCATCATCATGATGAGTGACGTGTCATCATGTGAAAACCATTAAAAATGTTGTCGTGGTGTAAGAACTATCGATAAATTGATAATTAGAGACGTTACATGAGTTCCTATTTTTCAATTTTGTTTATCCTTTTTTATAAGACTCTTCATGTTGTTTTTTGTAATAATTATTTTCACCAAAATAACCTTAATTACTTTACAATAAATGTTATGAATTAAAAAGATAAATATATTATCTCTAATAAGGATTGATGTGAATTAATTAAAAGAATCTTATTTTTAGAAAGAAAGGTAGTAATTAATGTAATTTTCAACTTTGTAATCGATAGATAAATAGAAACAATTTTTTTCCGAAATTTGACAATTAAAAAACAATGGAGAAAGTAAAACCTTTTTCTTTTTTCAAGAAAAATGCTTAGGTGTGCAATTTTTATTTTTCATCCGAATCACTAATTCCTAGAATCAGTGTGCATTAGCCACTTAGTGTGTTGATTAATTGAGATTATTTCAGTTTATTCAATAATTTCAAGTTGGAATTTTTTATATGCATATAATAGTTCAACTTGAGCCTCCACTCAGCTCGATTAGGATTACCCTGACTTCCATAGAGGATGCCTACTAATAAAAAATCAGTGTGCATTAGTGTTGGATTATTTGCGGATATGGAATTTTAAATATGTTTTTGCTACACTATCTATATCTTTGATGATTTGTCATACCTTGTTAATTGTTGCTTCACGTAACAACTGTTTAAAGGCAAAAAACAAGTGAAATGAAGTGTACAAACTTTTATTTTGTCCTCTGTAGGAATTGGTTCATTCCAGCTGGTAATTCTTCTGGAGCAAAATCTTACAAACAGGGTGCATTGCAGTCACAATTTACAAAGGTTTTATTTTATCCTTAAAATTCAACAATATGGATAAATGATGCTCCAGAGGTCAGCATGTTAAAGTTTTTTTATGCATGATTTGCAGAATGGACAGATATACATGCTTATAATTGAGTTGCGGGACCCTAGCATACATGCCATTGAGTTTGTTCTGAAAGATGGAAATCACGATAGATGGTTTGCCTCTAAGTTTTTAAATAAACTAAGATTTGTACCAATTTTTCTTGGTTTCAATTTTTGCAACGTTGAACTTGTCCAGTGAAAATTATATTTCTTGGTTTCTAGGTTGAAATTGAACCACAGCAATTTTCGAATAGAGATACCTGCAAGTGATGCTCCTGGAATATCTCATTCTGATTCTAGAATACCAAAAAATCTGATAGAACAGAAGGCTTATTCACGGTGGGAGGGAAGGCCTATAAGTTTGCCCCAGCAACAGAAGGTATTTTTAACATATTGCAGCGAAAAAAAGTTTATATTTTTAAAGAGACTTTCAATGAGAGGCTTGTTCATTTTTCTCACCACTACAATTATAACACGGAGTCTTTTTGGTGGGACATCTGGGTAGACTTTATATATGGTGCTGTGTACATGTAGCCTAGTTTAGAAAATGTGACATGTTGAACATCAAAGGGATTAGAGAAAAAGCACAATGCAAATAGAGTAGAGAGAAAGAAAAAGGAAAGCAAAAGGTGCAAGAAGAGAGGCAAGATAGTGAATCAATCTGTCCTACAACAAATTCAAAGTATGTCATATATATAGATACTCTTTTCAAGGGTACCTTCAAATTTGCTCTCATTTACTGAAGTGGTAATTACAAGTAGCCTTAAGAATTAAAGTCACAACTTGAAGAGCCATAACTATCAACAAAGTGAAATATTAAAACTCTTTGGAATTAATATTGTTGATGCACTTGTACCCCTCTTCATTTCTATCATAAGGCAATATTTCTTCAATATAAAATGACAGTCTATGCATTGAAGTGAACCTACGAGGATGGGAAATTTTCATCCTAGTTCTCTCGTTTACATATAGAGTCTTTTCCTGTGTAATGGTTTTTTGTTGTCTTTCTGCTGTAGCTATGTTAATAAAAGTATGATCACTATGTTTTGTTGTATCAAAGATATGCCAAACTTTATTATTCATTTTCTGAAACAAATTTCAGTCCCATTTGTACTTTCACATTTTTGGTGCAGCAAAATTATGATATTGCATTGAGAGAGCTCCCAAATCACTTATCAAAAGGAATAACCTTGACCGAGTCACGGAATAGCTATCTAACTGGAGGAATAAAACCTGTGAATGATAACAGAGATAAACTCAGAAGTGGTATCCAATATTCCTACCTTAATATTGAAGACTGGTTGCAAAAGCATTCTGAAGGGCATGCCAAAGGCACCATATCAACAGCAGCTCTTATAGAGAATTTTATAGGGGGAACAGATGTATTGTCAAAGCAAATATATCATGTTCATAACTATGAGATTATGGTTAGTTTTGTTGTTATCATTCTTGTCATGCCTCAAGGACTATTTTTTTTTGGACAGTTTTAAGACTTTCATGCATTGATAGGTATTTTCAAAAACCATTAATGGCAACAACCACATTTTCATTGCTGCAAACACAAAAGGTACTACGGTGCTTCACTGGGGTGTATGCAAGTCCTCTCCAAGTGAGTGGTTGGTGAGTTTATAATTTCATATTCTTAAGCCTCTGTTACAGCAGTTACATGTTTTTTTTGGTTTCATTATCTGATTTTGCTATATTGTGGAAGGTGCCACCACAAGAGATATGGCCAGAAAACTCAAAACTGGTTTCTGGAGCATGTCAAAGCTATTTTAGAGATAACTTTGCAGGGAATAGATCCTTTCAGGTTGTTTATGCAAGTGCATTGTTTCACAGTCCTACTATTGTGGATTCATGGGTTAAAGACATATACTAACCATACACCTTTCTTACCCCCCTTTTCCCGAAAAAAGATTGTAGATGTCAATTTGCAGAAAAGGAATTTTGCTGGTATTCAATTTGTCATCTGGACAGGTGGATATTGGATTAAACACAATGGGGAAAACTTCTTCGCGGAGCTCAAACCAATCAATCCAACTGAAAAGGTCATTTTCATATTTCTTCTTTAACATTTTTCATGTTATGTTAAAATATGCAGGCCATAGTTCCACATGCTCACCCTTTTGGCCTCTTGCAATTAAAAAGTTCCTGAAAAAGTTTTTAAATGAATTAGCATATAGAACACCAGGTGATCAATTCCAGTCAGTTGTATTCACATTGTAATGTTGATTATTTAATATTTCATTTCAATTATGTTTCCATGATCCCTGTATGCCTTCATCGAATTCTGTCAACTTTTGCTTGATTTCTTCACTACTTTTTTTTTTTTTTTTGTTTCTTCACTACTTTTTTTTTTTTTTTTGAAGTTCCCCATGTAACTCTCTTGCAATTTGTTTGTCCTATTGACTGCAATTCTTTTTCGCTCCATTTTTAATCCTGTGTGTTTTTGTCTTGACTACACTATTAAAGTGCCACCAAAATCGTCAAATATAACAACCTCATTCAATAAAGAAAAAAGAAATCTCAAAAAAGCCAAATAATGCTTTTATTTTTTGGGGATAAGAGAATAATAAATTAATAGAAAGAAATGAGAGAATTTACATCCGAAGAATCATAAGAAATTGAAAGGAAAACAAAATAGTGCGCCAAAAAGGTGCAAAATAATGTCAGATAGGCTTTTCTGATTTTAGGACTGACCTAAGGGTAAAACAACTAAAACTTAAGTTTTAGGCTCATTAACAAAAAATTATTTATTATTAGTCTTTTAAAGTAAAAAATGTCACATATGTTGTCAAGAAAGTCCAATATATAAGTCTCTTATTAAAAGTAAACAAAGTTTCTCTCCAAATTTGCCTTAGGCCTCACTCATTATTGGGTGGGCCCTGTCTAGTCTCTTTCCAAATGAAAGATTGATCTTTGAGGGAGTTTTGGACTTCTGAAATGATCGCCAGGTAGGATTCTCTGGTGATTACGGGAGTAAATCAATAAAAAGACAAATAATATTTGAGATGAATATAATCAAGTAAAACTAGTATGGACTCTAGTTCACTAATTTCATTATCACTAAATTTCCTATGCAAGTTGAAATCTAGGGGAAAATGGAGCCATGTAAAGAAAGAAAAGGATTTTCAGTGGGTGAACTGTGCTAAAAAAGAGAGATGATAGGGGAATATTGAACAAAATGTTTGAATAAGCATGAATTAAGTACCCAAAGAATAAAAATAATCCTTCGAAGTTATCCAAATAGATAGAGACCATTTGAACTACACTATCCAAATTACTATGTGGATTACCACCCAAATATACTGAAAAAATATGAGGCCAGTGTAAGGTTTGACAACAAGCCAAAGATGCATGTAAAGAAAGAATTAAGGACTATATTCAACCAACTACACTGCTCTTAGCCAAATTATCCTTGAAAACAGTGATAACTTCAAAGAACTTGGGAATAGAAAGAAAAGAAAAAAACTGACAAAGTTATCACTTTCCTCAACTAAAACCAGAATGCTCCTATTAATATTTAATGTAGTATTAATGATGGCCTCTAAAAGGATTTCAGAAATGAAAGAATAGAAGATCTCAAACTTCAGAAATGGAGTATTGATATTAACTAACTCAACTGAAAACAGTTACATCTCTAGTATTTATACTAGAGTTAGACAACTGTTACAACTAACATTAGTAACTGCCAACTAACCTTAAGTTACTTGAGTTAACTAACACAACTAACCAACAGTAGTTAAAAAACAGAAAAGGAGTAATTCTACTATCCTACTCTAATATCCCTGACAAGCTCATGAGGTCCTTCCTTTACAAAAGTTTTGTGAACAACTATGAGCTTGTCCCTAAAAACAATGAAGTTGGAAGGAGATAGAGATTTGGTGAGGATGTTAGCATATTGGTCAACAGTAGGAACATGAATCACTTGAAGACTCTTTTCCATAACTTTTTCTTTGACAAAAAACAAATCAAGCTCCATATGCTTGGTTCTGGAATGCAGAACTGGGTTGTGGGCTTGAGAGACTGTGCTCATATTGTCACAAAAGATCACTGGTGTAGTGTGTCTAACTTTTAATTCAAATAGCAAAGTCTGAATCCAAGTCACTTCAGTAGAAGCAAGAGCTAGGCTTCTATACCCTGCTTCTGTACTAGATCTAGCAACAACTTTCTGCTTCTTTGACCACCAGAACACTAGATTAGGTCCTAAGCAAATTTCTGCCCTTGAAGTAGATAGCATATCATCTAGATCTGAAGCCCAGTCAGCATCACAACATGCCTGGACAGAAAAATTGGATAGTTTAGAGGGTTGTAGCCTTAATCCCAGCGTTAAAGTCCTATTCAGATATCTTAGAATTCTCTTCACAGCTTGCCAATGCTACATAAATTGGCATACTTTATTCATAGAAAAACATATTTCTGGTCTTATTATAGTGGCATACTGCAGTGCCCCAACCACTAATCTGTAAAGAGTAGGATCTCAAAATCTCTCTGAACCTATTTAGATAGTTTGCAGCCTCCAACCATAGGAAATGCAATAGGATTAGCCTCATCCCTTTTTGTCTTTGTTAGAAGATCCCTAAGATACTTGGATTGAGTAAGAGTAAGAGAACAATCAGGATGATAAGTGACTTCAATCCCTAGAAAATAGTCAAGATCTCCAAGATCGTTTAAAGAAAACACACCGTTTAGCCGAGTCACCAGTGTTCGAATTAGTTTAAAGTCATTCCCTATGACTATAATATCATCCACATAGATTTATGTAAATTCTAGAAGTTGCCTTAGAATACACAAATAGAGAGGGATCACACTAGGGATAAACTGAAACTACAACAAAGTGTTTTAGAGTTTATCATATCAGGCCCTAGGAGCCGGCTTAAGGCCATAGATCGCCTTGTTCAGTTTACAAACTAGCTGCTTGTCAGACTTTTCAAAACCAGATGGTTGCTGAATGTAAACTTCCTTTTCTAGCACACCATTTAAGAAAGCATTATTTACATCTAGCTGTTGAAGGGAACAGTTATTTGAAATGACAAGAGTAAGAATGATTCTTTCAGTAACAGGTGAGAAGGTTTCATTATAATCATGACCGATTCTCTGATGAAAACCTTTTGCAACCAGTCGAGCCTTATACTTGTTGACAAATCCATCTAGATTCTGTTTCAGCCTAAAGACCCATTTGCAGCCAATAGCCATTTTGTTAGGAGGTAACTCAACTAAAGTCCAAGTGCCATTCTTGACCAAAGCATCAAATTCAGATTGCATGGTTGCATACCAGGTAGGATTTAAGATGGCAGATTTGACAGACTTAGGTTCAGCATGAGTCAATAGCAGCGTAGGATTTAAGTCTAGGTTTCTCAATGCTAGATTTGGCCCTTGTACATACGAAATGAATTTTTTCTGGTCTGGATAAAGAAGGTTGAGTTGGTGCAGTAGGTTGTAAAGGTTCAAAAGGATGAGAGGCTCTAGTAACTTCAAGTGAAAGTTGACAAGAGGTAAAAAATGGGAGAGGGATTAACAGGTTCAAGGACAAGTTCAAGAATAGGTTCAGGTTGGGAAATAGAAGTAGAAGCATATGTGGTTGGAAGGGAAAGGCTAGGTTTTGGTGTAGGATGATAGGAAAAGTGTTGTTGTTGTATAGATGCAGTGGATAGTTGGGAGGGTTGTGCACCAACAGAGACAGGAACAGTGGATAAAATAGCGAGGGGGTGGGATTAGGTTGAGAATCAGTGGAAGTAGAAGGTTTTGAAGTAAATAAGGTAGGATAAGGAAATTTTGACTCATTGAATAATACATCTTTAGAGATGTAAATTCTGTCATCTAAAGCATTTATAGCCTTTGTGTGAATTGGAGTAGCCTAAGAAGACACACTCCTGACTTATATTGAAGTTTATGAGAATTATAGGGTCTTAAAAGTGGAAAACAAGCACATCCAAAAATTCTGAGGAAGGAGTAGTCTGGAATTTTGTGAAACGGCTTCAGAAAAGGAACCTTATCTTGAATAGATGTATAGGGAAGTCTATTGATTAAATACACCCTGTGACACCCTCTACCCCATATACATATATGTAATAAAAGAAATATAAGTGCATAATTAATTAAAAGTTCATCAAACATATAATATATAAAAAAATTTCAAGGATAAAAAGTTCACATTCACTTCTCAAATATCAAAATAGAACTAGTCCAAATAAAGAAATCAAATTGTCTTGGTTCAAAACACGGCCGTCCAAGTTTATGAAAAGAAATTCAACTAACAACGAAAATCATAAAACAACTACACTATTCATGGAATTATAACATGTTAAATAAAAGCCCTATGTCCCAATGTCACATTTATCAGAGCATTTCCCTGAGAAAGGCTAAGCCTCTCCATCTCCAGCATGAAACTCATCATATGTTGGCTAATTGAAACTAAATGGCACTCAGCCCAAACATAAACACACATCGGGAATGAGTTATCACATTCGTATATAATAAAACACTAGAGCATGTGAAACATATAAATACATAGAGCTGAATTAACATAAACATCATCTCTTCACAAAATCACACTCATTCAAGTTCACACACTCCAGAAACCAACACCGAAATCTCAATCGTTAACTCAATGAAAGTCAAACATAAGCGTTATGCAACAGATATATTAGACTCAAACCTACATGTAATGTGATACCATTTTTAGTGAAAAACCTTGTCGGGTGCTCAGCAGTAAATGACAAGACTAGCCTCACAATAGGTAAGTCAGGTCACTCTCACTAAATGAAATCATAGGGAGACCAGTCAGGGTCACTCTGTTTTGCAAGAATGCTCCAACCATGTGAAATTGACATAGGCTTAAAAGAGCAATCAAATCGTGTGTATTTCCCCCCAAGGCCTAGACTCCGAGGAGTCCGTCAGGGCCTCTCCCTCCTAATTTATAGGGTTCACACTTAACACAAGAACATATCAATTTCACAGCAATTTCGCACGGGACATCAATTAGTCCATCAAACACAATCAATTCATGAATAAAAGCATAAGAATAGAATTGAATTTCATAAAATAATCCAAAATTGATCTTCTAGGGATCTTTACACGTGTTCATTCTAAGGAGGTAGAAG
The DNA here is from genome assembly GCF_004193775.1 of Glycine soja. Classification (NCBI taxonomy): domain Eukaryota; kingdom Viridiplantae; phylum Streptophyta; class Magnoliopsida; order Fabales; family Fabaceae; genus Glycine; species Glycine soja. Next base: position 8,597,851 of record NC_041005.1, read on the forward strand.
GATGCGATTGCAAAGGCGAGGATGCTGCAGCGACCAGAGTTGGAACCGCCTGAAGCAATGTTGCAACCAATGGAATTGGAGTTGGCTCATAATAGACTGGCGAATCTTCGTCAGAACTGGTTGAGGAACCATAATCGCCGTTGGAATTAGTTGAGGAACCGGTACCAATGTTGAAATCGATTGAGGAATAGAATTAGCCATCGGAGTTGAAGAAAACGGTGGTAGAGGGGGAGGAGGAGGTTAAAAATTGTTTGCGGAAGCCATTGTTGAAGCTCAAAAGATTGAACAAAGCTCTATGATACCATAAAAGGATTTCAGAAATGAAAGAGAAAATCACTAACTTCAAAAATGGAGTTTTGATATTAACTAACTCAACTGAAAATAGTTACATCTTTAGTATTTATATTAGAGTTAGACAGTTGTTACAATAACATTAGTAACTGCCAACTAACCTTAAGTTAGTTGAGTTGACTAACACAACTAACCAACCGTAGTTAAAAAATTGAAAAGGAGTAATTCTACTCTTCTACTCTAATAGCCTCTTATTAAATTTTCTTTTTCTATAAATGCCTAACCTTCATGTTGATTAAATGATGTAGCCTTTGGTCTTACTATTGTTGCAGAGCCCTAATACTTTTCCTTTAGGAATTAAAAGAATTGTGTAACATAATATTTTAGAATTTTTTTTTACCTGAAAAGCCTTACATATTGCTCAATTTACATACAATTCAATAGAGATGCAAAAGAGGTTGTTTTATGGTTATTGGATGAAATTTCTCGTAGAGAGAAAGAAGCTGAGAGATCTTTGATGCACATGTGATTATGATAATTGTTAATTATTTGTTTTTGGACTTCATTACGTGACTCTTTTATCTTTATCTTCTATTGTTTTAGTTTCTGCTTTAGTCAATAAGTGGTTCCTACACTTTAGGAGCAAGTTAGGTTGTTATCCACATATTGCTAAAATCTTGGTAATGTGATAGTTTTATGTTTTATTTGAATTATTATAAATGTACTGCTGCTAATGAATAAAATTTATCATTCCATTCCTTCTTCAAATATTCAACGCATTCCTCTATTCTTTTCTCCTCTTTTTTATTTTTTCTTTTCTTCCATAAAACCAATAAAGTGGTATCATAACTATCTTCTTACGAGACCTGTGAAAATTGACGTTGAAGCAAGCTTTTCATAAGTTGCTCCTCCTGTCTTTGATGGGGAGAACTATGACCTTTGGGCAGTTAGAATGGAGTCCTACCTAGAGGCATTGGATTTCTGGGAAGCTGTGGAAGAGGATTACAATGTTCCTTCGCTGTTAGACAATCCCACCATGACTCAGATAAAAAATCACAAGGAAAACCAAGAAAGCAAAAGCAAAGACTTGTTTGTTTGTTGGTGTTTCAAAGATTGTCTTCACTAGAATCATGACCATCAAAACACCAAAAGCAATATGGGATTATTTAAAGGAAGAATATGCAAGGGATGAGAGGATTCGAAGCATGCAAGTGCTGAACTTGATGAGGGAATTTGAGCTCCAAAGGATGAAAGAGTCTGAGCCAATTAAAGAATACTCAAATAGATTGCTTGGCATTGCTAATAAGGTTAGATTATTGGGCACTGAATTTGCTGATTCCAGAATTGTATAAAAAATTCTGGTTACAGTGCCTAAGAGATATGAAGCATCAATAACCACATTGGAGAACACAAAGGATCTATCCAAGATCACTTTGGCAAGAGTGTTACATGCCTTGTAGGCCTAGGAGCAGCAAAGGCTTATGAGACAAGATTATGTGGTTGATGGTACTTTACCAGCCAAGCATTATGAATGTGGAAGTATTGTAAATGACCAAAGTAAAGGTAAGGGTAAAAAGAAAAATTACCCACCTTGTCACCATTGTGGCAAAATGGGTAACCCACCATTCAAATGCCGGAGAAGACCAGATGCAAAGTGCAGCAAATGCAATCAGTTTGGACATGAAGCTGTTATTTGCAAAAGCAAGTTTCTACAGCATGAAGACAATGCCCAGGTCATAGAGCAAGATGAAGAAGATCAAATGTTTGTGGCAACATCTTTTTCAGCAAGGAGTAGTTCAGAATGCTGGTTGATTAATAGTGGTTGTACAAACCACATGACATATGACAAAACACTCTTCAAGGATTTGAAGCCTACTAAAGTCTCAAAAATCAGAATTGGGAACGGTGGCTATATTTCGGCAAAAGGAAAAGGAGCCATCGTAATCTCAACAAGTTCAGGTATAAAGACAATCTCATATGTTCTTTATGTACCCGATATTGACCAAAATTTTCTTAGCGTAGGTTAGTTGATAGAGAAAGGATTTAAAGTATCCTTTTTGAAAATCAACATTGCCTTATCTTTGACATTGCTAGTCAGGAGATGCTGAGAGTTAAAATGAGAGGTAAAAGCTTCTCATTTGATCCAATTGAGGAGGAGTGGGTAGCCTATTTCACTCAAGCCAGCCCCATAGAACTTTGGCATAAGAGACTTGGCCATTGTCATATTCAAAGAATGTTGAACATGAAGAAGAAAGACATGACAAGAAGTCTAATGGTGTTTTCTCGCCAAATTGCAATGCTTGCCAGTTTGGTAAACAAAATAGAATGCCATTTCCCAAATCAACTTGGAGAGCCTCTCAAAAGATGCAACTAATTCACACTAATGTGGCAGAACCTCAAAGAACACCATCACTACAAGGTAGTTCATACTTTATTCTTTTCATAGATGATTTTACAAGAATGTGCTGGATTTTTTTCTTAAAATTCAAGCATGAAGTGGCTGGAGTATTTATAAAGTTCAAGAAGATGGTGGAAACTCAAAGTGGCTGCAAGATTCAAGTTCTAAGATCCGATAATGGGAAGGAATATACCTCAGCACAATTTATTTTATTTCATGAAGAAGCTGGCATTGAACATCAACTCACAACTCTATACACTCCAGAGCAAAATAGAGTTAGTGAAAGGAGAAATAGATCGATAATGGAAATGGCTAGATGTATGTTGCATGAGAAGGAATTGCCTAAACAATTTTGGGCTGAAGCAGCTAATACTACAGTATTTCTTTAAAATTGACTTCTAACCAAGACCTTAGAAGATAAAACTCCTTTTGAGGCTTGGTATGGGTATAAGCCTTCACTGATCTTTCTTAAAGTGTTTGGTTGTGTTTGTTTTGCACATGTTCCACAAGTTAAGCGGGACAAACTTGACAAGAAGGCGATTCTGGGTATTTTTGTGGGCTATAGTTCAATTTCAAAGGCCTACAAAGTGTATCATCCTCAAATTGGAAAGATGGTTATCACAAGAGATGTGCATTTCAATGAAGATCATAATTGGGATTGGAAGAATCCACAAAGAACAAATGGATCCTTAAACAATATTGAAGACAATCATCTTGAAGAGCAAACAACAGAGTTGTTGCAGAATGAGTTAGAAGGTGAACCCTCAATTAGAGGCACAAGGTCGTTGTCTGACATTTATCAAAGATGTAATGTAGTAATATGTGAACTTGCTAGCTGTGAAGAAGCATTAAAAGACCCAAAATGGAAAATTGCAATGAAGGAGGAGATGTCAATGATTCAGAAAAATAGAACATGGGAGCTAGTTGACAACCCTATAGATAGAAAAGTCATTGGAGTTAAATGGGTTTTCAAAACAAAGCTTAATGCATATTGCTCAGTCAACAAATACAAGGCCAAACTCGTAGTAAAAGGGTATGCACAAATTTTTGGTGTTGATTATTCTGACACTTTTGCTCCTATGTCCAGATTAGACACAATTAGATTGGTGTTAATGGTTGCTGCTCAAAAAGGCTAGAAAGTATTTCAGTTAGATGTCAAACCTACCTTTTTAAATGGAGTTTTACAAGAAGAGATATATGCAGAGCAACTAGAAGGATTTGTGAAGCGAGGTGAAGAAGATAAAGTCTATCTACTAAAAAAGGCCTTCTATGGCCTAAAGCAAGCACCAAGGGCTTGGTACAACATGATATATGATCACCTTTTGAGCATCGACTTTGTAAAAAGCTTATTTGAATCCACTCTTATGTGAAATGTAAGGGAAACAATTTTCTCACAATTTCCCTCTATGTTGATGATCTTTTAGTGATCGGAGATAATACAAGGCTGGTTGAGGAATTCAAATAAGAAATGATGCAGGCTTTTGAAATGAAAGATCTTGGTCTTATGACCTACTTTCTTGGAATTGAGATTAAACAAAGTGAGAATGATGTGTTCATCTGCCAAAAAAATATGCAAAGGAAATATTGAAGAAATTCAGATGAAGGAATGTAAAATAGTTAGCACACCAATGAATCAAAAAGAGAAGTTGAGCAAGGAAGATGGTGCTGATAAAGTTGATGAAGGATATTATAGGAGCTTGATTGGATGTCTAATGTATCTCACTACAACAAGGCCAAACATTCTATTTGTTGTAAGTCTCCTCTCTCGATTTATGCATTGTGCTAGTGAAATTCATTTAAGAGCAGCAAAAAGAATATTGAGGTATATTAGAGGCATTGTTGATTATAGTGTCAAACTTGAGAAGTGTCAAGAATTAAAGTTATATGGATTCTCTGACAGTGATTGGGCTGGATCCATTGATGACATGAAAAGCACTTCAGGATATTGTTTCAGCCTAGGTTCAGGAGTTTTCTCATGGTGCATAAAGAAGCAAGAGATTGTAGCACAATCCACTGCAGAAGCTGAATTCATAGCAGCAACAACAGCTGTAAATCAAGTTTTGTGGTTAAAAAAGGTTTTATGTGATTTACATATGCAGCAGAATCATATGACAGAAATTTTCATTGACAACCAAGCAGCAATTGCAATTTCAAAGGATCCAGTGTGTCATGGGAAGGCTAAACATTTTAACATCAAGCTCTACTTCTTAAGAGAGATGCAACAAAATGGAGAAGTGATTTTAGTTTATTGCAAGTCAGAATATCAATTGGCAGATTTGCTTACAAAACCACTTCCTGTTAGCAAGTTTGAGCTCTTAAGATAAAAGATTGGAGTTTGCAGATCCTAAAGCAAGGAGGAGTGTTAATTATTTGCTTTTGGACAACATTACGAGGCTCTTTTATCTTTATCTTCTATTGTTTTAGTTTTTGTTTTAGTCAATAAGTGGTTCCTACACTTTAGGAGCAAGTTAGGTTGTTATCCACATATTGCTAAAATCTTGGTAATGTGATAGTTTTCTATTTTATCTGAATTATTACAAATGTAGTGCTGCTAATGAATAAAATTTATCATTCCATTCCTTCTTCAAATATTCAACGCATTCCATTCCTCTCTGCTTTGCTCCTTTGTTTTATTTTTCTTTTCTTCCATAAAACCAACAATAATTAGGTGTTTCACAAAACCTTTTATTTCATTTTCATTAAAACAAAGTTTATGATAACTCTCTAGGTTACTTTCTAGTGACTTCTTTGTCTAGTGAGACATATAGACAGGAGAACATTGTAATACAATTATTACAAAGACTTGAAGGAAAGGAAAGGAAAGGAAATTAATATTGTAATATAGTCGTTGTTAGTTTACTTCCTTTTCTTCTTATGTTTTCCCCTTTTTGGTTTTTATGTTGTTGAAGATCTTTACTATCATCATTGTAGTGTAAATTCCTTCTTTTCACTTTGATTTTTTTTGTATTAAAAAATTATATATTGTAGTTGAACTCTGAAATGATTATTTAATATGTTTAATTTTTCTCAGGTTCAATATTGCCACGGAGCTGATAGATCGTTGCAAAACAGAAGTGGAACTAGGGCTGATTGGAATATTAGTTTGGATGAGGTTCATGGCTTGCAGGCATCTCACATGGAATAAGAATTTTAATGTAAAACCTTGGTAAATAATTATCCTTTCACTCCTTTTACTAATTATTCTTTCCATAGAAGTTCTTGTTTCATATCCATTTTGTGATAATTATAGCATCTCCTTTTCTCGCTCGATAGACTATTTCTTTTGAACTTTGGATTATTCTGTTCAATTTCACTATGGATTTGTTATAAGTGAAACATAAATCTCCTTTCTTCTTTAGGTTAGACTTGTATGTGTGCACCATTTTCATGATACACTTTTTAGGCCATCATAGATGTGATATTGGGTACCCTCAATTGTCCAAAAATTTGTTTTTCCTCTTGTCTTTCCCAGTGCAATATATATATATATATATATATATATATATATATATATATATATATATATATATATATATATATATATATATATATATATATATATATATATAGTTGTACAATTTTCATGCTCCAAATGTCTAATCCTAGGTATAAGGGGCATGTGTCGAGATCGCACGTCGACTATAAATATGTAGAATATTAGCATTTTGTTAGAATATATGGTCTAATGTGATGATAATGATTGCTAATTAGTTAGCTAGTGATTAGGATTGTAAGTTAGCTACTAATTGGATCCTAATTAGCTCCTTTATTACTCCATTGATTGATTTTTAATCTAGCTGTAAATACAAGATCAAGTATGTAACCCTCCCTCATACACAATTTCTCTCAGACATTCTTTCTCTCAACCCTTATAATTTAGCAATGTAGTTTGAATGGTTGTAGTTGATGGTGGATCGTCGGTCCAATTAATAATTTGCCTTAGCCCAATTTCATAAAGTATTTTGTCGTATTGTCAACTTGTTCATGTTTGATATTCCTCACTTATTGTTCTATATAGAGTAATACTAATCTTAATCGTTGGTATCACAAGCCTATCTGTTGCTTATGAAATGAATTGTATTCCATTTGCAGTGAAATCAGCGAAGCTCAAGACAGATTTACTAATTTTCTGCAAACAATATACTTGAACTAGCCAAGCAATAGGGAGATGCTAGTAAGAGAATCCGTGATGAAATTCTTCTTGTAACATTTCATTTTTCGTAAATAAAATAAAAAGGTTTTTTAGTAAAAAGAAATAGAAAATGGTGAGATTTTTATAATTAAATAAATAAAGATAAATAGCTGTATTAAAATAATGATTTGAAAAAAAATATTTGATTTATTTGTTTGATAGGAAATAAAATAGAGTTCTTTTTTATAAAATAATAAAAATAAATAAATAAAATAAATAATAGGCTATGAGTACCATATCTATAAATAGATGTATCTTAGGTCAGTTTTCAGACTCACGATACTTTCTACGCCTCCTCTTCCTCTCAATTTCGTTTTTCCGTCTCCTCTCAAAATCCTCTCTTTTTCCCGCATATCACCAAACCTATCTCAGAAAAATGACGATATCGGACTCATTCACCGTTGGATCATTGTGAAATTTGAGCACCAGGTTCAGAACTCATTTCTGAACATTTTCTTAAGAAAAAAATGTCTGAGCTGAGAGAAATACCCTTTGCATCGTAGTTTTTTCTTTTCCCGTAAAAACTCAAAACTGTCTCGGAAAAACTACAATCCCGGACTTGTTAACCGTTGGATTATCATGAAATTTTGATATGTGGTTTGAGATTCATTTCCTCACATCTTAACCGTTGGGATTTGCATAATAACATCTATGGAGAGAGAAATACTCATCTCACATATTTAATAGAATGGAGGCTCCAATCCCTTCTCCTTCTTTCTAACATTTGGGAACCCTATCAGAGCAGTCAGAAGAAAAATATGAGGAATCTCAAGAAATCGCTAGAGATGCCGCTATTGCTATCACAATGCATAAGTGAGCCCGCTTAGGGGTAAGGGGTGAGTTATTCACAATTGGGGAGTAGTGAGAACATGTGTAAGGATCCTTAGAGTATCAATTAGATGGGAAGAGTGTTCTGCAAATTTTGATTTTATCTTTATAATTATAACTGTGAATTATATATGTTTAACGAACCAATTTATGTGAAATTGATGTGTTCTTGTGTTGAGTGTGAACCCTAAAAATTGAGTTCTTTTTATTAATGTGAATTATACTCTAAGTAGTATTCCTTTTAATGACTTATTTTATATAAATTATTATCTTATTCTGTATTTCCCACGATGATGATTAACATGTTATGTGTGTGTGTGTGTGTGTGTGTGTAATGTAATACTAAAATAATAAATTAAAGAAAGTTGTAAGGTTAATGCTTAGTAGTAATTTCTTTTGATGTAATCTTAAATTAATTGTTGTAGAAACTCTTTTGATTAAAAATAATATAGTTTGATTTACTATATATATGTGTGTGTATTTTTTGTCATGCAAATATTATTACTGTGTGATGTGTATATGAGTTATGATGTGTGATAAATTATTATAATGAGATTATAATATTGTTATGGAGATTGAGTAATGCAAAGTGGAATGTGTCAATTTGCGAGATACATGTAACATGAGATGGTTAATTATGACATAGTGAGATATGAAATTGTGAACATGAGTTTTAGTTGTGAATAAGTGTGTGATTAACATTTGATGTGACATTACTTGTGATGTGAGTTGTGAATTATACAATAACCCGACCAGTGTTTATCTTGAGAAAAAGTGTTGATGCGCAGTGTTAAAGGAAAAATGTAGGTTTCCTATTTAGGAACCAGTGTTAAATTATAGCGCAATATGTTAAACGTGTTTGAAACACGAGTGTTAGGTCATGGGTATTGTATAATTCATGAGCAATGTCTATAAATTGAATGTGATGAATTATGGAATAATATGTTGCTTTGAGATTATAATATTGTTATTGAGATTGAGTATAAGTGCAAAGTTGAACATGTGTTAAATTATGAGATACATGTAAACATGTGATGATGGACTGTGACATTATGAGATGTGAAATTGTGAACATGAGTTTATGGTTGCCCTCAGGACATTGAAGGAGTGGTTAAAGATGGGACAATATTTTTAGTTCAGGCAACACCACAAATTTAATATCATAAAATATTGCCTGAAAATTTCCAATGTAATTGAATCTGTTGATATATGATACATGTCGACAAAGTCATGCTACCTGAGGTTAGATTTGCATTCCTAAGATGAATTTAACCTCTTATTGTACGAATTAAACAAGATAATGAGATATGATTGGCCTATTCTTGCTTTTCTTTTGTGTGCGCACGCTAAAGTGAAAACCACAACTAAATGACTAAGTACATTTGGGTAAATAGTTTAATTCAACAATTGTTCAATAAGCTTTTATCAATTGAGAATGTATTAACAAATTTGGTTGTGAAACTTCTTAAACTAAATTAAAAAAGAACTTATTTTAAAAGTTCAAATCATATTTTTGGTATCTTGGTTTATTTTTTGGTTTAGTTTCGTACACGTTAATATACACAAAAATCAAGTGATAATAATTTGACAATTTAAAAAAATCTGACCCCCTTCAATAAAAAAATATTATGTCAATATACACTAAACAGAATCATAGAAGTTCATGATAATAGACATTACACTCAATTTAGCATATGAAATATTCAATTGGAAAGTGTTCATGAATTAAAAATTTATAAAAACAACCCAAAATAATCCAAAATTGATCCTCTAAAGATTCCTATACATGTTCATTCTAATCCCCAAGCGTGAGTAACTCATCCTTTATCTCGATGTAGTCGCCTAAGCATTCCCCGTTTGCAATGGTGGCATTTCTGGTGCTCTCTAGAGCTCCTCCTTCAGCTGCTCTATTAGGGTTCTTGTACGCCAGAGAAAAAGAAAGAAATAGAATGTGTTTTTGTAAAAGCTGCTCTGGGTTAAAAGTTAATTTATATAGTGAAGGAGTTGATGACCTAATCTTATTTTATTTATTTATTTATTTAAAGGAAGTAAAGGGACGGTTGTTGCAATTTCATCCCTCTTAAAAGAAGTTTCGCCCCTAAAACTTACAAGTATCGAATAAGGTAGGGTATGCATCACGCATCTGGCCCTCTAGTTCCCAAGTGGCATCCTCGCTCGAAGCACTTCCCTATACCACTTTGACCAAGGGAATCTCCTTCCCCCTTAGTTGCTTGACCATACGATCATCGATTCTCAGTGGCAGTGTTTCATATGTCAGGTTCTCTTTCACTTGGACGTTGTCCAACTCGATCACGTGCGATGGATCATGAACATATTTTTTGAGCTAAGAGATATGGAAGAGACTATGGAGATTTGAGAGAGATGGTGGTAAGGCCACTTGATACGCAACTGGGTCGACACACTTTAGGATTTCAAAGGGACCAATGAATCTAGGTGTGGGCTTACGGGACTTCAATGCCCTGCCAACCCCAGTCCACGAAGTGACTCTCAGGAATACATGATCACCTACAGCAAATTCAAGGTCCTTTCTTCTCCTATCATGGTAGCTCTTCTGTCTACTTTGGGTTGCTCTCATCCTCTCTTGGATCAACTTGACCTTTTCAGTGGTCTGCTGAACCACCTCAGGTCTTAAGGCAATGCTATCACTGGGATCTACCCAACATAGAGGTGTCATGCATCTCCTACCATACAATGCCTCGTAAGGCGCCATACTTATACTGGAGTGAAAACTATTGTTGTATGTAAATTATATCAAGGGTAAGAAACTACCCCAACTACCCCTCTGCTCTAACACACAGGCTCTCAAGAGGTCCTCTAAGGATTAGATGGTGCGCTGAGTCTGACCATCAGTCTATGGGTGGTAAGCAGAACTCAACCTAAGCTTGGTCCCCAAGGCTACATGAAGACTCTTCCAAAATCTAGAGGTAAATCTGGGATCTCTATCAAAGACTATGCTAGAAGGAAAACCATGTAGTCTAACTATCTCACTGACGTACAAGCTAGTCAACCTTTCTAAGGAATATCTTATGTTAATTGGGATGAAGTGAGAAGATTTCATTAACCTGTGTACAATAACCCAAATGCAATCTAAACCTTTGGGGGTCCTAGGTAACCCCACCATGAAATCCATGGAGATACTATCCCACTTCCACTCAGGTATTTCTAAAGGTTGCAACTTCCCTGAAGGCTTCTGGTGTTCTATCTTAGCTTTCTGACAAACTAGGCACGCAAGGACAAACTCTTAGTCGCTCCCGGGTGGATACTCAGACTACTTCTGTGACCTTCTTCCAAGATCGCTCTCCTAAGCTTGGGTACACTAGGAACACACACCCTATCCTGGAATCTCAAGAATCCATTAGGCCCCACTCTAAAACTACTCTCTCTCCCTGCAACTATGGACTCTAACTGGGTAACAAGAATGGGTCAGGCTTCTGACCCTCACGGATCTCGCTCAAAAGTTCACTGGTGAATTTCAACATACCCAATTTAATTCTACCAGAGGTGATCTCACATGTCAAACTCATGTCTCTAAACTTCTCTAAGAGGTCTAACTCTCTAACCATCAAAGCAGACATCTGAAGGGATTTCCTACTTAAGGCATCAGCTACTACATTGGCTTTACTTGGGTGATAGCTAAGCTCAAAATCGTAATCCTTAAGGAACTCCAACCATCTCCTCTGCATCATGTTAAGCTCTCTTGGATCAAACAAATATCTAAGGCTCTTATGTTCACTAAACACCTCAAATTTAGATCCAAAAAGGTAATGCCTCCAAAGCTTAAGAGAAAAAACTATGACTGCTAACTCGAGATTGTGTGTGGGATAATTCCTTTCATGTATCTTGAGTTGTCGAGAAGCATAGGTCACTACCTGTCCCTACTGCATAAGCACTCCAACCAAACCCATCTTGGATGAATCACAGTACACCACAAAGGGTTTGCTCGAGTCAGGTAACACTAAAACTAGTGCAGTGGTCAACCTTTCCTTAAGGGTATGTAAACTACTCTCACACTGGGTATCCAACACAAAAACTTGACCCTTACAAGTAAGCTTACTTAAAGGTAAGGCTAGCTTAGAGAAACCCTCTATGAATCTATGGTAGTATCCTGCTAAACCAAGGAAAGTCCTAATCTCAAACACTGACTTAGGACTTTCCCAACTCATCACCGCCTCTACCTTGGAAGGATCTACTGTTATCCCTCCCCTGGATATAACGTGCCCTAGGAAGCTCACCTCCTCTAGCCAAAACTCACACTTGGATAAATTAGCTTATAGTTTGTTGTCCTTCAGGGTTTGTAACACAACCCTCAGATGCTCCTTAGTCTGGGAATACACCAAGATATCATCTATGAAGACCACTACAAAACTATCTAGGTAGGGATGAAAGATCCTATTCATGTAGTCCATGAACACACCTAAGGAGTTGGTCACACAAAAAGGCATAACCAAGTACTCATAATGGCCATAACGGGTCCTAAAGGCAATCTTCGGAATGTCCTCAGGCTTCACTCTAATATGATGGTAACTTGACCTGAGATCTATCTTATTGAACACACAAGCCCCTACTAATTGGTCTATCAAGTCATTTATCCTAGGCAAAGGGTACTTATTCTTAATCGTCACCTTGTTCAGTTGATGATAGTCTACACATAGCCTCATAGTCCCATCCTTCTTCTTAACTAACAACACTAGCGCTCCCCAAGGTGACACACTAGGCCTCACAAATTGTTTCTCTAAGAGCTCCTCTAACTATTTCTTAAGCTCGCTTAACTCTACAGGGGACATCTTATAAGGTTCTATGGATATAGGTCCAATGCCAGGCACTAGGTCTATAGAGAACTCGACCTCTCTCTTAGGTGGTAATCCTAACACCTCCTCAAACACCTCTAGAAACTCTCTCACCAATGGTATATCACTCATAGGGGTTTTGGTCTCGACACTCATACTAGCTAAGAACATGTATACCCGTGCATCCTCCCTAAAAGATGTCTCAACTTGGTTAGCAGACAAAAACATATCACCTTCACTCATACCAGACTCAGGAAAGACAACAGATTTCTCAAAACAATTTAATAAGATGTGATTGGAAGATAATCAGTCCATACCAAGAATAAAATTAATCTGACTCAGGTAAAACAACTAAATCAATTAGAAACTGTCTATCAAAAATTAAGATAGGACATTGCAAGCACACATCAAAAGTTAAAATAGACCCACTAGCAGGTGTATCCACAATCAAGTCAAATTTCAAAGAAGACACAGGCAAGGTAAGTTTTTCAACATAGACACGAGAAATAAACAAATGTGTCGCACCAGAATCATAGAATACAACCAAGGGAACTTGACTTATGAAACACATACCTTGGATGAGATCATCAAACTGTGTGGCATCAATACCATTAAGAGCAAACACTCTCCCTGTGGTCCTCGGTCATCCGCTCTGGTTATTCAGACTCCCATTACTTTTCTCCTTCCTAGGATGCGGACAACTAGTATTGATGTGGCCCATACCTCGACAGTTGAAACAAATCACGTCACTATCTGGGCACTCACGAGCAAAATGACCAATCTTACCACACTTAGCACACTGAGTTGGCATAGCAAGTATAGCAGGAGTACCACCTCTATCAGCAAGCTAAGACACCCTATTAACTGGCTGAGAACTCCCACCAACAAGGTGATGTCCTCCACTGGTCCTCTGTCCCCCAGAATGATTTCCATATTCCCCAGGAGGGGTAGAATACGACTTAGCACGACTGTGAGTCACAGGCTTCTTCTTTTTCCCATGACTAGCATTGGCATTCCTGTAAAATGCAACCTTCTCCCGCTGATCCTCGTCAAAAATCCTACACATGTTGGTCAACTATGCAAAGTTGTGAATACCGTGACAATTCACCATCATCTTTACTTCTGGTTGGAGGCCATTGACAAATTTCACACATTTGGACCTCTCCCCAACTTCCCCCTAATAATGAGGAAAATACCTTACAAGGTTCTCAAACTTTGCTGCATACTTTGCCACCGTCATGCTCCCCTGTTTCAGCTCGAGGAACTTCATCTCCTTCCTATTCTTCATATCTTCTGGAAAATACTTCTCCAAAAAAGTCTGTCTAAAAGTCCCCCATGGGACAACAACACCACCTGCTCCCTCTAGACATGGGCAAGTGTTCTCCCACCAGTACTCTGCCTCATCTGCCAGCATGTGAGTAGCAAAAAACACCTTCTGCTGGTCCTGACACTCCATCATCCGGAAGATCTTCTCAATCCCCCTCAACCAAGCCTCAACACCCTCAAGATCATAACCCCCCTTGAAGGTAGGTAGGTTGTTCCTCCGAAAGCGATCTAAACCATGGTACAACACTGCTCCTCCACCACCTCCCTGATTAGCCATAACTTGCACCAAGTTGTTCAAGGCCTCGATAAGAAGTCATTCTCGCTCATTTCTCACAGCCATTATTTCCTATGTCACGCAAGAAACAAAACTTTGAAAAATATACCAACACAACAAAGTACACCTCTGAACAAAACAAAACAAAACACAACGCATCAGAGTACACAAGGAAACACAGAAAGCTCATAACACACATGGCCAAAAGGTCCAACCTGCTCTGATACCACTAAATGTGACACCATCTACCCTCACAAATATAAATAAATAATAAAAGGAAATAAAATAATGCGGAATTAATTTTTTTTAAAAAACACATTTAATTTAATTCAATTCAAAAGGTAAAAGGTTCACATCCACTTAGTGAAATCATAGTAGAAATTATGCGAATAAAAGATAAAGTTATCCCAGCTCAAAACAAGGCCACCCATTCTGAATAAATATAAAACAAAGCGAAAACAAAACATAACACAATTATATCATTCACGAAATTATAACATGTGAGGTAAAATCCTACGCCCCGATGTCACACTTATCAGAGCATATCCCTATCATAGGCTAAGTCTCTCAATCTCCAGGATGAAACTCATTATATGTTGGCTCACCTAAAACAAAATGGCAATCAACCCAAACACAAACACACACCGGGAGTGAGTTATCACATTCGTATATAATAAAATATTAGAGCATGTGAAACATATAATACTTAGAGCTGAATTTATATAAATAACATCACTTCACAAAATCACACACATTATTCACACTTATTCAAGTTGACACACTCTAGAAAATGACGCAATTGTTAACTCAATGAAAGTCAAACACAAGCGTTATGCAACAAATATGCTAGACTCAAGCCTACATGCAATATGATACCATTTTTTAGTGAAAAATCTCATCGGGCGCCTAGGAGTACATGACGGGACATGCCTCACAATGGGTAAGTTAAGTCACTCTCACTAAGTGAAATCATAGGGAGACCATTCAGGATCACTCTGTTTTGCGAGAATGCTCCAACCATATGGGATCAGCACAGGCTTAAAGGAACACTCAAACCGAGTGTATTTACCTCCAAGACCTAGACTCCAAGGAGTCCGTCAAGGCCTCTCCCTCTTAATTCAGGTCCAACCCAGAAAATATTTTAACACATAGACTCTACCTATGAATTATGCAATGCACACAACTACTTAATTGTTTTCAAAATCTCAATTATTTTTGAAAATTATTTTAACTCATCGCGCCTCAAGTGATTAAACTCGTCGGGTTCCCACCGTGGAACCCATCACAACTCATCACCCATTAATTGGTCGCCCTTAAAGGGTCATACAGTTGTGTGATTACAGAATTCATAGCTCACAATTGAATACATACAACATTTCAACACCTATGTAATTCACAATTCATTACATACCAAATGATTATCACTTACACACAATCTCAATCACAATTTCATAACGCCAATAAAATAATTTATCACATCTCATGCATCATACATATATCATTCAATAGTAATATATTAATTTCAATTAAAAAAACTTCCACAACAATTAATTTAGAAAGTAACAAAAATAATCACTATTAAGCAATAATTTCTATAACCTTATTTTATATGTTATATATATATATATATATATATATATATATATATATATATATATATATATATATATATATATATGCTTTGAATTTGGAATCCAAAAATGTTGGTGTTGTATTAATGGGTGATGGTTTGATGATACAAGAGGGAAGTTCAGTAAAACAACCATACGTGGTCAGCTTCATATTCGAGATATATATATTATATTTCAACAAAGTGGTACAATACCTGTGGTTCATAAATTTTGATTGCAAGCAAAGGGAATACAATTATTTGGGTCAAACTTTTAATTCGAATGATAGCAATTCACTGACAAATTCGAAAACAATGGTAAATGCACAAGCGTAAAACAAAAAAATCGTACACATTAATATACACAAAAATAAAAAATCAAGTGATAACAATTTGACAACTTAAAAAAAATATGACCCCTTCAATAAAAAAATATTATGTCAATATACACTAAACAGAATCATAGAAGTTCATGATAATAAATATTACACTCAATTTAGCATATGAAATATTCAATTGGAAAAGGTTCATGAATTAAAAATTTATAAAAACAACCCAAAATTGATTTTCTAGAGATCCCTATACATGTCCATTCTAATTCCCAAGAGTGAGTAATTCATCCATTATCTCAATGTAGTCACTCAAGCGTTCCCCGTTTGCAATGGTGGCGTTTCTGGTGCTCTCTAGAGCTCCTCCTCCGACTACTCTGTTAGGGTTCTTGTGCGTCAGAAAAAAAAGAAGAAGAAAGAAATAGAACGTGTTTTTGTAAAAGCTATTCTGGGTTAAAAGTTAATTTATATAGTGAGAGAATTGATGACCTAATCTTAATTTATTTATTTATAGGAAGTAAAGGGACGGCTATTACATCAGGTGCTGCAAGGGAATGATCCTAACGGGGACGTGCCAACAATGACATAGTGGAGGTGTAACATCCCTGATTTTCGATTTCTCAATGACTCTCACATTACGACACTTTACGATGTGACACTCCACTCAACATCCCTATTGATCAGAACCTTCCACCAGTCAGAATCCTCCATAGATAATTTTTTTCGAGACCTCGAAAATCATCTCTGTTTGCCTTCAGGATCAATGACTGACCCCATAAACCAACACAAGACTTTTCAACATATTTTGTCCTCACTCACCTGCTTTTCAAGGAACTTCTCAAAAAGTCACCCATCTCAGAACTACTCCAAGCCAAGCACGCTTAACTATGGAGTTCTTAAGTGATGGGTTGCCGAAAAATATATGCATCTTGTTTGTATAGACAATATCAATTAATTCATTTACATTATTCTCAACTATAGAGTCTCATACCTACATAGTCTTTGGATCCTTCTCTTTCGGGTGTGACTTGTCGAGGCGTTACAAAAGGGGGTAGCGGCAACATGGATCTGAGAGAGAGAGAGAGAGAGAGAGAGTGCAAATCTAAGCTAGAAAGAGTAGATATGAGTTCGTAGGTTTGCATCGTTGATGGATTTTAGGGTGGTTGTTGTTCGTAGCAAATCTGAGTCCATTGGTTTGGTTATGACAGCACAATTTGGGTTTAGGTGGGTGGTTACTCTACACAGGGAGGTGATTGTTTGGTTGGAGGAGAGGTGCTTCGTTGGAGGTGCAAATCTAGGTGTTGTTTGGTTTGAAATGGTGGTTGTTTGGTTGGAGGTGCGGTGGTTATAGTGTTTAATGGTGGTGGGTGTGGACGATCTCTGATTGTTGCATTTTTGTTTGTTTTTTTCGATTGTGATGATTTTTAACTCCCACAAACTATAATTTTGAATTTTAAATTAAAAAGAATGATATATAGGTTTGGATGACCCAAACCGATATTCAAGCCAAAAAGTAACACATTTTAATTTTGTGAAGACAAAAAATAGACCAAAATTTTTACAATATGACTAAATCCAAACATTTTGATATTTATAGGGGCAAACAACATATTTTAACCTTGGAAAAATATTGTGTTTTTTGGTAGTTTTTAATTGCTAATATCTTCAAATTCTTAATGATGTTAATTTAAGTTGAACCAATTTGACAAGATAAAAGACTAAAAATTATTTTTTAAAAAAGATAAAAGATCAATCTAAACTAAAAAAATAAGATAAAAGAAAAAAATCATTTAACCTTTTGACAAGTTTAAACTAGAAAAAACCTACAATGATCATAAGCCACTGAGCAAACACCTACTCTTAGCAAAGAGGACACCAACTTGATTAGCAGTTAAGTACATCGAAATAGTTACCATGATGAACTTTTGGACATGAAACCTGTGCAATAGTGGCCTTGCCGGAGAACATGCTATAGAGTCTCATACCAGTCTTCTGCAACTAAAATCTAAATATCTGAAATAATGGCACCATATGGATGTTGTAAAAATAGAATTTGACGACATTGTTTTCAAAAATTTATTTGCTGTAAGGTTATAGACCTTTTTAATGATTGCTTTAAAAAATAGATTTAGGATGATTTCTAATTTGTTGGCATTGTAAATGATGATGTATCAAAATTAAATTAAAAAGTATTGGTAGATAATTTTATTTTTTAAGTATGTAGTATAAGTGACTGATTTGTAAATTTAAACAAATAGATTAAAAATTATAATAATATAGTTGTTTAAGTACTTGTAATTGAAATAAAATGATAAAACATAAATACATTTACTTTCTAATTTATTTGAGTTCTTTTTAATTAAACAGATTTTGTACCGTACATTACTCATACATGTATTTTTTTTAATTCTTATTAATCATTTAAAGTCTATAATTATGACATTAATCATTAAAAAAATTGAAATATTAAATAAACTATTTAAAGATTAAAAATGTCTGAGTGGTATTAGATTCGATCCTCTTAGGTAAGGTTTTAAATTTTAACCTTATGAATGAAAAACATAATTAAAAAAAAAATCACATTAAAGATAATCAGTCAGATTTTTTAGATTAATCATAAACAAAGTTCATAAATATTTCATGATTAAAAAAAGAGATTAAAAGAGACTATTTATGTGTCGTGATATTAAGAGCACTTAAAAAAAATCATATTAGTGTCAAGTCAATGATTATGGAATTAAATTAGCAATTTATCCTAAAAAAGAGTTAGTGTACTATAAGTATAAAGTCAGTATACTTTTTGATGTCATAGTAATCACAACAATGATAATAACTATAGATTGGTTATTGAGAAAATAATAAAATAATAACTATCATTAAAAAAATTGATAGTTTAACAAAATTTGATATTTTTATTATAATTTTTCATTCTAAATAAGGTTACTGTTTAACAAAATCTGATATAAAAAATTTAAATTTGATATTGAAAATTTAACTTAATAAAATGTTACTAGTAAAATCTGATATTTACACAAATTTAAGTATTTTAAACATTTTTTTGTTATACAATACTTTTAAATATTCTTATTCTTAATATATCACTGGCAATATTGCTGACTCATTTCTATCTCCTGGAAAAATCTTAATAGTTAATCTAAATTATGCATATTAATTTACAAAGTAGAAACTAAGAAGTATCAAACGCCTAATCCTCCTCATCCACACTTCGAAGAACTAATCTAACATTTCTTTGTTAGCTGGCTCTGTGAATGAAGTTCACTGGTTGATAGCGGGATTTTTCTTAAAAAAAAGGAAGCTCGATAGAATTATGTTTCATAATTTCTCTGAGAAGATAATGTATAATGCTCTGTATTGGTTTGATAGGATAATGTACTAAATATTCACACAAAAAAAATGTACTAAAATAAATATCCTGCAGCTCAGTACTTTCTACACAAGCATTATTCCTTTGGGAAATGGTTTAGAATAATCTCTCATTATACAAAGTTTTGTGTCCATCAATTTTATTTTAATTCTAAATAAGGATCTCTGCGAAAAAGATATTGCTTTTATTCTATTTTCCAAAATATAATCAAATGTATATACATAATCATGTCAACCTCTAGGCTCCTATTTTCTCATAAATTAAGAAGCCAAAAATTGAACATTGACCAAAAGCTACAGGAATATACAACCCGAAAACACGTTAAGAGATGAACGCATGGCTCTTCACCGGTGACTGAAGTTGTCAAGGAATAGAAATGTTAGATGTGCGAGCGATGTTGCATAGATGTTAGGTGTGAGATGAAAGCAAGCAAGGCTCTTTTTCACTCATGACTTGGGTTGCGACAGAAAATACACAATGAATAGCAATCAACATCAACCATGCATGCATAGCCCCAAGTTCTCTTTCCATTCCAAGCGCCCCTCTGTTCAAGATGTCTATAGCTTTCAACCGAGGCCCTACCTTCAGAGTATTTAAGAACTAGATGTAACCTGCGTCATGCTCAGCGGAAAAGTAAGAAATCCTTTAGATGACAACATTTCTATTCATGAAAATCTTCATATGGTGAGGATCCACTTGAAGAATCACTGTCAAATGGAGTTGGCTCTCGTGGTGATGATGGTAGCGATTCTCTCTGTTGTGAAGTAGAACCTGAAAGAGATTCAAACTTCATTCCTCAAGTAATCAAATGAACATGAAGGGATTCGATTAGGAGACAGAAAAAAAGATCAGCAAGTCAAATATCAAAACACAACACAGCTTTGACTGGTTTTTTTTTTTTTTTTGCTCTGCAAAAATAATATTATATTACTGAGTACCAGTGGTACTAGAAGTACATATTACATTCAGATATGCTCCCTTGACATTTTGTATGCCCATGGAACCAATCTGATATAAGTTAGCATATTACATAAATCTGTTCTAAAATTCTATCTTCTTTCAAACCCAGACTCATTCAAAGAGTTGAGAAAGATAATGAGTTTGTTGTAAATGTTAGATTGAAAAGGCCAGTATAATCTTGAATGTTAGGGTATTCAATCAACTAAAGTACTACTTCCGTCTCGTATTACATGTCAATGCTATTTTGAGTATTTTAGTTTTATCATAATGTCATTTTAGATAACCAAGAAAACATTAATTATTATTTTCCAACTAACACCCTCATTTTTTAGTATCTCCACTAAATACTTAAATTGATTCACAACTACATTCTAACTCTTTTAGTAAGGGTTTTTTTGTCAGAGTCATTTTAGCATAGTAATTTGTGTAATTAATAATTTTCGGAAGTTACCTTAAACGACAAATAATGAGGAAACAACACACAATTAACCCTAGAGAGAGAGAGAGAGGGAGGAGAGTAGTTTAGGATAGCTGGTCAAAGTATATACAGTACCTCACAAAAAGCTTAAATACATACAAGTGTTATTCATATTAAAAATGATCATTATAGCAACCACCATGAGCATGCAAGCAATCACGAGTACTCCAACCAAGTAATAGAGAAATTAAGTTAGAACACATTATGCTTTTACTTTATTCAAGCAATCAGCTCTAAAGAATAGGAATTGATCCAGAGAGGAGGGGGGGAAGAAAAAGAGGAGTCCCAATTTTGCACATTAGGGTTCAGCAGAAGAGGCATCAAGGGTTTAGCAAGCTAAAAGACCATTGCATAATCCAAAGAAAATTGCTACAACAATCCCTCAACACATACAACCTAAAAGGCCAGAACATTGTTCGTAAAAACTTATATTCTATTCGTCTTTCTTAAATTAAGAAAGGAGGCAGAAAATTTAGGTTCAGTACCATAGAGGTACTTCCGGTGTTGTTGATTAACCAAAATTGAGTTTCATCTTGATAACCCAGGCATTGAAGGTTGGTGTGGTGGGTTACTGAAATGAAACTTCAATTTTGATCGGAGAATAGAACCCAAAGGTCCTACGCACTGCACCTAAGTTTTCTCTAAAGGAGAACTAGGACCTTCAATTTTTTGGCATACTTCCTCGTAAAGTCCTATTCAGAAACCAATCAATTTCCTAATCATTGGAGTTCCTCCTCAACAAACCCATGTGGAAGTTCAAACCTACCTCCATAGCATGCCTTCTGTCTGGATAGCTGACTAGCTGAACTCTATAACTAACAGATTTATTACAGATGGACTTTTAGACCTCAGACTTCTCTTTCTTTCAAGGTGTTACATGCAGGCCAAGTTCAGTAACAGTACCCATTTATGTTTATACTGTAAATCACCTAATTTTTAATGGAATAGATTTTAGGGATTCTTGGTGAACACATGGTATATCCTTTCACTGTGGAGCAATTTCTCATCACCTGTTCAGATGGTTTTGAAATGGCTTTCCAATCGGTCTGGCTTTTGGGCATGGGCTGGTATTGTTTGGTGCTTGACTTCTTAGAACAAAAAATCAATAAAGAAAAAGTTTAGGCAAGAGTAGAGTATGAACTTTATATCTGTAGCTATTTTTGAAATTCTCAGGCGTATTTACTTGGAGAATGCCGGTACTTCCAAATGTCTTTCTCAATTTTGTTAGATTTGGGATAGGATTGTGTTTATGGCTTCTCTTTGGTGCTTTGCAAATAGTTTTGTCAATAGAATTTATATTACTAATATGTAGAGAGAGAAGACAACTTTGTTGCATCTGTTCCTTGAGCAATTTTAGTTTGGTCTCTTTTTTATCTTTGAGGGGATTTCTTATCCTTTTAATAATAAACTTTTTGCCATACATATGTTCTTCTAAAAAATCCAAAAAACAAAAATCTGTCCATGAAACAATTGAATA
The DNA here is from genome assembly GCF_004193775.1 of Glycine soja. NCBI lineage: Eukaryota > Viridiplantae > Streptophyta > Magnoliopsida > Fabales > Fabaceae > Glycine > Glycine soja. The sequence goes on from NC_041005.1 coordinate 8,620,206, forward strand.
TTAATTAGACTGTCTAGACAGACAATAAAAGCAATAGCATGAAAGTGACAAACAAACCTTTTTGTCCTCTGGAACGGAACTTCTTAGTGTGCCTCCTAATAAGCTTTTTAGCTCTTGTAATCGTGAGCTGCCGAGCAAAAGGAGAGAAATCCATATCACTTTCACTCCAATCACCTTGAAAATCATTCTCTGCTTCTCCCCTCATAGTTCGGAGCACAAATGCCTTTGCCTTGCGACGTTGAGTACTGAACAGTCCTCTAATGGATGTTACAAATCCATCACCTGCACCGTCACTTGGACGCTTAGGCCAAGATGGTGGATATTGATCAGATTTTCCTGCCTGGCCTTCATTGTCACTTAAAATAAGATCAATTTCAGGAACACCAGCACCAGGGGGCTGACTCTGACCTTTGTCTTTAAATTTCCGACCCTACATAATCCATATAAAAGATACACATTTAAAGGATTTAGCAGAACAGTTAAAGTTGCCACCAAATAGACCCATGTTATCAAAATACAGTGCTTTTCTTGATTGGTAAAGGCTATTTTAAAGGAAATTGTTAAAACAATTTCACTCAAGTTCCTTTTCTGTCAATTTACTATCACAGCATGTTTGTGTTATAGCATCCATATAAATTTGCAGTGGTAGGTAAAAACAGCAGATATGAGTAAAAAGGAACAGGTTTGTATATAACTATTAACAACAAAATGAAAGGAGAAAGTAAACTGTGAGTCATTCATCACCTGCATTCCAGTTACAGACTTTAGGACTCCCCAGATGATGTGCTTCTTAACTCGCGAGAAGAGTCTTCGCCAAGTTCCAGTAAACTCGGTTCGATGAAATTGATCCATCAGTAATTTGAGATCATTAACAACAAATCTTTGCCCTTCATATGTAACCAGTAACTCAACCTGTAAGAAATAATCCATGACATTTAGCTGAATTTGAATTATTGCATCAGAAGTGATGATAGATAACAATTTTACCAAAAGGCCCAAAAATACCAACCTGACTAATTTTGATGTTGTGAAACTCCATCATCTTCCGTGGCCTAGATCTCTTCTCTTCATGTGACTTAGCCACCTTTTTTTCTTCATGAGATGAACGACCACCTTTCACACCTTTTGAATCTTTTGATTTATTCTTAGCAGCTTCATCTTGTTGCTCAGTAGAACCAAATTGGCCATTTTTTGAGGAAGAAAAGCTTTGTAACACAAGTTCATTAGCTACAGATTCTGCCACAGTCTCTTCCCAAGTTCTGTCAAAAGATGATGTCCTTCTCAACTCAAGGGTTGCACCATTACCAGGGTTTGCTTTGACATTTTGTGTTTTGGATGCCTGCAAGCAGGTTTCAGAAACTCCTTGAGAAATGTAGCATCTAAAGTAATAAATTGGGAGAACATGAGAAAAGAAAAAGCTATTTTCCTCCCTAGCTCTCCATTAATGCAGACCAACGTTAGCATTTGCTGATATTAATAATCTGACCTGAGAACCATGTATTAGCAATTCATCAAATACTCACTTGAGCCAAGTCAACATGGGATGGAGGCTGACTTGATGTGGGAAATAGTATAGCAGATATGCCAGATTTGGATGAGGCCTCGGACTCTTTTGTTGAGTGACTATTTGAAGCAGAAGCTTCAAGAACTGACGAACCTTTCTTTACACGCCTTGCACCAGCAGTGGTTGAAACCTTCCAAACCTCCTATACAAATAACCACTATTTTAACTTTTGACATGGTTTTTCTGCTAACTTAGCCTTGATTTTTGAGACATCATAATATGAGAGATTTGTAATCTTAAACTAACCTGACGACGTTGGGAATCTTGTTCTTCTTCTGGGAAGAAATATTCCCACATCATTCTGTACATCATCTCTGTTAAATGAATCTTAAGAGGATAAATCTCTACCTATAGTGAAAAGTAAGTTCATGTAAGAAACAAGCCAAACCAATCTAGACATTCTAAGCAATTGCAAGTTTAGTTACAGATTCTGAAAAACACACAATGCAGATTTAACATTTTCTAGCTCTTTGATATTTACATTTACTCTGTCATCAATATGAATATGAACTTCACATTGCAGTAGTTTTTTCAAAGAAAGGTGTATCGCAGGCATGTTTGTTGTGCAGCTAACCAGGCCGCCTATGTACCATATTAAGGCCTACAAAACTACTAATGATATATTAATGTTCCAGCTCTAAATCATACTAATGCCCCACCGGGCATGTCTTCAGGCCAATCTATATATGGAGAGAATCAGTGAAAAAATGCTAAGATACTGACTTGGCATTATATTATATTCAGATCTACTTGAGATAAGTATGACATATGGTTTCAATTTAACCAAAGAAATAGCAAGAAAGAAAAACCACAAATTTGGCCAAGAATGGATTCTATTTCTCTTCACTGATTTTCCCCGAGTTTAAGGATCCAAAAAACCTAAAGGAAATGATTACCTCAAAAAGTTCAAGGGGAGAATTTCCATCCTTTGGAGCTCCCTGTCGTGCATCCACTCGAAGCATCACTTTTCTGGAAAAGAATTTCAAAAAGGAGATGGTCATGCAATATGATACTTGCAGCAAATACAAATACAGCAGGATTTAATATGCAGTTGCTAACCCTTTAAAATGTATATAAAAAATTTTACTATTATAAATCACAGTCACAGGAATGATACAAATCACAGTCAATTCATCACTGTATGACCCATTGCTGAAAACCAGTCAAAGGAATGATTTTTGGTGGAAAGAGAATGCAATGATAAACACTGAAATCTGAATGTTTTGGGATGGAAGCAAGGCCATAGCAACATGGATTAAAGACAGCAAGATCTGGGACTGGAAACTAGCAGAGCCAAACTGCATCTGAGACAAGGACCAGGGCGAGACCTAATCTACAACAGAGAATGGGGCAAACCATATTTCGGACAAAAACCGGGGCCAAATCACATCTGGGACAAAAAACTGGTGGGGCTCAAACCGTGTCTGGGACAAGTGGGCAGTGGCTAGTTCACATTTAGATGTGTTAAGAGAATGCAGCAGCATCAACAAACAGCATGAGGTTATTTCAGCCTGAAACACCTTAGTATAGGTTATAGGTTGTTAGAGGCAACAAAGGCCACAGGTCAGCAATAGGAGAGAAATGACGCAAAACGCCGAAAATGCAGGAGGCACAAGACCCAAAACTGATGGAGGGCAGATTGGGGACAAGGACAGTAGTGCAAGGTTGATGTTGTAGAGATTGGCAACAACGGCTGAGACACGCATATGGAAATCAGGATACTATTGGATATTTCTCATTCATTCTAATAGTTTTACTTTATATGCAAGGAGGTACTTCCTTCTTAAACATACAGAAAGTAATGGGTGAGGAGGGAGGAAGCTGTATTTTACAACCTTCAGGTGATGAAAACAGGAGGAGCACTTCTGACTTATTGTGTGTTAGAGTATTCTTACTCCACTAAGAAAAGCATATTGGATTTTACTTAATGTTTGTTGTCAACTGCAAGCTATCAGTTAACTGTTATAGGAGTATTCAACTCCATTGTACAGTTTTATTTTTCCCTTACTGCTTTCCTTAGTTAACTAATCCTTTAGGTTAGTTATTAGTCAGTTATTTTACCACTCAATAGCTTCCATGGCAGCTGTTGTTAGTTAGGACAGTTAGTCTAACTATATATACTTGTAAACTGTATTGAATCATTGGGTTTTACAATTCAATAACAGAAACTCTTAACAGAGTTTTCCCTAAACCTCAATTCTCTCCCTCTCTTTCTCTCTCAGATTCGTTTAACTGTCAGTGATCTGTCAGTCTGTTAGAGTCACTAACTGTAGTCAGTTAGTAACTGTCAGGGTTAGGTTTCTGTTAGTCACTCTATATAGAGTTGTGGCCTTTGTAACTTGGCTTGATAATTTTCTGATCAATGAAATCAATCTTACAATTTCTCTCAATTTCTATCATTGTGCTTGTAGATATGTAAAACTATATCATGACCACAAGCACAACAAATGGGTGAAGAGAGAGAGAGAGAGAGAAGGATGGAGTTGAATCAGAACCTCAAACAAAATCAAAACATAACCTATCTCCAATGATTAACACAATGTATAAAAGCATAGTTATTAAGACTGGATGTGGGACAAAGAATTGATCAGATCGCTGGTTCAGACTATCCATAAAATTGATAAGAGTAAAAAACCTGACAAGAACCAGCCTAAACTAGGTAAGAACTGGTGTAGAAAACCAATTTGAACTGCTTTAAATTTTTTAAATAAATAGCGTCTCATATATGGATATATGTATAGACTGTTACAATTTGACTATTTATTATGAATTTTTTTTATCTTGTAGAACTTGTAATATGAACCTCATGTAAATTTAAAAATTTGCCTAATTTAATTTTTTAACAATATACTATTTTACTGTTTAATATATTATATAATAATAAAAATATATTTTTTATTTCTGATTCAACCATGAACTATATGAACTAGTACCTTCACCAATTCTATAGTAGGTCTAAAACCATTGATAGAGGTTACAACAGCATGGCAACAAATATCATAACATCAACATAAGCACCAATTAAGAGAAAGTCCAATAAAATTACATACTTTCCCCATTCAGATGGAGGATTCCATGCTGACAAAAGCATATCAGACTTGACATTAGGCAGGCAGTTTCTGACAACAAAATATTTAGTTGTAAACCGAGCAATGCCGACATCCTTGTAATCCCGGTCAAAGTCATATATCTAAGTATTTGGCAACATGAAACAGAATTAGTATAATCTTCCAAATTGGGACAAAAAAGAAATGAATTAAGAAAAGTTACAAAACAAATTGCTAGCAAGGAACCACCATTCTCAGGCAAGGGAACGAGAACAAGAAAGAACAACCAAACTAGAAAAGACTACTGTGATTTTTCCTTGATCCCCTCCCCCATAGCAACTAGGGATAAAGTATTCAATGGCTTACAAAGGTAGAAGGAAAACATTAGTCATGTAAGAGTGCCTTCTATATCATCTACTCATGGGAAAATTGAGTCCTAGCTAGTGTCTGGGAATAGCTTTTCGAAATAATCACTTTTTTTAAAGCTCTGTCAGAAAGCTCACAAAAAAAAGTAATTATTTCTCCAAAATAAACTAAATTAAACACACGTCAATGCAAGAAACTTTAGAATGTATCTAATAAATATAAATATTATGCAAGACTTGATACATAGAAGATCCAGCATTGAGACACCAGTGTATACTTCTTGAGAAGCAAATTTAAGGTGGACTCACTAAATTTTTGAAGGAAACATAAAGAGAAGTAAGAGAGAACGGATTGGGAAAATTATTCTTACCATGTCACTAATCTCAGCTTCAGCAAAGGATTTACCATCAACAAGCATACTCCAAGCAACTCTGTTGATTTGCAAAGATATGCGCATAGCATAGGAAGGACTTTTGTTCTTCTCCTTTTCTGTTAGCCGTAGTTGCGCAGCTTTTTGAAGAGCCATCCTTAATGACACAGATGCTGCCTTTCTAGATTTTTGAGCAATTACAAGCTCTCTCTTCAGTCCCTGGACCTGCCAGTGTTGGACTACTGTTCATGAGGTATGCACATTTGTCATCTACTGAAATATGCATATACAAAAATAATCTACACATCTCAAAACTCTATCACAAACACAATAGCAGAATGAATTTACTCGTGAAAGCTTCGGATTCCTCAAATGCCAATGAAAAATGAAATGTCCTTCTTTCTATTAGAGTAGTTATAATTTGTGTGTATTGGGTAATGCAACAGCTAAAAGTTAGTTGACATTTATAATAGTGATACTACTGTGACTAACAGTTAGTTACAGATAGTTAGGTTTCAGTTTCTAGTAAATCTATAAATAGCTGAACTCATCCTCCATTTTTATGTGTTAATTCATTTTTCAGAATCCAATGCAATTTCTCTGTACTCAGACTATGTTCAGTCTGTATTCAGGCACCATTCGTATGGTCTTTCCTATTTCTGTAATTTAGTACCTCTGGTACTCCTTTATATATATATTACTTTTGCTGATAAAAAAAAAAATGCAATTTCTCTGTTTTACTATCAACCTCAATACCTTCACTCCTTACAGAAGGGTGAAAGCACCATAAATTTTTATGGAATGCTGTCTACACCGAGCAAAATTATTAAGAATATAAACACTGAACTGGATTTGTGATTTCAATCAGACAAGCAGTAACCCAGATGGCTTCCCAGTCTTGTTAGACCCTAATAGCTGTGGTTTAAGTGTTCAACAGAACCCAAACTAAATAAGGGCCTAAGGCCCATGAGAAACAAATAACAGATACAGTAAAATACAACAAAAAAATGGCTAACTCTAATAGCTGCCATCCACCATTGATAACATTCGGTACAATAAATAGGAGAATTGGTCAACTGTACATTAAACTAGTCCTAAAGATAAGGAAAGAATATCTCCTAAAAAGTAACAGTAACAGAATAATACAAGCATTAGGGAATTAATAAATATTCTTTGTAGATTTGGGCCAAACTCAACCCCAAAAGCTAGCTCATAGGGTGAGGGTTGTCCTCCACTTGTATAGACTCTATCTTAACACTATTTCTACCCGATGTGGGACTTGGGTTTTCCAATACACTCCCTCATGCCCAGCACTTTTGGGCTTGGTGCATGGATAATATGGTGAGTGTCCCTTTTAATGAATGGATCTAAGGATAGGTTCTAATATCATCTTAGATTTCATCATAAAACCAATTGACACTCAAGTTGTCCAACAGATATATAAGTTGTACTGTTACGAACCAGAAACAGAGAACTAAATGTAACAGTGAAAAAAAAGAAGATCACAGGACTTTATTGATTGTAATAAAAAGATGAGGACAATTACAGAAAGTGGAATAACAATTCCTGGATTTCTGACTCAGAGCTAGGCCCCGTTTAGGAAGTTAACATTTCCTAACCATTCTAGTGACTTAATACAATCCAAGCTAAATTCCCATTCCCTTTCCTACTCCTTATATAACAGAACTACTCAGCTAGGCCCTCACTCCAAGACCACGTCATTCCCATAACTAACTAGCCACTAATTCCCTTCTTGCCCCTTCTAGAATACACCTGCCATATCCTAGGCTTATTTGTCTCATTATGAATCAGCTGCTCACGTGGCAATGCTGCCTGGGACCTATCAATACTCCCCTCTTCAGCTGCAATCTTGTCCTCAAGATTGAATTTAGGGAACTGACTTTTCATCATGATTGCTTCTTCCCATGTGGCTTCTTCAGCAGTTTTTCCCTTCCATTGAATCAGTACTTGCTGGCTCTCCTCTCCCTGTTGTCGTACTTTCCTAGTGGCCAAAACAGCTGCAGGTTCATACTCTTCCATCTGATCTTCCTCCAGCAGTTCAGGTAATTCCTCCTCTTCCTGATAATTTCCCACTGCCTTCTTAAGTAGAGACACATGGAACACCGGGTGTACTCTGGACCCTACAGGTAGCTTCAACTTATAGGCAACAGCACCAATCCTTTCTAAAATAGGGTAAGGCCCATAATACCTTGCTGACAGTTTGGCATTAATCCTTGTCACCACTGATTTCTGCCTATGCGCTCTGAGCTTAACAAACACCCACTCCCCCACAGCAAAGCTCTTGTCCAGCCTCTTCTTGTCTACTTGGTTCTTCATCCTTTCTTGTGCCTTTAGCAGTTGGTTTTTCAATTGTCTCAGAGCCTCATCTCTGTCAATCAATTCTCTTTGCACTGCCTCTACTCTTGTCTCTCCTTGTAACCATCTTGTCAACTTAGGTGGCGACCTCCCATACACAATCTCAAATGGAGTCTTCTCAGTAGCAGCATGGTAATTAGTGTTGAACCAATATTCAGCCCAATGCACCCATGATACCCATGTTTTGGGCTGATCAGCAATGAAGCACCGTAAATAGGTCTCCAAGCACCTATTCACCACCTCTGTCTGCCCATCAGATTCTGGATGATATGCTGAACTCATCTTCAACTGTGTTCCCTGCATCCTAAACAACTCTCTCCAGAAACTGCTCATGAACAGGGGATCCCTATCACTGACAATGGAAAGTGGTATCCCATGCAACTTCACCACCTCTTTGCAGAAAATCTCAGCTATACTTCTGGCTGTATAAGGGTGTTTGAGAGGGACGAAGTGTGAGTATTTGGACAGCCTGTCCACCACCACCAATATGGCCTCAAACCCCTTAGACTTGGGTAATCCAGAGATAAAGTCCATGGAGATGTCCTCCCATACCTGTTCAGGCACCGGTAAAGGCTGTAATAGCCCTCCTGGAGATGTAGCTAAATATTTTTGCCTTTGACATACATCACAGCTCCTAACATATTCCTGTACTGCTCCCTTCATCCCAATCCAATACACATTAGCAGCAATTCTCCTGTAAGTCTTGTAAAATCCAGAATGGCCTCCTTGTGGGGTAGCATGGAACTCTCTCAAAAGAGTAGGGATGAGCTGTGATTTGCTAGATATGACCAATCTGCCATCATAAAATAAAACTCCCTGCTTATACTCATATCCTGGTTTGGCTCCAGAATCTTGCTGCAACTGCCTAATGATGTCCTGTAACTTGGGATCTTGGTTAATTTCCTCCTTAACTTGCTGCTCCTGATCCCAGTGTGCACAAGATGTGATTTGATTCAATTCTGTCCCTTCATGCATCCTGGACAACGCATCAGCTCCTTTATTCAATTTTCCTTGTTTATACACAATCTCAAAATCGTAGCCCAACAACTTGGCTGCCCAATTCTGTTGCTCTGCTGTCACAATTCTCTGCTGCATCAGTTGTTTCAGACTTTTTTGATCAGTGGAAACTATAAACTTCCTCCCTAAAAGATAAGGTCTCCAGTGCTGTATTGCTAACACTATTGCCATCAATTCTTTCTCATAAGCAGATTTCGTCAAATTCCTCGCTCCCAACGCCTTACTAAAGTATGCAACGGGCTTCTTGTCTTGCATTAAAATTGCTCCTATACCACCACCAGAGGCATCACACTCAATCATAAACCCTTTTGAAAAGTCTGGTAAAGACAGAACTGGAGATGTAGTCAATCTCTCCTTCAACTCATCAAATGCCTTCTGCGCTTCCGCTCCCCACTTGAAATTATCTTTCTTGGTTAATTCAGTTAGGGGTTTAGCTATCTTCCCATAATCCCTTATGAACTTTCTGTAATAACCAGTGAGCCCCAAAAATCCTCTCACTCCCTTTACATTCTTAGGAGTAGGCCATGCCATCACACTCTTCACCTTGTTTGGATCTACAGCCACTCCCTCTTCAGTTATCATATGACCCAAATACTCCACCGTTTTCTGAGCGAAATAGCATTTCTTTTTTTTAGCTACTAGGCTGTGTTGAGCCAGCAACTGCAGCACCTCCTTCAAATGCTTCGCGCTATAAATTAGTATGCCATCAAAAAACACCAGCACACACTTTCTCAATAACGGACGAAAAACATCATTCATGAGGCTTTGGAAAGTTGAAGGAGCATTCATGAGCCCAAAAGGCATCACCAAAAATTCATAATGCCCCTCATGTGTTCTAAAGGCTGTTTTACCAATATCAGACTCCTTAACCCTTACTTGATGGTATCCAGACTTTAAATCCAACTTGGAATAAAAGTTGGCACCATGTAGCTCGTCAAGTAACTCCTCAATAACAGGGATAGGAAATTTATCCGGAACTGTCACTTTATTGAGTGCTCTATAATCAATGAACATCCTCCATGTATTGTCTTTTTTTTTTACCAGAATCATGGGGCTGGAAAAAGAACTGGTGCTGTGCCTGATGACCCCTGCTGCCAGCATCTCTTGGACTTGTTTCTCAATTTCATTCTTGTGATGATGGGGATACCTGTATGGTCTCACATTTACTGCTCCATGATTCTCTAACAAGTTAATGGCGTGCTCCTTGTTCCTTCTAGGAGGAAGACCAAAGGGCTCTTGGAACACTTGTGCATATTGTTCTAAAATTAAACCCAACTCCTTGTGTTGGTGTGCAGTCAGCCTTGTCCCTCCTTCTACTCCTCTCTTATCCATCCCCCATAACTCCTTTGGTCAGCCTTGTCCCTCCTTCTACTCCTCTCTTATCCATCCCCCATAACTCCTTTGGTTTGTTGAACTTTGGCTTAGACAGGATGCACTGCAGCGCCACCAATTCCCTTTCACACCCATCAATTCCTTGCAATACAACCCATTTCTTATTGCTCCAAAAACTCATCGTCTGCAAACGCCAATTCACAATCATATCCCCTAAGGTCTTGAGCCACTCCATTCCCAGCACGACATCTATTCCTCCCAATTCAAACAGGTGCATCTCTGGAGATAACTTGAACTCACCAATGTTCAATTCCAACCCTTTAACCACGCCTTGAGATTGAGACCGAGAGCCATCTCCAAGCTTGATGCTCATGGATGGGGTTTCTTCTATGGACCACTCCATCTTGTGTACCAACTTCTGGGAAACGAAGTTGTGCGTCGCACCACTATCCACCAAGATTAACACCGGAACACCACATATCCTCCCCTGCAGCTTGACCGTTTTATGGTTCTCATACGCAATGTGATTCAAGTTCAGAACACACATTTCAGCCTTATCGTCTTCATCAGACTCTTCCACCTCTACTGCTATTACCTTCGCCTCCGCCTCCTTGTCGTCGTCATCCTCCAACACCAGAATCTTTAGATGTTTCTCAGGACACTTGTGCATGGGGTGGAAAGCGCCTCCACATTTGAAACAAAGTCCTTTCTGTTTCCTTTCCATCATCTCCTGATAAGATAAATGTGTGAATCCCCTTTCTCGTGGTCCATTGCGCCTCTTATCATTATGGGCCATTTTATCTCCCTTAGGCCCAACTCCACTTCTTTTCTCTTCTTCCTGTCCTTTTACCATGACCCAGTCAGTGCTTCCTTTACCCGACCCATGGGAGCTGGGCCGGTGTAACCCATTCCCAGATTTGGACCCACGGTAAAAACCCGACCCGGTGCCCTTAATCTCCTTCTCCACTGCTCTTGTCACTTGCAAGAGCTTCGTTCTACTCATCTCCCCCATCGCTGCCAAACTCCTCACCTTCCCACGGATCTCCGTCTTCAACCCATGTAAAAAATATCCCAGGAACTGTTTATCTGGAAGTCTAGGTATTTGTGCTGTGAGATACTCAAACTCGGTGATATATTCATCCACAGTCCCTTCTTGCTTCAACTCCGTCAGCTGTTCATACACGTCACCTTCCCCATGACCTCCATACCTTCCGAGCAGTTCATCGTTCAGATTTTCCCAAGACAGATCCTCATTTTCCCCAATTAGTGAATTGAAAAAATGGATCGTCGGACCCTCCATACATAGTTGCGCCAACCTCACCTTGATCTCCGGTGTGGTATCCTGAACTCGAAAATAGATCTCGGCGCGTGAGATCCACCCTGCCGGATCCTCGCCGGTGAAAGATGGTAATTCTACCTTCTTCACTGCGTGACGAAACTCCGCTAGCGATTCTTCCCGGATCCTGTTGGTATGCGCCCTCTTTGACTCCTTCGTCTCCAACAACGGCGTATTCGCCGGTGTTCCCTTCGCCGATCCTACAGGACCTTCCTCCTCAAACATCGTCTTCCCCAGACACTTCTCAAGCATCGCAAGCAAATTCGCATGGTTCTCCCTCACCGCATTCTGTACGTCAGCAAGTGTGGTACGTACTTCTGAGATCTCACTTTCTCGAGCTTCGACCTTAGCTTCCATCTGTTTGATCGTCGTTTTCTTGACCGGTGGCATTCACTGGTTCCCCGTCGGAGATCCGGCAGGTCGGACCAATTTGTTACGAACCAGAAACAGAGAACTAAATGTAACAGTGAAAAAAAAGAAGATCACAGGGCTTTATTGATTGTAATAAAAAGATGAGGACAATTACAGAAAGTGGAATAACAATTCCTGGATTTCTGACTCAGAGCTAGGCCCCGTTTAGGAAGTTAACACTTCCTAACCATTCTAGTGACTTAATACAATCCAAGCTAAATTCCCATTCCCTTTCCTACTCCTTATATAACAGAACTACTCAGCTAGGCCCTCACTCCAAGACCACGTCATTCCCATAACTAACTAGCCACTAATTCCCTTCTTGCCCCTTCTAGAATACACCTGCCATATCCTAGGCTTATTTGTCTCATTATGAATCAGCTGCTCACGTGGCAATGCTGCCTGGGACCTATCATGTACCACAAGAGTTGAGGCAGGCAATGTGGGACTTCTTAACACCCCCCCCCCCCCCCCCCCGCTCCAGAAATGCCTGACAGAACAGGCAAGTCTACTAGAATGTGGGTTTAGGCCCAACTCAAACCCAAAAGCTAGCTCATAGGGTGAGAGTTTCCCCTCACTTTGTCAATGGAATTGATTGGCAGAATATTTGTCATTAATCAGTGCATATTGAAGAATATTTGTTGTTATTGGTGCAGATTTGTTGCATAATTGTATAGCTATAATTATGCAAGTATCTCCTTAATTAGTTACCCTGGCTATAGGATAGCATTTATTGCAGATTAGCCAGCTTTCAGGGATGGAAATCAGATTGTAACATCACTATTTAATGGAGAATTCTCCAGATGAGAACACACAATTTTTTATCTGTGCATTTTTCTGAGTTTAATACACTTATATACTCTATCTTGGCCTTATCTCCAGCCAATGTGAGACTTGAGTTTTTTTCAATACACCACCTCACACCGGACACTTTTGGGCTTGATGCGTGGATAAAATGGTGGGTTTGGGCCTAGAATAGACTCTAATATCATCTTAGAATGTGAGTTTGGGCCTAACTCAACCCCAAAAACTAGTTCATAAGATAAGGGTTGCCCTCCACTTATATAATCTATCTTGACATTATTTCTACCCGATGTGGGACTTGAGTTTTTTTCAATAAATATCGTAGAATTAGGCCTAACTCAAATCCACAAAACCAGCTTATAAGGTGTGGATTACCCCCCAATTACATACAATACTTTGGTCATATCACTAGTCGATGTGGAACTAAAAGGCTACAATTAAGGCAACCTCCAAAGAGGTCACAAGCCCACAACTAAGGTGGGCTAGGGGTAAGGTGGTTTTCCAACACACCCCCACACCCAAGGCTACCGACCTAGAGCATGGCAAATGTTGGTGGCCCAACATTGGATCTAAGATAAACTTTAATATCATCTAGAATTTGGACTTCGAGCCACATAACTCAAACCTACAAAACTGGCTTGTAAGATAGGGGTCCCTCCCCCCCCCCCCTGTATACACTACTTTGGCCATATTACCGTTAGAAGATTCTGTTTGTCCCTAAAAATTTAATATAAGAAAAGGAGTATGAGGGAGGATAGACTATAATATCATCTTAGAATTTTTGACTTGGAGCCACATACCTCATCTTAGAAGATTCTGTTTGTCCCTAAAAATTAGGGACTGATCACCATCCAAATGTTCAAAAATTAGGGACTAATTAGGGACTAGCTCTCCTCCCACGTACTCCTTTTCTTATACTAAATTTCTTCTTTTATATGGAAGAGTGACTTTTTTTCCTTAATTAAGTTAGTACTAACAGCTAATAATCAACCTCTGCTAATAGATACTAATATTTCAAGTACCAAAACCATAAAAATATCACCAAGCAAAGTACTTGCCTGATTTCTTTTTTGTCTATGATAGACCCAACTGAGCAGCACCAAAGAATAATACAAACAAAAACTCAGTGTCAAGTAATTTTTATTAATACTCACTGCGTCAATGTAACCAGAAGTGGCGGAATACAATCTTGAGAATGATTCGAGAGCTCCTCAAACACTCTCCATTTTCATACTAACTTCTTCTACACACTTCTCTCCATCATCTCTTTCTATTTATATTGTTCTGTTCGCTATCAACCTATAAATTTCTATTAGTTGGTTATAACTTATAAACTTCCTACCTGTTTTCCAACCCCCTTTTTTTTTTTTGCTCAGCAAAAGTAATGATATATTATATATGAGTACCAGAGGTACTATGGTACAGTATAGGATGGGTATACAGCAGATTCAAAATACTAAGACACATTTTTATTAAGAGGTCTGCTATCAGTCTACAGCAGGACCAGAATATTTAGGAACAAGCATCTATACTTTGAATAAAACTATACAGTCACATCAATTTAAAGATTGTTAAAAAAATTCATTTCTTACCAACAAAGATCTCCCACCAGATATCATCCATAATTCACTTTCCTTTTCTTGATGTGGATCCACAGAAGGGTTACACCAAAGAGACAATTTTCGAATATCATCAAGAAGTAACCTTTGTTCCCTCTCTCTTTTTTCGAGGTTGATTTTTGCTAGTTCCACCTCTTCGACACCATCAGGAACCACCTCATCTGCTTCCTCTTCAACATCTTCATCATCTTCAACAGGAAAGGATAAGCTACTTTTTCGAGGCCTGCATTGTGTACAATACACTTATTTAATTTGAAGAACTCATCATATATCACAACATCTTGGACTTTTTTTAAATTTCTTGAAGGGCAAAAAGAGATCGCATCTTGAATAATTGTCACAATGAGTATGTTTGTTTCACAGATTAAAAGTTCATTCCTGGGAATGTAAACATGACAAACTATAATGAATCAACAATGGTGTTAAATATAATGAAAACTAAAACTTAGATATTAAGTACAATGAGATAAATAGTAAAGCAATAAGGACTGAATCACAACATAAGCGACTGTTTGGAGTAGGTAAATAGATTTTGTTTTAGAATGAGTGCAAGCACAGTAGGTTTGTCCTTACTTTGGCAGGCGTGCAAATAAAAGATTGGTCAATACATCCAGCATGACCTGAAACTGGCGTGATGTCATTGTTGCCGTTATATTATCAGAATTGAATGTGAGCTCCTTCAAGGGCTTCACCTACAGTAGTTTTAAAACGAGTATTGACCACATCCATGACAAATGACATATCTGAGGAATACATGCATTTACTAGGGGGGGAGTAAACATTTATATGTTAACAGATTAGGTATACAATGACTCACCTTCAGTTCTGGAGTGCCCCCTTTGTGCCTTGTATACCGAAAGTACATATCACAAGGCATAAAAACTCTTTCAAGAAGAGCACCTGTACGCAATACTTTTGGAGAGCTTTTGAGAATTTTTGGAAGCCACTGCAATCCAGCTCCTGGATCAACATCTGTAGGTGCAACATGAGCCTGCACATCCTCCAACATAACAGAGAATTCCATTCTTTTCCATGTCATTTCAGGTTGGTATTCGTTAATATGTACATCTTTAGTAACAAGTGCTTGCTCAATCATCTCATAACCGACATGAAGGATTGAATGAAATGACCGGGCTAAAACTCGGCCGCTTACGGCAGCAAGCAAAAATCTACCCTGATTGACAAAAAAATTGAGATTTTAAAAAAAGGATGAGTGATGTCTACATTGTTAGTAAGTGAATAAAAAATTCAAATAAAGGAGTATCAATGAGGTAAAAAATAAACAATCACATACATAATCAAGGCCCTACATTTCTGCAAACCACAGGTAAAATAGATAGTTAGATGCTTCATTTATTTTAATATAAGAGAAGGTGTACTAGATACATTTTCTTTTTCGTAAAAGATGTACAAAATACTTGAATATTTGAGAAAAGTGGGAAAAAGGAATGAAAATTCAGCGGTAAAAGAAAAAAATTGAACTTTTTTTAGATAAGAGAAGAAATTTTATTTGAGGGCAGAAGATGAGTACAAGAGCAGAGGCAGAATAAATGATAGAAGAAACAAAGGTAACAAAAAGATATTCTCCGTCATCATAATTTTGTTGTGTGTATGTTATGTGCAGTTCTGAATCGGCAATTTTGCCTCATTTAGTACTCTCCATTGTTTGGCTGAAAGCTGCCTTTGGAATAGGCTGTTTTAGAATTTTTAGTAAGAATTGGGTTTTTTCCTAGTTGGTTGGATTCTTAATGTTCACATTAAAGGGTTTGGCAATAAGAGAGAAAACAAAAACTTGTGGCAATGTTCAGTACAGTATTTTGTGCAGTAGAAAAGGAATGCTTGTATATTCAAGGGTGTATCTTTGCCTTTAAATCTTCTTTGGGATATAATTGTGTGCATGGCTTCTCTTTGGTGTTCAGCACGTGGTTTATTTAAGGGGACAAGCAAAGATATTGGACATCTTTTCTATGTTGATAGGAATTATAATTTGGCTCGTGCTTTTGTTTTCATTTTCTTTATCTGGTCTGAGGATTCCTTATCCTCCATCCTTAGGTGGTGATATTTCTTCCTATTTCTCATATCACTTCATTCAAAAAAAATGTGGAAAAGACAGAAGAAATATTCTCTATCATAAAAAAGAAAAGAAATATAGAAAAGACAAAGTAGGCAAAGCACTAAGAATATCTATCCATTAATATATCTGGCAAGGAGACACAAAAAATAGACATACATACAAATGTGTGTCTGCATTAATTTACGTATCACATGAATTTTTCAATTTTCACTTGTTTAGATATTTACATTTCTGTCAAGTTACACTTTTTAAAAGTTGACAACTGTATCTATAGCCAAACCCAAATTAATTTGTGTTAAAAATGAAATGAACAAATTTGATGATAGCTCCTTAGTCTCTCAAGATGATTGTATCATGCCATATCATACCAATTGCCAGGGTTCCTCTCCTCAGTTTTCTCATATATGTCTCATACCTTTTTCAGTAGGAACATTCAATTGTTGATGCTTTTTTGTTTTTTTGGGTATTTGACATTGTTTGTTCACCAAAAAATGAATAAAAATGAAACCCAAAGCCAACAAAATTAATTTAGGATGTTACATATCTCTATACTCCAGTCCAGTCTAAGAAACAGAAGGAGATTAAAAGGTCAATTCAAATCAGCTGAGCTCATTTAGACCATTCAGAAGTGAGTCAAACCTAATGCAGGCTGGCCCATCTGACTCAGCCTATTTTACAACCTCAAGGAACTATTTGGGGTCTCCAACAGGAACAAAGGGTGTTTATTAGTTGAAAAAAGGACAAAGTGCTAGGAAAATTGATTAACAATACCAGAATGTAAAATGAAAAGGAACCATAATAAGGAATTTAACTAAAAAAACAATTGAAGGTGAAACAACAGAAAACCAAGAGTTAAATCTGCTGTTTTAAAGGGTGCCCATATTTTTAAACTTACATTTGCATCCTCTGAGTGAAGATTAAACTGTGGCTCAATAACATTCACCATCAAACGCCGAGTCCCACCAGAATCATCCATGTTCTCTTTTTTGACTGGCAATATACCAAAATGGGAAATAATTAAACCCAATACAAAATGCTTAATGTTTAAGAATAAACTCAATGATCTTGCAAGTAGTGATGCTTTTTGTTGTAACATGTATTTATCATGTGTTTATCTAGTCTCTGATCTAATTTGCATGTCCAAATTGACAGTAGTTAACAAAGATTCTCTCAAGCAAACGAGACATACCAGATGGCAAGTTGTCCACTTTAACTGAATTTGGTGAAGATGAGACTGATCCAGGAGTACTTAACTGTTGAAAAGAAGGAGACTTGGAAATTTTACCAGTGGGAGGGCACTTAGAAACATCGTCTTGATGGAAATCAGCTCGATCACGCTGTTTGTTTTCCTCAAGTAATTTTCTCTGTGCATACTGCTGGGAAGGAGAAGGCTTGGGAGGTTCAAAGGCTTTGGATAGGCCACCAACCCAAGCCCAAACAGCATCTCTGTTTCCAATAGTCCACAAAAGCTTGAGACCATAGACAAACACACTTTGACAATCATCTGCTACTACCACATTGTAACCTTCGTCATCACTTGGGTCAGACCGCATATGGTCATCAGTTTCACTCCCATTATCATACTCAGACCGCACATATGCCATCTCAATAGTTCTTCTTCCTGCTTCTTGCCATGCTAGTAACCTAGCAGGATCAGCCTTCGGAGATTGTCTTCTGATGGTGAAGTAATCAGAGGATAACAGAAATCCATCATCACAATTTTTCTCAGTCATGTAACCCTTTTCGCAGGAGACTTTGTCCATGGATACAGATTGTGAACTTTTCAGTATCATGTTAACTACTTTGGCAACACTAGCACATTTTTCTTTATTTAGGAAAGCCTTGATCATATGAAGATCAAGACCTTGGTAAACAAGATCAAGAATGTCACGCTTACTTTCAAAAGTATACTTTTGCTTGCCCCTACTGTAACACAGTTCATATTTAAGTTTTGTCATTGCAAAGGTCAGTCCTCTGGCTGGATCATTGTCATCTAGAGGCATGTTCTTTATACAAGCCGGTGTGGCATCAAGACGGAGCATAAATTCAGTCATCACTTTATCCAGTGAAAGATTGCCTGACCTGGCAACTCTTGGAATACCAAAACGTGGCCAACGAGAGAAGCTGCGCAGCTTATGCGGAGGAATGTAGTTCAAGCTCCAAAATTTTAGAATCCATGCTAGATCATGAGCTCCAAAGTTAAATGTTGGGGACACAGGTGAAACATTATGGGATATGTGAGAAGGATCAAATGCAGTAGCATCTCCTTCAATATCTCGTCTAGTAATGGAAGACGAAGACTGTTTTTGTGATGGGGAAGGAAAGGGTCTAAGAGAGAAGTTCCATCGAAGGGAAAGTGAAGTGGATCTGAAGGGATCAAATACTTTATCACGTGGTTTGCCCTCAACTGGAAGTGCAAATAAATAATGATTCATAGGATCTCCAGATTCACAATCCCAGTCCATTGTAACTTCAAGAGTGAAGACAGGAGCTTCCAGGAATGCACCTGATACACCTGTTGGAATTATAAAACCGCATCTGTTGGCCAAACTCTCCAAACTACTCAACAAAATCTTAAAATCTTTGGCAGAAACAAAAACACGACCATCAGACTGATGAAGATCCATAGAGTTGGTCACAATTTGAAGCTTGTCAACCTTTTCATAAGGATCTGTACTTGCTAAAACATTCCATTTTGATTCAGAAAAGCGTAAGGAAATTTTTCCATGGATGTAATTTCTCATGTCATCCCACCATGGCAAACTCCGCTCCTTTTTTGGTGGCAGAATAAGTGGACCAGGATTCCTAACACTTAGATTAGCCCTCCGAAGTGCTACGGTGAAAGCATAACTAACATCAGCAAAAGCTGGTTCATAACCCACTCCATATGACACCTCACCTTTCTGGAAATGTATCAGCAAATCTGAGTATGTCTTCAATGGTGGAGTAGTACCACTAGCTGATCGAAGCATGCGAACCTTTCTCCATCTCCCAACATAGACATCTTGATACATTTGAGGCTGAAAGCTAGTTGCCTAGTTGTAATAAATGAATGAAAAGACAATGAAATGGAAATACTATTATTAGATTCTGATATTCAGAGAATATAAATAGAGAAAGAAAGATTTTATTAACCACTGAAATATTCAGTCAAGTACATATTTATAGACACTCTGAGAAGAGTGTCACAACATGGGAATAGCATCTGAACCTGTGCATTTATATGAAATCATGTTATTTGCTTGCTTTATTTCACTAAGTCACCAAAAGAATAGCACTTGCCTGATCAGATCCTAAATACTCATTTAGGAGTCAGAAAAATTATAAAACCCCAATATTGAATAGTATAGCACATGGAAGTATTCAATCATAATATTCTAGAGCCTCGCAGATTTAAATATTTTCTAGACCGATTGCAAATGATCTTTGAATTTATAAAGTCCTATTAGCAAGCCACATCACTCTCCATCCTCATCCTTAATAAAAAGGAAGAAGATATCAAGAGATAAGAGATTGTTGGCTTCTATAGTTTTATACTTTTTAACACCTAAAGTATCAGATTTTTTCAAAACCTTACTATTGTACTTTACCACTATAAATTGACATGAGTAAAATGTAATAAGCAGGGAAACAATGTTTACATTTGAAAAGGCATGGGGATTTTAATGTAGACACTTCAAGTTGATTCAATGAGGTAACTCATCAGATGTGATTTCAATAAAATATTCTCCACCATAATTCAAAACCATGCCTTAAAAGCAGTACAGCGCGTACACTAAAACATTCATACTTCACTGTCATTCAACCCATAAAATATCCGTCTAAAAAACGTTTACAAATATTCAGGTCTTTAAAGATGATATCAATGTGATGAGAGGAAAGAATAGAAGTTTGAAAGCCAAGTAAGCCAATAAACTCCTGTAATCCAAAGTGAATCAATTTATCGTATGACAATTTAGAAGTTCAAGAGAAATGCAACAATTGTCAAGGATATTTCTTTTTCAGTAGCTCTATTATGTGATAACAGAGTGGTTTTAGCTTTTTAGCTTCTTTTTCGTGGTTAGCTACAAGCTATCACAGAAGCATTTCTCTTTTTGGACATACAGAATGATAGGAAAAAGCTTTACTTCCATGATGTAATTTTTTAGTTGTATTCTGTGAGATTTTATGGGAGGGCATCTTATTGTCTGCTGTTTGACTCCTCACCGTCTTGTCCTATGAAACATTATCTTGAGAGGGATCAAGTATGGCAATCACATATTTCTGGAAATATAATATTTTGGACTTTGAATTGTTTCTTTTCTAGTTTTAACATTTTCTAGAATTTTTTACGAGAGCATTTAGCTCAAGAGGGGCCAAGTATACAACAATCAGATATTTCTGGAAGGATGCTTTTTTGAACTTCGAATTTATTTATCCCTCTGGAAAAAGTTAACTATTTATGCATCCCTGTTGTACGTTTAATAGGGCCTTATTAACCAAAGAATAACCAGAACATGCAATTAACATAAACAAGAAAAAAATGGTGTATATAGAAGGATGGAAGACAATGAGATTTCTTAATCTAACCTGCTGAGCCAATACAAGACGGCCTTCACATTTACCAGAACTTCCAGAGAAAAGAGGAAATGAGTAATCCCGAAGCTGGACTACAAGAGAACCTGTATTTAAGAGAATATTTGTCCCATACAGTCGGGAAAATGGTATATCATTTTCAAGACAGACAGGATCAAGCTTCTTCAGAACCTCAATCATCCCAAAATCTCCGCCATCAATTTTTTTCAAGCTTACATCTAAATCTAATGCAGATATTGAAAGAAGAGATGTCCTTGTAGTACTAGGTCTGAAACCAGCTTGAAAATCTTCTACACAAGCACCAGACCCTTCAGACAACACTAGATTCTGGCATGCCTGATAATATGATCGAAATGATCGTTTATAAATTTCTTCTCTCATGGATTCAGTAGTAGAAGAATCTTTTACATCAACCTCAACATTATTAAAAGAAATTTTTCTTTCTTGAGAAGAACTAACAGTGTCAGTTGATTTGGAACCTTGCTTCGCCTTCGATATAAATTCATCTAGAAAGTTCAACCGTGCAGCTAACTCAGCAGCCTCCTTCTTCAGCAGCTGATGGTGTTCATCAAGCCATCCCTGGATTGGTTCCTCTTCAATATCAGCAGTTAGCTTGCGTATGCAAAATTTTATGCATCCAAATTGTACTGTACTAGGTTTCTTAACTTTAGAGCTCTCTTTCTTCACAGGAAAAATCGAATTTGTCTTGGAAGCAATTATGAGCTTCAAACCTCGCAACATATCCTCAATGACATCATCAATGGCGCGCAATTGCAATCTGTATGGCATGCAAATGTGAAAATCAAGACCTTGGACTACCCAATCCCATGTTGTAACTACATGTCCTTTTGTATCAGATGCACTTGCAGAAACACTAGGAATTCGTGAAATTTGCATCCGACTACTCTTGAAAATTCTAGCTCCATTAAAACTAAGCATAAGACCTTCAAGGAGCACTCCTATGCGAGCATTCTCTGAGAAAATTGACTGCACCTGAACCATAGCATCAACTCCATCTCCTAGCCCAGCCGAAATACTTAACATTTCTACATCAACAGCAAAAATAGATTCTTTCTTCTTCTGCTTTTCAAGGTGCCCTGATTCAGTGGTAACTTCTTTTTTCCAACTAGCATCTTGCACATGAGACACATCTACCATGTGTTCATTACCATGCTCCTGAAGCTTGCTGTTGTGTACAAGTAACTTCAGCTGGAGAACAAGTTCAACTAGTGATAGATGCACATCAGGCTCCCACCTTACAGTAATGTCAGTAGCACTGAAAAGAGAACAGACAGCAATGTCTTTAAGCCCACCTGAACGCTGTACAAATTTAGCATTTTGCATATCAAACAATGCCACATTTGTTACTGGCCTATTTTCCTCCATATATTCCTGATAGACAGATCTGGCTCTTTCAAGTTCCATCTGTGTGGACTGTTTCTCTTTGTTCACACACAAACTAAATTGAAATATTTCAAGAGAGACAGAGTACTTCAGCTTCTGGTATTCATCGGAAATAGTGGACATTATATTTGCATTGCGTGGGGTACCATCTGCCAACACATTTATCATAACTCTACCCCCCTGTGAGCCGTAATTAACTCGCTTGGGATCTGGAACAATTGTATTTTCCAAACCTGTCTCACCCCATACATGTATTGAACACCTTTGAAGATTGAATTTCAAAAACTGAGTTCCTTTCCCAGAAGATTTTGTTAAACTCCCCTGACTATGAGTAGATTTTTTCTTTGAAGCAGATAGGCTTTTCAATAGAGCTTGAAAAGATATGGCCGTTGATACAAGTGATTCTACACGCTTGAAAGTTAAATATACTCCCATACCAGTAACATCAACTGATAAACCTAGTCTACACCTAGGACCATCTTCTTCAGATGATTCCACATCCTTTTTTCCCCAATCCAAATTAACCTTTGCAACATGCATAATGGAGCCACAATTTGATTCCACACCAAAAACACTTTCTTTCAAGCATTCTTGATATTCGTCAGCCAAGTGGAGATTTAACTCTCCAAGTTCAGTGTGTACTGTAGTCCCCATGTTTGAAATGTTGTTTGCAAACAGATGTGATGATTGTGAGCAACCCTAAATTTGGAAAGCATTAAAACAAATGTCAACTTATTTATACAACTAATTTAAATCAACTTAGGGAAAAAAAAATAAAGCAAAACCAGGATAACTACATCCAAAACAACAGAACTCGATAGTTATCAACATTGGAGGTATAATGACATGGTAGAAAGGAATTTAAACTTCAAAATATGCAAAACAAACCACCAATATATCCAGTGTATAAAGCATCACTTAGGCACCCTTCATCAAAACAGTCAAAACAAATACTTGAAAGCAATGCTTTGTAGCTATACCTCACCTCAGTCTCATCAGCATCATGCTACCATGCATTTTTATTTTTTTTTTATCAGCAGAAGTAATTTTATATATATAGTAAAAAGTACCAGAGGTACTAAGGTACATATGTATTTACAGCCCTACAAATGGATCCTTGAACAGACGAATAAAATCTGCAAGGGAAACATTCAAAAGCTGCATTTTAATACTTAACATCTAACAACTTTCTCATCTACTGGAAACAATTTCTAGAAATGCCTCAACATTGTAACAAATAAATTCTTAATGAGAAGTATATATAATCATGATACTTACATGATACACCGGAGAACCAGCCATATTGAAAAGCACTATTGTCATCTCAGGAGCTGAGACATTGCATGTCCACATGATGGTCTTGCCATCGGTTGATTGAGGCCTTGCAACCACAGAAGCTTCTTGTCGAAGTACCATTTTTTTCTTCTTAGACGAGTGGAGGACCAACCAAGGCTTTAACCTGCTCATTATGATGTTGCACTGAGTACCTCCTAGCTTGATTTCAGATTCAGCTCTAACAGGTGATATTGGCTGATTCAGAGGAAGCATCCCCGACAACAAATAACAGTAAGTTCCCAAAGCAAATAAAAAGGAACATTCAAACTCCATATGTAAAAACAAAAGAGGGGAGTTGAGCAGTATGCGAAAATGGCAAAACATGAGCACATATGAAGTTACAGTTTTTAGAGTACCAAATAAAAAGTCGTTTTCTTGAGAATTTTGTTTCCTTTTTGACAACTAGATTCTTTTATTCACTTCAAAACAGGATATATTTATTTTTTCAATCCTTCTGGAAGAATATTAGGGTCAATTGTCTTATTGTTTGTGGATTTAGGCTCCTACTAGCAACACTAGTACTTGACCTAATTATTAGTATAACAGAAGCATTAGGTTAGGCCATTTTATCATGTCATCCCTCAATCATAATTCATATATCCCAATTCTAGTCAAAATGGAAGCAAAGACACATTTCATTTGGGGGGAGAGTGACATTAATATAGTCAGTACTAACATCAATTCCTATCTATTTCTTTTCTTTTTTTAGGGTGCCTCAGTCCGTGGTGGATAAGCTAGTGAAAATACAACGTCGATTTCTATGGGGAGGTGGTCCTGACCAAAACAAGATTGCATGGATTAGGTGGGACAAAGTGTGCTTACCCAAAGAAAGGGGAGGGCTTGGCATCAAGGACATCAACACTTTTAATCTCGCTCTGCTAGGCAAATGGAAGTGGCATCTTTTACAGTGCCAAGGAGATCTTTGGGCTAGAGTATTGGAGTCTAAATATGGTGGATGGAGGGGTGGGGAGGAAGTTGGAAGGACAGCCAATGAATCTATTTGGTGGAGGGATATAAAAAGGGCTATGGGTCATTCATACCAGGGTAGAGCTCTCCAAGATGGATTCCGATGGAAGGTAGGAGCTGGAGACAGGATTAAATTTTGGGAGGATAGGTGGTTATGTCAGGAGGAATCATTAGCAGAAAAATATCCTAGAATTTATCTCATCTCATCACAGCAGCACCAACCTATCCGACAAGTGGGATCTCACAAGGATAATGGTTGGGAGTGGCCTTTCCTATGGAGAAGACCATTGTTTGACTCTGAAATTGATTCAGCTATCAGTTTCCTTGAATAGGTCAAAGGCAGGCACATACAGCAACAGGGAGATGATGTATGGGAGTGGATAGGACACCCTTCAGGCACAGACTCTACAAGCAGTGCCTATCAATTGTTATGGGAGGGGGGAGCAGCTGGAAGTAAGGAGGACTGTTTTGAGGAGATTTGGAAGTTAAAGATTCCTAGAAAATTCGCTGTATTTGCATGGAGATTGTTTAGGGATAGATTGCCAACTAAGAAGAATCTGCAGAGGAGACACGTGCAGATAGTGGATTTAACATGTCCTTTCTGTGGTAGGGTAGAGGAGGAGGCATCTCATTTATTCATTCACTGCATAAAAATCCTGCCCATTTGGTGGGAAACCATGTCTTGGATGAATATTAAAAGTGCCCTTCCATTAAACCCAAAATGTCATTTCCTCCAACACTCATGTTCAGGTGGATGGCATAAGGGTAAAGAGATGGCAATGTTGGTGGTTGGTTGTGGTATGGTCCATATGGCAGATGCGCAACAGAATTATATTCTCTAATGCTATTTTCAATGGCAACAAGCTGATTGAGGATGCAATGTTTTTAATCTGGACTTGGCTCAGATACTTAGAGAAGGATTTCTCCCTGCATTTTAATCACTGGTCAAGCCATATTAGACAGGATTTTTTCTATCAGTAGAGGGTAGCTTTTATTGGCTTTTAGCCGCTGTAAATTAAACATGTAGCCATAATATGGTTCCTATTCATTGAGGAACCATATTTATGGAATTCTATTTTTGTACAAAGTACCTCTGGTACTCCATTGCTATTATACATATATATACTTATCTTTGCCGATCAAAAAAAAATATATCCCAATTCTAGTGATAGTTCCCTCCCTTAATGAAAAGAGAAATATCAGTTTACTGTAAAGCATATAGGCAAACTTCCTTAAGTCCAAGTAAACATATCAATCATAATTAGAGAAAATACTATTGCACAAAACTATCAGGGTCGCAATAATTTCTGCATTGACATTGACATCTTGCCACTTAAATAAAAATCTCAGCAAAAATTCTGCATCTTTTTGTGTGTGTGTGTCTGTGTGTGTGTGTGTGTGTGTGTGTGTGTGTGTGTGTGTGTGTGTCTGTGTGTGTGTCTGTGTGTCTGTGTGTCTGTCTGTGTCTGTGTGTGTCTGTGTGTGTGTCTGTGTGTGTGTCTGTGTGTCTGTGTGTGTGTCTGTCTGTGTCTGTGTGTCTGTCTGTGTGTGTGTCTGTGTGTGTGTGTGTGTGTGTCTGTGTCTGTGTCTGTGTGTGTGTGTGTGTGTGTCTGTGTGTGTGTCTGTGTGTGTGTGTGTCTGTGTGTGTGTCTGTGTGTCTGTGTGTCTGTCTGTGTCTGTCTGTGTCTGTGTGTGTCTGTGTGTGTGTCTGTGTGTGTGTCTGTGTGTGTGTGTCTGTGTGTGTGTGTGTCTGTGTGTGTGTGTGTGTCTGTGTGTGTGTCTGTGTGTGTGTGTGTGTGTGTCTGTGTGTGTCTGTGTGTGTGTCTGTGTGTGTGTGTGTGTGTGTCTGTGTGTGTGTTTTCATTTTTAACTTTGAGTATATTTGTCAGGTGGAGCAAACACAAAGGAATATCAATTTTAAAGTGATGCAAAAGCTACTTTACATGGATACCAAATCACTTACCTGTATCGGGATATATACAAAAGAGATCAAATCCAACTTCAATATCTCCAAGATAGAAGAACCAGCTTCTCTAAGAAGCTGTAATAACAATCAGGCAAAAGAAAACTTGTCAGCAAGAAACAAAACAGTGAAAAGTAGGAATCATATCACAAGCTCTGCCAAAATAAACAGTCACACTCCATACATGAATTTCACTAAACTCCAGTTGGAAATCAAGGCGTGTACTCTCCCCAAGATCCTCAGTGGATCGTGATTTGGTGCTTTTCAATTGGATGCCCATGATGTTGTTTTCAATATAAAGACCATGCTCACGATGCACAAAACTCACATCCAGCTTTGGTAGATTGAAGCTGACCTATCAACAAAAATATACTAATACAGTTGACATTAAAACAATTTAAAAAACCCTTAAAAGCATTTTTAAACTAACTTTAGATTAGATAAAACCAACAAACATAACCAAAATTGACAATCAATTTAAGCATTATAAAGTGTATAAACAATTTGAATTTCAATGGGACACCAGACTTAATTAAATGCTCAACGGAAGCCAAAATTCACCAAGAACACAAACACCGGAACACATACTCAGAGAGACTTACAAGTGAAGGAACCACATTTTGCCCAAAAGCCAAATTCTAGTGTCCAGCAAGCCATAAACAGTAACAGAATCAAGACTTTGAAGCAACAAGATCATAATTTATGCAGTTTCTCTACCCTTCATATTTCTGAAAAAAAATAAAGTTGCTTGAAAAACTAGAGCTATCCACAACAAGGAAACCCATAACCAAAGCACCACATAAAGAACATAAAGTTTGGGAAAAGGTGCACAAAGGTGCATCATTACACCACACAATCAACCAAAAAGATAAAGTGATGATATAATGCATCTTTCTAATTAGGTAGACCAATATTCTGGACAATACACAAAAAATTTTGCAACATTTTGAAATTAGTTACACTTACACATAATGGAAATAAAATGGGTAAATAGGAAACCACTTGGCAACAATGATATTTGGGGGGGAGGGGGGGATTCAACTAATTTGAACTAACAGCAAAATCAATGCACTAAATGTTCGTCATAAAAAATAAAGTTGCCACCAACACATTTTTTAGTTCATAAAAGAAGAAACCATTAGAGAAGAGAAAGGCAGAAGTGTTACATTTCAGCTTAAAACAAATTGGCACTAAGTGAAGTAGCCCAACAAATGTATAAGTTGCACCACGAGAACTGAGGTAGATAATGTGGGCCTTCCTAACACTCCCCCCCCCTCCCCCTCCCCAGATGCCTGCCAGAACAGGCGAGCCTACTAGAATAGGCAAAGAACCAAGATGGGCTATAGGCTCTGATATCATGTTAGATTTCAACTTAAAACCAATTAGCATCAAGTGAAGTTGCCCAACAGATATATGAGTACCCTGAGAATTGAGGCAAGCAATGTGGGACTTCCTAACATGAAGTACAACATTTCATTTGTTCTATTGCCCCTAGACACAACAAAAAGCAGGTTTATCTGAAACGGAGCAGATACTAGACCTATAAGTGCTACACTAGTATCCAGGCCTGTATGTTAGTGTGACATATGAGAGAAAACAGAGAAAATAAAACCATGCCAGAATGTCCAGGCAAAAAGTCATAGATGAATTTACTCAGAAAACATCAAGAAGAAGAAGGCTACTAGAAGGGAAATTGAAAAGCATATAGGCTAAACCTACAGAATTCAGCAAGGGTAATTGTTTCAATATTTTCAGAACTACGTTATTTTTCTTAGTTTCTAAGATACATGTTCCACCTTGTTCTCAAGGAGAAGGGAAATTCTGTCTTCAAATATTTTTCAGTGAATAACAACAATATATCAAAAAACTGTCAAGAGAGCATCACCTGAGAGATTCCTTTTCTAGGAAACATCAAGACCAACCAAAAGACTAATATGAACCAAAGGAATAAATTCCAATCTAACCAACCAGAAAGAATGAAGAAATACAAGTAATAGATTTATAAGAGAGTATAAGATTCAAGCAAAATACATGAAGTGATACATGTCCTAGAGACAGTAATATGTAATCTTTCGATATCCAGTTAAAATGAATTACGTCTCTTAGAACGTAAAAATGAATGGTAATGAAAAAAATTGTTTAATTATTGTATTGATGTACTTCCAATGTTTCTTATATGTTTTTCAGTTTTTAGTTGTTTGGGAGGATTACTTATCTTTTGCATTTGATTTCTATTTCTCCCTCATTATTATAAAAGTGATGATTAGAAACAGGAAGTAGGTTAAATTCACAACCTTTTCAGGAAACATAGAGCTGTACTTGGAGAAAGCTGCAAGTGTTTGCTGCTTCTTTGATGGCCTTTTTGTGCTTGTAGAATCAGCATGTGACCCCACTTTACTGTCAGAACCAGAAGAAGACTTTGATGGACTCTTGCTCTTCAAAAGCAACTCTTCGTTCAAATTCACAGTGACCTCTCCACTGGAAATGTCCATATTCTTAATAACTATGCCCACTTCTCTGTGTCCAAAAAGAAGAAAGATGATTAATCTTAGAATTCATATAAGGACCAAAACAACAAATCAAAAAAATAACTGAAGTATCCAAGTTAAAATCTGATAAGACTACTACAACAGTACAAAAAACAAAAACAAAGTTTAGTGAATATCAAGACACGGAAAACCGAGTGCTAATATAAGAAGAGCCCTCTCTGCAGAGCAAAACAATAGATGACCAGAGACAAATATATTTTTTTTTTTTTATCGAGACAAATATATAAAAAGAAGGAAGTTCCATTTGATAGAATCAATAGTTAAGAAATCTCTTATATACACATGATGCACCACCAGAGCTTTGAAACAAACCAATAAAAATTGACAGATGATTTGGCCTTTTAAAATATAATTTCCACCATTCAATATTTGTCACATTACAGTAGTGTTCGGCCCAGCTTTTTTGGGTTTCTCTTCTCCTTAAAAGGAGGAACTGGGCCACATACATTTTTCTGAAAATATATTTAAAAGCTTAATTTTTAGAAAAGAAAAGAAAAAAAAAACAGATTTTTAAGAAAGGCTGGTAAAGGAGCTTTTAGAAAAAAGTTCCAAAGCCTCTTCATGGTTGTTTTGGGGCTTGAAGGGAATGGTTACACAGTGAGCAATGAAACATCCTGATGTTCAATGCCCACAGCCTCAAACAGGAGACAACCACATTCTGCTGGTTGACCGTTTCACTAGTTGACCATTGCCATTGTTGAGCAATGTTAGCCATCAATGGCACTAAGGAACTTGCACTCAAAGGTCGCATGAGTTCCTCAAGGTTGATGGAACCTGATGCAATCCTACCCCGCAAGGGCATTGGATAGAAAACTCCAAGTAGATTGGGCCAGAGATGCAAGAGAAGGCCCTAGGGTTCTTATGAGCCTTAGGGTAGATTTCGGGCCCATGGGCTAAGTACGAGCCCACTTATCTTTGTAAATATTAGATTAAGGTTTCATTATTTTTGGGCCTTGTATTTAGGGCTCCATAATGTAGGTAGGGTACCCTAGAAATATAGGATTTTTCAGCCCTTGTATTTTAGGGCACCTAGACTAGTTTTTGTATTAGGGGTAGTTTTGTAATTTCACATGCACTAAGTGGATATTTGATGTGTGTGGTTGGAAATAAATTTAATTGAATTGGTAGAAGCCCAATCCAATTAAATTTTAGAGGGGGAGGTGAGCATTTGCTTACTACACCCCATTGCCACATCATATAGTCACACTTTGTGCATGTCCTTCATGCTTTTCATGCCTCATGACACCTAAGCACACTTAGTGGAGAATCTTGGAATTGATCTTGGATTAGTGGGCTGAACCATAACTAAAATTCACTAATCATAATTAGTGAAAATTTGGCTCCAAAGTTTGGCTCCACAAATTCAATTTCAAATTCAAGTGAAATTTGAATTTCCCTCCAATTTTGTGTGACACTTAGGCTATAAATAGAGGTCATGTGTGTGCATTTTTTTCAACTTTGATCATTTGAATATTAAACTTCAGATTTCAAAGCTCATTTAGAGCACAAAATTTCGTGCTCTTCTCTCCCTCTCCCTTCATTCATCTCCTTCTTCCTCCAAGCTCTTATCCATGGCCTCCTATGGTGGTGAGCTTCTTCTAGACTCATCTTCTCCTTGAAGTGGCGTCTCCTCTCTCTCTTCCTTTCTCCATTCCGCTGCCATTCATCTTCCAAGAAGCAAAGGAATCCATTGATGAAGAAGATCCTAGGCCTACAAGCTCCAATGGAGCTTGCATCAGAACCATACTGAAAGCATGTCAGGTGCTGCTTGAGGATGAGGGAACATCCCTACGTTTGTTGCATAGGCTTCTGGGTGTTATTACTATGATAAGTTTCTGAGAGAGGCTTTCAGCCCCATTTTCCCTGACATTGTTGATTTGCTTTTCAGTTGGGCATTGGTGCCTTACCTTGCCCAATCAGATAGGGCATAGGGGTGTTATTTTGGATAACTTCTTGCACTTTCAGAAGCACTAGGTTGGTTGCCTCCCCATGCCCAGCCTCTACTTCACTTTTAAAACTCTTATTTTCAGATTAAATTTTAAAATATCTTCCAAAAAAAAACAGGGCCAAACACATCCTGAGTGTCTTGTTCTATTATATTAGTGCACAACTGAGTGTTTCACCATGTGTATATTGAAATCTCCCTTATCGCTTGAAAACACCCATTGTGTTCCAACTTCCAACTTTAAGGGTTCATGCCAGACAGCTTATAGATCATCTAACACACATCTACTTCCTCTTTTCCAACCAGCATAACAACAACTGCAAGATTAATATTACAAAAATGATAAAGGAGGACTTGGCATTAAAGATCTTAGGACTTTCAATTCAGCTTTGTTGGGAAAGTGGCGTTGGGATTTATTTCACAACCAGCAGGAGCACTGGGCAAAAATTCTAATATCAAAATATGGGGGCTGGAGGGAATTGGAAGAAGGCATGACAGCAAGAAGGCAATCAATCTGGTGGAAGGATCTGACACTAATTCAGCAGCAACAGCAGACTCACTTAATCAAAAGGGAAACAAAATGGAAGGTGGGGAGTGAGGAGAAATTCAGATTTTGGGAAGACCCTTGGACAGAAAATGCTACTCCACTAAGGGAGAAATACCCCAGGTTGTATCAAAACTCATGCCAACAAAAGGACAGCATCATAAACATGGGGTATACTACCTGCAGTGGTTGGGAATGGAAGCTAGCTTGGAGGAGACCCCTATTTGACTGCGAAGTTCAAATGGCAGACAATTTCCTTGAGGAATTATCACAGCAACAGATTCAGCCAAATATGGAGGATAAATGGATATGGAAGCGTGATCAAGGTGGATACTACAGGACAAGAAGTGGATATGAATTGATTTGGGGAGAACAAATGGGAGCACACCAGAGTACAGATTTTGTGGATCTATGGAAGCTCAAAATCCCTACCAAATCACTCATCTTTGCATGGAGACTAATTAGGGATAGACTCCCGACAAAGATGAATCTCAGCAGGCGCCAAGTATTGGTCAATGATCTCATGTGCCCATTCTGTGGGGGGGCTATGGAGGAGGCTGCTCATGTATTCTTCAGCTGCAGCAAAATCCAGCCTCTATGGTGGGAGTCTCTATCTTGGGTCAACCTACTTACAGCTCTACCACAGAATCCAAGAGATCATTATCTACAGCATGTACTAGGGTTTGTGGAAGGAAAGAAACAAATAAGATGGTGCTGTTGGTGGATAGCTATGACATCAACAATTTGGAAGCATAGAAATAGAATAGTATTCCATAATGACACGCTTGATGGGACTAAACTGATTGAGGAGGCAGTCCTAGTACTGTGGACATGGATTAAAGTCATGGAGAAGGACTTTGCAATTCACTTCAATCAATGGTCCTCTAACATCAAGGAAGCGTTTAGTAACTAGGTGGGAGGGGCTTTGAATTTATGTAATCTATATAGAAGGGTCCCTACAAGATTAATTGTAATTCTGCCCTTGACTGGGGTAGCTCGGTTTTGGTTCCAATCCAGACTCCATTTTAGTCTGCAGTGGAACCACTGCACTGGGCAAACCAGTACCTTGTATTTTAGTACCTCTGGTACTCTATCAATATATAATATCTATTTTTGCTGAGCAAAAAAAAAACAAAAATGAATATAGAGAAGAAATATACCTATTATGACCAAATTCACACGAGACAGAGAACGTTTCGCAGATAAAAGGAGCTGAAGACCTTTCTAAAGCAGTAATGGATGCCTGGCCTGAAGAACTGCATCCTCCACCACTTAAATTAGATAAAAAGTCACAGCTAGCTCGTGGTTCACCAATGTGAACAAAAATAGGTAATATTTGCAGTCTAACTAATAAATTTGACTTGGATCCTCCATCTTTAGATATATCCACATTCAATTCCTTGATCTCAACTGTAAATTTTGGTGTCTGCAATGTTCAATAGAGATTCCCAGTGAACAAAAAAATTATAATAAGATTCAAATAGAAACAACAGAAGAAAATACAATAAAATTAAGTTTAAACTTATATAAATAGACAGTGAGAGAAACTTATTTTATTTATAAATATAATATAATAATCATTACATTTGATGATCTAAACATCATTTTGAAATATATTATGTGCTACGTGCACACACCATAGTATATGAAAATAAAGTCAGCATGTGTTTAACCATACAAGCTGAACAATACAATTTTACGGAGATGTACACCTTCAGAACCAGATCAGTCACACAAACTGACAAATATCTTGCAATATTGCCCACAATCATCCACTTTCCCCTGCCTGAAGCACGAGATTTCCTAGTTTTCTTCTTCCCTGGGCTTTTATTTGAAGGCCTCATAACAACTTCTAGGTCGCATATTAACACTTGTAGCTTGGGATCCCGAGATATGAAACCCACACCAAGTTTAACCAGGGACTGTCGTAAGCTGAGTTTAATTTCACCAACAGAAACAGATTCAATGGCACCCTGTACATGTTATAAATCAACAGATTAAACATGATAACTAATTGGAATAAGAATAGAGGGTTTTAATTATGGCTGCATAAAAGAAAACAAAAATCAGCTGAACAAAATTGCTTGCAGATTTCAGAAGCTGGGGGAAATCATTTAACATGAAACTTAGTCAAAAGGTGTGGGATATAACAATTTAGTTAATCAATAATTACATCATTTATTACAACAAACTCCAAGCACCAACTTCATTTTACTCTCTCTACTCTGTTGAACTGTAGCCTGCCCCTCCCCCCAGTCCCCCAATGCCCTTCAAAATTCCAAAAATGAAATAAGGCAGTGAATGAAGGCAAAGACAAAAAACCTTTTTAAACTTCACCACCACATCCCTTAAACATTTCCATCCACCAACACGAAATCCAACAGATGCTCCCAAAATCCGGCTCAGAATCCAAGCCAGCAACCCAGAAGCAAATCTGCAATAAAATGCATAAACATGATAGTTCAAGTTCTCTAAAGAAAAATTTAAACTACCGGCAACACAATACTCAATATTAAAACACAAAAATAGTATGTTATCATCAATTTCACTAGGGCAAAAAGCAAAAAATGATGGCAACTGGCAAAAAATCATCAATGTGATATAATTTGATGATAAAATTTTGGGCATTCCTCCCTAACATATCCACAAGGGACAACTCCCCTATTGAGTAGTCTTCCCTTGACAGTAGGATTTGTCAACACTGCCACACACACACCAAAAAAAGAACATTTGGTCACATTTCAATTTCTATGGATCATCACCATATAAGAATGTGAGTGTCTATTGCCACTCCTATTCAGTTAACTTTTATATAATTTCTCTAAACCATTAGTGGAATTAACAAAGAGGAACAAGGATATCTTGAATCAAAAATAATGGCAATAATAGAAACCCCCTAAAAGAATAATGGACAAGTTTACATTCAAATAAAGCAACCTTTTTTTTTATTTTTTTATTTTTCCATTCATAAAATGCACATTAAAACACATCTTATTCTTTCAAACACAAACTGCACAATGAAACCATAATGAAAATTAGATATTTTGCTTCTTTTACTTCAATTTTTACGTATAATTATGTATAATTGCATGCTTCTTTGCAGATGATATAATTTTGGTTGAAGAAATTAGGAATGCAGTTAACATTCAACTTGAATTTTGGACTCAGACTTTTGAAACAAATGATTTCCACTTAACTAGGAATAAGGCAGAATATATGCATTGCAATTATTGCAAGAGACAAGAAGAATCTGATGTTAAAGTAAAAATGGGGGAGGATGTCATACCACAACTTTCAAAGTTTAAATATTTAGGATTAATACTATGAAATGATGGGGGGAAATTAATGAGAATGTCACAAATAGGATACAAGCAGGATGGCTAAAATGGAAAAGGCATTGGAAGTTATTCGTGCAAAGTATCTACCAAACTTTATCGTACTACAAGACATCTGGCTATACTCTATAGTAGTGAATGTTGGGCTTTAAAGAGACAGCAAGAGAAAAAGGTCCAAGTGGCAAAAATGAGGATGTTAAGATGGATGTGTAGCCATACAATATGAGAAAAGAAAGGATACAAAATGATTGTATACGAGGAGAGGTTAGTGTAGCACTAATTGAGGTGGCTCAAACATGTACAAAGAAAGCCCCTAGAGGTACCATTGAGAAGAGTAGATTGCATGATTTTTAGTATGGGGAAGAGGAGAGGGAGACCAAGAAGGAAATTGGAGGAATTGGTCAACAAAGATCTTATGGAAAATAATATCTCCAAAACTTCGGTCTCTAACCAAGTCAAATGGTGTTGTGAGACCCATGCAGCCAGCCCCAATAAACTGAAACAACATGTAGGATTATGGGTAGTCGTGCTGTCTTAATTAGCACCCACGCCCTATCCAGTCTCTGGAGTTCTTCCACGTCATTGTCCACCTCCACTGCTTCTCCTACAGCCGACGTGATCTGCTTAATGTATTCCAAATCCCATGCATGTAAAGGGATTCCCCAGCACAACATCCAAACAAGTCTATATCAAGTTCACATCTGCGAGTTCCACTTTTCCGGCAAATGGAACAAGGATGAACCCTTATCAGTTGCTTCCCTGACCAGTTGTTCAACTCTATCATCCGTGAGTCCCATTAGCAGTACCATATCATCTCCTAGATATTTTGGCGTGATATCTTCTCTCCCGTTCCACATGAATTCGCCTTCCACTCTATCAAACATCGCCAGTTTCTTCAGTCTTCCTACCCAAGTGTTACTGAGCCATGTCCTTTCATCCACATGTATGTTCAGTTGTACTGACGAGTGAGAAATTGTTTCCGTTGGACTCATGCGCATTAGATTCCTTCTTCGTCCCATGTTTCTGTTACCTGTCACCGCCACTCTCGCATACAAGGTTGGCGCTATCGTTCCTTGGAGTTGCTGTTTCGTTGCACCTTCAAGGTTACCTTGATGTTTCTCACCCTCGAGTAATTTATCTGAGGTTATTCCCGTCCTGTACTTGTAGTTTAAGTTGGCTTCTCCCTTCGCCATCCTCTCCCTTCCATGCTTTGGTATGTTGACATGTAGTTTCAGCCCCCTACAATCAGGTTGTCCAGTTGTCTTTCAAACCTCCTCACATCGCCCACCCCCTTGAATCTCACGAAACCATTCCTCCTGCCATGCCTATTTCAGTTTCTTGCAATGAAAACCTCTCGCACGTCCCCCCATTTCTTAAACTCATACCACAAGTCTTTTTCGTTCATCTCTTCTAGAAATCTTGTGAAGTAGAAGGAATGGACATCAGATGCATCCCTCCAATTTGTTCGTCTCATCTCAACCTGTCGGCCATACCCATTTCCTGCGTGATTATGTCAGGATCCCACTCTCGCCCACTTTTTATTTCTCTACCCCCCCCCCCCCCCCACTCTCTGTTTTTGTCTCATGGTTAATGTAAAAAACAAAGATAAACAGGCAAGAGCTAGACTAATCAAAAAGTAGAAACAAACTCATTATTTAAAAAAATCATAATCTCTCTGCATAGCTGTTTGTGACACGACACACCTGACTAAGCAACATAGAGAGGCCATAGAAACAATCCCATCCCATAGATGATCTAAAGAAAGAAGAATTCTTGAAGACCTAAGCATTTTGCTACACCAAATCTAAGACTCGAAGCACTTCAAAAGAGGGTGAGTAAGGTCCTAGCCACAGAAATGACCACTCCGCATACAAGGGTAAGCTAAAGACAAATAATTCTCTCCAAACTCCACAAAAGTGGAATCCATCTGCATTGAGCTTCCCTTTTTCACCAAGTTCTCCAAATTTGCTAAGTTTTTAAGAGTGATTTCATTGCAAGGTCAGAAGCACTTTCTCCTAGTGTTTGTGATTGTATTTTTTATAATTCTGAGACAAGTAGGTAACTATTTCTAACTGCTACTCCTTTCTATTTGGTGTTGTTGGCCATTCATATGGGATGCAGACTCTGTCCAGCAAACCAGCAGAAATTTTGCTACGTAATTTCATTCATTGTCAATTCAATTCAAAACTACAAGTCCAAAACTTTAACTTTGAAGGGAACTTTGACCATCGAAAACAAGGTTATATTTAGAACAATATTTAACTAGTTAGGTTCTGAACCAAGTGTTGGTAAATAGGCATGCAAGTGAAAGATCAAGAGGAATTAAAAGAAAAAACCCTCCAAGGAACCTTCTGCAAGAATTAATTCTTGACACCCTTAAGATTAATTCATTATGGAGTAGATTTTCCCATAATTTTATTGACTTTGAGTAAACAAACTTTTATTTTCTAAATTTCAAATTTAAACTAGCTAAGTTCCAATCCTAACAAGTTAGGTCCTTAAAGAGTGTACTTCCCAAACATCCTAGTTTCCAAAAATAAGTGTCTTTCAGTCCAACACGCCCCCCCTCATTGAGCCCAAAGGGATATCCGATATTGATAACAATATAACAAAAAATCAATGTCAAATCATGTATTCCACTTCAACGGTGTCCATATAACGGTTCAACAGTTTCAAATGCAGCACTTAGTAACTCCCTCTTCTTAGGCACAGAAAAATATTATGGTCCCTACAGTTCTCCAAAATTTCGGTTACAAGATAACTTAACTCCAATATGAGTAATGTAGTACTAGTACTAGAACACTTTCCCCTTGACTATCCACCTAACTAGCTGTGTTGCTTACTGTACCAACTGTCTTCAGTACATACTCCAATCAATACATACAACACCTTTCCACAGGCAAATAAGCATTCTATATCATCAGTAGCCATTTCAAGTGTCAGACAAGTAGTTTAAAATTGATCCATTCGAAATTTAAGTTACGGAAATAAAAATTGCTGAACGCGCTAAACTTGATTAAAGTGAAAAAATCAATTTGGGAACTTACATGAACACGAGCCACAATGTAATCGAGAGCAGCAAGAATCCGAAGAGGAAGTTGACAGGAGAAGCCGCCATTTCCGAAGGGGAAAGCGACTCGTTCGCGGAAGACGGCTGAATATCAATCGAACTCTCGAAATTCCGCGAGCAGGAACACGAACAGGGCTCTGTCGCGAGACTCCATCGCAGAGAACGCGAGAAGAATCACGGAGAAAAAGAAAGAACCCTAGAAAAGAAGAAAAGGGAGCGATGAAGAAGAAGGGTTTGGGGGTTGAAAGCGTGGCGATCGGAAGTGGTGTTTTTATAGTTGATTGCTCAGATCCGATCCGATCCGTGAGATGCTCGCTCGGTGATCCAAGGCGGATTGGGTTAGTGAGAGAAAGTGGGGGGAGTCATCGAATGCGACGCGGGTGCAGGAGAGGCTGCGTGGGGAGTCACTGTTAGTGTTTGTTTGCTTTGCCCAACAATTTATAACAGCGAACCTGTTACGTGGCTCCCTAGTGAAACCAAAGGGGGATTTTTTTTCAACAACAATCCATGGCGGTTACTCAGTGGCTTGGTGCATTGCCCGCGCACGTTGGCGCATGCATCAAGCTGCTTTCAGTAGGATCACAACTGTAGCTGAGTGGTTCAAGGTATCTTTATGTCACTTCTCGGACTTGCTGGTACTTGTGTCAGTATTTTTTTCTTCAAATTTTTCCTTCCTATAATTAAGTATTTCTATATTTATTTTAGTATTTATATTTAAGGATAAGTAACGCAATAATATCTTAACAGTTGTTTAAATCGTTGAAATAAATATTTTTTAATAAAATAAGTAAATTTTTATTTTTTAATGTTTATCTAAATTATTTTTTCTTAAAAAATAGTTTTTTATTTTAAAAAATTAATCTTATTTTTTTCTTAAAAAATATTTATCATAAAGCTGTTTTTTTAAATTTAAAAAAATTATTAATATTATGTTTGATCGAAAGGATGAAAATAAAACAAAAATATAACAGATATTTAAAATAAAATAAAGTACAAATATATGATATTTATTTTATTTTTTTATTTCTCTCCATCTTTCCAAACCAAACATAACATAAGAATTTCATATCATTTGGATTAGAACTAAGAAAATTGAAAAATAAATGTGCAAAGTTGGATTTAGATCTATAGAGATTTTTTTATGTAAATGTGAAAAGTTTTGTTCTGATAATATATATATATATATATATATATATATATATATATATATATATATATCTAAAAATTTATAATTAATGTTGTCATTAAAATGAGTATATAACATAATTTTATTTTGTAATTCTGATCTTCTTTTTTTTTCATCTATAATTTTGATTTAATTTGCAATTTTGCATATGCTTTTTCTTTTATTTTGGTCTAAATGAACCTAAACTTAACATATTCACTTAAGGTATCATAAAAAATAATTTAATTAAATGAATCATAAAAATAAATAAACTACCCAAAATTGAATAAAAAAATGTCCTTAAGTTAATTCTTACAAAAAAAATGAGACCCAACTCACTGCTTAATGTTGTCACAATAGAAATTTCAGAACAACAGACAGATTATGTTTATTAATCAATATTATGATTATTATTATTATATTTCTTCTAATTTATGTTTGTTTTTCTATTCTTTAAGTATTTATTGAAATGTTATGGTTGTAACGGTTAAAAAGGGAGGAGATAGAGATTAAATTATATTTTGGATAAATAGTTATTTTCGTTCCTGAATGTGTAGAGTGCTGACAAATTTGTTCCTGAATGTATCACGTGGATTCTTTCATTAACGGTAACAGATAAAAGTTAACGGATGCATGGATTTGTCACACTTTTTCACTTTCGAAGACTAAAATTTGAATTTTCATCTTTCGAAGACAAACTTGTCAGTGTTTTACACATCCAAAGACGAAATAACTATTTATCCAAATTTAAATCAAACGAATTGTTTCATTATTCATCTAAAGTAGTTAGCTTCAAGTGCAAACAAATTGTAATTGTAAAGAAACTAACTTTACAGGCCTAAACGGGTAAGAGTATTAATCTAAGAGTTGTTAGTGTTTTGTTTTGATGAATTTTACATTCCACTTCAGACTTAAAACTTTTACTGTTATTATTTTTTCCCAATGATAAACATTGTATGAATAGCTTATATGAACATGGGAAATATAGTTTTATTGTTTAAAATTGGTCAAGCAATGTTGTTTATATAATTAACATTATGTAATCCATCTAATGATAAATATTGTTAAATAAATTTGCTTAACTTGATACAAATTACAATTGTTGAGAGTAATGGTATTGGAGATGATCTAAGTATCACACACACAACTAATTATATATATATATATATATATATATATATATATATATATAGAAAGAGGAGAGATTCACTTATTCCAAGAGTAACTCTTAGAGTTGTTAGACAAATGGCCTCAGTTATCTTAAGAAGGGAGGGTTGAATTAAGATACAAAGACTATTTCCCAATTAAAATTCCGCTCTCTCTTTTTAGATTAACAATGCACCCTTAACATGAATTACTCAAAAGATAATTCAGAATAAACTTCTTTAAAGCAAAAGATAAATGACAATAAATAAAAGAAGTTTAAGGGAAGAGAGAAATGCAAACTGATTTATACTGGTTCGGCCACTTCCCGTACCTACGTCCAGTCCTCAAGCAACCCACTTGAGATTTTCCACTCTCTTGTAAAATCCTTTTACAAGTTCTGAACACACAAGGACAATCCTTCCTTTGTGTTCAGAATTCTTTTACAACAAGAGACCCTCGGTCTCTTAATCCCTTTTCAGAAGTAAGAAGATGAGAAGAAGAAATCTCTCTTGAAAGAGATAGATTGTACAATGAAGATCAATCACAATTCCTTATTGAATATGCAAGTGTTTGACCAAGGAATCTTTGAGAGGATAAGACATTTTAATTCAGAAAAACTCTCTTAATCTTTTGAGAGGATAAAACTTTTTGAGCAATCAAAACTCTCTTTCAATTCATGTTTCCAAGTCACATATAAAAAGCTCTTTGATGGTCATTCATAAACCATTTGAATAGATGTGACTCTTGGAAGTTATTTTCTAAAAATCTCCTCTGGTAATCGATTACAGGATTTGTGTAATCGATTACAGGTTTTAATATTTGAATTAAAACGTTTATTAACTGCTGGTAATCGATTACCAATATTGTGTAATCGATTACACAATCTAAAATTTGAATTCAAATATTTAGTAGCTGTTGTAAAGCATTTTTGGCCACTGGTAATCGATTACATCCTCTGGTAATCGATTACCAGAGAGTAAATCTCTTGAAAAATACTTTTTAATTTAAATTACTTGGCCAAACCTTTTGCTATATCAATTAGGAATTCCCTTCCTAAAATACTAGTGATCATCTTGATATTGTGGCTTGTATTCTTGAATCATTGTCTTGAATTTAAACTTGAAAAGCGCATTTGCATCATTTGCATCAAATCATCATGATCATCATCAAAACACCAAAGACATTTGCTTCTACAATCTCCCCCTTTTTGATGATGACAATATAAGTCCTGAAATCAAGATTCAAGCAAGCAATGTATATATATAAAATTTGCATTCACTCCCCCTATGTTTTGGAATTGATGATCACTTGATTTCTAAGCTTTTTCTAAGCCTTTCTACACCCCATTTTTCTCCCCCTTTGGCAACATCAAAAAGCCAAAGTACTTGGGAATCAACACAGATATAATAATGAAGTGGAAACATAGTAATTACAAAGTATGAGGCATAACCAACCAAACTCATAAATAAGAC
The DNA here is from genome assembly GCF_004193775.1 of Glycine soja. NCBI lineage: Eukaryota > Viridiplantae > Streptophyta > Magnoliopsida > Fabales > Fabaceae > Glycine > Glycine soja. The sequence goes on from NC_041005.1 coordinate 8,661,991, forward strand.
ATAACCAAACCAGAATCCAAACAGTTCAAAATTCAAAAACCACATAGTATCAAAGCATAAAAGTCTGAAATCCAAATACTACAAGATAAATAAAGTACTGAACATAATAATCTAAGTAGCATAGCCAAAATACACGGCTTATAAGAGACATAGAGTTAGAAACTAAATTCTAAGAAGGTGGAGGTGGTGGTGAAAGATCGAAACTCTGACGAATGTAACCCACATCCTCTTCAAGCTGTGTGAGGCGAATATCCATGCCGGAAAAACGTGTATCCAATGAGTCGAAACATTCACCAACCTAAGAACGAAGACTCTGTAATTCGGAAAGGACTTCATTCATAAGTGCTGAATCATCTCGCTGAGGAGGAGGTGAAGGAGTACGCTCTTCTTGAGGAGGGAGTGCGTCTTTCTTCAGCCTTGACCATTCTGATCCTTACGGTATCCAAAGGAAGTCACTGCACCAACACCAATTACAAAGGAACGCTTGACTTGAACAAATGGTTCATCATCAAGCGGAATTTGAAAATGACGCAAAAACAAAGTTATCAATTGAGGGTAAGGGAGAGGTGCATTGGCCCGTAATGCCTTAAGCATTTGGTACCGAACCAAGTGGGCCCTGTCGATCTGACGACCGGTAAGAAAAGCCCACATCAGAATCAAATCCTCCTCAGAGGCTTGTGCTAAATTTGAAGATCGGGGAAGCAAAATTCTAACAATTATATAGTGCATGATGCGATTATCAAATGTTAATGACCCGACCAACAATCTACCGATCATTTCAACCTGGTCATTGCAGACCATACGGCGAGCATCATGACTAGAATAATCAAATTTCTAGTCATCAACAATGGTGCCCTCAAAAGGTGCACCTTGACTGAGTAAATGAGTTAAAGAAAAGAACAATGACTGATCAATGACCATAGGAATACCATGCACCTCAGAGGTAATAATGTCATCCTGAATTTTTAAATTGCAGTAGAAGACCTTTACAAGTTCAGGATAATGTGGCAATTTTAATGACATGAAATCAACAAGGCCAGAATTTTGAAACACTTGATAACAATCAAACGTTTCATCATTAAAGAAATCTACGTCTAGGTACTTAGGGTCTAAGATGATCCTAGAATAAAATTGAGAAAGGTACCGTAGACGCTGATCATCGGATGAAAACAATGTGGATGATCTTGGAGATGACAAAGAGGAATGAATAGGTGTTGTGGGTGCTTCGGATGGTCCGTGGCGGCGATGGGCAGCAACAGTGGCGGTGGAGGATGATCCCTTTCTCTTCTTCGATGGTTCTGCCATTTGATGAAGTTTTAGTGGATTTCAATCAGTGGAAGTGAAAGAGGAGTGAAAAAGAGGAAGATTGGGCTTTACGGGACGTGATTTGGTGAAGATTTGAGTAAAATACGAAGGTTAGAAGATTTAGGTATGGAGGAGGCACAAGGGGAGGCCTTGGCTGTGCAACAATGCTGGTTTCGTGAGTATTTATAGACGAGGACGAGTTGTAACCGATTACAAGATGTTGTAATCGATTATAGGTTGCATGTTCTTGTGTAATCGATTACACTGATTGGTAATCGATTACCAGAGCATAAACTAGGCTAGTTCCTCAAAAGAATTACCTATGTCTATGCTAAATACATCTAATACTATCAATCATCATCACTAATATGTATTTAATTCATTCAAACAAGTATTAATCAAACAATTAACACATACCAATCAAATATAATCAAATACTTACAATTAAACACAATCAAACAAAAACAATCATCAAAACATAATCAAAAACAATTATCAAAGACAATCAACATAACTATCAATCAAAAACAATAATGACAATCAAATATTTAAGGAGTAAACACGCATCAAAAACTCAATCAAAAGTTAACAATCATAGACAAAAATCATCAAAGTAATCATTCAAAGACAAGTGACCTGTTGGTATCATTTGATATTACTTGTTGGGCTTGTTGATCAAGTGGCATTTGTTTGTTGTCTCCAAAATATGAATAAACTTTGATGCATGCCATGTGTTTGGAGAAATTGCTATCAATGTATCGTCGTTGCTCTTCTCCATTTTCATATTCTTTTATCATGATACCCAGATTTATGATTTTATTTTTCTGAATCACTTGAAGAATTTTTGTCATATTCTTCCCAAGTGATCTATGCTTTCTTTTCTTTCTTTTCTTTGAGATTCCTCTTGTCGGATTTTTCAATTCTTCTTTCAAAGACAAGATAATCGAATCTCACGTTCCCAGGTTGATTACTTTCATAGCATGTTGGGGCTAAGGAGGAGTCTTCTTCTTTCTTCTTTGTATTGATGTTTGATTCCCTTTTATTTCTTTTGTTTCTCAGAAATTTATTGAACCTTTTCACAAAGAGTCTGAAATCATCATCATCTTCTTCTGTTTCAGTCAAGTCCTCTTTGTCACTTTCTTCTTGAATAAAAGATGATGAGGCTCTGAGTGCTATTCCTTTTCTCTTTATATCATCCTCTTCATGTTGATGGAGTCTCATAAGTTCCATTTCATGTTCTTGAAGTTTTCCAAAGAGAGTGGCAAGAGACATATTAGTGAGATTTCTTGATTCTGCAATTGCTGTTACTTTTGGTTGTCATTGCCTGCTTAAACATCTCAACACTTTGTTAATAAGATCTTCATTAGGAAATATTTTTCCCAATGATGCAAGATGATTAACTATACAAGTAAATCTCTTCTGCATATCTTCTATGGTCTCATATTGAAACATTCTGAACATTTCATATTCATGTATAAGAGTGTTTATTCTAGATCTCTTGACATCAGTTGTGCCTTCATAGGTTACTTGCAAAGTATCCCACATTTTTTTTGCATTTTTACAATTAGAGACTCTAAAAAATTCATCCATGCTTAATGCAGAAGTGATTATATTTTTGGCCTTTAAATTGTATTGAACCTTTCTTCTTTCATCATCATTCCATTCTTCTTTTGCTTTTTCTATAGTTGCATTTCTCACTACCTTTGTAGGAATAAAAGGACCAACTTCAATGGCTTCCCATATATTTAAATCTATGGCTTCAATAAGGATCTGCATTCGGGTTTTCCAATAGTGATAACCCTCGCCATTGAACATAAGAGGCCTATTAATAGAATTTCCCTCAAGAAATGGAAAGTTGGATGAGGCCATATCTATTCTTGAAGTTTTTAAACTTTATACAAGAAACCTGCTCTGATACCACTTGTTAGAGAAATGGCCTCAGTTATCTTAAGAATGGGGGGTTGAATTAAGATACAAAGACTATTCCCCAATTAAAATTTCGCTCTCTCTTTTTAGATTAGCAATGCACCCTTAACATGAATTACTCAAAAGATAATTCAGAATAAACTTCTTTAAAGCAAAAGATAAATGACAATAAATAAAAGAAGTTTAAGGGAAGAGAGAAATGCAAACTGATTTATACTGGTTCGGCCACTTCCCGTGCCTACGTCCAGTCCTCAAGCAACCCACTTGAGATTTTCCACTCTCTTGTAAAATCCTTTTACAAGTTCTGAACACACAAGGACAATCCTTCCTTTATGTTCAGAATTCTTTTACAACAAGAGACCCTCGGTCTCTTAATCCCTTTTCAGAAGTAAGAAGATGAGAAGAAGAAATCTCTCTTGAAAGAGATAGATTGTACAATGAAGATCAATCACAATTTCTTATTGAATATGCAAGTGTTTGACCAAGGAATCTTTGAGAGGATAAGACATTTTAATTTAGAAAAACTCTCTTAATCTTTTGAGAGGATAAAACTTTTTGAGCAATCAAAACTCTCTTTCAATTCATGTTTCCAAGTCACATATAAATAGCCCTTTGATGACCATTCATAAACCATTTGAATAGATGTGACTCTTGGAAGTTATTTTCTAAAAATCTCCTCTGGTAATCGATTACAGGATTTGTGTAATCGATTACAGGTTTTAATATTTGAATTAAAACGTTTATTAACTGCTGGTAATCGATTACCAATATTGTGTAATCGATTACACAATCTAAAATTTGAATTCAAATATTTAGTAGCTGTTGTAAAGCATTTTTGGCCACTGGTAATCGATTACATCCTCTGGTAATCGATTACCAGAGAGTAAATCTCTTGAAAAACACTTTTTAATTTAAATTACTTGGCCAAACCTTTTGCTATATCAATTAGGAATTCCCTTCCTAAAATACTAGTGATCATCTTGATATTGTGGCTTGTATTCTTGAATCATTGTCTTGAATTTAAACTTGAAAAGCGCATTTGCATCATTTGCATCAAATCATCATGATCATCATCAAAACACCAAAGACATTTGCTTCTACAAGAGTAAGGATGCGTTTGATTTGCTAGAAATAAGGGACTGGACAACACAAAAATATTTGTCCAACGTTTGTTTTAAGAAATGACTGAGTGACATTATAAAATAAAAAATGATAAACTCGACAAATACCCAAAAACTTTAACTCATTAAACCCATACAACTTTTTTCCGAATGTCTAACAAAACAAAAAATGCAATACTATTCATATTATGACTTTTCATTATCTCACACCACATATCAAATTTACAAATCACAAAAATGGAAGATCCAAAAAAACCAACAACAATCAGCTTTACAAATTAACAAAATTGATGGCGTCAATCATATTTACCCTAGATTCTTCTCTCCTTCCATGTCCAGAGCTTCCTCTTCCAAGACAGTGTGAGTGACGCCTTCTAGATCTGGCAAAAAAAGCTCTGGACAGGGAAGGAGGGAGGGATTTAGAGTCAATCTGATTGACGCCATCATTTTTGTTGATTTGTAAATCTGATTGTTATTGGTTTTTTGGATCTTCCATTTTTGTGATCTATAAATTTGATATGCAGTGTGGAATAATGAAAAGTCAAGAAATATGGATAGTATTGTATTTTTACTTTTGTTAGATACTAAACAAAAAATTGTACGGAATTTAGTGAGTTACAAGTTTTTTGGTATTTGTTCAGTCTATCATTCTTTATTTTGTACTATCCATTAGTCATTTTTTAAAATCAAACGTTGGATAAATATTTTTATATTGTTTAGTCCCTTATTTTTAGCGGATTAAACACGCCTATATTCTTTATTCTCATCATTTATTTTCTTGAGATCTAATGGTTATGGTAAGTAAGTAACTAATTTTAGCCATTAGATTTCAAGAAAATGAATTATTAGATGAAAGAGTTACTCTTGGAGTAAGTGAATCCCTCTTCACACACGTACATATACATACATACATATCATATATATATACATATATATATATATATATATATATATATATATATATATATATATTTGTGTGCATGTGCGCGCTAAAGACAATTTAATTTATATAAAATTATTATAGATAATAAATTTTTTCTTTCAAATATTTAAGGTAGTTACAATACCAAAACTTTTTTTAGGCACAATACCAAAACTTGAATGGGAGACTAATGGTTAAATTAAAACATTATATATGGTTTAAGGATTAAATCTTACAATTATACATATGTGATATAATTAATGGGAAAAAACATTAATTTTATATTAATCGTTAGACTCGATTCACACGGATCAAAAAATGATTCTCATGTTAATTGTCATACTAGACTCAAGGAGACCCCAAACAATGGCCCATTTCTGCTCTAATACCATGCCTCTTAAATCTTAATGATGTTTATCGATCTAGATCAATCCAACAAAATCGACAATCCAAATCTAACCAGTTAAATTGGTTTAAGTCCAACACAAATTGAACCAATTGAAATCCCATGTTGTTTGGCCCAACTTATTTTCTACTTAAATGTTACTTTTAAGTAAAAGTAAAAAAAAAAATTAGAGCTTAACAAAACAAATAAGTTGTTTGTCAAATTTACTTTTTTTTAAGCTTTTAAGCTTCAGTTGCTTGGTAATTTTTAAAAATAGTTTTATTTAAAATTAGTTATCCGGTGTAATAAAAAATATTGTGCAATTTAACTCACATAAATCTATTTGAATACTAACAGATTAAATAAAAATATTAAAGTACAAGTAATTAAAAATTTAATTTTAGATATGTCAAAATTTACTTTAATTATGATTTGAAATAGTATATATTGACTACAAATGCTAAAATATCTAAGTTATTATGTATATTTTGTTCAATCATGTGTTGAAAAAAAAAATAGACCGAATTCTATAATATCAAATTACATTAAAAAATATTGAATAAATAATTTGCAACTAATACATGAATATTGAGTAACAAATAAACATTGAGAATTTTAGGCTTTGTTTTAGAGAAAAAAATGAGTGAAAAGGGTCAAAATTTAACGTGAAAAAGGGTCAAAATTAGTGAAAGTCTCTTATATGTAATGCATGGGAAATTAAGATGAAAGTCTCTGCTTGGACTAAAAACTTTGCATAAGCCAGTAAAAAATAATTCTAAAAGGTCTTTTTTATAAGTTGTTTTTAGAAAAGATGCCTTAGAGCTATTTTTACCGGCCACTTAGAATTTAAAAACTTTTGCATAAATATTGTTTGGCATAACTTTTCTTTTTCAACGATAAAAAAGCTAAGATTAAGCCAGAATACACCCTAAATATATATATTTTTTCATCTAAAAAAAGTTACTTATTTATATGTGTAGTTTTAAATATTGTATTTGCGTTTTAGTTAAACTTCCTGCCCGCACTTTAGTTTTCCACTTTTCCTTTCATCCTTGAGACCTCACACTTTCACTTTCTCGCATAACCGTGTCGCACACATGGGCACTGCCTCCCTCCCTCACAAGTTTCACACCGTCGTGAGTCATGGTTGTCGTCGGAGCTCTCGCGGTTGCTCCTCACAGTCACAGGTTTGTTCCTCTCTGTTGTGTTAAGCTTTGATTTGCTGCTCCTCACACTATGTTATTTTTTTTTTCAAAACAGATTTTTATTTCATTTTTTTAACCAAGCCACAACTAAGTCTCTCGTTACCCATTATCTTTGGCTTTGGTTGTTACTTCTTCCTCACTTCCTCTCTGCACATTTTTTGTTTCTAATCCTTCTATTTGGGTATGTTTTTATGGCATTTAAATACTTAGTATTTCTTTTATTATTTGATTAGTATGACTGAACATGATGATTATATTTATTTGCTATTGGTTGTTTACGGTTATGAGTTTTAAACTCAATTATTTTGATGATATATGACTAGTGGTATGTACTTTTATTTGGTTATTATGAATGACTTTCTGGATTATATGACATTCTATGAAGTATTATATTTTTAGTGTGATGAATGGTTATGATATCTTGTTTGATTGTTTTCTATTCTCATGTATTTTGGCTATATTATTATGGTATTTGAACAATTTACTATTTTCTTATTTGCATGATATGGTTGAACAAGTATGTTATTTGGCTATGTGGATTTTATAGTTAATCTATTTATGATTGTTGCTTCATGGTTCTTACTTCATGATTTGGTTGATGGTTTTTCATAAATGTTGTTTGAATGTTTAGTTATATTTGCATACTTAAATTTTGATATGCACTTTGGCTTTTTGTTGATGTCAAAGGGGGAGAGAAATGGGATTAAATCAAGAACTCACATGAGTAACCAATTTAATTTTAAGATAAGCACAAATTCAAAAATAAAGGGGGAGAATTTATGTGAGTGATCGATTAGGAAAAAGTGTGTGTGTGTTTCTTGATTTCAGAAGTTGTCATCATAAAAAAGGGGGAGATTGTAGAAGCAAAGCTTCATGGTGAATCAAAGGTGTTTTGATGATAACAATGATGATAACAAAAGATGATGACAAAGGTGATGACAAAAAGCTCAAAGATCAATCAAAGAACAACTCAAGTGAATCAAGAACAGTTCAAGAGTTCAAGATAAGAATCAAGAAGAATTCAAGACTCAAGAAGAAAGTTTAGAGTCAAGAATTAAGATTCAAGATCTCAAGAATCAAGATCAAGATTCAAGAATCAAGAGAAAGCTTAATCAAGATAAGTATGAAAAGGTTTTTCTCAAAAATTGAATAGCACATGATTTTTCTCAAAATATGTTTACCAAAGAGTTTTTACTCTCTGGTAATCGATTACCATATTGTTGTAATCGATTACCAGTAGCAAAATGGATTTGAAAAAGTTTTCAAATTGAATTTACAACGTTCCAATTATTTTCAAAAAGCTGTAATCGATTACAATATTTTGGTAATCGATTACTAGTGCCTTTGAACATTGAAATTCAAATTCAAATGTGAAGAGTCACATCTTTTCAAATAAAAGCTTTGTGTAATCGAATACACTGATTTCGTAATCGATTACCAGTGACTGTTTCTGAATAAATCAAAAGATGTAACTCTTCAAAAGGTTTTTGACTTTTTCAAATTGGTTTTAAGTTTTTTCTAAAAGTTATAACTCTTCTAAATGGTCCTCTTGGCCAGACATGAAGAGTCTATAAAAGCAAGGCTTTGATATGCTTTTCAAGACACTTTTACACTTATTCAATCAATCCTTTACAAGCCTTGAATCTCTTTGAACTTCTTCTTCTTCTTTGTACCAAAAGCTTTCTGAAGTTTTCTGGTTTTCCAAACCTTGAAAACTTGTGCTATTCATCTTTTCATTCTCTTCTCCCTTTGCCAAAAAGAATTCGCCAAAGACTAACCGCCTGAATTCTTTTTGTGTGTCTCTTCTCCCTTTTCCAAAAGAACGAAGGACTAACCGCATGAATTATTTTGTGTCTCCCTTCTCCCCTGTCAAAGAATTCAAAACGACACAGTCTGAGAATTCTTTTGATTCTTCCCATTCCCTTATACAAAAGTGTTCAAAGGACTAACCGCCTGAGAATTCTTTTTATTCCCATTCACAAAGTATCAAAGGTTTAACAGCCTGAGATCTTTGTCTTAACACATTGAAGGGTACATCCTTTGTGGTACAAGTAGAGGGTACATCTACTTGGGTTTGACTGAGAACAAGAGAGGGTACATCTCTTGTGGATCAGTTCTAGTAGAGGGTACATCCACTAGATTCAAAGAGAACAATGGAGGGTACATCCCTTATGGATCTTTGCTTGTAAAAGGATTTTTACAAGGTTGAAAGAAATCTCAAGGACCGCAGGTCGCTTGGGGACTGGATGTAGACACGAGTTGTTGCCGAACCAGTATAAAAACTCTTGTGTGTTTGTCTCCTTCTTCCCTACTCTTTTACTTTCCGTTGTGCATTTTCCGCTTTTACTTTCTGTTAAGTTTCTCTTCTACTCCTCATTCTCTTAACAATTTAGTAAAAGCCTTAGAAGAGTAATTTTTAATTAGTAAAGGTTTAGGAATAATTAATTCAACCCCCCCTTCTTAATTATTATGAGGCCACTCGATCCAACATTGATTTACGTCACCAATTTTTTGCTGAGGCTAACCAAGTTGAAGAGGGGAGACATCATGACAGAAGAAATCCTGATAGACAAGCACGAAGATGGGAACGCCCATGCGGCACATCCTCATGTCATCATGGACATCATGACGATTGATTTTCAATTAACTATTTAAATATTTTATTGTATGTTTTTAATTTAAATTTTAGACTTCTATTATCGTTTATGTTATGAATATTTAGTAATGGATGCAGTTTATGTCGCGCACAAAAATATAATAATAAATAATTAAAAAAACAAACAGATCATGGATAGCTACCATTTCATTGAAGTAGACAAACAAAATACATAAATCAATTAATTTAACAACTTTCACTTTCAGATTGCATTGGACATCGACGCCCGTTGTGTCCTTCTCTTCCACATCTACTACATTTTTGTCGGTGCTCAAATGGTTCGAGCCAATCCATCTCATTCCTTATCCTTGTTGATTTTGGCCAACCTTTCGCACGAATTCTACTTGGATCAGAGATGAGATAAGTGTCCATGAATCATCAGAAGGAGGAATTGTCGCTTCATTCCCAAGAGGCCACCATTGTGCGGAGTAAGCTTTTAAGATGTGGTCATTTGTGTAAACAACATCTACATATTGGAATAGTTCATGTTCACATAACCACAAGCAGCAATAATGTGTGAACTTGTATCATTGGCTTACAATAATTAAAAGCCTCTTTACGGTGTTCACGACTCACCTTATTCCCAACAATAAAATCGTCATGCAGTATTTGAAAATAGGATCCAAGAGAATTATTTTGCATGTGTTTTGGCCACGATGAAAGTTTCGCATATGACTCTTCCCAATCGTCATATTCAATTGCAATCGCTTTTTGTTCCGCCATCCATGCTTTTTCGTACGAAACCTTATAAGAAAATTCATTGTTTATCCTTTCTTGAATCAAAGAAACTTTTATTGATAGATCTTCTCTAATCATGCCTGTTAATATGAACATTAAAAACGTACCTACTACACAACTGGCAATTAAATTTGAATCAAGCTTGTCATGATCTTGTGTCACACTCATATTCATACATGTGTGTGGTCCACCCCATTGTGTCACTTTCCATTAATCAGTTTTTTTAGATAAAATTGCTCTCATATAAAAAGGGCAAGGACACTTTGCGCTTTTATCCGGGCAACAAATGATATATTTGTGCAATTTGGTTTCAAGAACTTTAAAACTTTGATGCACATTTATAACATATTGTTTCAGTGCATTTTTCACCGCATCTTTACTATCAAAATTCATACCAACATATAATTCTTGCCCAACATTAAAACTCGATGGCATCTCCAAACCGTAATTGTCCTCCTCATTAGGATGACTCCAATTGATATTGTTATAATGCAAAACATAATTCCAAAATGGATTTTGAATTCCTTCTACACCTAATAGTTAAAAAAATAAAATTCAGGTTAATATCACAAAAATATTTATTTACCATTAAATACAATTGTTATAAAATGATTAATGTATTTAACTATTTTTTAATTTAATTAAATATACCTTTTCTTAGTTGAACAATTGTAACTGGTTCAATCATGTGGGTGACTTTATCATCTGTATCAGATATACCATCAACACTATCATCTTCATCTAAAAACTCTTCAACGTATGAATTAGACACAAAATAATAATCATCATCTTCATCTTCATCATCATCTAAATTGCTTACATTTCTTGGCGGTTCCAACTCATTATTAGATAAACTATTTACACATGATCTAACAGAATTTGCAGAATGAAACGTAGAACCACCAGCAACATCCTTTTCTATGTACAATTCTATAACTAACATTTGTTCTTGTTGTTGAAAACTTTTGATCATAGTTTCAACATCTTCGTCATCACAAATTTGCAACGCAACATATTTTTTTGAAACTAAAAATCTACAACTTATAGAAGAAATAATTTCATTATTTTCTAACTTTACCTTATCCCCATTTTTTTGTCAAAGCATTAAAACTTATTCCACGTTTAATCTGAACCGTTTTTTTACTGCCTTCAAATATTACATCATCATTCTCTTCATATACCTTTCCATTAAAATATAAGACTGTTATAACCGAAATCTTCATATACCAAAATATACCTACAAAAAAAAACATTATAAATAATTAATCATAACAACAATAACTTCAAAATAAAATAATCTAATTATAAAAAATACTACTTCAGTTAAACTTGAGATTAAAACTTAACTCTACAAAAAAAATATTACTTCAAACAAAATTTGTGAATGATGCGAGGATTCAAAAAGGAGAGATACAAGCAGATCTGATATTAAAATGAGAGAGAAATACGGAGAAATAACAAAACCTGAAACTGGTGTGTCTCTTGTGTCTCTTAGGAGTTCATAATCAGAGGGAACCAATTTTCGGTAGAGGCAGCGAACCAATTGTGTCTTTTAAGAGTGCATAATCAGAGGGAAGCAATTTTCAGTAAAGGCAGCGAACCAATTTTTTTTTTATATACCCAGCCATTTCACCAATACGGATGGCGAAATACACTGCACCTACCAGCTATTTCGCCAGTACGGATGGCGAAATACCCTACACCTCCCTCACCCCTACTCTGACGCACACTGCACCTACACCGAAACCCACCTATTTCGTTGTTCCTCTTGGCGAAATATGTGTTTTTTCATTCTCCTCGGTGAAACGCTTTCACAAAACAAACCCCCTATGCAAAATGTTTCAAAATTGACCCTGATTGGGAATTAGTTTCTAAATGAAACCCCCTGAGGTCAATTTGTCGACCCCAGTACAAGGATTGCAATCTATTATATTAATCCCTGTAGCTGCCATCCTTTCCTAATTACCCAAAAGCATCTCTCAAATGAGTGGACCAATGGTTAAAGTGCTTTCATTCATGTTTGTTTGTAGATTTTAGTTGAATTACTGTCTTTTATTTATTATTATTATTATAGGCTCGGGTGCTTAATTGGAAACGTGGATTTGAGATTTTCGCAGAGATGAAATGTGTGTTTTTTTGCTATAACAGATGTGCACCCAATTTTACGATACACAGGGATTTTTTAATCCACTCTTATATATTTAGGTGGAGTACAAATAGTATTAAACTTCATATTTAGTAGGATTACTGAATTAAGTTTACTTTTTTCATTTTCTTATAGGTGAACTTGTAGGCCACCAATTGGTTTTTCTATACACAACCCAACACATTCTCAAATTGGTGGTTCTCGATGATAATCAACCCTTCAAAATTTTGTAAGGATACTACAAACCTTATGCACGAGATAAATTGTAAACAAATTGTAAACGAAGGGTTAACAACATACTGTTTGACACATTTCTTCATTGCTTAAAGTTTATTAATAATTGTAAAGCTTAAAATGTCTTTTGTCCTGGTAAAATCTCCAAAGTTTGATATTAGTTCATATAAAAAATTTTGTTCGTTTTTTGTTCTCACAAAATTGTGTCCTTTTTAGTCCTGATTATATTCAAATCTACATGACTATTTTTTTATTTTAAATTTTAAAATACAATTTTTGGAAGTTAAAAATCATCATGAAAGAGATGACTTAGAATCAATAGTTTATTAGAATCAAGAGTTATCAATATATTTTAAATTTATTATGTAAAAAAACAACAAAAAATCAACTTTCTTTTTTAACCTTCATCTTCTTTCAAAACAACAATCATTTAATGGAACGACACAATAAGCAAGCAAATCACAATCTCATTTATGAGAAAACCCAAACTCAGATTTGAATCCGCAATGACGGGTCGCGACAATGCAGTTAGATATTGGTTAGGTTCATGTCGGAGTGAGGTTAGGGATGGTGGTTAGGTTGGGTATTCAAGAGTGTTAGTTTGTAGTGTCATAGAATGTTGTTTTTGTGAATTTCAATAAATTTTAACCAACCCGAGATTGTATTCAAGAGTGTTAGAGTGTGTTGTTCATATTTTCTTTGTGAGGATTGAAGTTAATGAAATATGTCCAAGTTAATAATTAAATATGAAGGAAGTTGAGCAAATGGCATGCCTCTCAAGTTAGAAAGTATAGGTAGAGACAGAAGTACGAAAAGAGCCTACAATATATATCAAATGCAAGCCATAAGTATACCTTTCAATAACTCCTTAAGTAATAATTTTAAAACAAACATTATCAAACTTGAAATGTGATACGGAGAACACTAGGGGTCTGCAATTAGCAAAGGAGGTGCACGAAGGAAGTGAAGCAAGGCCCAGGCGGAAGAAGGCAACACCAACATTACTTGGAGGACTACGTACGGAGTGGATAGAGAGCCATGCAATATGAAGCGCGTAGAAGTTAGGATTCATATTTTAGAATAAAGCTAGGTAGCAGGGAATATCATTCTGTTAGGATATTCCCTGGTAAAAGCATATTTCCGTTATTGTTGTCGGGGCCATGCTCCCTAGTTCGTATATAAATATCGTGTAATAAGGCGCTTCGAGGTAATGAAAAATATACTGAATTAGCTTCTTATCTCTCTGCATTCTAGAAGATACTTGGTCCTCGAAACCCAAGTGTAACAAAATGCCAAACGAGAGAAAGTATCCAGGACTTGGGACAATGTTGTGCTACCTTTAGAAAAATTGCTTTGCCAACCCCCAACCCCCAACCCCCAACCCAGGTGCTTGGCATACCTCAATTAAAGGTCTGTTTGAGTAAACAACTTAAATAAGGACTTAATGAATAATTATTTGTAACCATGATTTGTAACCTGTTTTCATGAATAAATTGTTTCCATGATTTGTAACCATGATTTATTCTTGTAAATTTATGAAAACAAACTACATGGAAACAGTTTATTCTTGTATAAGTTGTTTTTATAATCAAAGAAGAAATAAGAATAAATTGTTTCCATGATTTGTAACCTGTTTTCATGAGCTACTCTAGAAAGCTTATTGTCATAAGTTGAAAACAACTTATGAGTAGTTTTTTTTCATAAATTTTCCCAAATACTTACGCAAATGCTTAGAAAAATGCATTGCCAACTAACACAAGATGTCAGGATCTAGTCTCTGTTTTGATCTAAGCTAGAGATGTTCATAAACCAATCCAATTGAATACAAACAGTAAATATTGAACAAGAAAAAAAAGGAAAAATAACTTTTCCATTGGATTGGATCAATATGTGTGTGCGTGTGCGTGTCCATGTGTGTACGCGTGCGTTAAAGAATTTTATTTATATAAATTATTATAGATAATAAAATTTTTCTTTCAAATGTTTAAGATAGTTACAATACCAAAACTTTTTTTAGGCACAATACCAAAACTTAAATGGGAGACTAATTATATATGGTTTAAGGATTAAATCTTACAACTGTACGTATGTAATATAATTAATAGGGAAAAACATTATTTTTATATTAATCGTTGGACTGGATTCCCACCGATCAAAAAATGATTCTCATTTAATCGTCATACTGGACTCAAGGTGACCCCAAAAAATGGCTCATTCCAACTCCAATACCATGTCCCATAAATCTGACTGATGTTTATCGATCCACATCAATCCAATAAACTTGACAATCCAAATCTAACCAATTAAATTGGTTTTCATTTTTTTCACATCGAGTCCAACATAAATTGAACCAATTGAAATCTTATGTTGTTGGGCCCAACTTATTTTTTTACTTAAATGTTACTTTTAAGTAAAAGTAAAAAAAAAATAGAGCTTAAAAAAAATAAGTTGTTTATCAAATTTACTTTTTTTAAAGCTTAAAAGCTACTTTTAAGCTAAAGTTGCTTGGTAATTTTTTAAAATAATTTTATTTAAAATTAGTTATCGGGTCTAATAAAAAATATTGTGTAATTTAACTTACATAAATTTATTTGAATAATAACAGATTAAATAAAAATATTAAAGTACAAGTAATTAAAAATTTAATTTTAGACATGCCAAAATTTACTTTAATTATGATTTGAAATAGTATATATTGAATACAAATGCTAAAATATCTAACTTATTATATATATTTTGTTCAATCATGTGTTGAAAGAAATAAAAAAATAATATTTAGACCGAATTCTATAATATCCAATTACCTTAAAAAATATTGAATAAATAATTTGCAGCTAATGCATAAGTATTGAGTAACAAATAAAGATTGAGAATTTTAGGCTTTGGTTTAGAAAAAAAGAAAGAATGAAAAAGGGCCAAAATTAGTGAAAGTCTCTTACGTGTAGCGCACAGCAGATTAAGATGAAAGTCTCTTGGACGAAAAAAATTCCGCATAAATCAGTAAAAAATATCTCTAAGGGGTCTTTTTTAAAAGTAGTTTTTTTTTTAGAAAAGATGACTTAGAGCTATTTTTCACAAGCCACCTAGAATTTAAAAACTTTTGCATAAATATTGTTTGGCCTAATTTTTCTTTTTCAATGATAATAAAAAGGCTAAAATTAAGCCAGAACACACCCTAAATATATATATTTCATCTAAAAAAGTTACTTATTTTTGTGTGTCGTTTTAAATATTGTATTTGCGTTTTAGTTAAAATTCAGGCCCCCACTTTAGTTTTCCACTTTTCCTTTCATCCTTGAGACCTTGACACTTTCACTTTCTCGCATAACCCTTAAGGTGCCGCAGATACGGGCACAGCCTCCCTCCCTTGCGAGTCTTACACCGTCATAAGTCACGGTTGTCATCGGAGCTCTTGCGGTTGCTCCTCACAGTCACAGGTTTGTTTCCTTTCTCTGTCTCTGTTGTGGTAAGCTTTGATTTGCTGCTCCTCACACTATGTTATTTTTTTTTTTCAAAACAGATTTTTATTTCATTTTTTTAACCAAGCCACGACTAACGTCTCTCTTTACCCGCTATCTCTGGCTTTGGTTGTTACTTCTTCCTCACTCATTCTCTGCACATTTTTTTTTTTTTGAATTTAACTTCTGGTGTTTGAATTTTTACCTCAGTTTTGACTATGTAACTGACCTGTGTTATTTTAGATTGTTAAAAATTGTGGTAAATCATGGAAAATATTGCGAACCACAACGATGATAGCAAACAAAAGTAAGTTTGTTTAATTATTATCTCTCTTGGTTGTTAGGTCAGTTCATTCAACCTCTTTATCCGTTTATTGGGTTTGCAGAGAAGCGCCTCAGCTGGCGGCGTTGTTGAAAGAAATGAAGGAAGGACTTGATACCGTAAGGCATAAAATTCAATCTTTAACTGCCATGGTGAGTTGCACTTTTTCACTTCAACTATTTTTTTATAAAAGAAAAAGCATTCCTAAATGCCTTCTGATATTGACTTTATCTTACAAATTCATAATATTGGTTACGTTGGCCTTCATATTGAATTTTCTGTTATAATTTAATATCATTGACGAATGATGATAAAAGCTTACCCTAGTGACAATGAGTAATTTGATTTATATTGCGTCTTGATCTGTCTTTTATGCCAGGTGAAAGAAGGTCTATATCCTACAGCAGATGGATTTAGTTACCTTGAAGTTAAAAATTTGTTGCTTCTGAATTATTGTCAATCCCTTGTTTATTATTTATTGCGGAAGGCTAAGGGATTATCAATAGAAGATCATCCTGTTGTTCGAAGTGTTGTAGAGATACGATTGTTTTTGGAAAAGGTCTGGTTTCATACTTCTATGTGTCTATCCTCAAGGGTTACATGTGTATGTTTATATAGTATAATGTGAGTTAGACATTTGACATTGTGGTTTCCATTGCAGATTCGGCCAATTGACAAGAAACAACAATACCAGATCCAGAAACTGATGCAAGCTAGTGAAAATGCAATCAGAAGTGATATTCTAAACAAGGAGCCAGTTGCATCCAATAAGAGCGAGGACGCATCAAAGTATCGTCCCAATCCTGACATGCTTGTTAGCAAAGTAGACCTAACCTCGCAGGTGAGTGTATGTGATGATATAGTGTGAAGTTTGGTATACTGTAGGGTGGTAAGGTCGTGCAAAAGATATTTTCTTTTGCCTATCTCAAATAATACTTGTTTGCTGTAGGCTGACAATGAGTATTATCAACCTGTAAAATTTGCGCCTACTTCTATGGATCTAGAGAAATCTTCAAAGCATGAAAGAAATGCCTTGCGAAGAGAAAAAGAAATTCTGAAACAAGCTAAGCAGAGTGATTATCTTAGGACATTGATGAATGATATGGAGGAAAGACCTGAAGAGGTAATGTTATTTTGAGTGTTGAATCATAATGACTTGATGAGTTTATGTAATGAGTTTTTTGGTTGCTCACTACACTACTCAGATAAGAGATTTTGAGGGAGCTAGCAGAGAAGTTGATAGATATATTGCCAAGATGGACGAACGTGCTCGGCAAGAGGAGGAGCTGTTCACACGCGTTCCTCTTACGAAACAGGAAAGGAAACGAGAAAAGTATTTGAAGAAATCAAGAAATGGGTATGGGAAGTGTTTGGAATGTTTGCCTGATATTTCTAGTCTTAAAATGTATTAAATATGTGATAACATTTTTATTTAAATTAATACTTTTCTTTTTCGATTTAGCATTTGTATTTATTCTATTTCAGGTTGCAAGGTCTAACAGAAAGTTTCTATGATGAAATCAAAACATTACCCTTTGAAGATAAAACTGGAGAGCAAGTAGTGGGCTCTAGTAATGGTAGCAGAACAAACAATAGACTGAAGAAGCGAAAGGCATGCACTTTTACACTTTGAAATAGTTATGTGGAAATTATAAATTACTTTTTTGGACTTCATATATGAAATTTTGTTTTAGTTGAACTATGTTGGATGTGATTTACGTACTATTGCATCTGCATTGCAATTGCAAACCTAATTATTTGATGGTAGCCTTCCACATACTTTGTCTATTGTGTGAAACAAACAATCCTTTTAAATAAACAGTATGTCTTATATCATTTGTATTATGCAGATTCAATATTCTATAATTTAAAGTTATGGAATATATTATTCTTGAGATGATTCCTTGCAGTCTAGCCTCATGGCTACTCATTGGAATCTTAGATTATCTTGGCTAACAAAGTTTTATTTGGATCCTTTTTTAACAAATTCCTGTCCAGCTATTTTCTTGCCTCTATGGAGTATAAGCCTGTTGAGTTGGTTATTTGTGTAATAATTTATGCCATGTTCAAAACCAATTTCTGGTCATGGGGAATATACTAAATGTACAGTTTGCAGATTGTTTTGAGCTATGTGCTGTACAAAGTAATAAAAAAATGATACTATGATATCATAATAAAAAATACAATTAAAATGCCCTTTGAAATAATTTCTACATCAACACAAATTTTTATCTATTTGAAAAGTTGAATTCCTTCCTTCAACAGATATACACTTTTCCTTACCTTTGTCTGACAATTTTAATTTCAAGAGTAAGGAAGGAAAAGAAATATTGTCTCAAGCTGTGGCTTTTTCTCGTTTTAGTGTATGCATTATGCAATTGACTGGGTTGAATTGTAGAGTTCTGTTGGAAGGAACTAACAATTTTTTACTTCTTTGCAGAGGAAACATTAAAGGAAGAAAATTTGGGTTTTGAGCTAAAGGGCTGAAATGCTCTCTGGAAAACAGACCACTTCATGCTGTTGTCGGAAGTAATGCTAGATTTAACGAAAACGACAGAGTTGGTGTTGGTGCTTTCCTCCGTGTTTGTTTGTAGATTTTAGTTACATTATTGTCTTTTTATTTATTTATTTACTTATTATTATTATTATTATTATAGGCTCGGGTGCTTAATTGGGTACGTGAATTTGAGATTTTCGCAGAGATGAAATGTGTTTTTTTTTTTGCTATTACAGATGTGCACCCATTTTTGCGATGCAAGTGGATTTTTTTAACCCACCTTTATATATTTAGGTGGAGTACAAATAGTATTAAACTTCATATTTAGTAGGATTACTGAATTAAGTTTACATTTGTCGTTTTCTTAGGGGTGAACATGTAGGCCACCGATTGGTTTTTCTGTACATGACCCAAGATATTCTCAAATTGGTGGTTCTCGATGATAATGACCCTTCAAAATTTTGTAAGAATACTGCAAACCTTATGCAGGAGATAATTTGTAAAAAAAGGGTTAACAACATATTGTTTGACACATTTTTTCATTGCTTAAAGTTTATTAAAAATTGCAAAGCTTAAAATGTCTTTTGTCCTGATAAAATTTCCTTAAAGTTTTATTTTAGTTCATATAAAATTTTTCGTTCGTTTTTTTTTCATACAAAATTATCATTTTTAGTCTTGGAGTTAGGTTCCATTATATCTAATTATATCTAAATCTACACGACTATTTTTTATTTTAAATTTTAAAATATAATTTTTGGAAATTAAAAATCATCACGAAAGAGATGATTTAAAATTAATGGTTTATTAGAATCCAGAATTATCAATATTTTTAAAATTTATTATGTAAAAAAAACATCTAAATTTTTTTAACTTTCTTTTCTAACATACATCGTCTTTCAAAACAATCATTGAATGGAAATGCAGTTAGGTCTTGGTCAGGTTCATGTCGGAGGGAGATTAAGGATGGTGGTTAGATTGGGTATTCAAGAGTATTAGTGTGTAGTGTCAGAGAATGTGTTATTTTTTAAATTTCAATAAATTTTAACCAATCAGAGATTGTATTCAAGAGTGTTAGTGTATTGTTAATATTTTCTGTGAGGAACAAAGCTAATGAAATATGTCCCAGTTAATAATTAAAAAAAGAAAAAAAAAGTTATAAAATGAAAGGTAATTGTTTCCATGATTTTATAATGCTGCCTGCCAGGAAGAGTGAGGCAATGCGACGATTTCGATCTTGTACACTTCTTGCAAACTAATCAACTCCAAATATCTCATCCCCAAACTCTTGTAATCCATTTAGTAAAATAGCCAAAAGATATGATCACCCAACTTAAAAATTCTGCACTTGCAATTCTGCCAATTACATTTGTCTGCTTTTATTAATGTACATGAAAATATACTTGAACAAGTCATCAGAGATATATGCACAATCTTGAGTTACAATGATCCAGTGGCAGAATGACGAAGTCAACCATCATAAAGCAGCTAAGCGACCCTTAAACGTGAAAACTGAACAAATTTTCTGCTCAAAAAAATAATCACGATGATAGTGAATGTGTATAATTTGGAGGTGATCGGAGAAAATATATTTCACCGCGGTCAAGAATGCCTCAAGGTTGACATTCTTTTTTGGCAGGTTCCTAGCCGATAGTTTCTCCTCAGCATTGGTTTCATGAACTGCAACTGTTTCAGTCATCTTCAGAACTGTTCCTTACAGGCCGCGTTGTGTTGTACAGAAAAAGACCACAGAGAAGAATTGCACCGCCAAACAAAAAAAATGGGCTCAGGCTTGTTCCCTCGGGAAGATATGGTAATGGAAGGGAAAGAATATAAACAGAAATTGGCACTGCAAAAATCAGAAGCACACATGAGCTAGAAAGTTCATTAGAAAACAAGGTGTACAAAAGGCCATAAGAGTTACAATTTTCGGCTGAAATGCTGTAAAAAGCATTTAAGAGATGCAAAATATCGAGAGTCGGACAGTACCTGACAACATTACCAGAAGAGAAGCCACAACTGCAGACGAAGTTTTTACTGCATTAAGCAGGGATATGTTGAATGCCAAGTTGATAATTACGTAAAGTAGTGGAAGCAAGGGAGCGCCATAACAATCTGAGACATGGAAATTGGACAGCAATATGAATATATTAGAACTTAGGATAAAAAGAATTTCGGCAAGGTTCAAAAATCTAGGGAGTAGAAGACAAAAACTATATAGAAATTTATTGATTTCTAACAATTATGAAAAATTTTAATTTAATTTTATTTAAAAAGGTTCTGTTATATCTAGAAGAGATTAAATCAATGTTATGTATATATTCGGCTTTACCTGACGGTCGACGAACTAAAAGCATTTATGACCCTAGTACATATAGGTAAGCTAACCATTGTGCGAAGAAATCCCAAGGCCATATAATGAACCCACATCAAATCCCATACTTTTGATGCAGGACTCAAGTCCTATATACCTTGCAATTGGATCATAATGTTCCATCATATGATCCGTAGCCCAAGCATCACCCCCTGCAACACTTGTTTGCAATTGAGAGACATGTGGAAGGCTTCTATACCAATTGATGCAAGCCTTGGAGAACCATACTACTAAGACTTGCCATTGTGATTGTGGTTGGAAAGTTCAAGATCATAAACTTCCAATCTTGATAGTGTTTTAACAGCAAAAAGAATAAAAGAAAAGGCAGGCAAGTAAGAATAGAAAATCATATAGGGAGATATGTAATTGCATTGCAACCAATTTATTAGAGCTTACTTGGATTATCGGCTCCAAGGTTTAGAAAGCAACCAGCACCGCTTTTAAAATATGAAGGAAGTTGATCAAATGGTATACCTCTCAAGTTAGAAAGTATAGGTAGAGACAGAAGTACGAAAAGAGCCTACAATATATATCAGATGCAAGCCATAAGTATACCTTTCAATAACTCCTTAAGTAATAATTTTATAACAAACATTATCAAACTTGAAATGCCAACAAGAGAAACTATCCAGGACTTTGGCCAATGTTATGCTACCTTTAGAAAAATTGCCTTGCCAACAAACTCGTAGCACCTATGCCCCTTCCCCCACCCCCAACCCAGGTGCTTGACATACCTCAGTTAAAGATCTGTTTGAGTAAACAACTTAATTAAGGACTTAATGAATAATTATTTATTATTATGTAAATATTCATGTATAAGTTGTTTTTATAATCAAAGAAGAAATAGGAATAAACTGTTTCCATGATTTGTAACCTGTTTTCATGAGCTACTCTAGAAAGGTTATTGTCATAAGTTGAAAACAGCTTATGAGTAGTTAGTTTTCATAAATTATCCCAAACACTTATGCAAATGCTTAAAAAAATGCACTGCCAACTAACAAAAGCTGTCAGGATCTAGTTTCTGTTTAGATCTAAGCTAGAGATGTTCATAAACCAATCCAATTGAATACAAACAGTAAACATTGAACAGGAAAAAAGGAAAACCAACTTTTCCATTGGATTGGATCAATATTTTGTTCCATATTTAAAATCCATCTTATCCAAACCAAAAAACTGAATTTGTGTGTTTATAGGTTTAATATTGTTTTGACTAACAATTATAATCTGAACTTACAATTTATATATTATGAAAGATGTGACATCAATACATGTTCTGATTTATAAGATGAGATTTTTTAATACTTTGAATTAGTTTTTATCAAATTTATTGTGTATTCTGTGATTTATTTACTGCCTCCTTAAAAAACCAAAAGCTTGATCCAATCCAAACCACTTTTAATTAAATTGGATCAGTTCGGATTTGAGTTTTAAACAAAACTTATTTGATGGTAAAACAAGAAAACTTTGGAGTGAATCAAAAGACTTTTCTTTTGATCTAACACAATCCACAAACACCCCTGTAGTGAAAATCCATATGCCTAATGTACAGAAAATAGATGAAAAAAGCAGGAAAGCAGGCAGGCCAAGCAGAGTCCCAAAACTTTAAAATAAAAGAATCGGCACACTTACTTATTTGTCCATGTCTACTTCATCATATATAGAAGCAAATAGTAGCAACTAATATTCAATGTTTTGGTGGCAAGATCTACAAATCAGATAGTGAATTCAAATATCTAGAACTTGCAATATATTTCTTCTCTATGGAGACAAATTTTAGTCCTTCATGTTATTTCACCATTATAGGGTTTTGATGAAGAAAGAAAAAGAATATTTAATTAATAGGACTCTGAAAATCAGTGATGTTGAAATATAAATATTTACCAGATACTTTATTTATACTAATATTTAAGGGCAAGTTCACATGTAGTACAACCAGTAAAAGTATAGCCCCTACACCCTATAAGAGAGTATACATTACTAACTGTTTCTTTTTTGTTTCTGTCTGTTATCTGATATTCTAACTCCTGTAGTTACTAGTTAGTCTGTTATCAGTTGATAGTTTAGTCAGTTAGTGCCTAACAGCTTTGTAACAGTTAGGTTAGTTGGCAGTTATCCAACTATATATTCATCTTTGAAATTAGTTACATTTGGGTTGAATAATATTGATTTTCTCAATCTCAATCTCCTCCTCTCTAAAATTCTCTCAACTCTTATGGTATTGAGTGCTTAGGTCAAAACCTAAACTTCTGTTCATGGTTTCCACATCAATTCCTTCTCCGGTTTCTCCTCCTTCCTCCCCACCGCCTCAGCCAACTCGGTTGGTGAGTTCTTCGAATGCTTCTTCGAAGAACTCTGCACATTCCATTTCTCAGAAGTTGAACGCAAAGAATTATCTTCTTTGGATTCAACAAGGTTGAACCTGTTATTCGTAGTCATCATCTTGAAGGCTACATCGTTAATCTGAAAATTCCACATAAGTATAGCATTTGGTACGAACAAGACCAATTCTTCTTGCCTGTTTGCAATCCAACATCTCTGGGGACATTCTTTCGTGAGTCATAGGATGCCAATCGTCATGGAAACTTTGGGATCGGATTCAATCACATTTTCAATCCCTCACGCCAGCTAAGGTTTGTCTAGTTCGTAATGAGCTTCGAAATCTATCCCTTGATAATCGATCTATTTCGGATTATCTTTTGCATGTTCAGACGCTTGTTAATGAGTCGACTTCCATTGGTGAAACTGTTTCCAATTCTGAACATCTTGACCTAATTCTCAAAGGTTTTCCTGATGAGTATGAATCATCTATTTTTCTAGTTACTAATCATTTTGATCTGTGTACTGTTGATGAAGTTGAAACATTGTTGCTCGCGAGTGAAGTGTGCATTGATCGATCTCATAAGTAAGCTATAGTTTCTGATAATCTTACTCAAGGTTTAGGATCTTTTAATCTCAACTCTTGGAAGTTCTTCTCTTGATAATTTTGTTCATCCACAGTCAATGAACACCAACTCTTAAGCTCAAGTTAATTTGACCACTCAGACCTCTTCTGAGGACAATTCTGCAAATGATTACAGTGGAAATCAAATTTTCAGTTGTCGTGGTGGTCGGAATTTTGGCCAGAACAACCGTGGTGGTTGTGGTTCAGGCCGTGGTGGTGGTAGAGGTAGGTTTGTTGACGTACAATGTCAAATCTGTCACAAATTTGGCCATGGTGTTTCTTACTGCTATCACAGACTAGAGGAGAATTATGTTCCTACTCTTCCTCCACCAGCTTCACTTGCTCCTACTCAATCTACTTCAGCTTCCAATGCTTAGACTTCTCAGCAAGTTCAGTATGCTCAACCCATTCAGTGTGTGCTTGCATCACCTCAGCAGCCACTTTTGGCATATGCTCAACCTCGGTATGTGTATCTGCAGCCACAGCAGACTAATTAGCAATCTTCTAAACAGCAGCCTAATCCTCAGATTTATCTGACCATTTCATCATCTGCTCCCATTCAGACTCAGACTTGGTATCCTGATTCTGGTGCTTCCCATCATGTGACTAGTAATGTCACAGAACATACAGCAAGTGACACCTTTTGAGGGGCCTGACCAAATCACTATTGGATATTGGTCAGGGCCTCACCATTAACTCCTCAGGTGTTTCCACCTTTTCCTCCCCCCTCAATCCTCAGTTTTCTCTTACTCTTGGTAATTTATTATTTGCTCCTTGTATTACTATTTACTAAGAATCTCATTAGTGTCAGTCAGTTTTGCAAAGATAATAATGTGTTTTTTTGAGTTTCACTCATCATTTTGTCTTGTTAAATCACAGGATGCTAAATTTGTTCTACGAAAAGGATTTGTGGGGAGCGATGGTCTCTATCAGTTCCCTCAACTTCCTGATTCTATGCCCAAGTGCAAGCTTCCTTCAAATGTTTGCAATTCTGTTAAAGCTTCTGTACAAAGTCCTATTGTAAATACAATCACTAGTGACTGATTTTGAATCTGTTCATCCAATAAAGCTGCTGTAGGTAAGAATGTTATAAATACAGCTTCTAGTAGTGCTACTTCTTTTGCAACATGGCACTCTAGGCTTGGTCAGCCTAGTGTTGCTGCTATAAAAATTGTATTTTGACTTTGTAATATTGCAAATATTAATAAAGAACCAACAGATTTTTGTAATCACTGTTGTATTGGAAAGTCACATAGTCTTCCTTCTTCTCTTTCTCATACTGTCTATGCAAAACCCTTTGATCTTATCTTTACTGATCTTTGGGCACCTACCCCATCCCCACTCCTTCTGGTTTTCAGTAGGATAAAGATGATCTTATTAAAGATGGAAATAGCTTCCTTCACATAGATGATCTTAATAAAGGTAGGATAAAGATGAAAATAGCTTCCCTTACCCTACCCTTATCCATCCCCCATAATTCGCCAGTATGATGAAACAGGTTCCAACGCCACTTACCGAGTAGTGCTCGGTTAAAAGACGCAAGATCCCACACCCCTTTTTGCTTCATCAATAGCATCATTAACAATCACCACGTTTTGCAAGAGATGTCTCTCCTCTATAAAGGCACTTTGTCATTCATCAATGATGGTACCCATCTTGAGTCTTCTAGTTAGGATTTTTGCCACAATCTTGTAGATACAACCTATAAGAGAAATAGGTTTATACTCGTTTAAATTTTGTGGATCATGTACCCTTGGAATCAAAGCCAAGAAAGATGCATTACTACCTTTTGGAAAGTGTCCATTTGCATGAAATTCGTCCGAGAAACGCAAAACATCTATTTTCATTATGTTCCAAAATTCCTTAATGAACTTAAAATTTAGTCCATTAGGTCTTGGGCTCTTAGAGCTCCCACATTCTCACACCGTTGCCCTTACCTCATCCTCCTCAAATCTGGCCACCAATTTTGCATTTGCCTCCTGATTAATGGTCTTGAATTCTACACCATCCAGCCTTGGTCTCTCAAATGATGATTCTTCAAACCTTCTCAAAAAGAACTATTTGACTTCCTCCCTTACTCTATTCGGCTCCTCTACCCAACAACCATCAATAAAAATCCCCCTCAACATGTTTTTGCGCCATTTCCAATTGACAATCATGTGATAGTATCTAGAGTTGCAATACCCCTCTTTTAACTACTTAATTCTTGCTTTTTGACTCATAATGGACTCTTTTGAGTGCGCTGCCACCCAAACTTCCTCCTCCAATTCCTTCCTCAGTTTGATTTCCTCCTCAGTTAGGTCTCTATCCTCCCCTTTCTTTTCCAGCTAATTGAGTTTTTGCTCTGCCCTCTTTAACTTCTGCTGAATATCCCCAAACTGCTCTTAGCTCCACACTTTTAATCTCTGTTTCAGCAACTTCAATTTTTCTTTTAATACAAAGCCTCCCCACCCTTGTACTGAGCTCTCTCTCCAACATTCCCAAACTGTCTTCCTAAAAGTTTTATCTTGAAACCAGGCAGTCTAGAGTCTTGAAAGGCTTTGGACCCCAGTCAGCAATGATTGATTTCAGCAGAATTGAATAGTTTTTTTTTTTTTTTATCAGCAAAGATAATAGAATATATATTAATGAGAAAGAAGTACCAGAGGTACTAAGTACATAGGTAGGTTACCATACACATGGTTCCATAGAAAAACTAATATAGGTTGTTTAGGAACCATATTATGGCTACATAAGTAATAAATCTGCTAGAAATGCAATTGAAACCACCCACTACTGATACAAAAAACCTTGCCGGATTTGACTCGACCATTGATAAAAATGAATATTAAAATCTTTCTCCAAGTTTCTTAGCCACGACCAGATTAAGAACATGGCATCCTCTAACAGCTTGTTGACATTGAAGGATGCATTGGAGAATATAATACTATTTCGCATCTGCCAAATTGACCAAACTACAGCCATCTACCAGCTTCGCCACCTCTTAATCCTTATACCATCCACCTGTACATATGAGTGTTGGAGGAAATGATGTATCAGATTTGTCGGGAACACACTTTTAATGTTCACCCAAGCCATAGTTTCCCACCATATGGGTTGTATTTTCAAGCAATGAAAAAATAAATGGGATGCCTCTTCCTCCGAACAGCCACAAAAACCCTATCCAACATGAATTGAATAGTGGTCTGAGTAGTTCCTATCCAATATGAATTGAATACTTCCACTCCATTTAGAAAACCATTCAACAGACACAAGAACCCTATCCAACCAGATTTTAGCCTATACCAAGTGTATTTGTGACCAACACTCGGCATATCCTCAACTTCTAGGTCCACTATCCAGTCATTAAATTCTGTCATGATCCCCCCTCCTTGCTCTCTTTGGCTAGCCCCCACTCGTTCTGACTGTCTCCTTACACAGTTGAAATCATCGACTATGCACCACAATTTGTTCTAACTTGCACTTCTTAGCTGGTTAATCTGACCCCACAAGTTTCTTTTCAAATTTACATCGCAAGGGGAGTATATATTTACAATAGTGATTTTTTCGCCATCACCTTTCCAAGTTCCTTCTAGTGAAATAAATCCGCTACCAATAACCTTCTTCTCTAACACAAAAGATGATTTACTTCATACGCACAAAGCCTGACACACAGTTTTGTCCACCATTTCCTTCTTAGTTTCCTGTAGGCATAGCATATCCACTTGCTCCTTCACCACCAATTTCTTTACTGCTCCCATTTAATTCCACCCCCCTCACCCCCCCCTCTCAACCTCTAATATTATAGGTAACTACCTTCATTGATCACCCACCCTTTTTCCTGGCTTCTCAAGTTCAGATTTGTCTCTTCCATCTAAAATAACCATTCTGGACAACATTTCATTCTTCCTTCCCAAAACTGATTCCCATGTTTTTAGCCAATTCCCCAGTACTTGCAGCCTCAATCATTACTTCACAGCTTCTTGGGCTCTTGAATATTGAGCTTGAAGTTGAACCTTCAGTATTTGCCCCTTTCGCATAAGCATCTCATGTAGCAACTTCTTTTAGGCCACTTCCTCCATCCAGAGTAGGAGAATCTGGCCTTAAAAAGTTTGTTGGTCTAGCATCAGTAATCCAAGTGTCTTTACAAAGGTTGGTGTCTTCATTGGTTTCTTTTTCTCCTTCTACCACACCAGGCCCAGTTCCCCCTTTGTATTTTCTTGTCCTCTTGTAAACTTTCAATTCTGATTGAGGCCCAGTATATTTTAGGCCCAAGTTCAGTTCTACCATTTGGTCTTGGTTAGCCACATCCTCATCTGAGGGGTCATATTCTGAGTTAATCCTACTCTTTAACTTGCTCATCTTGAACCCAAATCAACCAAAGCTGCTCATGCTGATCCTTCTTGGTACTCAACTATGCAATCTGAATATGATGCTTTAAAAGGAATGGTACTTAGACTTGGGATGATCTCCCTCCTACTAGAACAACAATTGGGTGTAAGTGCGTGTTTACAGTAAAGGAAAATCCGGATGGCTCAGTCAACAAGTATAAAGCTAGGCTTGTAGCTAAGGCTTTTCACCAACAGTTGGGATTTGATTATAAGGAGACCTTTTCTCCTGTAATCAAACATGTGACTGTTAGGTTGATTCTTTCTCTTGCTATTTCTCACAACTGGCCCCTTCAACAGCTTGATGTCAACAATGCCTTTCTTAAAGGCATTCTTGAGGACGAGGTTTACATGACTCAACCTCCTGGATTTGTGTCTTCCAATAAGACTCAAGTATGCAGAATACATAAAGCTATTTATGGCCTAACGCAGGCTCCTAGAGCCTGGTGTGACAAACTAAAAGCTACTCTTCGCAGCTTCAAGTTTTCTTCAAGCAAACATGATCCTTCTCTCTTTGTTTTTTCTGAGAATCAGTTTGTTGTCTACATCTTAGTTTATGTTGGTGATATCACTATCACGGGTAAGAACACCACTTTGATTCATTCTCTTGTTTCAAAACTGAATTCTGTTTTCTCCCTCAAATAACTTGGTGACTTGGACTTTTTTTGGGGTATTGAAGTTCAAAGACAGAATGATGGTTCTCTTATTTTAACTCAATCAAAGTATATCAGAGATCTCTTGGCCAAGACTAAAATGGATGAATCAAATCCTATCTCTTCTCCTATGGTTAGGGGTTGTAAATTGACAAAGTTTGGTTCTGAAGATTTTTCTGATCCTACCTTATATAGGTCCATAGTTGGTGCTTTGCAGTATGCTACTATTACAAGACCAGAGATTAGTTTCTCTGTCAACAAGGTCTGTCAGTTCATGTCTAAACCTTCTGAGCAACACTGGTTGGCTGAGAAAAGGATTTCAAGGTATCTTAAGGGTACTATTTCTTGGGGCTACACTTTCAGTCTGCTTCTCTTAGGCATCCCTTTCCTCTTCATGCCTATTGTGATGCAGATTGGGCCTCTGATTCTGGAGGTAGGAGGTCTACTTCTGGAGCTGCTATTTTTCTTGGACCTAAACTCATCTCTTGGTGGTCTAAGAAGCAATCAGTTGTTGCAAGGTCAAGTACTGAGGCAAAATATAGAAGCATGGCTCGTATTGCAGCAGAAGTTACTTGGATTCAGTCTCTTCTTTCTGAACTCCAAGTAGCTTACACTACTCCTATTATTTTGTGTGACAACACCAGAATTGTTTCATTAGCTCATAATCCTGTTTTTCACTCAAAAACCAAGCATATGGAGCTGGATTTATTTTTTGTCTGAGAGAAACTTCTCACCAAACAACTCAATGTTGTTCATGTTCCTGCCATAGATCAACTGGCTGATATTCTGACCAATGCTAATAGAGGGCTATCCAAAGAGCACAAGGACCTAGAAACACTTCATGAGTTGAAGGGGCCAATGACAAGATCTAGAGTCAAGCTTCTATAAGAAGTATGGCCAAGAGGATCAAGGATGGATTACTCATCAAAGAAAAGGAGGGAGAAAATCACAAGGAGCTGAATAACACATTGAAGATTGTTGAACAACACACCTGGGCTTAGCGCGTGCTGTTAGACTTAGTGCGAGCTGTCTGGCTTAGCTCACACCTTAAGTGGGCTTAGCGCGAGCTGTCTGCCTTAGCGCACACCTTCAGTGGCTTAGCGCGAGCTGTCTGACTTAGCCCAATTCTAACCCGAGGAGAAACTGGGCTTAGCGTGAGCTGTATGGCTTAGCGCACACCTTTAGTGTGAATTTACGAAAATTCCTAATTTTTGTTTATTTGTGTAATGGGCTTGAGCTTGATGTAAATAGGCCTTATTAGAGGCTTAGTTATCCTCTTAAGCTAGTTCTATAAATACTCAAAAACTCTAAATTGTAGAAACTTTTGATATAATTGAAATTAAGTTTGTGCTTAGAAAGAGCTTAGCCTTTTCTTTGGTTTTTGGCTGAAAATCAAATTGATTCTTATCAAGGAAGCTATTCCTTTGTGGTGAATTCTCCTTCAGCTTATCAATTCTCCGTGGATCGTGGCATCGTTCCGTTCATCTTCTCATCTTATCCATATTTTCTATTTTTCTGTTCTTGAGTTCTTGGAAGATCAACAATGGTGGTTCTTTTTTTTTTTGCTCAGCAAAAATAGATATATATTATTATGAAAAAGTACCAGAGGTACTAGAGATACAACTATTGATAGAAAATAAGCATGTGGATCTTGTGAATACAGAGACCCAAGCTATAACCCCTATGACTGTTACATGTATATAAACCACCCCACCCTACCTAGCTATTAAAAGCTTCCTTTAGGTTTGAAGACCACTGATTGAGGTGTACAGCAAAATCCTTCTCCATAGATTTAATCCACGACCAGAGGACAAAAACTGCTTCATCCATTAATCTACTCCCATTAAACGTGTGGTTTTGGAAGACTATCTTATTTCTGTGATTCCAGATTGACCATGTTAAAGCCACCCACCAGCATTTCCACCTTGTATGGTTCCTTACTCCAGCTGCCCCAAGTGTGTGCTGCAGGAAATGATCTCTTGGATTAATTGGCAGTGCTGTTGCTAAATTAGCCCAAGATATAGACTCCCACCACAGGGGTAAGGTACAGCTGCAGCTAAAAAATAAATGCTCTGCCTCCTCATCTTTAAGTCCACAGAATGGACATAACCTATCATTTACCACCACCTGACGCCTTATAAGATTCATTTTTGTTGGTAACCTGTCTTTGATCAATCTCCATGCGAAGATAGCTGATTTGGCTGGGATTTTTAATTTCCATAGGTCCACAAAATCAGAACTCTGGATTGACCCCCTTATCTCTCTCCATATAAGGTCATACCCGCTTTTAGATGAGTAATGTCCACTGTGGTCATGCTTCCATATCCATTTGTCTTCCCTATGAGGCTGAATTTGCTGCTGAGCTAAGTCCCCAATAAAAGAATCTGCCAACAGTAACTCTGATTCAAAAAGGTCCCTTCTCCAATTGAGATTCCATTCCCATCCAATGCTGTTGCTGGTTCCCATGCACGAAATAGTTGTCTGTTTTTGAGAGGATATGTTGTATAATCGTGGGTATTTCTCCCTTAAAGGCATCCCAGTATCTAACCACGGATCCTCCCAAAATCTGAATTTGTCACCGCCCCCCACTATCCAACCAGTTTCATTTCTTATTGCAGAATTCTGCTGCTGGTGCAGAATTGAAATTATATCCTTCCACCAGATGGAATCTTGATTTGCTGTTGTACCCTCCTCCAAAGCCCTCCAACCACCATACTTGGAATCTAGCAATTTTGCCCATGGCTCCTCTTGCTTGTGAAAAAGATCCCATCGCCACTTTCCCAATAGGGCTGCGTTAAAAGTCCGAAGATCTTTGACTCCAAGGCCACCTCTGTCTTTTGGTTGGCATATTGTCTTCCAATTGACCCAAGCTATCTTCCGCTGATCTAATCCTCCTCCCCATAAAAATCTTCTTTGGATGGCCTCCAATTTGGTTATTACTTTTGAAGGTACCCTGAAAAAAGAAAAGAAAAAAATAGGAATTGCTGTTAGAGTTGCATTGATAAGTGTCACTCTCCCCCCAACGGATATGTGTCTTTGTTTCCAAGTGGCGAGTTTTCTCTCACATTTTCTAACAAGAGGATCCCAAAGTTTGCTACGTCTTGGGTTATCCCCTATAGGGATACCTAAGTACGAGAAAGGTAAGGCCAAGATTCTACAATTTAGATAATCAGCCGCCTCTGCTGCCCATTGTCCAGCCTTCCCAATGACGCCAAAACTGCTCTTTGCGAAATTTATTTTTAGGCCAGATACAAGTTCAAAACTTCTCAAAATGGATTTAATCATCTGCACGTTTTGCATTGTTGCCTCCCCAAAAAATATAGTGTCATCTGCGTACTGTAATATATTGACTGGCATGTTATTTTTTCCCACCAGGAAACTGCTATATAGACCCTTTTCCATTGCTTCTCTCATGAGGCCCGTTAATCCTTCAGCGACTATATTGAAAAGAAAGGGTGCTAATGGATCACCTTGCCTTAGGCCTCTATTTGGAAGAAATTCTTCAGTGGGACTGCCATTAACCAAGATAGAGACCGAGGCTGATTTAAGGCAGCCCGCGATCCAGCTGACCCATTTAGGGCAGAAACCTAGTCTCTTCAACATGTAGAATAGGAAATCCCAGGAGACTGAGTCGTACGCTTTTTCATAGTCTACCTTAAACACCAAACAATGCTTTTTTCTCCTCTTTGCTTCCTCCACAGCCTCATTAGCTATGAGCACGCTATGCAAGAGGTGTCTACCACTTATGAATGCCGATTGTCTCTCATCAATTAAATCTGGCAGCACCTTCTTCAATCTATTTGCCAAGAGCTTAGCCACAATCTTATAAGTACAGCCTATTAGTGATATAGGCCTGTATTCATTAAGATTTTGTGGAGCTTTGACTTTTGGGATCAGAGCAACAAAGGATGCATTGCTGCCTCTCGGGAAGCTTCCATTCACATGGAACTCATCTAAAAATCTGCAGAAATCCGGCTTTAGAATATCCCAAAAATGCTTGATGAATCTGAAATTTAATCCATCCGGGCCAGGGCTTTTTTCACTTCCACATTCCCACACTGCGGCCCTGATTTCTTCCTCCTTAAAAGCACCCACTAGCATGTCATTATGAATCTGACCAATACCACGGAATTTAACCCCATCAAGGACCGGTCTACACTTTTCAGGTTCTCTGAATCTATTGCTGAAGAACCGACGGACCTCCTGTTTTACTACAGCAGGGTCATCGACCCATGAGCCATCTATTAGAATGCCTTTAACTGCATTATTAGATTGCCTAAAGTTCATCAGCAAGTGGAAATATCTTGAGTTACAATCTCCCTCTTTGCTCCATTTAACTCGCGCCTTTTGTCTCATTAAAGACTCATGAGAGAGTGCTGCAGCCCACAAGTCCTCTTGTAATTTTTTGCAGGTCATCAACTCTTGGGAATTCAGCTGCCTACTTGTGCTTTCAACTTCTAATCTGTTTAGGTCTGCTTCAAACCTTTGAACCTTCTTCAGTGTGTCACCATACTGCGTCCTATTCCATTCCTTCATTACTTCCTTGAGTTTTTTGAGTTTTTCTTTGAGGACAGTGCCCCCCCATCCCCTTGGGTGGAAATTTGTCCAGGTTTCTCTGACCATACTTTCAAAAGATTTGTCTTTCAGCCAGCAGTCAAAAACCTTAAAAGGTTTTGGCCCCCAATCAATGAATTTTGCCTTAAGAAGAATAGGACAGTGATCTGAAAAGTTTCTGTCCAGAGTAAAGCTGGTGCAGCTTGGCCATTTTTGAAGCCAATTGGAGGATACAAGGAACCTATCTAGTTTGCTCTTTGCAGTCCCGCTTGGCTTGAACCACGTGAATCTTCTCCCCATGGAAGGTATCTCTACAAGCTCCAGATCTGCTATCCATTCATTGAAATCGTTGATAATATTGTCATCCCATCCCCTTTGAGACGCCCCTTCTCTTTCAGAATGATGTCTGATGCTATTAAAGTCACCCAAGAAGCACCATAAGCCTTCAGGGTCTTGCTGTTTTAGATGCTTGAGTGATTCCCACAATTGCCTTTTATTCTGCCTATCACAGGGGGAGTAGATATTTACTATGTGTGTTTTCTGATTCTCCTGGGTCCAGACGCCTTCCAATGATATGTATCCTGTTCCCACTTCCCTGTTCTCTAATTTAAATGCCTGCTCCTTCCAAATGCACAGTAGCCCCCCTGCTGTGTTAGTAGCTGGTAGAAAATCCCAGCCAACATCTGGATATCCCCACAGAGTCTGGCACATATCCAGATGAATTTGATCCCTCTTGGTTTCTTGAATGCAAATCATGTCTGCCTTTTGTTTGTTGACCAGCCGCCTTATTGCTGCCCATTTAACCCCTCTCCCCAATCCTCTAACATTGTAGGACAGTATATTCATGATGATAAGGGCCTGTTTCCCATTGCCTCAGCCTCCTTGCTGTCTCTAGTCTCCATTCCAACTATCTTGTGGATGATTGTTGCCTGGTCTGAGTCACTGTGCACTCCCATGAGTTTTGCTATTTCCCACTGAAAAGCTGCTTCTTCCAATTGGTTTCGATTGGGATCGTCAGAATTTGCAATCTGCTCATATTTATCTTTGGCCGTGTCTTCTGTTTGATGTTGAGACCCACTAGGATTATGGGTTGGGACCAAGACCATGGGGGGGAATTTACTCTGAGAAATATGCTGTTGGCTTTGTTGGGCCAGATTCTGTTTGCACCCCTTTCTTCTAACAAAAACTTTCCACTCCTTTCCACACTCAAGAAACTGCTTAGTAGGGCTGTTGCTTAAGTGTTGAGGATTGTTGTTGCTGTGTTGATGGGCCTTTCCAATAAGAGGCCCAAGTTGGGCATGCTGTGTGTCACTTGCGGAGGGAAAGTTATTTTGAGTCACGTGAGCTATTGTGGCTGGTGCTTCTTTATCTTTGTTACCCACCTCCCTGTTTGTTTTCCTGTCCCTAATTTGGCAGCCACGTGGCAGAATGGAGAGTTTATGTGGCCCACTAATGCCTTCTCGGTCAAAACACAAAGGGCCTGCAAGGAGCTCAACGTCTACTTCCTCTTCCATGATACCTGCCTCTCCTTCCATCTCTGACACCATATTCTGGCCCCCAAGATCTTTCCTATTTCTTCCTTCATTCTGAAACTCTTCCCCTATTCGTGCTTCTAGGTCTGCGGTGGGCAAAAGCACAGGTGGCTGCTCCCTGTCTTTTCCCGTATCCGACCGCGCACTGTTTTCGAAGGTAGGTAGCTTTGCCCAGTCGCTTTGGGCTTTACCCACTGGATATACGACGGCGCACGGACTATTGGGTAACTGCGTCTTGCGGATGTCGTCGTCGTTATCGTCTCTTCCGACAAGGTCTGTCGGTATCGGCGCTGACTCTTCATCGGAGACGATATCGTCCGAGTCGATGTCGTCCGACAGGTTCAAAGAGGAACAGCTGCGATTACTGCGCATTCCGACGATGCTCGAGGCTTCTTCAACAATCTGAATCTCGTATGACTCCCCTCCGCTCGAGACATGGACAGTGTGATTGAACCATGGACTCCATGGGGTTCTTATAAGAACCCGGGCTCTGTCTAACCTTCTGAGGTCTTCCACGTCATCATCGACATCAACGAGCTCGCCGATTGCCGCCACTATATGCCTTAGGTTCCCTACGTCCCATGCTTGGGGGGGAACTCCCCAGCACTGAGCCCAGACTACCCTGTACCCAGGTCTCATTTTCGGGTTCCATTTTTCTAGCGAATGGAAGGGGGTCGTGCCATGTTGATCTTCTTCGTGGATGATTTCCTCTGCCTTGGCATCCGAAAGACCAAGGAGGAGTACCATGTTGTCACCTAGGTATTTCAGCACCACGTTCACACCTAACTGCCAAGGTAAATCATCTTCGATCCTTTCGAAAGAGGTTATCCTCTTTAGATGACCCACCCATGTTTCTGTTAGCCACTTCTTCTCCCCCCAATTTGCTTCTATTTGCACCGTCGAATGTGAATGCGTTTTCCTGGTGTGTGGGATTTGAGGGCGCGTCGTCTGTTCAACTTCCATAGTTGTGTTTGCTACCACAGAAGCATATGATCTTTGTTGGGGCCTGGGATGCGTGGGCTTTTGATATGTTGTTCTCACATATGTTTGGTTTCTTGGGTTGGCTTTGTGCTCCTCAGTCCTTGTTCTTCTTCTCCCATACTTTGGCAAGTTGACGTGCAGTTTGAGGCCATCTACAAAAGTATTATCGAGCTGTCTCTCCAGTTTGTGCTGATCGGCTACCCCCTTGAACCTTGCAAAACCGTATCTTCTTCCCATCTTGTTCCTGGTGTTTGGGATGAAAATTTCCCTCACATCACCCCATTTCTTGAAATGAGCCCATAGGTCTTTCGCATTCGTATGTTCTGGGAATCTCGTGAAGAAGAAAGTGGTAATGTCGTGATTCTCCCTCCAGTTTCGGCGACGATTACTGTGTAGCTTTCCTGGCCTCGTCTTAGCGTAGTTCACTTGAGGATCCTCTCGTGTTCTCTCGAGCACTCTCTGTTTTCCTCTCACTCTACTCACAGTAGTCCACTCACTCTCCCCCCCCCCCCCCTCTCTCTCTTTCTCTCTCTCACTCTCTCTCATCCTGGCCTCAAGGTAAAATAACAATGGTGGTTCTTGAATTTGCATCCGGAACAATCTGAACCAAGCGTCCATGGCTTGGATTGCATCAAAGGCTCTATCCCCTTCTTCATTTCTTTCATTCAGGTTCAAGCTTAGAGTAGTTAAAAGACATTCTTCCAACACCTCGTGAGCTTGTGGGGGAGTATAAGAGAGTACACATTACTCAGTTTTAGCCTGTTATCAGTTGATAATTTAGTCAATTAGTGCCTAACAACTTTGTAACAGCTGCCAACTAACTTAGGTTAGTTAACAGTTAGGTCAGTTGGCAGTTATCCAACTATATATTCATCTTTGTAATTAGTTACAGTTGAGTTGAATAATATTGATTTTCTCAATGTCAATCTCCTCTTCTCTCTCAAATTCTCTTATCAGAGCCTTTCCTAGATCCATTCAAAGGGCCATCATCATGTTATCCATGCATCAAGCCCAAAAGTGTTGGCCGTGAGGGAGTGTATTAGAAAAAGCCCAAGTCCCACATTGGCTAGAGATAAGGCCAAGATAGAGTATATAAGTGAGGGGCAACCCTCACCCTATGAGCTAGCTTTTGGGATTGAGTTAGGCCCAAACCTACACTCTAAGACAGCCCTACTAATAACTCCAAAATAATAAGATTCATAAGACTGCAATAACCCAAGTATTCTAACCATTACCATTTGCTATTTGTTAGGGGACAAACAAAAGTAATAGATTTTGAAATCCTATAAAAGATAGAAAGCAAACATAAATTTGGAACTCGCGTAATGCCATTTGAAATCATACAAGATGAAGCGACTATTAAGAAATCAGCAATGAAGAAAAAAAATAACTAAAAAGATACTGGTTATAAATGCCATTTACAGATTTTGAAAGGTACACTAAATTCATTGCAATTAATGTTGCAAGGCGTACCTGAAACCCAGATCCGAAAGAATTGACCACAAATATGTCCAGTGACTTGTGCTGCATGTGAACAAGTAAAAGACTTCAAATAATGCTCATGAATGTAATGCCAATGGAATCTATAGCAAAAGAAAGAATACCTTTAATCGAGTAGCAGAATCAATGAAAATATACTCCTGCCGCAAGAGAACACAAAGATTATAATGTTCCAGGAAAATGTTTAAAAATTAACATCTGGTTGTTGACTAACCTTGATTACAGAAGCCAAAGCTTGAAAGGAACATGAGATTATCATCAAAGCTGGCCAAAAGAACTGAACTTCAGAGAGCATCTGACCTGTATTTGAGCCACTGCAATGATAGGAAACAAATGATCAGATGGGGCCCACTTCATTTGAAGTGAAAGAGGAATTCCCTATGAATCTAGAGTCTAGGCACTGACTGCATGATATTTGTACCCCAACAAAAAGGTCTGACAAACATTACAGCTATTTTTGAGCTTCTATATCCGGTTATAAGCAGCTAGTGACCTGGCTTGTTTAACATTTTAATGACACTATACTTAAAACTATATGTGCAACAAATATTACTGGAAAGGTTAGAAGCAATGTAAGGTCCATTAACATTGTTGTTCTCCTTGCCCATTTACCGAGGGACACTGCTGATGTTACTTTTTATGATTGCAGAGCTAAAGTGCTTCAGAGGACCAAACTGAAGTCACATGTCTACTTAGGGCCGAAAAGAACGAAAGAGAGAGAATGAGTGGAGAGAGAGGAGAGAGAGACACTGGGTGGGAGAGTGTTAGGAATAGACGGGAAAGGAGAGAGAAGGGTCCTCGTCTGAGCATTGATCGGAAAAGGAACCAAGACCATCACCGCTACCAGCGAGCTAACTGGCGAGAACGTAACGACATAACCTCCTTTTACTTCACTAGATTCCCTGAAGAGATAACAAAAAAGGACCTGTGGTGGCATTTCAAGCAGGTGGGAGATGTGAGGGAGATTTTCATATCTCCAAAACGAAACAAAATGGGAAAGAGATATGGGTTCGTTAGATTTAAAGGGGTGCAGGATGTTCATCAGGTGGAGAAGAAACTTGACAGCATGGTGTTTGGAGGGTTAAAAATGTTCGTAAACACTCCCAGGTATGGGAG
This sequence comes from Glycine soja, assembly GCF_004193775.1. Lineage (NCBI taxonomy): Eukaryota > Viridiplantae > Streptophyta > Magnoliopsida > Fabales > Fabaceae > Glycine > Glycine soja. The sequence goes on from NC_041005.1 coordinate 8,700,921, forward strand.
ACCAAAACGTGAATACTCACAAGTAGAGGCTAAAGGAAGAACAGGGGGTAAGTATCATCTGGAGGGGTCCAAAGAATTAGCCTTGACACTGAAAACAGGAAAAAAGGAGCACATTCAGCAAGGGTCGTACGCGGAGGTAGTGAGGAGACACAGTTCAAGGGCAGCACAGAGGGGAATCCTATCTAAAGGGGAACTTAATTGTAATAGCTCGAGGTCATCAGTGAACCTTGAGATACAGGGGATAGGACAACAATGGCTCAAAGGGGCTTGGATAGGGAGACTAAAAAATATGGCAATGTTTGAGAGGATAGAGGAGTACCTGTGGTGGGATATTGGAGATAACATATATCCGAAGTACATCGGGGATGACATGGTGCTACTCCATGGTCTCACAGAACAAAAAGCTAAGCGAATGTTAGAGGAAGATAAAGAAGGGTGGGGAGAAGTTTTCACGTCCTTAGAGCCATGGAACCCACATATTCGCGCTGGCTCTAGACTGACGTGGGTTCACTGTTGGGGGATACCACTGATGGCGTGGGACATGCAGCATATTAAAAAAATAGTGGCCTCCATCGGTGAAATGGTGGGTGTTGACGATGACGTAGAAGAACTCAACAAGCTGGACATGGCAAGGATCTTAATCAGGACATCATGGAAGCCACTTATACAGCATTCCGCGAATGTCCACATACAAGGAGAGTCATATGAGGTGCACATTGTGGAGGAAAGCGGGAAGTCGTGTGCTAACTGCCAACGTCAACAATGGAGCGATCATGGCTCATCGGAGGAGATACAATCGGATGAAAGTGAAGATGGAACAACATGGGGAGAAATCACTGTTCCTCGTGCTGGCAACTCGTGCAAGGAAGGGACGCCATCCAAACAAGGCAGCGCGGAGGGGGAGGAGCGTATGGAGGTGACGAACATGCATGTTGGAGAGACGCAGGAGACGTCGACAATCCCAGTTGCGGCTAACACGTTCGACAGTACCAGGGGAGAGGCGCCACCGACGGAGGAGCAGGAGAAGCCGTCGGAGCCGAAAAACTCGTATCAGAGCCATAACTCCGGCGCTGAGGGAGACGAACGGCTACGGGTCATCACAGGTTTGCATGCAGGACCAGAACCGCGGGGTAAAGACAGTGACCGCAAGGTAATACCGCAGTCTGCCCCAGTGCAGACAGAGGACGTTCAGGTACAGGTGCTTGGTAGGAAGGTGCAGGGGACAGACCAGCTATCTATGACCCATAAGGAAGGACTTCGGCAAAAGGGAACATCTGATCCTGGGGAAAGCGCAGATAAATATCACCAAAGAGGAAAGGGGGGGTCAGTTTTGAACGTTGAAGACAGGAAGAGGGGTTTTATATTTGAAAAACCATGTGACCAGCACATGGGATGGGAAGTGGATGGGGCTGTTACTATCCACACCCCCAATAAAATATGTAACCCTCAATTAACAGACCCAAATAGTTCCACTCAAGCCCAAGGCAGCTCGTGGCAGGTCTACTCCCGAAAAGGAAGGGGCAAAAAGAAACAAGCCCAATTATGTGGAGCTAATAGCCCGCGGGATTTCTTAGCCTCTGAACTAGTGGCCTCTCAACCACAACACCAGAAGATGATCAAAAACCCTGCAGAAGATCAGATAAGTGATCCCCTGCAACAACACACGGCCCAATCACAACGGAAACATGATGGGGACTTTCACCAACTAAATGATGATGGGGATTTTCAATCAGCAAGAAACTATCAAGAGGCAGAAAGCACTTGGAGAATGGTCACAGAATTAGGCCTGACTACACGCCACTCTCAAAAAAATTATGTTCAGAAGCTGTTGGAATTGGAGAGTAGAGATGTTGAAGAGGTTGAAAGGTTGGGAAGCAGGAGACTAAACCAATGAACATTATTTCATATAATGTTAGAGGGTTGGGGAGGGGATAAAGTGGCCTACAATCCGTAGGATGGTTAGGGAGAACCACATAGATATGTTATGTATACAGGAGACAAAAAAGGAGTGTTGACAAGTCCATGTGCACTGCATTGTGGGGAGATCCAGATATCAGATGGGAATCGCAACCTTCGGTCAATTCGGCTGGTGGCATTCTATGTATATGGAATGAGAAAAGTTTCAAGGTAGAAAGAAGAACTTCAGGAGCTGGATTCATAATGCTGACAGGAAAATGGCGCCAGGAAACACAGCTAGTACATGTAATTAATATATACTCACCATGTAATCTCCAAGAAAAAAGGTCATTGTGGGAAAACATTTAACACCTGAAAAATCAAAATCCTGAAGGCTATTGGTGTATTTTGGGGGATTTCAATAATATAAGGACAGCTGCAGAGAGAGTGGGATCAAGTCAGAGGGGGCAGCATGAGGGAAACATCCGGGAATTTAATGACTGGATAGCGGAGTTGGAAGTTGAAGAAGCACCTTGGGTGGGGAAGCGGTTTACTTGGTACAGACCAAACGGCAATGCTAAGAGCAAGCTGGATAGGTTTTTGATCTCTCCAGAATGGTTGTCCAAATGGTCTGCTTCATCTCAATACACTCTCAAGAGGAACTTTTCAAATCATTGCCCTGTCATGCTCAAATCTCAGAGCATTGATTGGGGTCCTAAGCCTTTTCGCATTCTAGACTGCTGGCTCAAAGATCAGTCCTTCAAGAAGCTGGTTCAGCAAACCTGGTCCAATAATAATCAAGGAGGGTGGGGAGGTTTTGTGTTAAAACAGAAAATTAAAGCTCTCAAAGTCAGCATCAAGGAGTGGAACAAGACACATTTTGGAGATACTTTAAGAAAATACAAGAAAATAGAAGAAGATCTAAATAAGCTGGAAGAGGAGTCAGATGATAGGGTGCTAAGCCATCAAGAGCTGGAAGTTAGAAGGCAGCTGCAGCAACAGCTATGGGAAGCAGCCCAAGCACATGAATCATTATTAAGACAAAAGGCAAGATCAAAGTGGATTAAGCAGGGAAATTGCAATACTAGATTTTTTTCACCTGATGATAAATGCTAGGAGGAGGAACAATTGCCTGAATGGGGTGTTGATTGATGGTTTGTGGAGAGATGAGCCTTCAATAGTCAAAGAGGAGGTGCGGACTTTTTTCTTGCAGCGCTTTCAAGAAACTGATCAGGCAAGACCAAGACTTGACGATATTCATTTCCAGTCCATCGATTTCCAGCAAAATAAAATGCTGGTGGAGCGTTTTAATGAGGAGGAGGTTAGGAGGGCGGTATGGAGTTGTGGTAGTGATAAGAGTCCGGGTCCGAACGGTCTAAATTTTAAATTCATCAAGCTTTTTTGGGATATAATCAAACCTGATTTCCTAAGATTCCTAGATGAATTTCATGTAAATGGAGTGGTACCAAGGGGCCTTAATGCATCATTCATAGCTTTAATTCCAAAGGTAGTAGATCCTCAAGTGTTGAACGAGTACAAGCCTATCTCACTGATAGGATGTACCTACAAGATATTGGCTAAGATTTTGGCAAATAGATTGAAGAAGGTTATGCACTCCATCATAAGCGAGCGACAATCAGCATTCATAGAAGGCAGGCACATGCTTCACAGTGTGCTAATAGCAAATGAAGTAGTGGAAGAAGCCAAAAGAGGTCAAAAGTCATGTATTATCTTCAAAGTTGATTATGAGAAGGCGTATGACTCAGTGTCGTGGGATTTCCTTAAGTACATGATGACAAGAATGGGTTTTTGTGCTAAGTGGATTCATTGGATACATGGCTGTCTAGAATCAGCATCGGTATCAGTCCTTGTTAACGGCAGCCCTTCATCTGAGTTCGTGCCTCAAAGAGGACTTAGGTAGGGAGATCCTCTATCACCTTAGTTATTTAACATTGTTGCTGAAGGTCTTAATGGCCTTATGACCAATGCTATGGAGAAAAGGCTATTCAAGGGATTTCTATCAGGCTCAGATAATGTGGAAATCAGCCTCCTTCAGTATGCAGACGATACTATATTTTTTAGGGAGGCAACTATGGAGAATGTTAGAGTTGTTAAAGCGATTTTAAGGGCTTTCGAGCTTGCATCGGGATTAAAGATTAATTTTGCTAAAAGCAGTTGTGGGGTGTTCGGTGTGTCAGAGGAATGGATAAGCGAGGCAGCCAATTACTTGCATTGTAGCTTGATGGCCTTTCCTTTCTCATATCTTGGTATCCCTATTGGGGCCAATCCGAGAAGATGCCAAACGTGGGACCCTATCATCACCAAATATGAGAGAAAATTAGAGAGATGGAAACAAAGACATTTGTCTTTTGGGGGGAGAGTGACACTTATAAATTCAGTGCTAACGTCCTTGCCTATTTATTTTTTCTCTTTTTTCAGGGTCCCAAAAAGGTGGTGAAAAAGCTAGTGAGACTTCAGAGAAACTTTTTATGGGGTGGTGCATCCGACCAAAATAAAATTGCTTGGGTGAAGTGGGAAGCGGTGTGCTTGCCAAAGGAGGAAGGAGGCTTGGGGGTTAAAAACATCACATCTTTTAACGTGGCACTTATGGATAAATGGAAGTGGGAATTATTTCAAAGTCCGGGGGAATTGTGGGTAAGGTTAATTAATTCAAAGTATGGTGGCTGGAGAGGTCTAAATGAAGATCTGAGAGCTGCTAAAGAATCTATATGGTGGAGGGATTTGAAGAAAGTGTGTCAACATACATAGCAGGGGCAGCTTTTGAACAACTCAATAACATGGCAGGTTGGGTGTGGAAATCAAGCAAAATTCTGGGAGGATTCATGGACAGGAGGTGGGAATAAATTATTGGAGAAGTATCCTCGACTATACACCATATCGGAACAGCAAAACCAATTAATTCAGAACATGGGAAATCACAAAGAATATGGTTGGGAGTGGGACTTTAAGTGGCGAAGATCATTCTTTGATAATGAGATAGAGATGGCAGTTTCTTTTATTCAAAGAGCTGGAGGGAACCAGAACTAGACCTACAACCGCTGACCAGTGGGTGTGGGATTCTGACCCAACTGGTCAGTACTCAGCTAAGAGCGCCTACAAGGTGCTTAGACAGCATGTACCTATGGAGGTTCAGGGGGAAGAGTTCAAGGAGTTGTGGAAGCTCAAGGTTCCATCTAAAGCGGCTGTGTTTGCTTGGAGATTACTCATGGATAGGCTACCGACGAGAGAAAACCTGAGGAAGAAGCAAATTGACTTGCAGGATTTCACATGTCCCTTTTGTGGAAGTGTGGAAGAGAGCGCGTCACATCTGTTTTTTCATTGCTGGAAAATAATTTCAGTTTGGTGGGAGTCATTGTCTTGGGTGAATTTGGCGCATGTTTTCCCTATCCACCCAAGACAACATTTTATTCAGCATGCGTCTTATATTGTGGAAGGAATGGCAGCATCTAGATGGAAAGGATGGTGGATAGCACTGACTTGGAGCATATGGAAGCACAGAAATGACATAGTTTTTTCCAATAGCAATTTCAATGCAAACAGATTGATGGAGGACGCACTGTTTTTGGTATGGACGTGGATGAAAAACTTAGAGAAGGATTTCACCACTCACTACAATCAGTGGTCATCAAATCTGACTCAAGGTTTTAGATGTAGTAGTCATTAGGTGTGCAGGGCAATCACTTGTAATTGAGCCTGCTGTGTGCCCCAACCTGGGGTGGACAACTAAGCGGGCTGATTTCAAATTTGTCACACTTGTATCTTACTCATGTACACTTTCAGTACCTCTGGTACTTTCTTAATATAAATATATAATTATTTTGGCTGATAAAAAAAAAAAACATGTCTACTTAGGGGAATATAATGACTAGTCACTCATTTTTTGAATTGGGAATGGAGATTAAAATTTAAGTCTGATATTTTCACGTCAATATCTTTTGTCAAAGCTCATTCACTACACATTTTTGGGAATACTTGATTCACATAGGCATCTGACCTAATTAGAGAACTCAACATGAGAAAATGGATATGGAGAGTGATAGGTATTGAATTTCTCCATATTATAAAGTCAAATTACCTTGTAATAGCCACCACAACACCAACAGCTACAAGTAAGCACCCAACCAATTGATTGATTGAGTATCTTCTTCTCAAGAGAAGAGTAGAAAACATTAGCTGCCAAACCAAAAAAGTCTGCAAAAAAAAACAAATTCATAAACAGTTGAGAAATTAATACTACATATAATGATGCATTAAAATAACTAGCACACTGGTCAACAAAAACACTACTATGATTATGCATATAATAAGCTGCAGTCAGTGTCATCCCATTAAAAAATGTCAGGTTTCAAGTGATCTGGATCTGCACAATAATGTTTGCCATTAAGTACCTTAAATTTCAAAAGTAATGCAATTTTCCCAATTAATTGCACTTAATGGCACCATTTAGAGATGCTTGACTGTTACTAATAATGACAACACAGGTTGTATGAAATGTAAAAAGCAAAATATTATATAAAAAAAATGTTTGTAGTATAACAATACTATCATGAGGGTCATATCACTAAATTCACCCAATGCTAATAACATCAGTAATAATAAAGTTTCCGCAGATGCATAAGTCATGAATAGCCATCAGTGATGAATGAGGGAAGGTGCTACAGATTTTACATCACTACTGTCATTTGCTTCCTTCTTGGTTAGAATATATTAGAGTAGATGAGTAAAATTACACTCTATTCTGTTGTAACTACAGTTAGCTATGTTAGTTGACTTCAACTAACCTTAGGATAGTTGACAGTTACTATTGTTAACTGTAATAATTGTTTGGTCCTAGTATAAATACTAGAGATGTAACTGTTTTCAGTTTTTTTTTTTTGGAAGGCAAAGATAATTTATAATATAGAATAAAAGTACCAGAGGTACTACATAATACAAATGGGAGTCCTGAGAGATCAGGAGATACAGCGCCCTACACAATTGAATACCCTACTAACAAAAACTTTAGCTAAAAGCTATAGACATATTTGAAGACCAACAGTAATAAGGAATCTGGAAATTCCTTTCCCAACCCCTCAACCAAGTCCATAATAGGAACAGAGTGCTATCTGTCAGCCTAGTGATATCAACGGTTTGATTCTGGAAAATAATATCATTCCTGAGCCTCCAAATTGAATTTGTAACTGCTATCCACCACATTGTCCTTCTTGTGTTAGAAACCTTTGAAGCTGCTGAGGAATAATGCTGGAGAAAATTATCCATTGGCCTGCAGTGAAACACCTTGTCTTCCTTTACCCAAGATAGGAATTCCCACCACAAAGGCATAATTTTGCCACAAGTGAAAAACAAGTGGGATGCGGTTTCAGATTGACTATGACAGAAGGGACATAGATCATCTTCAACCTGAATTTGCCTCTTGATCAAATTGTCCTTCGTGGGAAGTCTATCCCATAATAACCTCCAAACAAAAGATAGGGCTTTAGGAGGGACTTTGATCTCCCAAAGTTTCTTGAATCCCAGGTGCTGACCTTCATCATCCAGCTCAGATTTAATAACTTGGTATGCAGATTTAGTTGAGATAATCCCAGTAGATTCAGCTCTCCAAACCCAGGTGTCGTTGAAGTTGTTGTTTAACCTGATTTCATGGATGTGATCAATGAATTTAGAAGCTAGCTGCACCTCATTATCAAACAGGTGTCTTCTCCAAGCCATGTTCCAAACCCACCCATTCTCTGTCCAAGATCCCACCTCTGCCACCCTTAGATCTCTTTGGGAAGAGATTCTGAATAATTCAGGGAATTGGTCCTTGAGAGGAACTCCCTCATCACCCTAAGGATCTTCCCAAAAAAGGAATTTGTCACCTCTCCCCAACTTCCACCAGATTTGGTTAGCAGCACTGGTCACATTCTGTTGTTGAGAGATGACCCTTAAGTCAGCCCACCAAGTAGAAAAATGCTGCTTTCGAGGTCCATGATCCAATCCCCTCCAACCATTGTACTTAGAGTTCAAAATTCTGGTCCAAAGTTGGTCTGGTTGGTGGAACATCATCCACTTTCATTTGAACAAAAGATCCTTGTTGAGAATTTGAATATCTTTGATCCCCAACCCTCCCCTATGTTTAGGAGTGCAGCACTGACTCCAAGAGATCCAAGCAATCTTCCTTCCTTCTGGCTTCCCCCCCCAAAGGAATTGTCTTTGAATAGTAGAAATCCTATGAGTGATAGCTGAGGGAACCCTGTAAAAAGACAGGAAAAATAAAGGTAGTGCTGTTAGGACAGCATTGATAAGTGTGATCCTACCAGCCATAGAGATATATCTCTGATTCCATGTGCTCAGCTTAGCCTCAAACTTCCTTATGACAGGATCCCATACCACCCTCCTTCTAGGATTAGCTCCCACTGGAATTCCTAAATAGCAGAAGGGAAGTTGCAGTAATGAACAATTGAGATAAGTAGCAGCAGAGCTGCACCAAACCGCAGATTGGCCAACAGCACCAAACTGGCTCTTAGCAAAGTTGATCCTCAGCCCAGAAACCATCTCAAAGCTTCTAAGAATGGCCTTCACTGCTTTGACGTTTTCCATGGAAGCTTCTCCAAAAAACAGTGTCATCAGCATATTGAAGAACATTCACAGAAACTTTGTTCTTCCCCACCAGAAAACTTCTGAAGCTATTTTGGGAAACTGCTTCTCTCATCAGCCCTGTCAATCCCTCAGCCACTAAATCAAAGAGAAAAGGTGCCAAAGGGTCACCTTGTCTCAATCCTCTTTGGGGGTTAAATTCTGAAGTTGGGCTGCCATTAACAAGAATAGAAATGGAAGCCGAATTAATGCAGGCCCTTATCCACCTAATCCATCTCTCTCATGGAACCCCATTCTCTTCATCATATAAATGAGAAATTGCCAAGATACAGAATCATAGGCCTTCTCAAAGTCCACCTTAAATACCATACAAGGCTTCTTAGATCTTCTAGCCTCCTCAATCACTTCATTAGCCACCAGAACTCCATGAAGCAATTGTCTACCCTGTATAAATGTTGTCTGCCTTTCATCTACAAGATGAGGCATGACTTTTTTCAGCCTATTAGCCAACACTTTGGCAATAATTTTATAAGTGCAGCCAATAAGGGATATAGGCCTGAAATCGTTGATAGCTTGGGGATCTTTCACTTTAGGGATGAGGGCAATAAAGGAGGAGCTACTGCCTTTGGGGAAGGAAGCATTAACAAAGAATTCATCAAAAAATCTCAGAAAATCAGGTTTAAGCTCCTGCCAGAAATGCTTAATAAATCTGAAGTTAAGCCCATCAGGCCCAGGGCTTTTGTCATTGCCACAGCTCCACACGGCACAAATGATCTCTTCTTTAAAAGGCTCTACCATGCTATCCTTTTGAGAAACAGATAGGACACTGAAGTGGACTCCATCCAGGTTGGGTCTTTGGTGATGAGGTTCATGAAATCTATATTGAAAATGCTGCAGAACCTCTGCCTTGACCAGGGAAGGATCTTCAACCCAAACACCATCAATGAACAACCCCCTGATCGCATTTCTCCTCCTACTATAATTTATTAATTTGTGAAAATATAAACTGTTGCAATCCCCCTCTTTAACCCATCTACTTCTAGCTTTCTGTCTCAAGATAGACTCATGGAGACTAGCCTTTTCCCATAGCTGAGATTGAAGATCCTTCAGCTGTTTGATTTGATGCTCCGAGGGCTGAGAGGGCATAGAGTTCTCCAACTCATTCATACTCTGTTGCAACTGCTTTATCTGAATATTAATATCTGCTGAATTCTCCTTACTCCACCTTTTCAGCCTGTGTTTAAGATTCTTGAGCTTGGTTTTTAAGGCAAAACCCCCCATCCCAAGGGCTGATAATCAGACCAGCATTCTTTCACCACTTGCTGGAATTCCTTGGTCTTTAACCAACCATCAAAGACCTTAAAAGGCTTAGGGCCCCAGTCAATGGTTTTGGATTGAAGTAAAATAGGGCAATGATCAGAATAGTTTCTCTCAAGGTTGAATTGAGAGCTATCAGGCCATAAATCAAGCCAATCATCCGAAATCAGAATCCTGTCAAGCTTACTTTTACAAGTCCCATTAGGCCTTACCCAAGTAAAAGGTTTACCCATACAAGGAATGTCCTCCACCTCCATATCAGCGAGCCAATCATTAAATTCTTCTATGATTTGAGTGTTTGTATTGCTATTATTAATCCCCATTCTTTCTGAAGAGTATCTGATGCAATTGAAGTCCCCAACCAAACACCAGCAGGAATCTAGGAGCTGAGATTTTCTATTGTTGAGGTTCTGCCATAACTGCCTTTTTCTAGCAGTGTCACAAGGAGCATAAAGATTAATAACTACTACTCTTTGCATTTGAGGCAACCAAACTCCACCCAACATAATGTAGTCTTTATCTGAGCATCGAAAATCAACCTGAAATTTATTATTATCCCATATGCATAATAATCCCCCAACAGCATTTATAGCAGGCTGCCATTCCCAAGCCAGATCACTTTGTCCCCATAGGAATTGACATGAAGCTTTGTCCAGAGATTCCTTTTTGGTTTCTTGAAGACACAAGAGATCAACATGAAACTTCCCTACCAAACTCCTGATAGAAGCCCATTTGAGACCTCTACCCAGCCCTCTAATATTATAGGACATGATATTCATCTATGAATATTCTTGTTTCCCAGCTGCAATGCCTCTTTCCTATCCCGAATCTCCATGGTCTTGAAACTGTGAATACCTTCCTGATCTGATTCATGATGGAGGCCTAAGGATTTCGCAAGAATCCACTGCTGGTTGGCCTCTTCGAATTCTTCAAGAGAATTTCCATCCACATTGTTAATCTCCTTCATCTCCACCATATTACTACTGTTTGGGCCTTTAAAAAGGGGATCCTTTGAACCAGGTACAGCCTTGTCCTCCATTAACGATGTGTTTTCTTCAACTACAGGCATAAGAAGGCAGCCTTTTGATGGGCCGTGTCTTTGCCTAGCATAAACTTTAGGGAACCAGTCCACATTCCTGTTTGATGGCTGGGTCAATATTATTTGTTTTTTCTTTTTGCACTCCTCCAATTTCTTTATTGGGCCCGAAATGGAACTTGGCCCAATATCCTTTTGAACCTGAATGTGGCCTATGTCATGACAATACCCCCTATCCGTTGCACATGTCTTATATGCCACTTGAGTGTTAAACGGATTTCCTGCTGCTTCTTCAGAATTTGAAAACTTTCCGCATTGATCTTCCTCAGACTTTCGAGGCCCGACTGTAACAGGGTCCGAGGTTATGACCTCTGAGGAAATATTTCCCTGCTTCTTCTCTGCACAAGCAATCCCTTGGTCAACCTTTGCCAAAGTAGAGTCCTGAAGGTGTGTCACTGCGCCGCCTGCACTTTGTCTGCATGCATCAGAAGCTAGGTTATTGTCCACTGGGTCAAAACGATTCCGAGATTGTCCGCAAGAACCGCTGGGTAATTCGTTTGACTGGTGGTTCGAAGGGAACTTGTTGTTGGTGGCGGACAACTCTAGAGAATAGGAGAAGGATGTGTCGTCGTCGTTGTCTTCCGCCACGACACCTTCCTCCTCCGACGTGATCTCCTCCGTCCACTCTTCGGACATGGACGTTCTGGTTCTCCACGCATCCCCATCGTCACCTACCTCCTCCACCAACCACACCCTGTAATCTTCTTCCCCACAATGAACCTTCACTTCCTTGATGATCGCCGACGGCAGAGGAGTTCGAACCAGCAAGCGTGCGCGGTCCAGTCGTCGCCGGTCGTCGGTGTCTTCATCAGCCTCTATAACGTCTCCAATAGTTGAGACGACCTGCTTCATATGATCCACTTTCCATGCTTCAATCGGAAAGCCCCATAATTGAAGCCACACAACCCGATTAGATGACCTGTAACCCGATCGCCATCTCTCGAGGGAATAGAAAAGGGTATTGCCACCGTTCATCTCTGAGTTGATAAGTTGTTGGGCTTTATCCTCTGAAAGGCCAATTAGAAGGACCATGTCGTCTCCGAGGAATCTGGTGCTGATGTTATATCCCAGTTCCCACGATATGTAGTCCTCCATTTTCTCCAGCTTCATCGGTTTCTTCAACCTACCAACCCAAGCCCCTTCACACCAGAAATCACGACCTTTAGTGGGTTCGATGGTAATTGTTGGAATACCACCTGCACCGGTCATCGTTCCTCCTGAACCTCCTTTCTGAACCACCACCTCCACGTATGATCTCACCCGAGGACTGTTAGTAGCCTGAAGATCCTTGACAGCTTCTTTGTTTTGCTTCCCCCCTTTATCTACTCTTGTATGCGTCTGAAACTTCGACGCTAGCCTTGTGAACCTGGGAAGATTGACGAACAGCTTGTGATCGTTTATGAAAATATTATCCAGGTGCGTCTCCAGAATCTTTACATCCGAGACACCCTTGAACCTCACGAAACCAAACCTTCTGCCCTCCTTGTTGCGACGTTTGGCGATGAAAACTTCACACACATCACCCCAAGTCTTAAACTTCTCCCAAAGCCGCACTTCATTAACGTCGTCTGTGAAGTTAGTGAAGTAAAAGGATGTAATATCCTCCTTATCTCTCCAGTTGGGATGATTGGACGAAAGGTTATGGGTTGTTCTGTTCTGTGAAGAAATCTTCTTTACTATCTTTGCTTCCCTCCTACTGATCACCTTTGTCCATTCTTCCTTTCTATCAGGTCTGTCATCATTCACTTTCTTGTTCCAGTATTCCTCGTCTTGTCGTTTGTGTTCCTGGTTCCCCCCTTCGATCTTCCATTTGTTTCTTCATATCGCAACTTTCTGGAATTGCTCCGACGACGTGAGGATTCCTCGTTTCTCCTATCTTTGTCTCTCCCCCTCTCCCTGCTACGTCTGCATAATCTTCTGTTGTCACATGATCGATCTCTCGCAAACTCTCGTTCTCTCAGAATATCTCTCTGTCTCTCTATTTCACGTGCTCTCCCTCTCTCAGACACTCTTTCTCTAAGGTGTGTCTCTCTCTCTCCCTCTCTCTCTCTGAAGTGTTTCTCTCTCTCTCTCTAAGGTGTTTCTCTCTCATCGTGAGGATTCCTCGTTTCTGTTTTCAGTTGAATTGGTGAACACCAAAAACTCCATTTTCTGAAGTTAGAAATTTTCTCTCTTTCCTTTTCTTAAATCCTTTTAATAAAAGGACAGGCAAACAGCACAAACCACAAATGCAGCCATGCCATTAGAACATACTGAATATGTTTTAAAATAACAAGCCTCCTATACTTTAGGAGTAACTGCTACATGCTATGATAAATATGACAATGAAAAGGCTTAGGTATGATGCTATCATAGTGAGAGACAGAGCAGCCTCAATCCGTTTTTTTTTTTTGAACGGCCAAAATTATATTAATTAGATAATAAAAGATACATATTACCAGAGGTACTACAAGAAATCATAGGAGGTAGGGTCTCCTGAGTCAGAAAGCAATTAAAAGTATCTAACATCCCAACAAAAACAATACATCCCATCCCAACATCACAAACACTACTTAAAAGCTAAAGCCATAGATAAAGACCATTGGTGAAAAGGAACAGTAAAATCCTTTTCCCAACCCCTCATCCAGGACCAAGAGAGGAAAATTGTATTATCCACCAGCTTGGAGATGACAAAAGGATGGACTACATTTTTTTTTGGAAGGAAAAATTATGAATATTATTAATATACTAAACAGTACCAGAGGTACTGAAGGTAACAATTACAAGGCACGAAGGTGCCACCTTCCAAAAACAGAAATATCAACAACCCCAACATAGCCCACCAAAAGGACACCAATACAGATACCATTTAACCAAAGGCCTCCACAAGATTGGTAGAACAGTGGTTAAATGATGTATTGAAGCCTTTCTCTCCAACTTTTAGCCAAGACCAAACTAAAAATAATGCATGTTTACGGATGACGCTAGTTCTATCAAAATATTTTTGAAAGAAAAGTTAAGACTTTAGAGTTTTAGCACACCTTTGGTGAGTAATGAGAAGCAAAATAGTCTTAGTTTCCATGATGCTACAGGTTGATAAAAGTCAAAACTCTCTGATTTCTTGCCAATAAATTAGCACGTTTATATTATAGATCAATGCTATATTACAATATGCAGAAATGAGGTTGGGACAATTGGGATGATACACTCTTTTTTGGGAAAGCATCCATGGAAAATGTTAAAGCGATCAAGGTGATTTTGAGAAGCTTCGAACTTGTCTCAGGCCTCAAAATTAATTTCTCAAAGAGTAGTTTTGGGACAATTGGGATGTTAGAGAGTTGGAAGGTGGATGCTGCTAGGTATTTAAATTGCGAGTTATTGGTCATACCATTTCTATATCTGGGCCTCCCGATTGGGGCAAATCCAAGGCGGTCTGACACATGGGATCCTATAGTCAAGAAATGTGAGAGAAAATTGACAAAATGGAAGCAAAAGCTATTATCTTTTGGGGGAAGGGTAACACTCATAAACTTTGTCCTAAATTCTATTCCTATATATTTTTTATCTTTTTTTAGGGCTCCAAAAAAAATTATGGACAAAATGGTGTGGATTCAGAGACAATTTCTGTGGGGCAGAGGTGTGGAGGAGAAGAAGATAGCATGGGTAAAGTGGGAGTCGGTGTGCCTACCAAAGGAGAAAGGTGGACTAGGGATCAGGGACTTAAGGAACTTTAACTATGCACTCCTTGGAAAGTGGAAATGAAGCTTTTTCCATAACAAAGAAGAATTATGGGCTAGAATATTGGACTCAAAATATGGCGATTGGAGAAATTTGGAGGAAGCAACAAGGGGCAGTAGAGTATCAACATGGTGGAAGGATCATAGATCCTTCAGGTGCAGATGACAGCATTTTCGATAAAGGGATAAAATGGAAAGTGGGGTGTGGAGAAAAGGCCAAATTTTGGGAGGATGGATGGAAGGAGGATGGAGTACCATTTAAGTTGAAATACCCCACACTTTTCTCCATTTCCAAACAGCAACAACATCTCATAAAAATGATGGACAACTTCACAGCTACAGGTTGGGAATGGGACTTTAAATGGAGAAGGCAACTTTTCGATGATGAGATGGAGATGGCTGTAAAGTTCTTAGAAGATCTAGAAGGTATCAGCATCCACCCGGATCGAGAAGACAAGTGGATTTGAAAGGAAGATGCATCGGGTGTCTATACAGCAGGGAGCGGGTACAAGAAGCTTATGTCAGCCCAAACTGATGAAAATCAGGATGGTGTTTTTACTGAGTTGTGGAAGGTCAAGGCTCCTAGAAAAGCTGTGTTCTTCGCGTGGAGACTACTTAGGGACAGATTACCAACAAAAATGAACCTGCACAGGAAAAATGTGGAAATAAATGATCCCACATGTCCATTCTGCAAATATAAAGATGAGGATGCAACACATCTCTTCTTTAGCTGCAACAACATAATGCCACTCTGGTGGGAATTAGTATCATGGACAAACACTTCAGGACCATTTCCACAAATCCCAAGAATGCATTTCCTCCAGCATGTGGTTTGGAATCAAAATGGCTCTAGTTCTCAGATTTGGAAATGCTGGTGGATCTCCTTGACCTGGAGTATTTGGCAGCATCAAAATAACATTGTTTTTGAACAGGACAGTTTTAATGGTAGTAAGATACTAGAGGATGCAGTTTTTCTTTGCTGGACTTGGCAAAAATATCCGAATAAAGACTTTGACGTGTCGTTTCATCACTGGTCCAACAATATGAATGAGGCATTTATGTGATTAGGGGGGGACTCTATATGTATTTTGGGTAGCTGTGGGCCAAGCAAACTGTCTGAATTATGGTTTCCTAATTCAATTTAGATATTCTGTATTAGGGAACCATAGTCCTGCTAAATTTGGTCCAATGTTGTAATTTTAACAGTACAACTTGTACTGATTAACATATAATACAATATTATTTTCGCTGAGTAAAAAAAATAGATGAATGCTATAAGGTCCCTAATTCTGAATATATTACAAAAACTATCATGCCGCTCAAAGACCACTGACTAAACCCAATCAATGCCACAGCATTTCAATCAAATTCTCAAATCTCAGGCACTGCTGTATAGCATGCCATCCGTATCATGTAAAATGAAAGCAGATTTTCTAAAATAAGACCTTGCCAAATGTATGACAAATGCAAACCTGAAAATAAAGTAAACCCCGCAGATGTATAAAATAAAGGGCAGATGTATATTGTTTTAAATAAAGACAAGCATGTATTTTTGTTCGTCACCCTCTCTCATCGTTTGATGACAAGGGCAGCTCAAAATATCTAAGATACCTGATTCAATATGGGTATGACTGGTCCAGGAAGTACGGCTGCAGAAGGTAATTAACATTCAGTTCAGAAACACCAAAAGCCAACACTTAAGGTATGCTTAGTGGAAAATTGAGAGCAGAGTGAAAATGGAGTGGAATGGAAAGATTTTGAATTTCACTCACTTTCAAGGTACACACCACACAAATTGCAACCTCTGCTTTTGTTCTTTCCTCTAGAAACATTTCAAACTTCATATTTTTTTTTCATTTCACACTTTTATAATTGCTGATTATCTAACACTATAAAACCTAACATATTATTTATTTAGAAACACAATTAAGACAACCCCAATGGGATATCTTATCAAGGAGTGCTCTAAGGACACTAACTAAGGAACATTTAATACACACTATTAAATGTTTTTAATCACTTAAATAAACAAGTATTGCATTTTAAAAATAATTTAGTTTTCATGCACTGATAGTCTAAAAGATTTTTACACTGTCATCTATACACAGATAGACATGTATCTAGTCAACTTGCCGAGTTTTATAATATTTATTTAAAAAATAGTCACATCTAAGATGATTTCTGCTTGATTGAACGTGTAAAAATCTTTACACTCTTAGTATATGAAAATTAAACTATTAAAAATTAAAACACCGGTGTGTTTGGTAAGGCATTCGGGGAGCTTATAAGCTCCTTTGACTAGCTTCTAGCTTATAAGTTTCCAGCTTTTCAGCTTGCTTATATGCTTCGGCTAGCTTGTCAGTTTCCGCTAGCTCATAAGCTAATTTTACCCAACACATCCTAAATCACAGTGAGTACCTGCAGCTGACATTCCGGAAACCAAGCCCAAGGCTTCTAGAAACCCAATGGCCACAAAACGCAATTTCGGAATTGCCAGCATCTCATCGGTCACAATTCTCGCCCGGTACCGGAAATACAAGATCGAGAAATATATAACAACATACCTACGTAGTTACACAAAACCACAATTATTATTATTATTCAACGCACTGAAAAAAAAAACAAATAATCAAACAATTCTCCAAGAGTGAAAACAGCAAATAAATGCAATTACCCAAAAGTTATGAACTGGGCGAGAAAAAAGGGGTACTCTTTCATGGGAACAAGGGCCAATTTGTAGAGCACGCGATTCGCTACCGCTGTTGTGACGACGATAGTGGAGCTCAATAAGACGAGTTTGGATGAAGAGTTTGAGGCTCGAATTTTGAACATGGTTGGGTGGTTGCGGTTGAATATGGCATTGCCGGAGAAATGCAACGGTAGCTTCGACGACAGTGACATTGAAAGGAGAGGTGGAAGCTGAAGCTGCTTTGGATTGCGAATTTCAAAACGGGAAGGGAAGAACGACGACGTTGTACACAATGCCACTGCGAACGACATTGCTCACTTTCAACCAAGTTGGATCCCTTCTAAGTCTAACAAATGAAATAGCAAGAGGTTAAATTAATTACTAGGTTTTAAATTATTTAGGAATTTTTAATTTAAGTCTTTAAGTTAAAAAAAAATTATAATTTATAATTATAATTGATTTTTTTTAGTAAGTTAATGTAAACACTTAATACACCGTCTGTCTTTGATTCAAATGAATAAAAAAATATAATTTATAACAGTTTTAAAAGGCTAGAACTCAATTATTAAAAAAAATGTTGATAATTTGTATATTCATTTTAATAAACTATTCATATTTTTAAGTATACACGTAATCTTATTAGCTTAAATACTCATATTCTCATTTATTAGTAATCAATATACTTATAATTAAATTTATTGATTTTATTACTTTTAGTATTGATTTTTGTCAAAAAATTTGATTGATAACTTTTATTATAATCTTCATCCTTAAGACTAACACTTGAATTTAAGATTTTAAATAAGAGAATCAAACAATATAGCTCAAACCAATTATATATCAAAATATTAAAATTTATATTTTAAAAGGTTTAAAAATACAACAAATATGTTATAAGCAATATAACTTCAAACCTAAAATTCGACAACAAATATACTGAAACTTATGCTTTAGGTCTAACTTTAAAAAAATAAAAAAAATAAACAAACAAGATGGTCCTTATCTTTTAGGTCTACAAGATATTGAATTTTTAATAATCACGACATCTACATGTCTTTATGTCTTTCTGGAACGTCATTATATATTGAACTAGTTTATTTAAACTTATTCTTGAAATAAATACTTATTTAAATAAAATAAACAGTTTTATTTTTATTATGTATTTGACTAAACTGTTTCTGCTTAAAAAAATATTTTTTTTGTTATTTTAATAAACAAATCATATCTATTTCTTATAAAAACATTTATTTTAAAATTACTTTTTTTAAGTTTAAAGAAAATCACCCATTATTAGGCGAGTGGAACCTTTACCATTATTAGTCTATATAGGGTGCCAAAGGGGCAAAAACAGGTTATTGAAAAACCGCCGAAGGCATTTCCCATTGCAAATATAGAACTGTACAACATATTAACATGATATAATGTTAAATCTTGTCAACCCCCAGTAAAAAGCTTTTAAATAGCTTCTAACCTAAAAATGTAATACAGTTTGTTTCCTCCCCAACCCCCCCAAAAAGAAAAAAGAAAAAAAAAACTTGTCAACCAAATCCGAATCCCTCATTTGCTTCATGAATGGCAAGCAGTAACCTCTCTTCCAAATGTTGTTTAGATGGATACTCTGGCAAATCTAATTGATTGAAACTGCATAAAAAAGACTCCGTGTTACTTACTTGAAGACACATGATAATGATGATCCATCAAGTGATGGAACCCATAAATCAAACACACAAAAATGTTCATTGATGATATAATAAACTGAAAAGTAGAAAAAAGGTACCAAGTATGAGCAGAAGGCAAGTGATCAGAACTCCCATATGCCTTATGTATCTGAAACCTCTGGGCACCTGAAATTCCTTGAAGAGCGCTAAAACCCTCCAAAGGCACCTGAAATTTTGGTAGCAAAAATCAGGCCCCCTAATTATATAATACATGTTTTAATAAACAAAACAAGGAACCATCGTCATTTGATAAGGGTGATATTGAATATCGTCTTTTGAGGGAAACAAGTATAGTTTAGATCAAAGGTCTATATTGAGAGGAACAAAACTGTCAGTGTGTCTTATCTCCATCATAAGCCTATTCAGTAAATAGCAGTCGCACTTCAGAACTCAGATCACTATATCAGTAGTTCTACTTATACTCTGCTTATGTTTTCTATTGGAAACTTGTCTATTGGTAATTGTTGCATTAAAAGCTTAGAATTCATGAACTTTCAGATTCTTGTACTTTGGGAATTGCATTAGTATTTACTCTTGCAAAACTAAAATGTAACTAATTCTGAAATGTGTGTGTAAATATGAAATCTCAGGAGTGCTTTTTCACTAAAGCATTTCCATTGAAACTCAAGTCTTCAAATTGCTCAAGATTTTGAGACGTGACTCTTGATGTTTTGGGAATAAATTGAGCACAGAAACTGGGAGCAATTGAAGTTACTACTTGGTAGCATTTAATTGAATTCATCTTATGCATCCAAACACAAAAAGCATTGGGGAGAAGAGAGAACTAATTCCAATGAGAAGGCAAAAGCAGCTAAGAGACGGTGATTCAACATGGAAAATCACTGAAAATTGTATTATTGCTAATAAAACAAATAAAGATCAAAAGGTTTAAAGCTCTGAAAGCAATATACCTTGGATGTGCCAGTCACAAACTGCAGCAATCTAGCTTTGTCTTCTTTGCTGAAACCTTGAACAGCCTCCCAAAACCATTGGATAACTGGTGAGGCACCACTATATCCAGAATATTCTGTATTTGCTCTCAAGTCATCCACTGAAATGAAATGTAGAACTGATTGTTAAATTTTCTTTTCCAGAGTTTTAACACTTACGAAAGATAGCCAGCATCAATAATGGTAATGTAAATATTGAAAAAGACTCACAATCAATATCAGGAAGTCCACTGATCAATAATTCCAGCTCTTTGTCATTGAATATAGATATTAACTCCCTGGGAATTAATTCATTGAACCCTTCCAAGAAAGCATTTATTTGAGGTCGAATAGCAGTGGTCAACCGATGCTCAGCAACCAAATCAACATATTGGTGCTTATTCTCCTCCGTAACTTTCGTATTCCGTCCACCAGGAATTAGCTCATAATCAGTCACCTAGACATGTTCATCAAAATTAGACACTAAACAATGTGTAACTCAATACATTACATAATCTCAAAATAGTTTAGAAATAAAGTTAGCACCTCTGTCCGCTCATACAAAATCAACTTTTCCTCATCTGCATCAATGCTAAAAGTAAGATCCAGAACATCACTGATATCATTCTGCAGTCATACAATAAGCATGAGAAAATTTTCACGATGAACATGAAGATAACTATTGTGAATACTGACAAAGCTAATGGAAAAACTACAAAAATGCACTTGCCTCAAGCATCCATTTCAAATTTCTGAAATAGTCAGGATCAATGGCTTCAATATCATGATATGTAACTTTGGCCCCTAGGATGTGCTTGTAGAATGACCGAGTAAAATGGACATCCAAGAGCTGACCATCAAATAATGCTTTTCCAACCTGGATGATGTAGAAAAGGGATAAGAACAAAGCATATATGACCAACATCACACATTAAGAACAACTGCAAAAGAACTCACCACTCTACCAACAAATTTGAAATAAGATAGGTGTTCTGTTTGGTAAACAGAGTTAGGGTTTGGCTGAAATGTTGATTCATTGCCTACTGTAGTGAAAAGTAGCGCTCCTTTGTCAAAAATAACTCTAGACAACAGTTGGTACCATTCCCTTGTAAGCCCACCAGCATCGATACCTTCTTCCCCTTGGAAATGAACAGTCAACCTTCCCTTCAA
Source organism: Glycine soja (assembly GCF_004193775.1). Classification (NCBI taxonomy): domain Eukaryota; kingdom Viridiplantae; phylum Streptophyta; class Magnoliopsida; order Fabales; family Fabaceae; genus Glycine; species Glycine soja. The sequence goes on from NC_041005.1 coordinate 8,722,049, forward strand.
ATCTTGAGTTGATCTCATGCGAAGCTGGTTATATGAATCTTCTAGAACATACGCTCTTCTTACTGATATTCTTAATGGGCTGTGGTGATGGTCGTGCTGATGTTTAATTTTTGATCGGAAATGGGAACGCTTGTTATCAAAATCAATAAATCTTGGAGTCTTCAGCATGAGGGAAAGAGACTTTTCAAGCAAGCCAGGATTTTGCCTGATAAAAGCATTTAATAGTTTCCTGTGCTTCTCCGAAAACTTGGCAAAAGCAGCATTTTTCTCATCTACCTTCATAGCAGGCCCAGATGTTTTCAGCCGAGTACCAGATGTCCTAGCATCTTCCACATCAGAAATAACAGGAACACTTGTGTCATTACTAGCACCTGGCTGTGCAGGATGTAGCTTCTCACAGACCACAAAAAAAGATTCTATGTATGGTAAGATATTTTGAGAACCAGCTGGAAGTGGAGGCATGACACTGGATGGTTTTGACACAGATGTTCTAGAAGAGGTAATAGACTCAGATACTGACTCAGAGTAGGCTTCTATCTTGCTTATACAACAGCTAAGCTCATGCCACAAGGGCTCTAATGCTGAATTAATTCCCCAAACTTCAGAAAGGGCAGGAGTTAATCCATCATTCTCTTTCTCGGTCAATGAGATTACCAGGGAACTTAAGGCCTGCAAAACTCTTAAAATTGCAGCGCCATCAGAAGATGTTGTACTGAGAAGAGCTTTCATTGCTTCACTGAAAGTGCGTAACTCATCCATTGCAGATGAAGTCAATTTTCGAACTGCTTCTGCCAGATGAGTGACAAAAAGCTGACAGTGAATCGGAGCAATGGCCACTAGTTTTTTCATTACCTCCGCAACAAGACCATATGCATTATCTGACAAACTGGAAGGAATACAAGAAACATCAGATGAAGTCCATATTGCCAAATTCTACAACATTGTTATTGGAACAATAATAGTCAGACCCACATGGTTTTGAATTATGGTGTAATAATATAACAAAAATAAATGGAACACATGTCAAGACGCAAGTAATGAAATTAGTTAATTAAAAAATGGAACCTCATATGACAGAAAACTTATGACTCTTGCCACTTTCCCAAAGTAAGGAGTTCAGTTATCAAAATTAAATACACCAAATCAAGGCATACTGACAAAACCCAGATAAAGAATTAACTTTAATCTACAAGCATAACCATAACCATACCCTTCTTGAGCAAGCAATGAGCAAAGGAGCTGAAGTTCTGCCTGCGGCAGATCACACAATACTTGCTGAGCCTGACATTCCTTATTACTGTGAGGTGTGGGTTTGGAGGATTCATTGACTTGAGGAGATGCGTCAAGAGCAGAAGATGTAACTGAATCAATATTCGCATCTACCTCCATTGCAGAAATTTGTGGACCCACAACTGCCTCAGTAGATATCTGAGATTTATCAGATGAACTAGACATGCTTCCAGCACTATCAATGATAACATCCAGTAAATTTAGCAACTGAAAAGAGCAAATCATGTCAGCACTCTCTGCAAGTACACAAAATTGCATGTGCTAAAGATATCGATAAAACCAAATCATCACCTGCTCAAGATGAGCTATGCTCCTCAAATAAAGGGGTTGCTTCAAGAGACCCAAAAGCATAGCAATGGATATGTAACCAGCATTTATTTCATCTTCAACCACCATCACAGCTTTGCCACGTGCAACACCAGCATTATCTGGTTCTCTTAATGCAGGAGGATGCAGCCTAAACTGAAGCAAAATTTTTGCCACAAATGGATGATGGCGAGCAAGATAGGTGAGAGTTTCAAGTATTCGCCGAGAGAGTAACGGGGGAACTCCTGCGTAATCAAACAAATATAGAAGGTATCATTAATTATTCACCATTAAAGGGAAGGGGGAGAGAATATCTTCCAAATAATATCGATGGTCACTAGTGAAAGCAACCTTGAAGAATAAGAAAACAGAAGTCCGTTTAAGAAATTAAAACCAGGAAATAAATTCAAAACTCTGCACTGACTAAATTCATAATTGTGAATAAGGACAACAAACGAAATAAAGATAGATCAGGTTTTCTTACCATCAAACGATTGAGGACGTGAATACATTACATTGCTCTGACAACCATATAGTCTGTATGGAGGTTCAACGGCACTAAAATAATTGGCAGGCTTTCTTACATCAAGCATTAGTAAGTCCATCAGAATTTTCACCAGGGAAATTCGGGTTTCACTATGGGCACAAAGATTCAAAAGAAGCCTCTGCAATTGACCTTTATATAGTGGCTAAAAAAAAATAAAAGAAATGTGTAAACAATGAAGTTGTGCTTGTTCTGAAGGATATCAGTGCCTATAATCAAGTAATACCTGAACTACGCGAAATAACCGAATCATGGCATGCAAAGCTTCGGTGTCAAGTAGAGGTGCTCCATCAGCTTCAATAACCTTAGCGCCAGCAGACCTGCGTGAAGTGACACTTCCCCCTGCACCGTCCAGGCCAGAACCAATACCATCACGCCTAGAAGTGTCTCCTCTACGACTTCTGGGATACATACCAAAGAGGGTACGACTGTATCGATGTGCAAACCTCTCCCGCAACATATTTGCCTCAGCGACAAGGGCAGGTGTAAGGTTGGCAAGGATAGCATCAGAGGATGTTAATAGAACCTAAACAAAAACCACCCAAAAAAAAATCTTCAGATACAAACTCACTTTGTAAAATGGGATTCAACTGACAAACTTGCCTCTTCTCGTAATTCAGAAGGAAATGTTGCAATTATTGAGACGGTGTCCATTTCAACAGGTTGCCCTTCCAACTCCTGAGCTTGATGTAGTCTTTGTGCTTGCTGCTGAGCTAGAACTTCTGCTCGAATATCTGGGGGAAGAGCTGCAAGGAATTCTGGATCAATATCCCCATTGTTTTGAGACTCAGCATTTGATGGTTGAGCCACTTGACCTTGCTGGGATGAGAGGACTTCAGCACGCAGCTCCTCAGGAAGAGCTTCCAGAAAGGCAGGATCAATTGATCCTGATCCAGCATCACTGTTCACCTGCTCCGCAGCTGCTGGACCATCTTGATCTGCATCTCGGCTTGAATTTTCTGAAACTTCAGTTACACTATGGAGGGAAGCATCTCTCCCACCTACAGGAGAAGAATGACCAACAGACATGGTTGCTCTTCTTGTGCGTGCAGCCTGTGAATCACCTGCTATCCTATCCGCAGAAACCTGCCTTTCTCCACCATCATCATGGCCATCAGCACTTCCAATCTCAACATCTAGGCTCCGAAGGCTTTCACCAAAAGTTGCCCCACTACCACTACTCTCCTGGCTCACAGCTTCAACATCCCGCACAGCTGCATCATTATTCTCAAACTGCATCTCAACTGTCTGAGAGTGAGTGTTTGATACATCCGCTTGCAGAGTTCCATTTCCTACAGGTCTCATATCAGCATTGATGTCAGTGTTATCAATTGATGCAGGAGTCACATTACCACCTTCCTGAATTGCATTGCTTTCAACTGGGATTTCAAGCTTTGAACCTCCGGAACTGTGCATCTGGCTGACCTCAACTTTATTATGAGGACCAGCGTCTGCTATATTATTATCAGACGACTTCTCAGCAGTAGGTCGCCTCAATTGAGACACAAGCAACTCCTCAAGGCCCTGTGGTACAGCGCCAGTATTTGACCCACTGATTTGCTGGCTATTATCACTCCACAAGTTCAAGCGGTGCCCATGACGTCCGCTCCTCAATGAACGAAAGATATTATCCAAGCCTGTGGAGTTCTCTGTTATACTATCTGGAAATTAGAAGGAAAAAAATATCATTATTGAAATGGAGAATAAAGCGGAAAAACATTATTGTAATAAAACATCAAGAAATTGATAAAGGAACTGACCTGATTGACCATTAGATAGATGGAATGAGGAAGAAGGACCAACTAAAAGTGGGTGGCAAGAAGGGGCGGCATTATCACCACTTCTGCCCAACAGGCTGTAAATAGAGGTGGTCCGCCCTGGACGTCTAGATCCAAAAACTTCAACTGGCATGACATGAAGGGATTCATTTGGAAAACTATTGTCTCTTCCAAAAACCTCAATATGGTCAAAAACATTAATTCCATTGATGCCCTCCTCAAGTCTCAGTATAACACCATCTTCATCATCCTCATCTTCATCCTCCTCCCCCTCCATCACTTCATCAAAATCATCATCATCCATCTCATGATCATCACGATCAGTGTCAGGATGTGGCAAGTGATGGACTTCATCTTCTTCCAAATCATTGTGTTCCTCATCATCTTCGTCATCTTCATCTACATCTTCACCCTCATCTCCAGACATATCACCCTCATCATCGTCATCATCGAGATTTTCTTGTCCATGGGATTGGATTTCAAATTGTAGCCCAACATTTTCAATTCCATTCCCATGGCCTCTGGCATCCTCACCAGTTTCATGCATGAACTCATCTTCATTAGCAGGAGCAAAGTCCCCATCAAGATCATGTTCCATATCACCAATAACAGCTTCAGACCCACCATAAGACTGAATCACATTGTAAGACCCAACATGGTCAACTTGAAGGGAATCGTGATTGGCCTGAGATGTTGTTTCCATGGACTGACACATGTGACCAATATTATCTGTTCTTCCGGATTGACTAGGATCAGAAGGCTTAGTTTGATTATCACCCTTTCCTGCACTCGGTTCAACTGAGTGAACATGCTCCTTGGTTACTAGTTCAAGAGCTTTGATAATACCAGTAGCAACTTTAGACGAGTCAGCATGGTCCAAGTCTAAAACTTGGAGAGTACGGGTAAAAGATTTAACTAGACCAGCATCCATAAAAGTGACAGAGGCCTCTGCTGAGATGCTTGAGCCAGCAGGTGTCCGAGCAGCCAAAACATCATTAAGTAGATCAACAAAAACCAGAATTTCATTGCCTGATGGCTTTGGCTTAACACAATTACATGAATCAACAAATTCATTAATGATATGGCTAATCTCAGTAAAAACCCGCCTCCTTGCCTCTGAAGAACGAACACAAGCAGCTACCATAAACTGATTAGCCCTTGTTGCTAGTTTCTGCCTCCAATCATCATCAACTTTCTTGTCTTTTTTGGAATTTCGAGAACGAGGAAGAAAATTACGAAGAATATGGTAGAATATTACTCCCGCACCAAAACTACCATGATTCTTTTGATAAATGTCCCTAGAGCTGCTCATTTCAGCATCCCGTCGAAGCAGAACATGAACAGACGATGAATACATCAACAATATCTCCATCAGAAGCTTCAAAATAAATACTATCTTTGCTAGTGATGCAGATGCTTCCTCACTGCTGGTTTCATTCCCCTCAGGCACAGTGGCAACTGCTTTTCCTTTCCCCCTAACTGTAGAAACATCAATGTCCATGTCACTTGATGTTGGGGAGCCAGGGACAACATTTGATACATTATTGTCCTTCAAAGGGGGGGCAACAAATGTGCATATAGATTCAAGAAGAAGTTCTATCACATTAACAAAACTTTGAGTAGGCTTTTTGTAACTTTTGGCATTCTTTGAGTTTGAATCATGAAGTTTTCCATGAACATTCCCTGAAGCTGCTGTGGCTGTACTTCCCAAACCAATTTTTCCATCATTATGTGCTTTATCTTTCTCCAGTGACTTATCCTTATCCTTGGATTTCTCTTTATCCCGATCTTTCAGCAAGACAATGTAAGGTCTTTCACCCACCATTTCAACTTGGCAAGCAGATTGAGCAGCTTGCATAAATATTATTGGATCCCGGGAAATTACAGAAGCTAAACTTAACAGAAAATTTTGTGGATTGACCCTCCCATTTGGATGGCGGTTAGACGCAGCTACAAGACTGTGTTTTATCTCAGATTCCATTGCTTGCTGGAGAGTTTGTGGATCTTCAATAACATGACGGACAATACCAGCAGCAACATTGTCAAACCCAGGAAAGAGGCTACCGGTTGGCAGAGAAAGAAGTAAACTTAAACCACCAGCATCAAAAAAGGTAAGAGCAACAGAATGATTCTTTGTAAGATTGGAACATAGTAGCAAAATAGCATGCATTGTGTCTGAGGGAAGTTGGTTCTTCATGCAACTACAAGCAATCTCAACAAGTCTCTTCTGTTCATGTATATCTGCATACTTGGTGGAAAGTCCCAACGCAGACTGCAATTTGTGTTGCTTATCCTCATCAATGATAACTGATGTCTGCTGAACATTCAAAGCTTCCTTCTTCAAAAGCTCTGCAATTTCAGAATTCAATTTTTGATCCACTTGCAACAGCCTGTCTAATGCAAGAAAAGCAGCTGTGACCCATTTTGGAACCTGTTCTTTCTCCCTGTTACCAAGACTAGAATCCCATTGGTAGAGTAGATCTGAGGCAATTTTTATGAAACCACTCTTTGAAGCAGCTTCTCGCGCAACAGCATCCTCATTAAGAATCAATGCAAGAACATGAAATAGAGCAGCAAGCATGGTATTATTTCCGTTACCAGAAATCAATCCACATTCCTTGATCCGGTCAACAATAAAAGTGAGAACATTAGATCTATTTTGACCATCATTCTGAGAGCATATCATCATGAGCAAGTCACGGACAGGAAAAGCAAGAGGTTCCTTTTGAAGAAGTTTAGTGCAAGTTGATAACAACTCATCAACAGGAGGAAGATGGACCATTTCTTCCTCAAGCAGTTGTACACTGTCATTTGCAGCAGCATCCTTGGTGTCTGATTCAGAGTTCCCAAGGGACATGGCAAGTGCACGAGCAAGTTCGTCATCTTCTTGTGTGTCCTCTGGATGGGAAAACAGCCACTCCATCGCCAACTCCACACTATTTGATCCAACATGCCTCAAAGCTTCTTCTGCTCTAGACCTGGAAAATCCCATCTCTACAATGGTTGAAATTGTTGTTTCATTAGGAGGAGGCCCAGTAATACGAGCACTGCTGCTGCCATTTACATTTTTTACTTCAACCCCTGAATAAACATGCCTGATGATAGAGATAACATTAGAAATAAATCCATGACTACAATCAACAAACTGGGGATGCATCCAAACTGGGAGCACAGCCTTCAACACCATAGATTGGAGGACTTTCACAAATATCTCAGCATCCCGGGGATATGAGGTATCACCACTAAGGGGCTGTGCAAGTATAGGCTTTGTGAAAGAAGATAATATGAAAGAGGAGGTTACTAGATGGTCCATAAATTTACCATAACTGGCTAAAGAACCATATATCCACAAATGATCGGTATCTTCCTTGTCATCCTGCTTCACATTCCCATCATCAATTTCCATCGGCGATGCAGGGGTCCGATTAACTGCAAATAACAACTGACTAGTTGCTTCAAATGTGGTCAATACAGATTGAATAACTCCATGCCCATACAAGCAATTCAGTAAAATGGGATTGCAAGAATCAGGCCTTTCCATTAGAATGCCATCCACAAAATCAATGACTTTACCAAAATAACGACATTTTGTTGATATGGATGCTTCTTCTACATGGCCCCCAAAATTCATGTGATCTAGAGCAATGCTTGCAAAAGTAGAAGCCACTGATTTTGAAGCAGGACTTACACTTGCAACATCATCACGACGGCGAGAAGGTTGCAGCATTACTTTTCCTAACTCTTGGAACAAATGCATAATGTGAAATGAAAGTGATCTGGCCATGTCACAACAAGAGGTATAATATGTTCTTTGCTTGTCACATTCTTTCTTACTAGCATCCCCCAATACATCTGAAGACTCAGACGGATGCAACGGATTAGTGGATCCTAACCGCCTGTTTGTAGGACCAACAGAATTTGATCGGTGCTGGGAACCAGGGGCACGACCCAGATCTCGATACAGGTTAATAAGATCAAAAAACTGTGATTCTACACTCCATCCTAAAGTCCTCCTCCTGAGTAATGGATCAAGAAACTGCCTGATAGAATTGTACCTTTGCTCTGCAGTTTCATTTGCATCCACTTCTGCCTGTTGTGAATCAGAAGTAGAACAAGAAACGTCATCCTCAATATCAGGCTTCGTATTTTCAAGAAGAGCAATTTGCCACAAAACTTCACGGTGGACACGTCCAATGTTTTCAAGAACATCCTTACTACCATTTCCAAATTCTGTAAGCAAAGCAGTCACCCAACGGTTGTCTTTTGACGCAGCAAGAAAGAGAAGAAACTCTACCAAGAAAAGTGAAGAAAAGATGTTATTTGTGGTCATCTTTGGATCCAGCAACAAAGGTCCCGAAGATGCAACAAACCCAGTTAATGCTTCATTCAAGTGCTCTTTAAGAGAGGAACAAAAGGCACGTGCCAAAGGAGCGGAATGATGTTGAGCAAACCCCTTAAATACCATGGTGCTATGCAGAGCAATAGACATGCCATCCGAGGATTGTGCAATGGTAGGTCGTAATAACAGCTTCAATAAAGCTTCAATTCCTGATTTTTCTACAAATAGCCGACATGTTTCAGAATTTTCCATTGTCCGGTGAACCAATACCATCAAATGAAAAGTGCAAAGCTGAATGAATTGCTCATCATTAATCCCTTCAGCGGCAGACTCTGCTGTGCCCACGAGGCAACAATGGTTTTCATTTCCTTTGTCTTCAGAATTGGTTTCCATTGCACTATCCTCATTAGCTTTTCCTGAAGAAGATCCTGTATCAATACCATCACCAAAGGATGCAATCTTATGGATGATTTCAATGATGATGTCAACACCAGTACTTCTCAATGGAGACACGTGTCGAAGAAGTTCCTCTACAGAATTTGCTAGCGGAACAATAGCCTCATTCATGGAAAGGACATACTTTTTGCTTGTAAAGATATTAAAAAGGAACTGCAGTGATGAAGTCTCTCGAACAACCTCTAAGCCTTTGGCATTAAGACAAATGGCCCCAATGCCATTTGGAATGCATGTCAGAGCCTTTGATGAAGGAAGAATTCCAGATGCAACTGAAGATAAAAAAGCATTTGGAAGACCCATTTCATGCAAAGAAGAGAAGCATGTAGGATCTTTGTGGATTATTTCACTCATAACAGTAACAGCTGAGTAATAAATGTCACCTCCGAACTTATTTACATTCTGAAAAATCATGACTAGAGTTGCAGGTAATGAACTGTCATGGGAGTGTTGAGATCTGGTAGAGTTTGCAGGAGCATATGTTGCAGAACCAAGGGCCTTAAGGGACACTTTTATCAGCCTCTTCTGAGAGTAAAGCTGATGAGTACTATGTCTTGAGCTTTCACCAGTGAGCATCACATTATCATTCTCTCCAGCAAAACCAATGACCCTATGAACCTCTATCTGTAATCTTTGAGCCAAATGCTCAACACCCCCCAACTCTTTAAACAAAGATACAGCTGAACTACTATAATCCATAAGCTTCTGAAGGGTTTTCACTGCTAAACAAACAAGATGAATATGAGCAAGATCAGAATCCTCCAGCAGAGGCAAGAATGTGGGTACCATGCCAGAACCTCTAATATTACTCCCAGAAGATGATGTTGACACTACATGCAGCAGATAGAATTGAAGAAGTGCCTCAACAAAAGCAAAGGAAGTTGGATCATTAGAACTCTTCAATGACAAAATAGCCCTCTGAAGTACATTCAGTAGTATCATGCGGTTCCCTCCAGTGAAGTTCATACTAGATCCACTCAGTATCCGTGCCCGTTCATGAGATGATGTGTATGCTGCTAACTGGGCTCCTAATGCAAGCATTACAAGTGTTCTGATAGATCCAGATATTGTTTCTTCAGATCGCACAACTCTAATCAATTCACTTGTGTACTCTGGTTCGTTGGCAAAAAAGGACACAAGCTCGTCATGAGCATCACTGGATTGGACCAACACAGTGAAAGCAAGAAGGCAAATCCTGCTATAAAGCCTGCTTATTCTCACAGACCGGAAAGCACGAGCATATCTAATTCTTGTGAGCAATGAAAATCGGAGCTCAGGAGGAACATTATACTGCTCAATGCATTGCTTCAACATTGACAAATCATCTTCTTTGTGTAAATGCATATCTGGAATGTGTATAACTCTCAAACTTGAGGAAACTGTATCTACACTTTGTTCCTTGCTTTGAGCAATGGGTCCACGCAATTCAAAATAAAGAGTAGAACCTATGCAGTAATTGGAGTGGTCACTACCATTCTCTGCATCAGAAGGAAACAAACACAGTGCTTCATCCTGGGCTTTCTCATTTGCCATAATACAAGAGTACAAACCCATGCCCTCCTCCTTGCTTCCCCACCCCTGTGCTAGGGACAGGAGATAGCTATTTACTGAACCACAGCCAACCATTTTTGCACTTCCATGAAGCTTAGAAGGATTTATTTTTACAAGCGCAGCAAGAGTTTCTAATGTAGCAATAATAATCTCAGGATCTGTTGATGCTAGTAAAAGCTTGAAGTGCTGAAAAGGAAGGGAGATATATTAGAAAATAATAGTATCAAATAACCCAATCATAAATCACTTGACTAAAACAAAGGATGGCATGAAGCAAAACAAAATGAAAAAAAATTGTAATTAAAATATGACATAAGTTCTCTTCAAGTTACCTCTAAGCCATCAAATGAACTCTTGTTTGGACAGTTCTCTAAGATTATTTGCATCACCCGTAGTATTTGTAGAATTGCATGTTTTGGTAATGGAATGCCAACTTCTAGATTATCGGACAATGTCAGGTCATTTCGACATGATAAATATGTCTTGAAGTATGTATCAAAATGAAGAAACAATGGCCTCCAGTGATGAAAATTCCCCTGATGTAAAATTAATATATAAGTCTATGCGGAGAAAAAAACTGAATACCATGTACAGCAACATATCATGCTATTACCTTATTATACTCCCACCGAAAGCCAAAGAGGGGTATAGCTATATCTTGTAATGGACATTGAATGACCTTCTCAATGAAGGCTTTGATCTTAGGAGACTGAAATCAATCACAAAATTCAGATAAGCTACATGGGTAAGAAGGGAGGAAACAACAGTAAAAATTTAAGCCATTAGAATTTCAGATAAGTGTTAGCATTACCATGAATCATCAGGATTTTGAAGATATGTGAATAAACAGAAGTGAACATGATTTAACCACAAACATGAGCATATATACTAATACTAGTGGATCTAAGAATGGAAATTGTGAAACACAGTTGAATCAAATTTCAAAACATACTTATTAGTTATTTCAATTCTACAAATCATTCATGCTAATCAATTTTGGAAAAGGAAAAACAGTATTGATCATTTTAGCAAAATGAAGGGTACCCCAGCATAGATATAGATCTATGGTTGCTTAATATTTGCTTTCAATTGCTAATATTAGGCTACCATATCTCAAAGTAGGGTAATCTTGGGATGTACATATCACAGTACCTCTTGTACTGATTTATTTTATTTATAATATATACACTCTTTTGCCGATCAAAATTTTTTTTAGCAAAATGAATAAATAATACTAGTAATACTCAGTTTTAGAATAAGAAAAACATCACTAGACTATTAGCTTTACCAAAATGAGCATGTGCAAACTGAGCATGCAAAATTTATATGAACCAAAAGGACATTGTTACTCAAAACAATGAACGCACAAAAAACCAAAAAGATGGAACCCAAAGCTGGATAAAAGACAAAAGCCATCATACTTTCTCACATTCTAAGTAGACATGTTAATACTTTTGTACGCATAAAGTCACAATCATGAATATGAAAATGTCATCAAAACCAAAGATTCACTCTATTAAATGTGAAATGTCTCCATTAAGTTTAAGAAATATATGCATAAAAAGGTTAAAACCCCAAATAATTACTAGAAAGGAATGGGAATTACCATACTACTTGCAAATATTTTAACCTGACCACCACTTCTACTGTAGGTACGGCACTTCAATTTATATACCAACAACTGACTAATGCTTGGAAACATAAGAATGATGCTAAACTTCATCAATAACATTGAAAAATTCTATGTACAAAGTTTAGGCCACACAACAAAATGCATACAGAAGGCTCCAGATGCATTATTAAATATAAAAATTTAAGAATTTCACAGTTTTACAAGCATCACTTATTTACATGCTGATCAAACCATTAACAGTAACACACAGTGACAGCATATCCAAATCAAATTCTAAGGTAGCATATTTTTTGTAAGTTTGGTAATAATACTATAAGTAACATTTTGCTTTAGTGGATTTAAAAAAAAAAATAGCTATATTAGGTGGAACTTGGTTTGAGTGTCTATATTCTGTTTTCATTTTCAAATTTTCAAGATTTAGAAAGCATGTATCGAGAAGAAAGTACTCTTAAGGAGCCACCGCATGTTCACTTCTTCAGAAAAGGCTAAAAACGTTGATTTGTTGTTTTCAGTTTTGCACCTGTTTTTTAAATTATTTTCAGAGAAAAAGTTTTCTAAATTTTAAGCAAACGTATTTTCACTCTTATTTTCTGTTTTGTTTAAAAATGAAAACAGAAAACAATCAAACCATGCCCACCTTATATTTTCTACTTTTCCCAAAGTAACAGCTTTGTAGACATCTTGTATAACATTATTGTTGTGAACGAAAGCTAAACCAATTTTAAAAATTATATATCCACGAAAAAGGAAAAGATAAGTAGAGACGCAATTTAAATAAAAAAAAAACTTTTAAACCAAAAGCACTTATCTACAATTCTACTTTCGCCAAACGCTAGCTAAGTCAGTTTCCCGTATCATTTCAATTACTGACTATTGACTAAAAGCACATGCTATCACGGGTCTGGCAATGCTAAATTTATAACAAGGACGGCAACCTATTCCACACAACAGAGCACTTGCAAACTCTACATCAATGAATTTGTCAGAAAACAGAAACAACCAATGAAATAAACCACAAACATTTTCAGATACCAAGTGGTAGAATAGCTAATTAGACACACAATCACGAAAGCACTGAATACAAAGCGAAAGCCTTAAGGAAAAAAAATACATTTTCCAATAATAAGAACAGTTGAATTAAAATAAAATAAATGGAAAAAGTGACAGAAAGAGAAAACTGACAGGGTCAGAGTCGAGTTTGACGGAAGGGCCAATGGAACCCTCGCTGGAAAGAAGTTGGCGCAGCCTTGATGGCCAACTCGATCTTACGCTTGTCATCTCACCTCAGCTTCCCTTACTTTGAACTGCAGATTCAATTCAAATCAAAACGAAAACAGTTAGTGAACAAAACGACAGCACGGAATCCACCCATTATTCCCCGTGCAGAAATTGACAAAACGCAGATCGTATTGGTACAAAGAGGAAGAGAAAGAGAAAGAGGAAGGTACCCGAGAGATGAGAGAAGAGAGAGTGAAAGCATACACATAGATACGAGTGTCTGAGAGGGTTGGGTTGGGAATCGCTGTGAAATAAAAATCGTGTTTTTCGTATACACACAAAATAATTAGCCCTTTGTGAAGCAAAGAATAGAGAGTATAAATAGTGATGTGATGAAGAGAAAGATAGTCTCTTTGTATTGCAGGCGCAGGCGGTGTTTCGAAGAATGCACAAACCCACCTTTTCCCATTGTTGCCCCTCGGTTTTTTTATTTAGTATATTTTTTATCTTCTAATAAATTTTTTTATTGTTGTATTTTATAAAGAAAATATCATATCAAAAGTAAATTTATTCAACATATTTAAAATTTAAAATAAAAAATATTTGAAATTTTTCATAGAAGAAAATTGAGAAAAATAGTAAAAGATATTTTAGAATTTAAAAAAAATATCATATGTGTATAAGAGAACGCGCTTTTGGCTATCATTTTTTAATAAGAATGTTTATAAGATTTTTTCTTAATCTTTTACATTTTTTATCTATTATTTTCAAATAATTTTTGTCCTAACCTTAATTTCAACATTTTTCTAAAATAAATTATCACTGGTTAAAAGAATATAATCTAGTTAGTTAAGTAAAATGTGTGAGTTATTATAACTTTTTTTATTCCTATTAATTACCATCAATCTTACTCATAAAATATATATATGATATCATTTACTCGTTATTTTAAATTTTAAATTTAGGAAAACTAATTATTTTTCACTATCTTGTAATAGTTTTTTGTTATTTTAGAACTTTATTGTATTTGTTTTTTATTCTATAATGTTATTTCTATTTTATGTTATATTAACGTAATATCTCTTATCGTATGGGTGTTAAGTTTATAATTTATGATTTTTTTATATTATTATTTTTTATAATATATTTATCAATTATTTTTAAAATTTATATATGTAAATGTATATATATAAGATAATTGTGAATATTATAAGTGTTTTATTGATTTTTAAAAAAAAGTATATATGAGATTATGCATAGAAATGATAATGGGTGGTGCACATATAGGTACTTTATATGTCTCATCAGATAAATATTTGTCATGTGTTTGATACCCGTTAAGCGGATACTTGTAAATTTTTTTATTATACAAGGATATTTGCAAGTACCCATGGATTTTTTGTAAAAATAAAAAATAGTTTAAAAATATCTTAAAAAACATTTTTATTGTAAATTTTATTTGTTTTAATATTTTATTGTAAAAAATAATTTGAAATGTTAGAACTAAAGTTATTCAAATATTCTACCATCTACGCAATTAAACATGTTTGTGAATAATTCTAAATAAATAAATTTTATGAATTCTAAATAAAATTATCTAAAAATTACTCTCTAAATTATAAACTCAAATAGAAATACACTAAGATAAGTCCCAAAAAATTTTACTCCAAAACATTATTACAAATAAAAAAATATTTATAAATAATATTTACTTATTTAAGTTTGATAAAAATAAATAAAGAATACTTAACAATTATTCTATATATACTGTTCATATAATTTGTGACATGTATAAATTTTTATACCTAATGCACATTTTCATATATATCAATTTGTAAAAGACAAATTTATCAAACTAATTTATGTATTAATATATAATTGATAATTAACTTATTAGTAATTAATTTATTAACATCAATCTTTTGATTAATTAATCTATTAACATGAATTTATTATATTAATTTTATTTGATTGCATTCAATTGTTAATTATATTTGTTTGAATTTAAAACAAAATAATCTTATTTAATGTTTTTTGGAATGAATATGGGATTGTCATATTTAATGTTTTTTTGGAATGAATAAATATGGGATTGACACCTTTGTTGTGAAAACCGCGTAGTTTTTATAGCAAATAGTATGTTCAAGAGTGATTTTAAGGATAAAAATTATTGGAGGCTTGAGTGTTTTATTGGTGATAATATTGTACAAGAGTTGTGGATGAGGTGAACGGATGTTGTTATTGATGATGTAACAATGTTAATGTGGTTCTATATGGTAAAGCTTTATTTTTCACCGAATATAAAATAATGTTATTTGTGGGAATCAATGGGTATTGTTGATCATTATCTCATTGTGAAGTGTTGGTTCTTAAATTTGTACCATTCAACATCAATACTAGTAATACTTTGGTTTGGGTACGTTTTTTAGCTCGAAGATGAGATATTATGATAAAACTTTGAATCTTGTCATCTATAACTACAACATTTGTTAAAACAGATATGAAAACTATTGATGTTTTTTAAGCTAAGTTTGTGTTACTATGTATTGAAATTAATTTGAACAAACCTATTGTGCAAAGAATTTGGTTTTGTAAGCATTGATTCAATGTGGAGTGTAAAGGTCTTCATTTACTATGTTTACATCGTGGTTTATATAGTCATATTGCAAGCTCTTACTTGAAGGCAAAGACACTAGAATAAGGATGACAAAATTTACTTAGGCCAATGGTAATGATGCTAGTAAGGGTCAATGTGACATGATCCACAAAACCTGATCATCTTAGGGCTGCAAATGGAAATAACGACATTAATAACCTAATGAATATTGAATTATGGTTTTAAAAGGAAAGTGGACACACCAATCCAAGCAATTAATGAGTATCGATAATACAAGGTGTTGACGATGGAAGGAAAAATAATAGAAAAGTATTGTAACAACAAATTTTATATTATAAATGGAATTAGGGAAAATATGATTGATGTGGGCTCTCAAACATTGTTGCTAATAAAGTGGTTGCTACACAAGTCTAAGGCAAATCAAGGGAAAAATGACAAAAAAAAGGCTCAAAATGATTTGAAGTTAGTGCAATAGAGCATCATAGGTCAACGTCTGAATAATTATGATAAATAAATGCAAGAAATATCAATCTATGGTATCTTAAGGTGTGATATTCATTTTTGTTTTCTAAAGTGATTATCGACCTTGGGTACAATTTTCTTTTAGATAAATTATACTTATTGGTAAGCTTTAACAATCAATATCTCTTTACTTTTTCTTTTTTTCAATAATCAAGAGAAACTCATGGATTACTTTCTCTCCATACAAACAATCATAAACAAAGTCTTAGGTCTTGACTTATAAATAACGTTAAGTTTTAAAAAAACCTAATTCTAACCAATAAAAGTGTACTCTCAATTTATCTAAGTAGCGTTATCAAAACCAACAACAATTACAAACCTATGATACTATTTGGTTTTACAATAAACATATAATTGAGCAAAAAAACCTTTTTCGCACAAGTCATAAAACAATTTTTGGCATGAAAAACAGTAGAAATATAAATACCAAAAAATTAGAAAAGCAATAAAGAACAATTAGACCTCATAACCATGGAAAACTAATCTTCAATTAACCTTAGACTAACAAAAGATTTTTAGCTCCCCATGACAACTATAAAGTACAATGAAAAAAATAGAGAAAGAAGACACAACTTAAATTAGCCATTACAATGAATCGTCGAAGCGTAAAAAAATTTCCCCTAAGTGTTTCTAAACCTTTTTTTCATTGGTAGTAGGGTTTATAAAATGGGCCACTAATTAATAGTAAAAAAATATTTCTTTTAAACAACAAATATAAAAACAAATTAAAATATCACAATAAAAGTCTTAAAATAAAATAGAATAAAAGATAGAGGTATCATAAATTCATAATTTTTCTTAATTAATTTATTGTTGTTCTATTGAGGTGCCACAATCTTCATCTTCATCTGGTTACCTAAAAAAATTCTTCATCTTCCTATTCATTTTTCAGGTTCTCTAACTTAATTAATCTAAATGAGATTGTTCTTCCTTGAAAAGAAAATAAATGGAAAAAATTAAAATAAACTAATAGAACTAACATTACATTGGTTTGAGTAAAACTGAACTTAAATTTTTTGAGCAATGTTTAAAGTTCAAGTCATGTGAATGAAAAAAAATAATTATTATAAGAGACTTCACTAAATGCATTAATAAGTTTTTTCATTAAAAACAATCATCGATAAAACTAATGAATATGTTATATCTATAACGCAGGAAAAATGAACTCAAAGACATAAAGTATTATTTTCTTAATAAAATATTTCTAAATGTCCAATATAATCATAAAAGAGATGGAAGAAAAAAAACCAAGAAGGGAGGGAAAAGGAGGGTTAGGCTTAAAAAACAATGTTGCTATTTGTTATAAATTATGTTTTGAACACATAAAAATTAAGTTATTTCTTAAGCAAATATTGGAGTATAAAATAGTGGGAGATGATAAATAGTCTTTGTAATAATCAATTGTTTTCTTATCAAAATACCCCTAAATGCTTTACATTTTTTTAGTAAATATTCCAAACTAATAAAATAAACTCGTCTCGTTCTCTTATGAGGATCCATAAATATGATTAGCCACAAATAAATAAGACAAAATGCATAATCATTATTTTCTCTCCATGCATTAATTAATTGCATGATAAATAATTAGGAAGAGAGTAAAATGACAATGAGTGATAGTGGAAAAAATATAAACAATTAACAAAATTAATAGTAAATAAATTAACGATTTTTCTTAATTCTTGTGAATTTGTTAAAATGGTGCTGGACATGTATGTAGTATATTGCGGGTACATGCGGCGATTGGATAATGGACAAAACTCAATTTGCCATTATTGTCCATGTATTTTGAGGCATTATATTATAATCTTTGTATTTTTTTATTTGTCTTTGTCATGTTATTTTGTTACGTAGACTTATATTCATATTTAGGAGTCACAAAGCAAGTTGAATATACAAAGTTAGGCCATCTCATAATCAATTTGTAAGCGTTTGTAGTAATAGTGCCCCCTCATATCATGCGAGACTCTTTCTTTTTTTTTTTTTTTTAAGAGAAGTGTGACTCCACTTTTTTAATAAGGAAAGGAAGTATAAACTTGAAGTGAGATTATTCTGCCAACATCAGAAAATGTTGATTCAATGCAACTTATTTACCTTTTAGAAGGAATTAATACATGATTACTGGAAGATTAATTTTCAAAAAAAGACTTGTTAGTGAATAAAATATCAATAAATTAGAAATCATAATGTACCACATATAAATGTTGTAATTGAATAATAATATAAAAAATTATTATACTATTAATACATACTATATTTACTCTATTTTAAGAAAAAAAACATTTACATTAAAAAGCTTCACTTATAGATAAAACAATTAAATAATTAGATTAAATGATAAAATAGAGACTTAAATAATATTTTGATTCTTATAAAATATATTTTTTCTTATAATTTTAGTCCTTGACGTTTTTTATATAGTTTTAGTATGTTATCAACTTCCCTAATGATACAATTCATTAATGAGATGCTAACATCATTTAATGTGTTGTTTCTTGAAAAAAACTTTAAAAGATTAAAATAAAAAACATCCTATTTTATAAAGAGCAAAAGCTTATATAAGTCTAAAATAAATGATAAAATTTTATGTTTTTATATTAAGTTTTAATATAAAATTTATTTATTATTTTTTATATTTTGGAATTAAATCAGGTATGATCCATAAATTTGTATGATTATAAAGAGAAAGGTTAAAGTCACATTTTATAATATATTATTTTTAACATATTATCTTTTATTGATTGAATTTGATTGAAAATAATAAAATTTAAGAAGTGTCATATCCTATTTAATAACTATTTTGATGTTGTATAGTTGTTTAATACACTTTAGTCAATAAAAGCGAGTACGTATGGATGAGTGGGTTGATAAATTCCTCTGCTGTAAATGAGAGCATGCATTGGGACATAATGGTAACTTGCAATTTGCAATAAATTGAATGCGTTCACGAAACCTTGGCTTTCAAGTTGAAATGAGAATTGTGTGGAACTCATTTTTCCCCATTTTGTGAAATTCAATTCAATTCCAAGGGTTTCCATTTCAATGTCTTCCAATTCTCACAGAGGTGCCTCCTTTTACGGCAATGCTGCTCCTTACCGATCCAGGTTTGTTTTTTACTCTCTCTCTCTCTCGTTCCTTACAAAGAATGTTCAACTTTGCATGAATTGAATTTGCGAGAATTGCAGAGAGGGGCTTAGCACCCGACCCGTTGCATCCTCCGATGAAATCCAATTGCATATCGATCCCGGCGTCGACTTCGACGACGAAATCACCGGTCTTCGTGGCCAAGTTAGAAAATTGAAAAATGTATTCCACTATTGCCCCCACCTTTTTGTTTCTCTTCCTATTTTTTCTTTTAATTGTCTTTTCTTTTTTGATTCGTAATGTCCTCGTACGGTACAAATTCATACATTTGTGCCGCAGGTTGCTGAAGAGATAGGTTCAGAAGTCAAGTTTCAGAGAGATTTTCTGGAACAAGTGGTACGTAATTTTTTTAGATAACTTATGTTTCACGCAGTTTTTTTTTTTTTTTTTTTGCTTGTTTCGAATTTTGGCTGAGAAAGAAGGATAGTGCATAGTGAGTGCCTAGAGTTCCATGCTTTATGATTCAGCCAAAATGGATTTGCTTTTGAAATTTTAATTTCTGTGGATGTTGAAAGCTGAAATACTAGGTGTGTCTGTGGCAGGAAAGGTTTCACAATAAAAAATTTAGGCTGAATTTCTTGTAATGTTGAAGATCGTAAGACTTAAAATGGAAAACCATGCTGTTAATGCTGCTACTATATTTTGAACCTTTGACCTAAAATAAAAAAAAAAACAAAACCATTTTGTTCTGGACGAACGTTGGAATGTTGGTTGGGCAAGCCGAGGTCGGTCTGGAAGTCCCGCCACTGTTAAACAGTGGTGAGGATGCTGGCAATGGACTAGTGGTGATGGTGGACCCTTAATGGGATTGGGGTTGGCTCAGAACAAATTCCTTGTTACAAAGAAACACCTTTTCCTTTTTAAACAATTTCTAATTAGTGGATCTCTCATCAGGATTTCAAGCTAGATGAATTTTTTACCATCTGTCAGTGAATCCTTATTACTTTGACAGTTGCAAGGGATTATCTTTGGGTTGAGTTGCATAAGATAACCGATGGATGGAAGAAGGGAAATCATAAGCAATATACTTAATGATTTTGCGCCTAAAGACAAATTAAATTTATGAGAACTTCATTCAATATTTTATAAATGAGTACAGAGGAAAAATCTTATGGCTTGTTTTTGTTCAATGTTGTTTTGTAGTAATTGATCAGTCATTGGCACATCTCCTTTTCGGCAAGAGATTATTCAACTGTCTATTAATACCTTTGGTTGCTGTTTCAATACAGAAAATGGTAATGATAAAAGCTCAAGCCGGGGTGAAAAGAATAACTTAAGAAGATTGAACAAGAGCATCGTCAAAAATGGTTCCAACCATATTGTTCATGTGGTTGTTTTTGCATTAGTCTGCTTCTTTATAGTATACTTCCGGTCAAAGATGTCCGGCCAATGATGGCTCATAGTTGAAAGATTTTTATTCAGGGCCTTCTTCGGATGACTCACTACGATGCCTAATCTTGTACAGAAAAGCTACACTTCCTGTTGCAGTTACAGTTAAAAATTCTTCGATTTCAAAGTTATGTGACTTGGTCGAAGCAGTAGTTTTGTGTAATACAAAGGATAACTCGCTTGTTTAATAGACTGCAAAATCCTCTTTTCTCTTAAAACTATCATGTGAATATCTGATAAATGTAGTAGTTAATAGCATCCTTGAACTTTACTCAGTAAATGGCACAATAGATGAAGCCTCAAAATGGTGAAGTTATCTGGTTTGTTTTTGTTGCCGAGTGAATTGTGATGCTAATAGTAAATGACATTAATATTCACTGGATTCATGTCTACTCAAAGCTATTACGTGTGTTTGATTCTGCGTCGGTATAGGACCAAATTCACGTCCAATTGTCAATTTATGCAAAAGCTTGTATTTATTACTTCAAGTATGCACATAATTGACGCGCGTATAGTTTCTGCCGACGTGAAAATCTTCTTTACGTGGATCTGAAGTATATCACGTCCAACAACATTTTTGTCTAATAATCTCTTAAAAAAAATTCTGATAAATACATACCACCAAATTATAATAAAATTTAGATATTTTATAAGATTTTTTCTTAGTATCATGAGCAAAATACACCTTGAGGGGTGGAAGATTACGTCTACGAATTAGGGTGTAAGAAATTGAATTCATTTCAAGACTCCAATTGTCTAAATGAAACATGATGAAGAAACGTATGCTTCTAAATACAGGCAGGATGCAAAATATAATAATTAGCGACAAATATTTCAATGAAAAATATCATAATTAGCAACGATTTGTGCCGAATGCATCATGATCAAGTAAAAAAAAATTAGACCCGAAGCTGCTCTTTATTCTTGAAAAAAACGCAAGAATTCAAATTTCTGAGAACTATTATTTATAATTACAAATATAGAAATATAAAAGCTTGACTTTGAAAAACATGGAATGATATTCTGTCTCTGATTTTAGTTTAGAAAAAAAACAAAATCTTGTTTGCAGAAGTTCCCTTATACATAAAATTTTAAACTTCAGAACTAACAAAGGACCCTAAAATTTCTGAGCTACTTTAAAGATGACCTTGAAGATGTAACATTTTAGAAAGAAGTTATATATTCCTAGAGAGTAAGACAAATTACAAGGATTCAAGTCTTAACTCTTCAGAATTGTCCTTACATGAATGGATTGTTCAGACGTGCCATGTGCACACATAAGATGCTACGCTAAAATTAACAGAAAAGACTTATCTAGGACAATAACTTGAATGACGAACTATAGATTTACAGACTATTATGGCCTATTTTTCGTTTCGTTAAATTCACGAACTAAAAAAACAGTTATCCAATTCAGGGACTAAGTTTAGAGTTTACTCCAAACTTGCGTTACGTATGAAGGGGAAAAAAGGGGGAGTATTGAATCAGACTTGAAATACAAATTGCCCTAGCTAACTATTAACTAATAATAACTACAAATGTTGCTTGCACTGGGAAGGCCATGCAGTTTCGTGGGATGAGCTGATCTTCCAAAGAACATATATGCTCACAGGTTTTCATAATGTAAAAGCATAAAATATTCAATTTGCATAAACCACCGATAGCAAGCAAATGATACATTACTATTCTATTTACAAAAGCTGTACAATTATTTCAGTTAAACGTTATTAGGTTATTAAGCAAAGGGACAAAAAAATATTGCAATTAGATCTCACACTATAAATGAACTTCCAGAGGAAGCGGCACCCAGGCCAACCTACCATAGGAGTCAGCATGTAAAATTCACTTTTGCCCCGTGTGACGTGCTGGGGGAAGTAAATTCTATAATCCCAGCAAGAACCGTCAAGATAGTGGGTACAAGTGGTGTCAGCCTGTCAGTAGGTCAAAATGCTTTACAGAGGTTGTTAGGCTTCATGTTAGATGAACCTTGTTGAACTATCGGGCCTGTGGGACCACACACCCTGCTCCTCTTTGGTTCAGATATCCTCACGTGTGAAATTGCAGAGGCAAGCACATCAATCAACACACATTCATCCTGATCATCTGAATTGCAACTTTCAGAGGATGAACCCTCCCTAAGTGAGTAAGTATCTATCCTGTTTCCTCCTAACCTTGGTTCAGGTACCGCAACAAGCTGTTGGCATGAGGCACCAATTTGGTTCTTGAATTTTGTTTTGATGGGCAGCATTTTCAATGTATTTGCCGTGTAGAACAATATCCATGGATGTCCTGAAATTGAACCATGAGGTTAATATAACATGCAAAGCAAAAAACTTAAAACTACTTCAAACATTGAAGGCATTGTCTCACTTTTTTGTCTAGAAAATATTAGGCACACTTGAAAAAGCATCATTACTATATAAGGGGAACATGTAATGAAACAAAGTATGTGAGGATTAGCATATTCACTGTATAAAAGATAAATAACAAGTACAGAAGGGTATAGCCATTTAACAGCTGGCAAAGACTGATGAACAAAGCTTGTTGAAATCTAATATCTAAAGTCATTGTGATAGCAAAGATAAATTTGAAGAAAACTTGGATATATTCAAATTGGATGAAATAACCTGTTTGGGGGGGGGGGGGGGGGGTTATACAACAATTCTGGGTGCATTTATCATGGAGGGAGGAAGAAAGATAAAACAGGCAACCTACAATACATTCATAATATATCATGAACTTACTAAGTACTTCGTCAGCTGATATCCTTGCTGAAATATCCCTTGTCAGCATTCTCCCAATAAGGTCTCGTGCAGGTTTAGATATTGATTCCCACATCCCATTTTGGAAATCTAATTTGACGGTCTTAATAGCCTCAAAAACTGCTTCCAATGAATCTCCTTGAAATGGAAGACTGCCAACCAACAGAGCATGCAGGAGCACTCCAGCACTCCATATATCCACCTTCTCAGAGTATCTGCCTAACAATACTTCTGGGGCAACATAGGCAGGACTTCCAGCCAAACCAGTTAAGTTCTGACCTGAGATACAAATTTTTAGGTAATAAGACATTGCTTTAATGATAATATTGTCTGATGTATAATTGTGTGAAGAATGGAGCCTGACTGGAAAAAAAATAGTCAAATGTAAATTGATATTTGCAATATCTTAAAATAAAATGCATACAATATGGCCCAACCTCAAAATGCAATCACTTACAAAATTCATGACTCTTTTAAGTTTAAAGCTCATCATGATGAATTCCTTCATTTTTTTATCATGCCATAAAAAATCACAAAAAACAAATACACGGAAAATGTAACGAACATAATGCAGAAATATTAGCATATCTGCCTAAGCCATACACATTTTTTTATTGATAGCTAATGAACTGGATAAATTTTTACAAAAGGCAGGTCGGACAAGGATTCTATCACAGTTAAATACAGACAGAGGGAAAAAAATCATCCAGACAGGTTTCACTGACACTTACCTTCTGAAATTCTCATGGCCAAGCCAAAATCTGCAAGCTTAATTTTTCCAGATGCCGTGAGCAGAATATTCTCAGGTTTGATATCTCTGTGCACAACTCCCATGTCATGACAATACTTGATGACCAACATCACTTCCTTGAGTACATTAGCAGCCCTCTGTTCCGAATACGGACCATCCTCAACCATCCGATCAATGAGCCGTCCCCCAGAGCAAAGTTCCATCACAAGATGAAAGCATTCAGCTTCTTCATAAACAGCTTGCAGTGTAACAACCCCAGAATGTCCAGACAAGTGTTGCATGATCTCAACCTCTCGATGAACTGTTTCCTCCCCCTTCTTCAGGGTCTTACATGCATATTCTGCTCCACTAACCTTTGACCTACACAACCAAACAGACCCGAACTTGCCTTGGCCAATTGTCTCCCCAGACACATAATCATCCTCGATCTTTTTCTTCCTGCCCATCTGGGTAGCGACATCAATGCAACCTATCTTCCTCTTGAGCCCTCTCCCCGGCGTGATCAAAGACGACGTCCCGCAAGGCGGGGCAGTAGCAATGCCAGCAAGCCTCCTCTTAAAGGATGTAGCTGGCTCAGTGTCAACATCCTCCTCCTTACAACACCTCTTCTTCAGCCTACAACAATCCTCTAGCGAGTAATGGGACTTTAAATTCGATGAAGCAGAGCCATGATTAGGAGCCAAAATAACAGCCAGATCCGCAGACCCATCAGTCTCGCTTCCTTTCCTTTTCTTCCTCATAACATTAACAAACTACCACCACTCTCAAATTTCTCAAGATCACAACAACCCCATCAAAACACACTTTGGGTTGGATTCTACAATCAATATAGAGAACATCAACAATCATCGAAAACCCATCCAACATATATATTATTCACATCCAGTTTCAAAGAAAAAAACACCGCCATTATTATATAGGGCACGCAGAAATGGAAGGGGGAAAAGGGAAAACCCTCGTTCCCCCACCACCAGAATCAGGAAGAGAAGAACCAGAAACTTTTCGGTTCCGTGCGAGAACTAACATTCCCTCAATGATAAAGGGGGGTTTACTAATTATAAACAACAACAATTAGACTTGAAAAAAAATTAGCGCGAATAAAACGAACCTCTTGGGTTTGGAGTGAAAAAGATCCTCTCCAATGGTAAAGAAGAAAGGGTTCGGTGTTTCAACCAGAGAGAATGGGAAAGGGAAAGGAACAACGGAAGGTAATGAGAGGAGTGGCGAAGAAGATTGGGGGAAATATGGAGGAGAAACCCTAAAAATCTTGGATGGAAGATTAGGGGGGAAACAAGAGTTAGTATTATTATCTTGATCGTGTTTGGTGAAAAAAAGAAGACTCTTGTGTGTTTGGTTTTCTAGGACCTAATTAAGTTGGTTGGGGATGTGCGCGTCCATCGTAAGGTGATTGGACAGCCTCCGTCGTAGATTTTCGTTTCTTTTGGTATTTTGGTTGGCTCACGTGGCGTGGGTGTTTTTGTTTTCTCCCTAAATTACAACCCGACACAATAAAAGGGTCCATTCGACACGTGACTCAACAGCTGACAGGCGCGGTGATTCATGTGCCTGGGCACCGGGTGACTCACCTCAAATGCTTTCTTGCATTTTTCTATCATTTAGGATATCCCTTAACCAATTCTATCTAAAGAAAATTAAAAAAATCAAGCAAAAAAATTTGAAAACTAATTTTTTTATGGGATTGAATTTAATTTAAAAAACATATCAAATCTAATCCAAATTGAACTTGTACATGCTTTTATTTATAAATTTATATTATCAATAATGTTTATATTTTTATTTCTTGTTTTGATGTTGTTCCTGTAACTAAGTCTCATCTAGGATTTATAAGACCAAGCCTAAAAGCATTTATTTGAAACTACCACAATTTTTCCTTTTGCTTTGTCCTTAGATTTCATATAGACATGGGTTTTCTTCTAAGTTTTGCAACAATCACATATGTATTTAACTTCTCGTTAATCGTTATTATAGGTGCCTTACAATGATTTTTGAGGAATTATTACAACTCTAGAGGGAATTATAAGAATGGTAAAGTACTAATCTATGTGAGAGAAATCTTAAGTCGATCAACGAACAATCAGTACGACACACAATCCTCTAGTCTCAAGTGTCTAAGCACAAAGAGACTAGAAGTCATGAGCTAATTAAGAGACGGTCAGTGTGATATATAATCCTCTAGCCTCAAGTGCTTAAGCACGAAGAGGCTTGAAGTCATGGGATGATCAATAGAAGACCAATACAATAAATACTCATACAAAAAATAAGTTAATTACTTAGCATCAACATGATGTAATTTGTGTACTTGTTCAAAAATTGAGTTAATAACTTAATGATTTATAATGAAATGATTCGTGTGTCATTGTCCTAAAATCGAGCTTATCATTTCATAATTGAATTTGTGGAATACTCATTTGAAAACTGACTTAGTATATTTTATATTGTATTTCATATAGTAGTCGTTCTAAAATTGAGTAGATGAGTGATACTTCGTAACCAGATTTGTATAGTACTCGTAATTGAAACTCTTCCATGGACCGAGCTAAGTAACTTTTTAATATAATATGTAGATTTACCTTTTTTTTCGAGTTGATACCAACCATTTTTATGGAGGTTTTTTTGAGTCGACACCAGCCATTTTCATGGAGGGTTTTCAAGTCAATATTGTTCAGTTTAATGAATGTTTTTCTGAGTCAATACCAACCATTTTCATAGAGGTTTTTCTAAGTGGATACCATCCAATTTAATGGAAGTTTTTCTGGATCGATATCAACAATTTTCATTGAAGTTTTTTCGAGTCGGTACCATCCAATTCAATGGAGGTTTTTCTAAGTCGATACCAACCATTTTCATGGTGACGTGCATGTCTCTATCCTTGGCATTTGTTAAAAAAATGAAGCAAACCAAAAATAGAGATAAATACAACATAAAAGTCGATATGGCAAATTATTTAAAATATCATTAAATATCTTTACTCGAACTTAATAAAAAAGGCAACAAATGTCTTAGAAATTTCTAGAGTAATAGGCAAAAGATCACATTCACGAATATTAAGGTTCCAATAATACTCAAACTAGGTTATTAATCTTTCACGTAAAACTAAAAAACTCTTTATAACATGGAAAACCTAGCAGAAGAAGATTGACTAATGAAAAAGATAATTGATCAAATAATATCACAAAGTGATGCTAACTTTTATAATTTTTCTAATAATAATATAAAGGTTGAAATATTTAACATTGAATCTTAACCGTGTGTGAGTGCGACACGCTAACGGTATGTAAATACACTTTAATAAAATAACTTCATAAAAAAAAAAAAATCCTCCTAGTGATGCTATTGTATTACAAAACTTTAAAATCATAAGCATTGGACCTTGCTCGTTCATATAAATCCTTCTCACTCTCTTGTAATTTGTATATCATAATAATAATAATAATAATAATAATAATAATAATAATAATAATATTGTTGATGTAAATCCATGATAACAATATTTAATGTGTCGGCCAATCCATCAAGTAGATTAAGACAATCATCGATCCCTATGTAGATCCAAGAAAATATATGCCATCACCTAAAGTATTAGTCTAGAAAACTTTTTTTTTTTTTTGAGAAGTCTAGAAAACTAGATACGGTAAACAAAATATATGCATCCACTCGAGTAAAGTAAAAATCACAATATATTAAAAGTTGATAATATTTTTTCTCTTAAAAAAAGTTGCTAATATCTGTTTAAAAGTTTTTTTCTTCCAAGAGAAAATTAAATTGCAATTCGATAGTTAGGAAAAAAACGAATAATGCACGTTAAAAAGTGATTACAAATCAACCATTTGAAGGAAATAAAAAGAAATCGTTAGAAATTAACCATTGAATATTAATTAATTGGATAACATATTTTATTATTCTAGAATCAAGTATTCATTAAATGTGATTTATTATGTAATTTTAAATCTTTTGAAACAATTATTTATTTTTTAAATTTCAACTAAAAGTTTCAACGGCTAAATAAATGCACATTATTGATTTTTATCAGGAGAAATAAATAAATAACTCATTTATTACAGATAATTTCGTAACAAAATATAGATTTGATTATCTTCTCTCAAATTAGAGCCATTAGTTTCTCGTTTACGAGCCTTTGATTTCTCCCTTTTCACAACTCAATATTAATTTCATCATTTATGAGCCTCTAATCATGTAACCGAACAATTTAATTTTAGCCTTAAAAGATTATTGTGAATACTAATTTGTTAACAGTTAAGGAAAAAAATATTCAGAATAAAACTCTCACAATAATTAGTTTTAAAATTATTAAATTTTCTCAGTTAAAAGACCATAAACAAATTATTCCTAATATATATATATATAATAGCTACATATAGTTTATAAATCTACTTTAAAAAAAACAATTTCTAGAAATTTGAAGTTCCACGAACATAGGTCTGCCAACGCAAAATTCAAAGCAAAGAAATTCTATCAGGAGAAAAGAAAAAAAATTGGACAGAAAACAACAATATTATTTCCAAATTGCTCATCTATACAAACCATTGAGTAGAAATTGCTGTAATCAAAACCAAATCGGGACAAAAGGTACGGAATTGATAAATTAGTGACACGAAATTGGCAAAAGGAAACATTTCAGCTTATGTTCAAAATTGGGATTAATATCATATTGATATTATATATGACCATTATTATGAAGGTTCACGATAAGGTTTTATAACTTCATGATAGTACGTGTCTTAGCACAAAGGGGCAATAAGACGTGTAAGGATTAAAAAGAAATATAACAAAAAAGGACAAATAAACTAGCATTACCATTAGCATAACCAATTTTTATCTTCGCAAACAAAACAAGGAATGAACATTAAACCGTAAACTTAGCTGTAAAAATGTCATAAATCGGTT
The DNA here is from genome assembly GCF_004193775.1 of Glycine soja. Lineage (NCBI taxonomy): Eukaryota > Viridiplantae > Streptophyta > Magnoliopsida > Fabales > Fabaceae > Glycine > Glycine soja. The sequence continues at coordinate 8,751,269 of NC_041005.1, forward strand.
GAATTCTATGTTTGAGGGATTTCACCATCCTTTGTAGACCAAAGGCGCCTTTATCAAATGTCTCAAAATTGATAGGATATGTCTCACTAAATTGTCTTTCACCAAAATAATTGCCTAAGCCCTAAACTAGTAGCACCATTCTGGGTTTGTATTTCGATACCAGCTTATCTCTAAACAAGGATCAAGGGCGTTTGGAAGAGTTTCACCAAATCCTACGGTGGACGTGAAAATATTCATGTAACTAAGTCTAACCTAGGGTTTACAAACCTAACTTAAGGATTCAATTAAAATCATCATAATCTATACTCTTAGCTTTGTCCTTGGGGATTTTATAGACACGAGTCTCCTCCTAAGTTTTGAAATGGTCACGTCTGTCTTTAACTCCCTATTAATCGTTATTAGTTATTACACGTGTCTTATAATGATTTTTGGACGATTATTACAATTCCAAAGGGGATTATAAGCATGGTTTTTCATTATTGGTAAGGAACCGACCGAAAGCCAATCAACGAGTACTAAGTTATGTGAGAGAAGTCTTGGGTCAGTCTGCAAACGATTGATATAGTACAAATATAATTTTCATTTCTTATATATTTGTAAAATTATCACATATTGTAACTTATATGTACTTATAAATTTTTTTAAAATAAAGATATTTTTTTTACTAATTATCTCAATTAGGATGCATAAATAAATATTCTTTCCCGTCTTGATAAAAATATATATTTTTATACTTATTAAGAAAATTAGTTAACTTTATTAAATTATGTCATTTTTAATTACAAATAACTTTTTATTTTTTGAACTATCCTTCATTGAAACTTGATACTAAGTATAAATTTTTTTTTGGCCTTATTAAGTTAACATATTTTGAGAATAATTTCATTAAATAAGACTTCATTAGTTGTTTTTTTTAAGAAACAAATAAGATTTGCTTAAAATAAACAGAAAATTGTATTTTTAAGTAGAAACAATTTAGACAATCAAAATGACCCTATATAATGATTTAAATTGGATCTTTTAGAATTTTAAAAATTGATCTTTCTAACATTCTAATCATATTTAAATAAAGCCTTGTTGATTCTTGAAGAACCCGATTTATATCTCGTCATTTCTGGTGGCTACTAATGTGGTTGCTTTATTGGGAGTTGATATTCCCACTACCAATTTTGCAATTCCTACAATCACTTTTTGAAAAATAGGGAGAATAGATAAAAGTGTCTCTCTACACA